>NW_027457627.1:666597-1333195 GCF_050624435.1 Tenrec ecaudatus
ACCTACATTCTCCAAGTGCCCGATAGGGAACCTACATAGTCCAAGTGCCCGCTAGGTAACCTACATAGTCCAAATGCCCTCTAGTTAACCCACATAGTCCAAGTGCCCGCTAGGTAACCTAGATAATCCAACAGCCTGCTAGGTAACCAACATACTCCAAAAACATGCTAGGCAACTTAGATAGTTCAAGTGCCAGCTAGGTAACCTATATAGTCCAAGTGCCCGCTAAGTAACCTACAAAGTCTAAGTGCCCGCTAGGTTATCTATATAGTCCAAATGCCCGCTGGGAACCTACATAGTCGAAGTGCCCACTAGGTAACCAAGATAGTCCAAGTGCCCGCTAGTTAACCTTCATAGTCCAAGGGCCCGCTAGTTAACCTACATAGTCCAAGGTCCGCTAGTTAACCTAGATAGTCCAAATGCCTGCTAGGGAACCCACATAGTCCAAGTACCCCCTAGGGAACTTACATAGTCCAAGGGCCGCTAGGGAACCTACAGAGTCCAAGTGCCCGTGAGTTAACCTAGATAGTCCAAGTGCCCGCTAGGAAACCTACATAGTCCAAGGGCCCACTAGGTAACCTAGATAGGCCAAGTGCCCGCTATGTAACCTAGAGTCCAAGTGCTCGCTAGTTAACCTACATAGTCCAAGTGCCCGCTATGTAACCTAGATAATCAAAGTGCCCGTTAGGTAACCTAGATAGTCCAAGTGCCCGTTAGGCAAACTACATGGTCCAAGAGCCCATTCGTTAACCTAGAAGTCCAAGTGCCCGCTAGGTAACCTAGACAGTCCAAGTGCCCGCTAGGTTACCTGCATATTCCAAGTGCCCGTTCGTTAACCTAGATAGTCCAAGTGCCCACTAGGTAACCTATATAGTCCAAGTGCCCGCTAGGTTACCTAGATAGTCCAAGGGCCCGCTAGTTAACCTACATAATCCATGGGCCCGTTAGTTAACCTACGTAGTAAAAGGGCCCGCTAGTTAACCTAGATCGTGCAAGTGTCCGCTAGTTAACCTACATAGTCCAAGTGCCCGCTAGTTAACCTATATACCAAGTGCCCGCTACGTAACCTAGATAGTCCAAGGGCACGCTAGTTAACCTACATAGTACAAGTGCCCGCTAGGCAACCTAGATAATCCAACTGCCCGCTAAGGAACCTAGATAGTCCAAGTGCACGCCAGTTAACCTAGATAGTCCAAGTGTCCGCTTGTTAACCTAGATAGTCCAAGTGCCTGCTAGGTAACCTACATAGTGCAAGTGTCCGCTAGTTAACCTACATATTCCAAGTGCCCGATAGTTAACATAGATAGTACAAGTGCCCGCTAGGGAACGTACATAGTCCAAGTGCCCGCTAGGGAACGTACATAGTCCAAGTGCCCGCTAGGTAACTTAGATAGTGTAAGTACCCACTAGTTAAGCTAGATAGTCCAAGTGCCCCCTAGTAAACCTACATAATCCATGGGCCCGATAGTTAACCTACATAGTGCAAGGGCCCGCTAGTTAACCTACATAGTCCAAGTGCCAGCTAGGTAACCTAGATAGTCCAATTGCCCGCTAGGGATCCTTCATAATCCAAGTGCCTGCTAGGTAACCTAGATAGTCCAAGTGCCCGCTAGTTAACCTAGATTGTCCAAGTGCCCTTAGTTAACCTACATAGTTCAAGTGCCCGCTAGGTAACCTACAGAGTGCAAGTGTCCGCTAGTTAACCTACATATTCCAAGTGCCCGATAGTTAACATAGATAGTACAAGTGCCCGCTAGGGAACGTACATAGTCCAAGTGCCCGCTAGGGAACGTACATAGTCCAAGTGCCCGCTAGGTAACTTAGATAGTGTAAGTACCCACTAGTTAAGCTAGATAGTCCAAGTGCCCCCTAGTAAACCTACATAATCCATGGGCCCGATAGTTAACCTACATAGTGCAAGGGCCCGCTAGTTAACCTACATAGTCCAAGTGCCAGCTAGGTAACCTAGATAGTCCAATTGCCCGCTAGGGATCCTTCATAATCCAAGTGCCTGCTAGGTAACCTAGATAGTCCAAGTGCCCGCTAGTTAACCTAGATTGTCCAAGTGCCCTTAGTTAACCTACATAGTTCAAGTGCCCGCTAGGTAACCTACAGAGTGCAAGTGTCCGCTAGGTAACCTACATAGTCCGAGTGCCCGCTAGGTAACATAGATAGTCCAAGTGCCCGCTAGGGAAGGTACATAGTCCAAGTGCCCGCTAGGTAACCTAGAGAGTACAAGTGCCCGCTAGTTAACCTACATAGTCCAAGTGCCTGCTAGGTAACCTAGATAGTCCAAGGGCCTGCTAGTTAACCTAGATAGTCCAAGTGCCCGCTAGGTAACCTACAGAGTGCAAGTGTCCGCTAGGTAACCTACATAGTCCGAGTGCCCGCTAGGTAACATAGATAGTCCAAGTGCCCGCTAGGGAAGGTACATAGTCCAAGTGCCCGCTAGGTAACCTAGAGAGTACAAGTGCCCGCTAGTTAACCTACATAGTCCAAGTGCCTGCTAGGTAACCTAGATAGTCCAAGGGCCTGTTAGTTAACCTAGATAGTCCAAGTGCCCGCTAGGTAACCTACATAGTGCAAGTGTCCGCTAGTTAACCTACGTAGTCCAAGGAACCCCTAGTTAACCTAGATAGCCCATGTACCCGCTAGTTAACCTAGATCATCCAATTGTCCGCTAGTTAACCTACATAGTCCAAGTGCCCTTTAGGGAACCTAGATAGTCCAAGTGCCCGCTAGGGAACCTACATAGTCCAATTGTCCGCACTGGAACATACATAGTCCAAGTGCCTGTTAGTTAACCTAGATAATCCAAGTGCCCGCTACTTAACCTACATAGTCCAAGTGCCCGCTAGGTAACCTACATAATCCAAGTGCCCTCTAGTTAACCTATATAGTACAAATGCCCGCTATTTAACCTACATAGTCCAAGTGCCCGCTAGTTAACCTACATAGTCCACGTGCCCGCTAGGTAACCTACATAATCCAAGTGCCCGCTAGGTAACCTATATAGTCCAAATGCCCACTAGGGAACCTACATAGTCCAAGTGCCCGCTAGTTAACCTAGATAGTCCAAGTGCCCGCTAGTTAACATAGATAGTCCAAGTGCCCGCTAGTTAAACTACATAGTCCAAGTGCCCGTAGGTAACCTAGATAGTCCAAGTGCCCGCTAATTAACCTACATAGTCCAAGTACCTGCTAGGTAAACTACATAATCCAAGTGCCCGTTCATTAACCTACATAGTCCAAGTGCCCGCGAGGTAACGTAGATAGCCCAAGTGCCCGATAGGGAACGTACATACTCCAAGTGCCCACAAGGTAACCTTGACAGTCCAATTGCCTGCTAGTTAACCTAGACAGTCCAAGTATCCGATAGGGAACCTACATAGTCCAAGTGCCCGTTCGTAAACCTACAAAATCCAAGTGCCCGCTAGGTAACGTAGATAGCCCACGTGCCCGCTAGGGAACGTACATACTCCAAGTGCTCACTAGGTAACCTAGACAGTCCAATTGCCTGCTAGTTAAACTAGACAGTCCACGTATCCGATAGGGAACCTACATAGTCCAATTGCCCGCTAGGGAACCTACATAGTCCAAGTGCTCGCTAGGCAACCTACATAGTCCAAGTGCCCGTTAGTTAACCTAGATAGTCAAAGTGCCTGCTAGGTAACCTAAATAGTCCAAGTGCCCGCTAGGGAACCTCCATAGTCCAAGTGCCCGCTAGGTAACCTAGATAGTCCAATTGCCCGTTAGATAACCTAGATAGTCGAAGTGTCCTCTAGTTAAGCTACATAGTCAAAGTGCCCGTTCGTTAACCTAGATAGTCCAAGTGCCCGGTAGGTAACCTAGACAGTCCAAGTGCCCGCTAGGTTACCTACATAGTCCAAGTGCACGTTCGTTAACCTAGATAGTCCAAGTGCCCGCTGGTAACCTACATTGTCCAAGGGCCCGCTAGGTAACCTTGATAGTCCAAGTGCCTTCTAGTTATCCTATGTAGTCCAAGTGCCCGCTAGGTAACCTACATAGTCCAAGTGCCCACTAGGTAACCTAAATAATCCAAATACCCGCTAGGTAAACTACATAGTCCAAGTGCCCATTGGGTAACCTACATAGTCCAAGTGCCCGCCTGGTAACCTGGATAGTCCAAGTGACCGCTAGTTAACCTACATAGTCCAAGTGCCTTCTAGGGAGCCTACATAGTCCACGTGACCGCTAGGGAACCTACATAGTCCAAGTGCCCGTTTGGGAACCTACATAGTTCAAGTGTCCGCTAAGTAACCTACATAGTCCAAATGCCCGCAAGGAAACCTACATAGTCTAAATGGCGCTAGGCAACCTACATAATCCAAGGGTCCGCTCTGGAAGATACATAGGCCAAGAGCCCGTTAGTTAACCTAGATAGTCCAAGGGCTCGCTAGTTGACCTACATATTCCAAGTGCCAGCCAGGTAACCTAGATAGTACAAGTGCCCGCTAGGGAACCTAGATAGTCCAAGTGCCTTTTAGCTAACCTAGAAAGTCTAAGTGGCGGCTAGGTAACCTACATAGTCCAAGTGCCCGTTCGTTAACCTAGATAATCCAAGTGCCCGCTAGGTAACCTAGAAAGTCCAAGTGCCCGCTAGGTATCCTACATAGTACAAATGCCCGCTAGTTAACCTACATAGTCCAAGTGACCGTTAAGTAACCTAGATAGTCCAAGTGACCGTTAAGTAACCTAGATAGTCCAAATGCCCGCTAGGGAAACCACATAGTCCAAGTGCCCGCTAGGGAACTTACATAGTCCAAGGGCCGCTAGGGAACCTACATAGTCCGAGTGCTCGTTAGTTAACCTAGATAGTCCAAGTGCCCGCTAGGTAACCTAGATAGTCCAACAGCCCGGTTGGTAACCTACATACTCCAAGTACCCGCTAGGTAACGTAGATAGTTCAAGTGCCAACTAGGTAACCTACAAAGTCTAAGTGCCCGCTAAGGAATCTATATAGTCCAAATGCCCGCTAGGTTGCCTACATAATCTAAATTCCCGCTAAGTAACCTAGATAGTCCAAGGGCTTGCTAGGTAACCTACATAGTCCTAGTGCCCCCTAGTTAACCTACATTCTCCAAGTGCCCCATAGGGAACCTACATAGTCTAAGTGCCCGCTAGGTAACCTACATAGTCCAAATGCCCTCTAGTTAACCCACATAGTCCAAGTGCCCGCTAGGGAACTTACATAGTCCAAGGGCCTGCTAGGGAACCTACATAGTCCAAGTGCCCGTTAGTTAACCTAGATAGTCCAAGTGCCCGCTCTGTAACCTAGATAGTCCAACAGCCCGCTAGGTAACCAACATACTCCAAGAACCCGATAGGCAACGTAGATAGTTCAAGTGCCAGCTTGGTAACCTAGATAGTCCAAGTCCCCGCTAGGTAACCTACAAAGTCTAAGTGCCCGCTAGGTTATCTATATAGTCCAAATGCCCGCTAGGGAACCTACGTAGTCCAAGTGCCCGCTAGGTAACCTAGATAGTCCAAGTGGCCTCTAGTTAACCTAGATCGTCCAAGTGCCCGCTAGTTAACCTACGGAGTCCAAGGACCCGTTTGTTAACCTACATAGTCCAAGGTCCGCTAGTTAACCTAGATAGTCCAAGTGCTCGCTAGTTAGCCTACATAGTACAAGGGCCCGCTAGTTGACCTAGATAGTCCAAGTGCCTGCTAGGTAACCTAAGTAGTCCAAATGTCAGATAGGGATCCTACATACTCCAAGTGCCCGCTAGGTAACCTACATAGTCCAAGTGCCCGTTCGTTAACCTAGATAGTCCAAGTGCCCGCTAGGTAACCTAGACTGTACAAGTGCCCGCTAGGTTACCTACATAGTCCAAGTGCCCGTTCGTTAACCTAGATAGTCCAATTGCCCCCTAGGAAACCTACATAGTCCAAGGGCCCGCTAGGTAACCTAGATAGTCCAAGTGCCCGCTAGGTAACCAACATACTCCAAGAACCAGATAGGCAACGTAGATAGTTCAAGTGCCAGCTTGGTAACCTAGATAGTCCAAGTGCCCGCTAGGTAACCTACAAAGTCTAAGTGCCCGCTAGGTTATCTATATAGTCCAAATGCCCGCTAGGGAACCTATGTAGTCCAAGTGCCCGCTAGGTAACCTAGATAGTCCAAGTGGCCTCTAGTTAACCTAGATCGTCCAAGTGCCCGCTAGTTAACCTACGGAGTCCAAGGACCCGTTTGTTAACCTACATAGTCCAAGGTCCGCGAGTTAACCTAGATAGTCCAAGTGCTCGCTAGTTAGCCTACATAGTACAAGGGCCCGCTAGTTGACCTAGATAGTCCAAGTGCCCGCTAGGTAACCTAAGTAGTCCAAATGTCAGATAGGGATCCTACATACTCCAAGTGCCCGCTAGGTAACCTACATAGTCCAAGTGCCCGTTCGTTAACCTAGATAATCCAAGTGCCCGCTAGGTAACCTAGACTGTACAAGTGCCCGCTAGGTTACCTACATAGTCCAAGTGCCCGTTCGTTAACCTAGATAGTCCAATTGCCCCCTAGGAAACCTACATAGTCCAAGGGCCCGCTAGGTAACCTAGATAGTCCAAGTGCCCGCTAGGTAACCTAGAGTCCAATTGCTCGCTAGTTAACCTACAAAGTCCAAGTGCCCGCTATGTAACCTAGATAGTCAAATTGCCCGTTAGGTAACCTAGATAGTCCAAGTGCCCGTTAGGCAACCTACATGGTCCAAGAGCCCATTCGTTGACCTAGAAGTCCAAGTGCCCGCTAGGTAACCTAGACAGTCCAAATGCCCGCTAGTTAACGTACATAGTCCTAGTGCCCGTTAGGTAACGCAGATAGTCCAAATGCCCGCCAGGGAACTCACATAGTCTAAGTGCCCGCTAGGGAACTTACATAGTACAAGGGCCGCAAGGGAACCTACATAGTCGAAGTGGCCGTTAGTTAACCTAGATAGTCCAAGTGCCCGCTAGGTAACCTAGATAGTCCAACAGCTCGGTAGGTAACCTACATACTCCAAGTACCCGCTAGGTAACGTAGATAGTTCAAGTGCCAGCTAGGTAACCTAGATTGTCCAAGTGCCCGCTAGGTAACCTACAAAGTCTAAGTGCCCGCTAAGGAATCTATATAGTCCAAATGCCCGCTAGGGAGCCTACATAATCCAAATGCCCGCTAGGTAACCTAGATAGTCCAAGGGCTCGCTAGGTAACCTACATAGTCTTAGTGCCCCCTAGTTAACCTACATTCTCCAAGTGCCCGATAGGGAACCTACATAGTCCAAGTGCCCGCTAGGTAACCTACATAGTCAAAATGCCCTCTAGTTAACCCACATAGTCCAAGTGCCCGCTAGGTAACCTAGATAGTCCAAGGGCTCGCTAGGTAACCTACATAGTCTTAGTGCCCCCTAGTTAACCTACATTCTCCAAGTGCCCGATAGGGAACCTACATAGTCCAAGTGCCCGCTAGGTAACCTACATAGTCCAAATGCCCTCTAGTTAACCCACATAGTCCAAGTGCCCGCTAGGTAACCTAGATAGTCCAAGGGCTCGCTAGGTAACCTACATAGTCTTAGTGCCCCCTAGTTAACCTACATTCTCCAAGTGCCCGATAGGGAACCTACATAGTCCAAGTGCCCGCTAGGTAACCTACATAGTCCAAATGCCCTCTAGTTAACCCACATAGTCCAAGTGCCCGCTAGGTAACCTAGATAATCCAACAGCCCGCTAGGTAACCAACATACTCCAAAAACATGCTAGGCAACGTAGATAGTTCAAGTGCCAGCTAGGTAACCTATATAGTCCAAGTGCCCGCTAAGTAACCTACAAAGTCTAAGTGCCCGCTAGGTTATCTATATAGTCCAAATGCCCGCTGGGAACCTACATAGTCGAAGTGCCCACTAGGTAACCAAGATAGTCCAAGTGCCCGCTAGTTAACCTTCATAGTCCAAGGGCCCGCTAGTTAACCTACATAGTCCAAGGTCCGCTAGTTAACCTAGATAGTCCAAATGCCTGCTAGGGAACCCACATAGTCCAAGTACCCCCTAGGGAACTTACATAGTCCAAGGGCCGCTAGGGAACCTACAGAGTCCAAGTGCCCGTTAGTTAACCTAGATAGTCCAAGTGCCCGCTAGGAAACCTACATAGTCCAAGGGCCCACTAGGTAACCTAGATAGGCCAAGTGCCCGCTATGTAACCTAGAGTCCAAGTGCTCGCTAGTTAACCTACATAGTCCAAGTGCCCGCTATGTAACCTAGATAATCAAAGTGCCCGT
Organism: Tenrec ecaudatus; assembly: GCF_050624435.1. Lineage (NCBI taxonomy): Eukaryota > Metazoa > Chordata > Mammalia > Afrosoricida > Tenrecidae > Tenrec > Tenrec ecaudatus. The sequence continues at coordinate 674,861 of NW_027457627.1, forward strand.
TAGGTAACCTAGATAGTCCAAGTGCCCGTTAGGCAAACTACATGGTCCAAGAGCCCATTCGTTAACCTAGAAGTCCAAGTGCCCGCTAGGTAACCTAGACAGTCCAAGTGCCCGCTAGGTTACCTGCATATTCCAAGTGCCCGTTCGTTAACCTAGATAGTCCAAGTGCCCACTAGGTAACCTATATAGTCCAAGTGCCCGCTAGGTTACCTAGATAGTCCAAGGGCCCGCTAGTTAACCTACATAATCCATGGGCCCGTTAGTTAACCTACGTAGTAAAAGGACCCGCTAGTTAACCTAGATCGTGCAAGTGTCCGCTAGTTAACCTACATAGTCCAAGTGCCCGCTAGTTAACCTATATACCAAGTGCCCGCTACGTAACCTAGATAGTCCAAGGGCAAGCTAGTTAACCTACATAGTACAAGTGCCCGCTAGGCAACCTAGATAGTCCAACTGCCCGCTAAGGAACCTAGATAGTCCAAGTGCACGCTAGTTAACCTAGATAGTCCAAGTGTCCGCTTGTTAACCTAGATAGTCCAAGTGCCTGCTAGGTAACCTACATAGTGCAAGTGTCCGCTAGTTAACCTACATATTCCAAGTGCCCGATAGTTAACATAGATAGTACAAGTGCCCGCTAGGGAACGTACATAGTCCAAGTGCCCGCTAGGGAACGTACATAGTCCAAGTGCCCGCTAGGTAACTTAGATAGTGTAAGTACCCGCTAGTTAACCTAGATAGTCCAAGTGCCCCCTAGTAAACCTACATAATCCATGGGCCCGCTAGTTAACCTACATAGTGCAAGGGCCCGCTAGTTAACCTACATAGTCCAAGTGCCAGCTAGGTAACCTAGATAGTCCAATTGCCCGCTAGGGATCCTTCATAATCCAAGTGCCTGCTAGGTAACCTAGATAGTCCAAGTGCCCGCTAGTTAACCTAGATTGTCCAAGTGCCCTTAGTTAACCTACATAGTCCAAGTGCCCGCTAGGTAACCTACAGAGTGCAAGTGTCCGCTAGGTAACCTACATAGTCCGAGTGCCCGCTAGGTAACATAGATAGTCCAAGTGCCCGCTAGGGAAGGTACATAGTCCAAGTGCCCGCTAGGTAACCTAGAGAGTACAAGTGCCCGCTAGTTAACCTACATAGTCCAAGTGCCTGCTAGGTAACCTAGATAGTCCAAGGGCCTGCTAGTTAACCTAGATAGTCCAAGTGCCCGCTAGGTAACCTACATAGTGCAAGTGTCCGCTAGTTAACCTACGTAGTCCAAGGAACCCCTAGTTAACCTAGATAGCCCATGTACCCGCTAGTTAACCTAGATCATCCAATTGTCCGCTAGTTAACCTACATAGTCCAAGTGCCCTTTAGGGAACCTAGATAGTCCAAGTGCCCGCTAGGGAACCTACATAGTCCAATTGTCCGCACTGGAACATACATAGTCCAAGTGCCTGTTAGTTAACCTAGATAATCCAAGTGCCCGCTACTTAACCTACATAGTCCAAGTGCCCGCTAGGTAACCTACATAGTGCAAGTGTCCGCTAGTTAACCTACGTAGTCCAAGGAACCCCTAGTTAACCTAGATAGCCCATGTACCCGCTAGTTAACCTAGATCATCCAATTGTCCGCTAGTTAACCTACATAGTCCAAGTGCCCTTTAGGGAACCTAGATAGTCCAAGTGCCCGCTAGGGAACCTACATAGTCCAATTGTCCGCACTGGAACATACATAGTCCAAGTGCCTGTTAGTTAACCTAGATAATCCAAGTGCCCGCTACTTAACCTACATAGTCCAAGTGCCCGCTAGGTAACCTACATAATCCAAGTGCCCTCTAGTTAACCTATATAGTACAAATGCCCGCTATTTAACCTACATAGTCCAAGTGCCCGCTAGTTAACCTACATAGTCCACGTGCCCGCTAGGTAACCTACATAATCCAAGTGCCCGCTATGTAACCTATATAGTCCAAATGCCCACTAGGGAACCTTCATAGTCCAAGTGCCCGCTAGTTAACCTAGATAGTCCAAGTGCCCGCTAGTTAACCTAGATAGTCCAAGTGCCCGCTAGTTAAACTACATAGTCCAAGTGCCCGCTAGGTAACCTAGACAGTCCAAGTGACCACTAGGTTACCTACATAGTCCAAGTGCCCGTTCGTTAACCTACATAGTCCAAGTGCCCGCTAGGTAACGTAGATAGCCCAAGTGCCTCCTAGGGAACGTACATAGTCCAAGTGCCCGCTAGGTAACCTAGATAGTCCAAGTGCCCGCTAGTTAACCTACATAGTCCAAGTGCCTGCTAGGTAAACTACATAGTCCAAGTGCCCACTAGGTAACCTAGACAGTCCAATAGCCCGCTAGTTAACCTAGACAGTCCAAGTATACGCTAGGGAACCTATATCGTCCAAGCGCCCACTAGGGAACCTACATAGTCCAAGTGCTCGCTAGGCAACCTACATAGTCCAATTGCCCTTTAGTTAACCTAGAGAGTCAAAGTGCCTGCTACGTAACCTTGATAGTCCAAGTGCCCGCTAGGTAACCTACATAGTCCAAGTGCCCGTTAGGTAACCTTGATAGTCCAATTGCCCGTTAGCTAACCTAGATAGTCCAAGTGTCCGCTAGTTAACCTACATAATCCAAGTGCCTGTTCCTTAACTTACATTGTCCAAGTGCCCGCAAGGTAACGTAGATAGCCCAAGTGCCCGCTAGGGAACGTACATAGTCCAAGTGTGCACTAGGTAACCTAGACAGTCCAATTGCCCCCTAGTTAACCTAGACAGTCCAAGTACCCAATAGGGAACCTACATAGTCCAAGTGCCCGCTAGGGAACCTACATAGTCCAAGTGCTCGCTAGGCAACCTACATAGTCCAAGTGCCCGTTAGTTAACCTAGATAGTCCAATTGCCCGTTAGCTAACCTAGATAGTCAAAGTGTCTGCTAGTTAACCTACATAGTCCAAGTGCCCGTTCGTTAACCTAGATAGTCCAAGTGCCCGCTAGGTAACCTAGACAGTCCAAGTGCCCGCTAGGTTACCTACATAGTCCAAGTGCACGTTCGTTAACCTCGATAGTCCAATTGCCCGCTGGTAACCTACATAGTCCAAGAGCCCGCTAGGTAACCTTGATAGTCCAAGTGCCTTCTAGTTAACCTACGTAGTCCAAGTGCCCGCTAGATAACCTACATAGTCCAAGTGCCCACTAGGTAACCTAGACAGTCCAATAGCCCGCTAGTTAACCTAGACAGTCCAAGTATACGCTCTGGAACCTATATCGTCCAAGCGCCCACTAGGAAACCTACATAGTCCAAGTGCTCGCTAGGCAACCTACATAGTCCAATTGCCCTTTAGTTAACCTAGAGAGTCAAAGTGCCTGCTACGTAACCTTGATAGTCCAAGTGCCCGCTAGGTAACCTACATAGTCCAAGTGCCCGTTAGGTAACCTTGATAGTCCAATTGCCCGTTAGCTAACCTAGATAGTCCAAGTGTCCGCTAGTTAACCTACATAATCCAAGTGCCCGTTCCTTAACTTACATTGTCCAAGTGCCCGCAAGGTAACGTAGATAGCCCAAGTGCCCGCTAGGGAACGTACATAGTCCAAGTGTGCACTAGGTAACCTAGAGAGTCCAATTGCCCCCTAGTTAACCTAGACAGTCCAAGTACCCAATAGGGAACCTACATAGTCCAAGTGCCCGCTAGGGAACCTACATAGTCCAAGTGCTCGCTAGGCAACCTACATAGTCCAAGTGCCTGTTAGTTAACCTAGATAGTCCAATTGCCCGTTAGCTAACCTAGATAGTCAAAGTGTCTGCTAGTTAACCTACATAGTCCAAGTGCCCGTTCGTTAACCTAGATAGTCCAAGTGCCCGCTAGGTAACCTAGACAGTCCAAGTGCCCGCTAGGTTACCTACATAGTCCAAGTGCACGTTCGTTAACCTCGATAGTCCAATTGCCCGCTGGTAACCTACATAGTCCAAGAGCCCGCTAGGTAACCTTGATAGTCCAAGTGCCTTCTAGTTAACCCACGTAGTCCAAGTGCCCGCTAGATAACCTACATAGTCCAAGTGCCCACTAGGTAACCTAAATAATCCAAATGCCCGCTAGGGAAACTACATATTCCAAGTGCCCACTATTTAACCTATATAATCTAAGTGCCAGCTAGGTAACCTAGACAGTACAAGTGCGCGCTAGGGAATCTAGATAGTCCAAGTGCCTGTTAGCTAACCTAGATAATCCAAGTGCCCGCTAGGTAACCTAGACAGTCAAAGTGCCCGCTAGTTAACCTACATAGTCCAAGTGCCCGATAGGGAACCTACATAATCCAAGTGCCTGCTAGGCAACCTACATACTCCAAGTGCCCGTTAGTTAACCTAGATAGTCAAAGTGCCTGCTAGGTAACCTAGATAGTCCAAGTGCCCGCTATGTAACCTACATAGACCAAATTCCCGCTAGGTAACCTAAATAGTCCAAATGCCTGCTAGGGAAACTACATAGTCCAAGTGCCCGCTAGTTAACGTAGATAGTCCTAGTGACTACTAGTAAACCTACATAATCCATGGGCCCGCTAGTTAACCTACATAGTGCAAGGGCCCACTAGTTAACCTAGATCGTGCAAGTGTCCACTAGTTAGCCTATATAGTCCAAGTGCCCGCTAGTTAACCTATATACCAAGTACCTGCTACGTAACCTAGATAGTCCAAGGGCACGCTAGTTAACCTACCTAGTACAAGTGCCCGCTAGGCAACCTAGATAGTCCAAGTGCCCGCTAAGGAACCTACATAGTCCAAGTGCACGCTAGTTAACCTAGATAGTGCAAGTGCCCGCTAGTTAATCTAGATAGTCCAAGTTCCCGCTAGGGAACGTACATAGTCCAAGTCCCCGCTAGTTAACCTAGATAGTTCAAGTACCCGCTAGGTAACCTAGATATTCCAAGGGTCCCCTAATTAGCTACATAGTCCAAGTTCCCGCTAGGTAACTTAGATAGTCCAAGTGCCTTTTCGGTGACCTAGATAGCCCAAGTGCCCTTTAGGGAACCTAGATAGTCCAAGGGCCCGCAAGTAAACCTACATAGTCCATGGACCCGCTAGTTAATCTACATATTCAAAGTGCCCGCTAGTTAACTTACATAATCTAAGAGCCGGTTAGCTAACCTAGATAGTCCATGGGCCCGCTAGTTGACCTACATAGTCCAAGGGTCAGCTAGGTATCGTAGATAGTACAAGTGCCCGCTAGAGAACCTCAATAGTCCAAGTGCCTGTTAGCTAGCCTAGATAATCCGAGTGGCAGCTAGGTAACCTACATAGTCCAAGTGCCAGTTCGTTAACCTAGATAATCCAAGTGCCCACTAGGGAACATACATAGTGCAAGTGCCGCAAGTTAACCTACATAGTCCAAGCGCCCGCTAGTTAACCTAGATAGTCCAAGTGCCCGCTAGGTAACCTACATAGTGCAAGTGTCCACTAGTTAATCTAAGTAGTCCAAGGGCCCGCTAGTTAACATACATAATCCAAGTACCCGGTAGTTAACTTACATAGTTCAAGTGTCCGTAGGGAACATACATAGTCCAAGTGCCCGCTAGTTAACCTAGATAGACCAAGTGCCCGCTAGGGAACCTACCTAGTCCAAGTGCCCAATAGGGAATCTACATAGTCCAAGAGCCTGCTAGTTAACGTAGATAGTCCAAGTGCTGCTAGTTAATCTACATAGTCCAAGGGCCCGCTAGTTAACCTACATAATCCAAGTACCCTCTAGTTAACCTAGATCGTCCAAGTGTCCGCTAGTTAACTTACATAGTCCAAGTGCCCGCTCTGGAACCTACATAGTCCAAGTGCCTGCTAGGGAACCTACATAGTCGGAGTGCCCGCTCTGGAACATACATAGTCCAAGTGCCCGCTAGGGAATCTACATAGTCCAAGGTCCCGCTAGTTAACATAGATAGTCCAAGTGCCGCTAGTTAATCTACATAGACCAAGGGCCCGCTAGTTAACCTACATAGTCCAAGTACCCGCTAGTTAACCTAGATCGTCCAAGTGCACGCTAGTTAACCTACATAGTCCAAGGGCCCGCTAGTTAACCTATATCGTCCCATGCCCGCTAGGAAACCTAGATAGTGCAAGTGCCCGCTAGTTAACCTAGATAGTTCAAGTACCCGCTAGGTAACCTAGGTCGTCCAAGGGCCCCCTAGTTAGCCTACATAGTCCAAGTGCCCGCTAGGTAACCTAGATAGTCAAAGTGCCCGTTCGGTAACCTAGATAGTGCAAGTGCCCTTTAGGGAACCTAGATAGTCCAAGGGCCCGCTAGTAAACCTACATAGTCCATGGGCCCGCTAGATAACCTACATAGTCCAAGTGTCCGCTAGTTAACCTACATATTCCAAGTGCCCGCTATTTAACCTATATAATCTAAGTGCCAGCTAGGTAACCTAGACAGTACAAGTGCGCGCTAGGGAATCTAGATAGTCCAAGTGCCTGTTAGCTAACCTAGAAAATCCAAGTGCCCGCTAGGTAACCTAGACAGTCCAAGTGCCCGCTAGTTAACCTACATAGTCCAAGTGCCCGATAGGGAACCTACATAATCCAAGTGCCCGCTAGGCAACCTACATACTCCAAGTGCCCGTTAGTTAACCTAGATAGTCAAAGTGCCTGCTAGGTAACCTAGATAGTCCAAGTACCCGCTAAGAAACCTATATAGTCCAAGTGCACGCTAGTTAACCTAGATAGTCCAAGTGCCCTCTAGTTAACCTAGATCGTCCAAGTGCCCGCTAAGAAACCTAGATAGTCCAAGTGCCCGTTACCTAATCTAGATAGTCCAATTGCCCGCTATGCAACATACATAGTCCAAGTGCCCGTTCGTTAACCTAGAAGTCCAAGTGCCTGCTAGGTAACCTAGACTCTCCAAGTGCCCGCTAGGTTACCTACATAGTCCAAATGCCCGTTCGGTAACCTAGATAGTGCAAGTGCCCGATAGTTAACCTACATAGTCCAAGTGCCCGCTAGGTAACCTAGATAGACCAAGGACCCACTAGTTAACCTACATAGTCCAAGTGCCCGGTAGTTAACTTACATGGTTCATGTGTCCGTAGGGAACATACAGAGTCCAAGTGCCCGCGAGGGAACCTACATAGTCCAAGTACCTGCTAGTTAATCTACATAGTTCAAGGGGCCGCTAGTTAACCTACATAATCCAATTACCCGCTAGTTAACGTAGATCGTCCAAGTGTCCGCTAATTAACCTACATAGTACAAGTGCCCGCTAGGGAACCTAGATAGTCTAAGTGCCCGCTCTGGAACCTACATAGTCCAAGTGACTGCTTGGGAACCTACGTAGTCCAAGTGCCCGCTCTGGAACATACATACTCCAAGTGCCCGCTAGGGAATCTACATAGTCCAAGGCCCACTAGTTAATGTAGATAGTCCAAGTGCCGCTTGTTAATCTACATAGTCCAAGGGCCCGCTAGTTAAACTATATAGTCCAAGTACCTGCTAGTTAACCTACATCGTCAGAGGGCCCGCGAGTTAACCTAGATAGTCCAAGTGCCCCCTAGTTAACCTACATAGTCTAAGTGCCCACTAGGTAACCTAGACAGTTCAAGTGACCACTAGGTTACCTACATAGTCCAAGTGCCCGTTCGTTAACCTACATAGTCCAAGTGCCCGCTAGGTAACCAATATAGTCCAAATGCCCGCTAGGGGCCCTAATTTTCCAAATGCCCGCTAGTTAACCTAGATAGTGCAAGTGCTCGCTAGTTAACCTAGATAGTCCAAGGGCCCGCTAGTTAACCTAGATAGATCAAGTGCCCGCCAGGGATCCTATCTAGTCCAAGTACCCGCTAGAAAACGTACATAGTCCAAGTGCCCACTAGGTAACGTAGATAGTCAAAGTGCCCGCTACGGAACATACATAGTCCAAGTGCCCGCTAGGTAACCTAGATAGTCCAAGTGCCCGCTAGTTAACCTACATATTCCAAGTGCCTGCTAGGTAACCTAGATAGTCCAAGTGCCCACTAGTTAACCTACATAGTGCAGGTTCCCCCTAGGTAACCTAGATAGTCCAAGGGCCCGCTAGGTAACCTACATTGTCCTAGTGCCCCCTAGTTAACCTACATTCTCCAAGTGCCCGATAGGGAACCTACATAGTCCAAGTGCCCGTTAGTTAACCTAGATAGTCCAAGTGCCCGCTAGGTAACCTAGATAGTCCAACAGCCCGGTAGGTAACCTACATACTCCAAGTACCCGCTAGGTAACGTAGATAGTTCAAGTGCCTGCTAGGTAACCTAGATAGTCCAAGTGCCCGCTAGGTAACCTACAGAGTCTAAGTTCCTGCTAGGTAATCTATATAGTCCAAATGACCGCTAGGGAGCCTACATAGTCCAAGGGCTCGCTAGGTAACCTAGATAGTCCAAGTGCCCGCTAGTTAACCTACATAGTCCAAGTGCCCGATAGGGAACCTACATAATCCAAGTGCCCGCTAGGCAACCTACATACTCCAAGTGCCCGTTAGTTAACCTAGATAGTCAAAGTGCCTGCTAGGTAACCTAGATAGTCCAAGTACCCGCTAAGAAACCTATATAGTCCAAGTGCACGCTAGTTAACCTAGATAGTCCAAGTGCCCTCTAGTTAACCTAGATCGTCCAAGTGCCCGCTAAGAAACCTAGATAGTCCAAGTGCCCGTTACCTAATCTAGATAGTCCAATTGCCCGCTATGCAACATACATAGTCCAAGTGCCCTTTCGTTAACCTAGAAGTCCAAGTGCCTGCTAGGTAACCTAGACTCTCCAAGTGCCCGCTAGGTTACCTACATAGTCCAAATGCCCGTTCGGTAACCTAGATAGTGCAAGTGCCCGATAGTTAACCTACATAGTCCAAGTGCCCGCTAGGTAACCTAGATAGACCAAGGACCCACTAGTTAACCTACATAGTCCAAGTGCCCGGTAGTTAACTTACATGGTTCAAGTGTCCGTAGGGAACATACAGAGTCCAAGTGCCCGCGAGGGAACCTACATAGTCCAAGTACCTGCTAGTTAATCTACATAGTTCAAGGGGCCACTAGTTAACCTACATAATCCAATTACCCGCTAGTTAACGTAGATCGTCCAAGTGTCCGCTAATTATCCTACATAGTACAAGTGCCCGCTAGGGAAACTAGATAGTCTAAGTGCCCGCTCTGGAACCTACATAGTCCAAGTGACTGCTTGGGAACCTACGTAGTCCAAGTGCCCGCTCTGGAACATACATACTCCAAGTGCCCGCTAGGGAATCTACATAGTCCAAGGCCCATTAGTTAATGTAGATAGTCCAAGTGCCGCTTGTTAATCTACATAGTCCAATGGCCCGCTAGTTAAACTACATAGTCCAAGTACCTGCTAGTTAACCTACATCGTCCAAGGGCCCGCGAGTTAACCTGGATAGTCCAAGTGCCCCCTAGTTAACCTACATAGTCTAAGTGCCCACTAGGTAACCTAGACAGTTCAAGTGACCACTAGGTTACCTACATAGTCCAAGTGCCCGTTCGTTAACCTACATAGTCCAAGGGCCCGCTAGGTAACCAATATAGTCCAAATGCCCGCTAGGGGCCCTAATTTTCCAAATGCCCGCTAGTTAACCTAGATAGTGCAAGTGCTCGCTAGTTAACCTAGATAGTCCAAGGGCCCGCTAGTTAACCTAGATAGATCAAGTGCCCACCAGGGATCCTATCTAGTCCAAGTACCCGCTAGAAAACGTACATAGTCCAAGTGCCCACTAGGTAACGTAGATAGTCAAAGTGCCCGCTACGGAACATACATAGTCCAAGTGCCCGCTACGTAACCTAGATAGTCCAAGTGCCCGCTAGTTAACCTACATATTCCAAGTGCCTACTAGGTAACCTAGATAGTCCAAGTGCCCACTAGTTAACCTACATAGTGCAGGTTCCCCCTAGGTAACCTAGATAGTCCAAGGGCCCGCTAGGTAACCTACATTGTCCTAGTGCCCCCTAGTTAACCTACATTCTCCAAGTGCCCGATAGGGAACCTACATAGTCCAAGTGCCCGTTAGTTAACCTAGATAGTCCAAGTGCCCGCTAGGTAACCTAGATAGTCCAACAGCCCGGTAGGTAACCTACATACTCCAAGTACCCGCTAGGTAACGTAGATAGTTCAAGTGCCTGCTAGGTAACCTAGATAGTCCAAGTGCCCGCTAGGTAACCTACAGAGTCTAAGTTCCCGCTAGGTAATCTATATAGTCCAAATGACCGCTAGGGAGCCTACATAGTCCAAGTGCTCGCTAGGTAACCTAGATAGTCTAAGGGCCCGCTAGGTAACCTACATAGTCCTAGTGCCCCCTAGTTAACCTACATTTTCCAAGTGCCCGAGAGGGAACCTACATAGTCCAAGTGCCTGCTAGGTAACCTACATAGTCCAAATGCCCTCTAGTTAACCTACATAGTCCAAGTTCCCGATAGGGAACCTACATAATCCAAGTGCCCGCTAGTGAAACTACATAGTCCAAGTGCCCGTTAGGTAACCTAGATAGTCCAAATGCCCGCCAGGAAACCCACATAGTCCAAGTGCCTGCTAGGTAACGTACATATTCCAAGTGCCTGCTAGGTAACCTAGAGAGTCCAAGTGCCCACTTGTTAACCTACATAGTGCAGGTTCCCCCTAGGTAACCTAGATAGTCCAAGGGCCCGCTAGGTAACCTACATTGTCCTAGTGCCCCCTTGTTAACCTACATTCTCCAAGTGCCCGATAGGGAACCTACATAGTCCAAGTGCCCGCTAGGTAACCTACATAGTCCAAATGCCCGCCAGTTAACCTACATAGTCCAAGTGCCCGATAGGGAAATTACATAATCCAAGTGCCCGCTAGGGAACCTACATAGTCCAAGTGCCCGTTAGGTAACCTAGATAGTCCAAATGCCCGCTAGGGAACCCACATAGTCCAAGTGCCCGCTAGGGAACTTATATAGTCCAAGGGTCCGCTAAGGAACCTATATAGTTCAAGTGCCCGTTAGTTAACCTAGATAGTCCAAGTGCCCGCTAGGTAACCTAGATAGTTCAACAGCCCGGTAGGTAACCTACATACTCCAAGTACCCGCTAGGTAACGTAGATAGTTCAAGTGCCTGCTAGGTAACCTAGATAGTCCTAGTGCCCGCTAGGTAACCTACAAAGTCTAAGTGCCCGCTAGGTAATCTATATAGTCCAAATGACCGCTAGGGAGCCTACATAGTCCAAATGCCCACTAGGTAACCTAGATAATCTAAGGGCCCTCTAGGTAACCTACATAGTCCTAGTGCCCCCTAGTTAACCTACCTTTTCCAAGTGCCCGACAAGGAACCTACATAGTCCAAGTGCCCGCTAGGTACCCTACATAATCCAAATGCCCTCTAGTTAACCTACATAGTCCAAGTTCCCGATAGGGAACCTACATAATCCAAGTGCCCGCTAGGGAACCTACATAGTCCAAGTGCCCGTTAAGTAACCTAGATAGTCCAAATGCCCGCCAGGAAAACCACATAGTCCAAGTGCCCGCTAGGGAATTTACATAGTCCAAGGGCCTGAGAGGGAACCTACATAGTCCAAGTGCCCGTTAGTTAACCTAGATAGTCCAAGTGCCCGCTTGGCAACCTAGATAGTCTAACAGCCCGCTAGGTAACCTACATACTCCAAGAACCCGCTAGGTAACATATATAGTTCAAGTGCCAGCTAGGTAACCTAGACAGTCCAAGTGCCCGCTAGGTAACCTACAGAGTCTAAGTGCCCGCTGGGTTATCTATATAGTCCAAATGCCCGCTGGGGAACCTACATAGTCCAAGTGCCCGCTAGGTAACCTAGATAATCCAAGTGCCCGCTAGTTAACCTAGATCGTCCAAGTGCCCACTAGTTTACCTACATAGTCAATGGGCCCGCTAGTTAACCTACATAGTGCAAGAGCCCGCTAGTTAACCTAGATCGTGCAAGTGTCCGCTAGTTAACCTACATAGTCCAAGTGCCAGTTAGCTAACCTAGATAGTCCAAGGGCCTTCTAGTTACCCTACATAGTCCAAGTGCCCTCTACGTAACCTACATAGTGCAAGTGTCCGCTAGTTAACCTACATAGTCCAAGTGCCCGCTAGTTAATCTAGATAGTCCAAGTGCCCGCTAGGTAACCTAGATAGACCAAGGGCCCGCTAGTTAACCTACATAGTCCAAGTGCCCGGTAGTAAACTTACATAGTTCAAGTGTCCGTAGGGAACATAGAGAGTCCAAGTGCCCGCTAGGGAACCTACATTGTCCAAGTGCCCGCTAGTTAACCTAGATCGTCCAAGTGCCCACTAGGTAACCTACATTGTCCTAGTGCCCCCTAGTTAACCTACATTCTCCAATTGCCCGATAGGGAACCTACATAGTCCAAGTGCCCGTTAGGTAACCTAGATAGTCCAAATGCCCGCTAGGGAACCCACATAGTCCAAGTGCCCCCTAGGGAAATTATATAGTCCAAGGGCCCGCTAGGGAACCCACATAGTCCAAGTGCCCGTTAGTTAACCTGAATAGTCCAAGTGCCCGCTAGGTAACCTAGATAGTTGAACAGTCCGGTAGGTAACTTACATACTCCAAGTACCCGCTAGGTAACGTAGATAGTTCAAGTGAATGCTAGGTAACCTAGATAGTCCTAGTGCCCGCTAGGTAACCTACAAAGTCTAAGTGCCCGCTAGGTAATCTATATAATCCAAATGACCGCTAGGGAGCCTACATAGTCCAAATGCCCCCTAGGTAACCTAGATAGTCTAAGGACCCTCTAGGTAACCTACATAGTCCTAGTGCCCCCTAGTTAACCTACATTTTTCCAAGTGCCCGATAAGGAACCTACATAGTCCAAGTGCCCGCTAGGTACCCTACATAGTCCAAATGCCCTCTAGTTAACCTACATAGTCCAAGTGTCCGATAGGGAACCTAAATAATCCAATTGCCCGCTAGGGAACCTACATAGTCCAAGTGCCCTTTAAGTAACCTAGATAGTCCAAATGCCCGCCAGGAAACCCACATAGTCCACGTGTCCGCTAGGGAACTTACATAGTCCAAGTGCCCATTAGTTAACCTCGATAGTCCAAGTGCCCGCTTGGTATCCTAGATAGTCCAACAGCCCGCTAGGTAACCTACATACTCCAAGAACCCGCTAGGTAACATAGATAGTTCAAGTGCCAGCTTGGCAACCTAGATAGTCCAAGTGCCCGCTAGGTAACCTACAGAGTCTAAGTGCCCGCTAGGGAACCTACATAGTCAAAGTGCCCGCTAGGGATCCTGCATTGTACAAGTGCCCGCTAATTAACCTAGATAGTCCAATTGCCCGCTACTTAACCTAGATAGTCCACGTGCCCGCTAGTTAACCTACATAGTCCAAGTGCCTGATAGGGAACCTACATTGTCCAAGTGCCCGCAGAGGAACCTACATAGTCCAAGTGCCCGTTAGGGAACCTAGATAGTCCAAGTGCCCTTAGGGAACCTATATTGTCCAAGTGCCCGCTAGGGAACCTGCATTGTGCAAGTGCTCGCTTGTTAACCTAGATAGTCCAAGTGCCCGCTAGTTAACCTAGATAGTCTAATTTCTCGATAGTTAACCTACATAGTCCAAGGTCAGCTAGTTAACCTAGATAGTCCAAGTGCCCGCTAGTTAACCTACATAGTCCCAGAACCTGCTTGTTAACCTAGATAGTCCAAGTGCCCGCTAAGGAACCTACATAGTCCAAGTGCACTCTAGTTAACCCAGATAGTCCAAGTGCCCGCTCCTTAACCTAGATAGTCCAAGTGCCGCTGGGAAACCTACATAGTGCAAGTGTCCCCTAGTTAACCTACATATTCCAAGTGCCCGCTAGTTAACATAGATAGTCCAAGTGCCCGCTAGGGAACATACATGGTCCAAGTGCCCACTAGGTAACCTAGATAGTGCAAGTGCACAGTAGTTAACCTACATAGTCCAAGTGCCCGCTAGTTAACCTTGATAGTCCAAGTGCCTTCTAGTTAACTTAAATAGTCCAAGTGCCCGCTAGGTAACCTACATAGTCCAAGTGCCCACTAGGCAACCTAAGTTATCCAAATGCCCGCTAGGGAAACTACATAGTCCAAGTGCCCGCTAGTTAACCTAGATAGTCCAAGTGCCCGCTAGGAAACCTAGATAGTCCAAGGGCCCGCTATTTAATCTAGAGAGCCCAAGTGCCCGCTAGTTAACCTACATAGTCCAAGGGCCCTCTAGTTAACCTGGATAGTCCAAGTGCCCGCTAGGGGACGTACATAGTCCAAGTGCCCGCTAGGTAACCTAGATAGTCCAAGTGCCCGCTAGGTAACCTACATAGTCCAAGTGCCCACTAGGTAACCTAAATAATCCAAATGCCCGCTAGGGAAACTACATAGTCCAAGTGCCCGCTAGTTAACCTAGATAGTCCAAGTGCCCGCTAGGGAATCTACATAGTCCAAGGGCCCGCTAGTTAACGTAGATTGTCCAAGTGCCGCTAGTTAATCTACATAGTTCAAGGGCCCGCTAGTTTAATCTACATAGTCCAACTACCCGCTAGTTAACCTAGATTGTCCAAGTCCGCTAGTTAACCTACATAGTACAAGTGCCCGCTAGGGAACCAATATAGTCCAAATGCCCGCTAGGGGCCCTAATAGTCCATATGCCCGCTAGTTAACCTAGATAGTCCAAGTGCTCGATAGTTAACCTAGATAGACCAAGTGCCCTATAGGGAACCTATCTAGTCCAAGTACCCGCTAGGAAACGTACATAGTCCAAGTGCCCGCTAGGTAACGTACATAGTCCAAGTGCCCGCTAGGTAACGTAGATAGTCCAAGTGCCCGCTAGGGAACGTACATAGTCCAAGTGCCTGCTAGTTAACCTAGATAGTCCAAGTGCCCACTAGTTAACCTACATAGTACAGGTTCCCCCTAGGTAACCTAGATACTCCAAGGGCCCGCTAGGTAACCTACATTGTCCTAGTGCCCCCTAGTTAACCTACATTCTCCAAGTGCCCGATAGGGAACCTACATAGTCCAAGTGCCCGTTAGTTAACCTTGATAGTCCAAGTGCCCGCTAGGTAACCTAGATAGTCCAACAGCCCTGTAGTTAACCTACATACTCCAAGTACCCGCTAGGTAACGTAGATAGTTCAAGTGCCTGCTAGGTAACCTAGATAGTCCAAGTGCCCGCTAGGTAACCTACAGAGTCTAAGTTCCCGCTAGGTAATCTATATAGTCCAAATAACCGCTAGGGAGCCTACATAGTCCAAGGGCTCACTAGGTAACCTAGATAGTCCAAGTGCCCGCTAGTTAACCTACATAGTCCAAGTGCCCGATAGGGAACCTACATAATCCAAGTGCCCACTAGGCAACCTACATACTCCAAGTGCCCGTTAGTTAACCTAGATAGTCAAAGTGCCTGCTAGGTAACCTAGATAGTCCAAGTACCCGCTAAGAAACCTATATAGTCCAAGTGCACGCTAGTTAACCTAGATAGTCCAAGTGCCCTCTAGTTAACCTAGATCGTCCAAGTGCCCGCTAAGAAACCTAGATAGTCCAAGTGCCCGTTACCTAATCTAGATAGTCCAATTGCCCGCTATGCAACATACATAGTCCAAGTGCCCTTTCGTTAACCTAGAAGTCCAAGTGCCTGCTAGGTAACCTAGACTCTCCAAGTGCCCGCTAGGTTACCTACATAGTCCAAATGCCCGTTCGGTAACCTAGATAGTGCAAGTGCCCGATAGTTAACCTACATAGTCCAAGTGCCCGCTAGGTAACCTAGATAGACCAAGGACCCACTAGTTAACCTACATAGTCCAAGTGCCCGGTAGTTAACTTACATGGTTCAAGTGTCCGTAGGGAACATACAGAGTCCAAGTGCCCGCGAGGGAACCTACATAGTCCAAGTACCTGCTAGTTAATCTACATAGTTCAAGGGGCCGCTAGTTAACCTACATAATCCAATTAAACGCTAGTTAACGTAGATCGTCCAAGTGTCCGCTAATTATCCTACATAGTACAAGTGCCCGCTAGGGAACCTAGATAGTCTAAGTGCCCACTCTGGAACCTACATAGTCCAAGTGACTGCTTGGGAACCTACGTAGTCCAAGTGCCCGCTCTGGAACATACATACTCCAAGTGCCCGCTAGGGAATCTACATAGTCCAAGGCCCACTAGTTAATGTAGATAGTCCAAGTGCCGCTTGTTAATCTACATAGTCCAAGGGCCCGCTAGTTAAACTATATAGTCCAAGTACCTGCTAGTTAACCTACATCGTCAGAGGGCCCGCGAGTTAACCTAGATAGTCCAAGTGCCCCCTAGTTAACCTACATAGTCTAAGTGCCCACTAGGTAACCTAGACAGTTCAAGTGACCACTAGGTTACCTACATAGTCCAAGTGCCCGTTCGTTAACCTACATAGTCCAAGTGCCCGCTAGGTAACCAATATAGTCCAAATGCCCGCTAGGGGCCCTAATTTTCCAAATGCCCGCTAGTTAACCTAGATAGTGCAAGTGCTCGCTAGTTAACCTAGATAGTCCAAGGGCCCGCTAGTTAACCTAGATAGATCAAGTGCCCGCCAGGGATCCTATCTAGTCCAAGTACCCGCTAGAAAACGTACATAGTCCAAGTGCCCACTAGGTAACGTAGATAGTCAAAGTGCCCGCTACGGAACATACATAGTCCAAGTGCCCGCTAGGTAACCTAGATAGTCCAAGTGCCCGCTACTTTACCTACATATTCCAAGTGCCTACTAGGTAACCTAGATAGTCCAAGTGCCCACTAGTTAACCTACATAGTGCAGGTTCCCCCTAGGTAACCTAGATAGTCCAAGGGCCCGCTAGGTAACCTACATTGTCCTAGTGCCCCCTAGTTAACCTACATTCTCCAAGTGCCCGATAGGGAACCTACATAGTCCAAGTGCCCGTTAGTTAACCTAGATAGTCCAAGTGCCCGCTAGGTAACTTAGATAATCCAACAGCCCGGTAGGTAACCTACATACTCCAAGTACCCGCTAGGTAACGTAGATAGTTCAAGTGCCTGCTAGGTAACCTAGATAGTCCAAGTGCCCGCTAGGGAACCTACAGAGTCTAAGTTCCCGCTAGGTAATCTATATAGTCCAAATGACCGCTAGGGAGCCTACATAGTCCAAGTGCTCGCTAGGTAACCTAGATAGTCTAAAGGCCCGCTAGGTAACCTACATAGTCCTAGTGCCCCCTAGTTAACCTACATTTTCCAAGTGCCCGAGAGGGAACCTACATAGTCCAAGTGCCTGCTAGGTAACCTACATAGTCCAAATGCCCTCTAATTAACCTACAAAGTCCAAGTTCCCGATAGGGAACCTACATAATCCAAGTGCCCGCTAGTGAACCTACATAGTCCAAGTGCCCGTTAGGTAACCTAGATAGTCCAAATGCCCGCCAGGAAACCCACATAGTCCAAGTGCCTGCTAGGTAACGTACATATTCCAAGTGCCTGCTAGGTAACCTAGAGAGTCCAAGTGCCCACTTGTTAACCTACATAGTGCACGTTCCCCCTAGGTAACCTAGATAGTCCAAGGGCCCGCTAGGTAACCTACATTGTCCTAGTGCCCCCTTGTTAACCTACATTCTCCAAGTGCCCGATAGGGAACCTACATAGTCCAAGTGCCCGCTAGGTAACCTACAGTGTCCAAATGCCCGCCAGTTAACCTACATAGTCCAAGTGCCCGATAGGGAAATTACATAATCCAAGTGCCCGCTAGGGAACCTACATAGTCCAAGTGCCCGTTAGGTAACCTAGATAGTCCAAATGCCCGCTAGGGAACCCACATAGTCCAAGTGCCCGCTAGGGAACTTATATAGTCCAAGGGTCCGCTAAGGAACCTATATAGTTCAAGTGCCCGTTAGTTAACCTAGATAGTCCAAGTGCCCGCTAGGTAACCTAGATAGTTCAACAGCCCGGTAGGTAACCTACATACTCAAAGTACCCGCTAGGTAACGTAGATAGTTCAAGTGCCTGCTAGGTAACCTAGATAGTCCTAGTGCCCGCTAGGTAACCTACAAAGTCTAAGTGCCCGCTAGGTAATCTATATAGTCCAAATGACCGCTAGGGAGCCTACATAGTCCAAATGCCCGCTAGGTAACCTAGATAGTCTAAGGGCCCTCTAGGTAACCTCATAGTCCTAGTGCCCCCTAGTTAACCTACCTTTTCCAAGTGCCCGACAAGGAACCTACATAGTCCAAGTGCCCGCTAGGTACCCTACATAATCCAAATGCCCTCTAGTTAACCTACATAGTCCAAGTTCCCGATAGGGAACCTACATAATCCAAGTGCCCGCTAGGGAACCTACATAGTCCAAGTGCCCGTTAAGTAACCTAGATAGTCCAAATGCCCGCCAGGAAAACCACATAGTCCAAGTGCCCGCTAGGGAACTTACATAGTCCAAGGGCCTGAGAGGGAACCTACATAGTCCAAGTGCCCGTTAGTTAACCTAGATAGTCCAAGTGCCCGCTTGGCAACCTAGATAGTCTAACAGCCCGCTAGGTAACCTACATACTCCAAGAACCCGCTAGGTAACATATATAGTTCAAGTGCCAGCTAGGTAACCTAGACAGTCCATGTGCCCGCTAGGTAACCTACAGAGTCTAAGTGCCCGCTGGGTTATCTATATAGTCCAAATGCCCGCTGGGGAACCTACATAGTCCAAGTGCCCGCTAGGTAACCTAGATAATCCAAGTGCCCGCTAGTTAACCTAGATCGTCCAAGTGCCCACTAGTTTACCTACATAGTCAATGGGCCCGCTAGTTAACCTACATAGTGCAAGAGCCCGCTAGTTAACCTAGATCGTGCAAGTGTCCGCTAGTTAACCTACATAGTCCAAGTGCCAGTTAGCTAACCTAGATAGTCCAAGGGCCTTCTAGTTACCCTACATAGTCCAAGTGCCCGCTACGTAACCTACATAGTGCAAGTGTCCACTAGTTAACCTACATAGTCCAAGTGCCCGCTAGTTAATCTAGATAGTCCAAGTGCCCGCTAGGTAACCTAGATAGACCAAGGGCCCGCTAGTTAACCTACATAGTCCAAGTGCCCGGTAGTAAACTTACATAGTTCAAGTGTCCGTAGGGAACATAGAGAGTCCAAGTGCCCGCTAGGGAACCTACATTGTCCAAGTGCCCGCTAGTTAATCTACATAGTTCAAGAGCCCGCTAGTTAACCTACATAGTCCAAGTACCCGCTAATTAACCTAGATCGTCCAAGTGCCCACTAGGTAACCTACATTGTCCTAGTGCCCCCTAGTTAACCTACATTCTCCAAGTGCCCGATAGGGAACCTACATAGTCCAAGTGCCTGTTAGGTAACCTAGATAGTCCAAATGCCCGCTAGGGAACCCACATAGTCCAAGTGCCCCCTAGGGAAATTATATAGTCCAAGGGCCCGCTAGGGAACCCACATAGTCCAAGTGCCCGTTAGTTAACCTGAATAGTCCAAGTGCCCGCTAGGTAACCTAGATATTTGAACAGTCCGGTAGGTAACTTACATACTCCAAGTACCCGCTAGGTAACGTAGATAGTTCAAGTGAATGCTAGGTAACCTAGATAGTCCTAGTGCCCGCTAGGTAACCTACAAAGTCTAAGTGCCCGCTAGGTAATCTATATAATCCAAATGACCGCTAGGGAGCCTACATAGTCCAAATGCCCGCTAGGTAACCTAGATAGTCTAAGGACCCTCTAGGTAACCTACATAGTCCTAGTGCCCCCTAGTTAACCTACATTTTTCCAAGTGCCCGATAAGGAACGTATATAGTCCAAGTGCCCGCTAGGTACCCTACATAGTCCAAATGCCCTCTAGTTAACCTACATAGTCCAAGTGCCCGATAGGGAACCTAAATAATCCAAGTGCCCGCTAGGGAACCTACATAGTCCAAGTGCCCGTTAAGTAACCTAGATAGTCCAAATGCCCGCCAGGAAACCCACATAGTCCACGTGCCCGCTAGGGAACTTACATAGTCCAAGTGCCCGTTAGTTAACCTCGATAGTCCAAGTGCCCGCTTGGTAACCTAGATAGTCCAACAGCCCGCTAGGTAACCTACATACTCCAAGAACCCGCTAGGTAACATAGATAGTTCAAGTGCCAGCTTGGCAACCTAGATAGTCCAAGTGCCCGCTAGGTAACCTACAGAGTCTAAGTGCCCGCTAGGGAACCTACATAGTCAAAGTGCCCGCTAGGGAACCTGCATTGTACAAGTGCCCGCTAAATAACCTAGATAGTCCAATTGCCCGCTACTTAACCTAGATAGTCCAAGTGCCCGCTAGTTAACCTACATAGTCCAAGTGCCTGATAGGGAACCTACATTGTCCAAGTGCCCGCAGAGGAACCTACATAGTCCAAGTGCCCGTTAGGGAACCTAGATAGTCCAAGTGCCCTTAGGGAACCTATATAGTCCAAGTGCCCGCTAGGGAACCTACATAGTCAAAGTGCCCGCTAGGGAACCTGCATTGTGCAAGTGCTCGCATGTTAACCTAGATAGTCCAAGTGCCCGCTAGTTAACCTAGATAGTCTAATTTCTCGATAGTTAACCTACATAGTCCAAGGTCAGCTAGTTAACCTAGATAGTCCAAGTGCCCGCTAGTTAACCTACATAGTCCCAGAACCTGCTTGTTAACCTAGATAGTCCAAGTGCCCGCTAAGGAACCTACATAGTCCAAGTGCACGCTAGTTAACCCAGATAGTCCAAGTGCCCGCTCCTTAACCTAGATAGTCCAAGTGCCGCTGGGAAACCTACATAGTGCAAGTGTCCCCTAGTTAACCTACATATTCCAAGTGCCCGCTAGTTAACATAGATAGTCCAAGTGCCCGCTAGGGAACATACATGGTCCAAGTGCCCACTAGGTAACCTAGATAGTGCAAGTGCACGGTAGTTAACCTACATAGTCCAAGTGCCCGCTAGTTAACCTTGATAGTCCAAGTGCCTTCTAGTTAACTTAAATAGTCCAAGTGCCCGCTAGGTAACCTACATAGTCCAAGTGCCCACTAGGCAACCTAAGTTATCCAAATGCCCGCTAGGGAAACTACATAGTCCAAGTGCCCGCTAGTTAACCTAGATAGTCCAAGTGCCCGCTAGGAAACCTAGATAGTCCAAGGGCCCGCTATTTAATCTAGAGAGTCCAAGTGCCCGCTAGTTAACCTACATAGTCCAAGGGCCCTCTAGTTAACCTGGATAGTCCAAGTGCCCGCTAGGGGACGTACATAGTCCAAGTGCCCGCTAGGTAACCTAGATAGTCCAAGTGCCCGCTAGGTAACCTACATAGTCCAAGTGCCCACTAGGTAACCTAAATAATCCAAATGCCCGCTAGGGAAACTACATAGTCCAAGTGCCCGCTAGTTAACCTAGATAGTCCAAGTGCCCGCTAGGGAATCTACATAGTCCAAGGGCCCGCTAGTTAACGTAGATTGTCCAAGTGCCGCTAGTTAATCTACATAGTTCAAGGGCCCGCTAGTTAACCTACATAGTCCAAGGGCCCTCTAGTTAACCTGGATAGTCCAAGTGCCCGCTAGGGGACGTACATAGTCCAAGTCCGCTAGTTAACCTACATAGTACAAGTGCCCGCTAGGGAACCAATATAGTCCAAATGCCTGCTAGGGGCCCTAATAGTCCATATGCCCGCTAGTTAACCTAGATAGTCCAAGTGCTCGATAGTTAACCTAGATAGACCAAGTGCCCTCTAGGGAACCTATCTAGTCCAAGTACCCGCTAGGAAACGTACATAGTCCAAGTGCCCGCTAGGTAACGTACATAGTCCAAGTGCCCGCTAGGTAACGTAGATAGTCCAAGTGCCCGCTAGGGAACGTACATAGTCCAAGTGCCTGCTAGTTAACCTAGATAGTCCAAGTGCCCACTAGTTAACCTACATAGTACAGGTTCCCCCTAGGTAACCTAGATACTCCAAGGGCCCGCTAGGTAACCTACATTGTCCTAGTGCCCCCTAGTTAACCTACATTCTCCATGTGCCCGATAGGGAACCTACATAGTCCAAGTGCCCGTTAGTTAACCTTGATAGTCCAAGTGCCCGCTAGGTAACCTAGATAGTCCAACAGCCCGGTAGGTAACCTACATACTCCAAGTACCCGCTAGGTAACGTAGATAGTTCAAGTGCCTGCTAGGTAACCTAGATAGTCCAAGTGCCCGCTAGGTAACCTACAGAGTCTAAGTTCCCGCTAGGTAATCTATATAGTCCAAATGACCGCTAGGGAGCCTACATAGTCCAAGGGCTCGCTAGGTAACCTAGATAGTCCAAGTGCC
Organism: Tenrec ecaudatus; assembly: GCF_050624435.1. Taxonomy (NCBI): domain Eukaryota; kingdom Metazoa; phylum Chordata; class Mammalia; order Afrosoricida; family Tenrecidae; genus Tenrec; species Tenrec ecaudatus. The sequence continues at coordinate 697,087 of NW_027457627.1, forward strand.
CGCTAGTTAACCTACATAGTCCAAGTGCCCGATAGGGAACCTACATAATCCAAGTGCCCGCTAGGCAACCTACATACTCCAAGTGCCCGTTAGTTAACCTAGATAGTCAAAGTGCCTGCTAGGTAACCTAGATAGTCCAAGTACCCGCTAAGAAACCTATATAGTCCAAGTGCATGCTAGTTAACCTAGATAGTCCAAGTGCCCTCTAGTTAACCTAGATTGTCCAAGTGCCCGCTAAGAAACCTAGATAGTCCAAGTGCCCGTTACCTAATCTAGATAGTCCAATTGCCCGCTATGCAACATACATAGTCCAAGTGCCTTTTCGTTAACCTAGAAGTCCAAGTGCCTGCTAGGTAACCTAGACTCTCCAAGTGCCCGCTAGGTTACCTACATAGTCCAAATGCCCGTTCGGTAACCTAGATAGTGCAAGTGCCCGATAGTTAACCTACATAGTCCAAGTGCCCGCTAGGTAACCTAGATAGACCAAGGACCCACTAGTTAACCTACATAGTCCAAGTGCACGGTAGTTAACTTACATGGTTCAAGTGTCCGTAGGGAACATACAGAGTCCAAGTGCCCGCGAGGGAACCTACATAGTCCAAGTACCTGCTAGTTAATCTACATAGTTCAAGGGGCCGCTAGTTAACCTACATAATCCAATTAAACGCTAGTTAACGTAGATCGTCCAAGTGTCCGCTAATTATCCTACATAGTACAAGTGCCCGCTAGGGAACCTAGATAGTCTAAGTGCCCACTCTGGAACCTACATAGTCCAAGTGACTGCTTGGGAACCTACGTAGTCCAAGTGCCCGCTCTGGAACATACATACTCCAAGTGCCCGCTAGGGAATCTACATAGTCCAAGGCCCACTAGTTAATGTAGATAGTCCAAGTGCCGCTTGTTAATCTACATAGTCCAAGGGCCCGCTAGTTAAACTATATAGTCCAAGTACCTGCTAGTTAACCTACATCGTCAGAGGGCCCGCGAGTTAACCTAGATAGTCCAAGTGCCCCCTAGTTAACCTACATAGTCTAAGTGCCCACTAGGTAACCTAGACAGTTCAAGTGACCACTAGGTTACCTACATAGTCCAAGTGCCCGTTCGTTAACCTACATAGTCCAAGTGCCCGCTAGGTAACCAATATAGTCCAAATGCCCGCTAGGGGCCCTAATTTTCCAAATGCCCGCTAGTTAACTTAGATAGTGCAAGTGCTCGCTAGTTAACCTAGATAGTCCAAGGGCCCGCTAGTTAACCTAGATAGATCAAGTGCCCGCCAGGGATCCTATCTAGTCCAAGTACCCGCTAGAAAACGTACATAGTCCAAGTGCCCACTAGGTAACGTAGATAGTCAAAGTGCCCGCTACGGAACATACATAGTCCAAGTGCCCGCTAGGTAACCTAGATAGTCCAAGTGCCCGCTACTTTACCTACATATTCCAAGTGCCTACTAGGTAACCTAGATAGTCCAAGTGCCCACTAGTTAACCTACATAGTGCAGGTTCCCCCTAGGTAACCTAGATAGTCCAAGGGCCCGCTAGGTAACCTACATTGTCCTAGTGCCCCCTAGTTAACCTACATTCTCCAAGTGCCCGATAGGGAACCTACATAGTCCAAGTGCCCGTTAGTTAACCTAGATAGTCCAAGTGCCCGCTAGGTAACCTAGATAATCCAACAGCCCGGTAGGTAACCTACATACTCCAAGTACCCGCTAGGTAACGTAGATAGTTCAAGTGCCTGCTAGGTAACCTAGATAGTCCAAGTGCCCGCTAGGGAACCTACAGAGTCTAAGTTCCCGCTAGGTAATCTATATAGTCCAAATGACCGCTAGGGAGCCTACATAGTCCAAGTGCTCGCTAGGTAACCTAGATAGTCTAAAGGCCCGCTAGGTAACCTACATAGTCCTAGTGCCCCCTAGTTAACCTACATTTTCCAAGTGCCCGAGAGGGAACCTACATAGTCCAAGTGCCTGCTAGGTAACCTACATAGTCCAAATGCCCTCTAGTTAACCTACATAGTCCAAGTTCCCGATAGGGAACCTACATAATCCAAGTGCCCGCTAGTGAACCTACATAGTCCAAGTGCCCGTTAGGTAACCTAGATAGTCCAAATGCCCGCCAGGAAACCCACATAGTCCAAGTGCCTGCTAGGTAACGTACATTTTCCAAGTGCCTGCTAGGTAACCTAGAGAGTCCAAGTGCCCACTTGTTAACCTACATAGTGCAGGTTCCCCCTAGATAACCTAGATAGTCCAAGGGCCCGCTAGGTAACCTACATTGTCCTAGTGCCCCCTTGTTAACCTACATTCTCCAAGTGCCCGATAGGGAACCTACATAGTCCAAGTGCCCGCTAGGTAACCTACAGTGTCCAAATGCCCGCCAGTTAACCTACATAGTCCAAGTGCCCGATAGGGAAATTACATAATCCAATTGCCCGCTAGGGAACCTACATAGTCCAAGTGCCCGTTAGGTAACCTAGATAGTCCAATGCCCGCTAGGGAACCCACATAGTCCAAGTGCCCGCTAGGGAACTTATATAGTCCAAGGGTCCGCTAAGGAACCTATATAGTTCAAGTGCCCGTTAGTTAACCTAGATAGTCCAAGTGCCCGCTAGGTAACCTAGATAGTTCAACAGCCCGGTAGGTAACCTACATACTCCAAGTACCCGCTAGGTAACGTAGATAGTTCAAGTGCCTGCTAGGTAACCTAGATAGTCCTAGTGCCCGCTAGGTAACCTACAAAGTCTAAGTGCCCGCTAGGTAATCTATATAGTCCAAATGACCGCTAGGGAGCCTACATAGTCCAAATGCCCGCTAGGTAACCTAGATAGTCTAAGGGCCCTCTAGGTAACCTACATAGTCCTAGTGCCCCCCAGTTAACCTACCTTTTCCAAGTGCCCGACAAGGAACCTACATAGTCCAAGTGCCCGCTAGGTACCCTACATAGTCCAAATGCCCTCTAGTTAACCTACATAGTCCAAGTGCCCGATAGGGAACCTAAATAATCCAAGTGCCCGCTAGGGAACCTACATAGTCCAAGTGCCCGTTAAGTAACCTAGATAGTCCAAATGCCCGCCAGGAAAACCACATAGTCCAAGTGCCTGCTAGGGAACTTACATAGTCCAAGGGCCTGAGAGGGAACCTACATAGTCCAAGTGCCCGTTAGTTAACCTAGATAGTCCAAGTGCCCGCTTGGCAACCTAGATAGTCTAACATCCCGCTAGGTAACCTACATACTCCAAGAACCCGCTAGGTAACATATATAGTTCAAGTGCCAGCTAGGTAACCTAGACAGTCCATGTGCCCGCTAGGTAACCTACAGAGTCTAAGTGCCCGCTGGGTTATCTATATAGTCCAAATGCCCGCTGCGGAACCTACATAGTCCAAGTGCCCGCTAGGTAACCTAGATAATCCAAGTGCCCGCTAGTTAACCTAGATCGTCCAAGTGCCCACTAGTTTACCTACATAGTCAATGGGCCCGCTAGTTAACCTACATAGTGCAAGAGCCCGCTAGTTAACCTACATAGTCCAAGTGCCCGCTAGTTAATCTAGATAGTCCAAGTGCCCGCTAGGTAACCTAGATAGACCAAGGGCCCGCTAGTTAACCTACATAGTCCAAGTGCCCGGTAGTAAACTTACATAGTTCAAGTGTCCGTAGGGAACATAGAGAGTCCAAGTGCCCGCTAGGGAACCTACATTGTCCAAGTGCCCGCTAGTTAATCTACATAGTTCAAGAGCCCGCTAGTTAACCTACATAGTCCAAGTACCCGCTAGTTAACCTAGATCGTCCAAGTGCCCACTAGGTAACCTACATTGTCCTAGTGCCCCCTAGTTAACCTACATTCTCCAAGTGCCCGATAGGGAACCTACATAGTCCAAGTGCCCGTTAGGTAACCTAGATAGTCCAAATGCCCGCTAGGGAACCCACATAGTCCAAGTGCCCCCTAGGGAAATTATATAGTCCAAGGGCCCGCTAGGGAACACACATAGTCCAAGTGCCCGTTAGTTAACCTGGATAGTCCAAGTGCCCGCTAGGTAACCTAGATATTTGAACAGTCCTGTAGGTAACTTACATACTCCAAGTACCCGCTAGGTAACGTAGATAGTTCAAGTGAATGCTAGGTAACCTAGATAGTCCTAGTGCCCGCTAGGTAACCTACAAAGTCTAAGTGCCCGCTAGGTAATCTATATAATCCAAATGACCGCTAGGGAGCCTACATAGTCCAAATGCCCGCTAGGTAACCTAGATAGACCAAGGACCCACTAGTTAACCTACATAGTCCAAGTGCACGGTAGTTAACTTACATGGTTCAAGTGTCCGTAGGGAACATACAGAGTCCAAGTGCCCGCGAGGGAACCTACATAGTCCAAGTACCTGCTAGTTAATCTACATAGTTCAAGGGGCCGCTAGTTAACCTACATAATCCAATTAAACGCTAGTTAACGTAGATCGTCCAAGTGTCCGCTAATTATCCTACATAGTACAAGTGCCCGCTAGGGAACCTAGATAGTCTAAGTGCCCACTCTGGAACCTACATAGTCCAAGTGACTGCTTGGGAACCTACGTAGTCCAAGTGCCCGCTCTGGAACATACATACTCCAAGTGCCCGCTAGGGAATCTACATAGTCCAAGGCCCACTAGTTAATGTAGATAGTCCAAGTGCCGCTTGTTAATCTACATAGTCCAAGGGCCCGCTAGTTAAACTATATAGTCCAAGTACCTGCTAGTTAACCTACATCGTCAGAGGGCCCGCGAGTTAACCTAGATAGTCCAAGTGCCCCCTAGTTAACCTACATAGTCTAAGTGCCCACTAGGTAACCTAGACAGTTCAAGTGACCACTAGGTTACCTACATAGTCCAAGTGCCCGTTCGTTAACCTACATAGTCCAAGTGCCCGCTAGGTAACCAATATAGTCCAAATGCCCGCTAGGGGCCCTAATTTTCCAAATGCCCGCTAGTTAACCTAGATAGTGCAAGTGCTCGCTAGTTAACCTAGATAGTCCAAGGGCCCGCTAGTTAACCTAGATAGATCAAGTGCCCGCCAGGGATCCTATCTAGTCCAAGTACCCGCTAGAAAACGTACATAGTCCAAGTGCCCACTAGGTAACGTAGATAGTCAAAGTGCCCGCTACGGAACATACATAGTCCAAGTGCCCGCTAGGTAACCTAGATAGTCCAAGTGCCCGCTACTTTACCTACATATTCCAAGTGCCTACTAGGTAACCTAGATAGTCCAAGTGCCCACTAGTTAACCTACATAGTGCAGGTTCCCCCTAGGTAACCTAGATAGTCCAAGGGCCCGCTAGGTAACCTACATTGTCCTAGTGCCCCCTAGTTAACCTACATTCTCCAAGTGCCCGATAGGGAACCTACATAGTCCAAGTGCCCGTTAGTTAACCTAGATAGTCCAAGTGCCCGCTAGGTAACCTAGATAATCCAACAGCCCGGTAGGTAACCTACATACTCCAAGTACCCGCTAGGTAACGTAGATAGTTCAAGTGCCTGCTAGGTAACCTAGATAGTCCAAGTGCCCGCTAGGGAACCTACAGAGTCTAAGTTCCCGCTAGGTAATCTATATAGTCCAAATGACCGCTAGGGAGCCTACATAGTCCAAGTGCTCGCTAGGTAACCTAGATAGTCTAAAGGCCCGCTAGGTAACCTACATAGTCCTAGTGCCCCCTAGTTAACCTACATTTTCCAAGTGCCCGAGAGGGAACCTACATAGTCCAAGTGCCTGCTAGGTAACCTACATAGTCCAAATGCCCTCTAGTTAACCTACATAGTCCAAGTTCCCGATAGGGAACCTACATAATCCAAGTGCCCGCTAGTGAACCTACATAGTCCAAGTGCCCGTTAGGTAACCTAGATAGTCCAAATGCCCGCCAGGAAACCCACATAGTCCAAGTGCCTGCTAGGTAACGTACATTTTCCAAGTGCCTGCTAGGTAACCTAGAGAGTCCAAGTGCCCACTTGTTAACCTACATAGTGCAGGTTCCCCCTAGATAACCTAGATAGTCCAAGGGCCCGCTAGGTAACCTACATTGTCCTAGTGCCCCCTTGTTAACCTACATTCTCCAAGTGCCCGATAGGGAACCTACATAGTCCAAGTGCCCGCTAGGTAACCTACAGTGTCCAAATGCCCGCCAGTTAACCTACATAGTCCAAGTGCCCGATAGGGAAATTACATAATCCAATTGCCCGCTAGGGAACCTACATAGTCCAAGTGCCCGTTAGGTAACCTAGATAGTCCAATGCCCGCTAGGGAACCCACATAGTCCAAGTGCCCGCTAGGGAACTTATATAGTCCAAGGGTCCGCTAAGGAACCTATATAGTTCAAGTGCCCGTTAGTTAACCTAGATAGTCCAAGTGCCCGCTAGGTAACCTAGATAGTTCAACAGCCCGGTAGGTAACCTACATACTCCAAGTACCCGCTAGGTAACGTAGATAGTTCAAGTGCCTGCTAGGTAACCTAGATAGTCCTAGTGCCCGCTAGGTAACCTACAAAGTCTAAGTGCCCGCTAGGTAATCTATATAGTCCAAATGACCGCTAGGGAGCCTACATAGTCCAAATGCCCGCTAGGTAACCTAGATAGTCTAAGGGCCCTCTAGGTAACCTACATAGTCCTAGTGCCCCCCAGTTAACCTACCTTTTCCAAGTGCCCGACAAGGAACCTACATAGTCCAAGTGCCCGCTAGGTACCCTACATAGTCCAAATGCCCTCTAGTTAACCTACATAGTCCAAGTGCCCGATAGGGAACCTAAATAATCCAAGTGCCCGCTAGGGAACCTACATAGTCCAAGTGCCCGTTAAGTAACCTAGATAGTCCAAATGCCCGCCAGGAAAACCACATAGTCCAAGTGCCTGCTAGGGAACTTACATAGTCCAAGGGCCTGAGAGGGAACCTACATAGTCCAAGTGCCCGTTAGTTAACCTAGATAGTCCAAGTGCCCGCTTGGCAACCTAGATAGTCTAACATCCCGCTAGGTAACCTACATACTCCAAGAACCCGCTAGGTAACATATATAGTTCAAGTGCCAGCTAGGTAACCTAGACAGTCCATGTGCCCGCTAGGTAACCTACAGAGTCTAAGTGCCCGCTGGGTTATCTATATAGTCCAAATGCCCGCTGCGGAACCTACATAGTCCAAGTGCCCGCTAGGTAACCTAGATAATCCAAGTGCCCGCTAGTTAACCTAGATCGTCCAAGTGCCCACTAGTTTACCTACATAGTCAATGGGCCCGCTAGTTAACCTACATAGTGCAAGAGCCCGCTAGTTAACCTACATAGTCCAAGTGCCCGCTAGTTAATCTAGATAGTCCAAGTGCCCGCTAGGTAACCTAGATAGACCAAGGGCCCGCTAGTTAACCTACATAGTCCAAGTGCCCGGTAGTAAACTTACATAGTTCAAGTGTCCGTAGGGAACATAGAGAGTCCAAGTGCCCGCTAGGGAACCTACATTGTCCAAGTGCCCGCTAGTTAATCTACATAGTTCAAGAGCCCGCTAGTTAACCTACATAGTCCAAGTACCCGCTAGTTAACCTAGATCGTCCAAGTGCCCACTAGGTAACCTACATTGTCCTAGTGCCCCCTAGTTAACCTACATTCTCCAAGTGCCCGATAGGGAACCTACATAGTCCAAGTGCCCGTTAGGTAACCTAGATAGTCCAAATGCCCGCTAGGGAACCCACATAGTCCAAGTGCCCCCTAGGGAAATTATATAGTCCAAGGGCCCGCTAGGGAACACACATAGTCCAAGTGCCCGTTAGTTAACCTGGATAGTCCAAGTGCCCGCTAGGTAACCTAGATATTTGAACAGTCCTGTAGGTAACTTACATACTCCAAGTACCCGCTAGGTAACGTAGATAGTTCAAGTGAATGCTAGGTAACCTAGATAGTCCTAGTGCCCGCTAGGTAACCTACAAAGTCTAAGTGCCCGCTAGGTAATCTATATAATCCAAATGACCGCTAGGGAGCCTACATAGTCCAAATGCCCGCTAGGTAACCTAGATAGTCTAAGGACCCTCTAGGTAACCTACATAGTCCTAGTGCCCCCTAGTTAACCTACATTTTTAAAAGTGCCCGATAAGGAACCTACATAGTCCAAGTGCCCGCTAGGTACCCTACATAGTCCAAATGTCCTCTAGTTAACCTACATAGTCCAAGTGCCCGATAGGGAACCTAAATAATCCAATTGCCCGCTAGGGAACCTACATAGTCCAAGTGCCCTTTAAGGAACCTAGATAGTCCAAATGCCCGCCAGGAAACCCACATAGTCCACGTGTCCGCTAGGGAACTTACATAGTCCAAGTGCCCGTTAGTTAACCTCGATAGTCCAAGTGCCCGCTTGGTATCCTAGATAGTCCAACAGCCCGCTAGGTAACCTACATACTCCAAGAACCCGCTAGGTAACATAGATAGTTCAAGTGCCAGCTTGGCAACCTAGATAGTCCAAGTGCCCGCTAGGTAACCTACAGAGTCTAAGTGCCCGCTAGGGAACCTACATAGTCAAAGTGCCCGCTAGGGATCCTGCATTGTACAAGTGCCCGCTAATTAACCTAGATAGTCCAATTGGCCGCTACTTAACCTAGATAGTCCAAGTGCCCGCTAGTTAACCTTGATCATCCAAGTGCCCGCTAGTTAACCTACATAGTCCAAGTGCCTGATAGGGAACCTACATTGTCCAAGTGCCCGCAGAGGAACCTACATAGTCCAAGTGCCCGTTAGGGAACCTAGATAGTCCAAGTGCCCTTAGGGAACCTATATAGTCCAAGTGCCCGCTAGGGAACCTACATAGTCAAAGTGCCCGCTAGGGAACCTGCATTGTGCAAGTGCTCGCTTGTTAACCTAGATAGTCCAAGTGCCCGCTAGTTAACCTAGATAGTCTAATTTCTCGATAGTTAACCTACATAGTCCAAGGTCAGCTAGTTAACCTAGATAGTCCAAGTGCCCGCTAGTTAACCTACATAGTCCCAGAACCTGCTTGTTAACCTAGATAGTCCAAGTGCCCGCTAAGGAACCTACATAGTCCAAGTGCACGCTAGTTAACCCAGATAGTCCAAGTGCCCGCTCCTTAACCTAGATAGTCCAAGTGCCGCTGGGAAACCTACATAGTGTAAGTGTCCCCTAGTTAACCTACATATTCCAAGTGCCCGCTAGTTAACATAGATAGTCCAAGTGCCCGCTAGGGAACATACATGGTCCAAGTGCCCACTAGGTAACCTAGATAGTGCAAGTGCACGGTAGTTAACCTACATAGTCCAAGTGCCCGCTAGTTAACCTTGATAGTCCAAGTGCCTTCTAGTTAACTTAAATAGTCCAAGTGCCCGCTAGGTAACCTACATAGTCCAAGTGCCCACTAGGCAACCTAAGTTATCCAAATGCCCGCTAGGGAAACTACATAGTCCAAGTGCCCGCTAGTTAACCTAGATAGTCCAAGTGCCCGCTAGGAAACCTAGATAGTCCAAGGGCCCGCTATTTAATCTAGAGAGTCCAAGTGCCCGCTAGTTAACCTACATAGTCCAAGGGCCCTCTAGTTAACCTGGATAGTCCAAGTGCCCGCTAGGTAATCTATATAGTCCAAATGACCGCTAGGGAGCCTACATAGTCCAAATGCCCGCTAGGTAACCTAGATAGTCTAAGGGCCCTCTAGGTAACCTACATAGTCCTAGTGCCCCCCAGTTAACCTACCTTTTCCAAGTGCCCGACAAGGAACCTACATAGTCCAAGTGCCCGCTAGGTACCCTACATAGTCCAAATGCCCTCTAGTTAACCTACATAGTCCAAGTGCCCGATAGGGAACCTAAATAATCCAAGTGCCCGCTAGGGAACCTACATAGTCCAAGTGCCCGTTAAGTAACCTAGATAGTCCAAATGCCCGCCAGGAAAACCACATAGTCCAAGTGCCTGCTAGGGAACTTACATAGTCCAAGGGCCTGAGAGGGAACCTACATAGTCCAAGTGCCCGTTAGTTAACCTAGATAGTCCAAGTGCCCGCTTGGCAACCTAGATAGTCTAACATCCCGCTAGGTAACCTACATACTCCAAGAACCCGCTAGGTAACATATATAGTTCAAGTGCCAGCTAGGTAACCTAGACAGTCCATGTGCCCGCTAGGTAACCTACAGAGTCTAAGTGCCCGCTGGGTTATCTATATAGTCCAAATGCCCGCTGCGGAACCTACATAGTCCAAGTGCCCGCTAGGTAACCTAGATAATCCAAGTGCCCGCTAGTTAACCTAGATCGTCCAAGTGCCCACTAGTTTACCTACATAGTCAATGGGCCCGCTAGTTAACCTACATAGTGCAAGAGCCCGCTAGTTAACCTACATAGTCCAAGTGCCCGCTAGTTAATCTAGATAGTCCAAGTGCCCGCTAGGTAACCTAGATAGACCAAGGGCCCGCTAGTTAACCTACATAGTCCAAGTGCCCGGTAGTAAACTTACATAGTTCAAGTGTCCGTAGGGAACATAGAGAGTCCAAGTGCCCGCTAGGGAACCTACATTGTCCAAGTGCCCGCTAGTTAATCTACATAGTTCAAGAGCCCGCTAGTTAACCTACATAGTCCAAGTACCCGCTAGTTAACCTAGATCGTCCAAGTGCCCACTAGGTAACCTACATTGTCCTAGTGCCCCCTAGTTAACCTACATTCTCCAAGTGCCCGATAGGGAACCTACATAGTCCAAGTGCCCGTTAGGTAACCTAGATAGTCCAAATGCCCGCTAGGGAACCCACATAGTCCAAGTGCCCCCTAGGGAAATTATATAGTCCAAGGGCCCGCTAGGGAACACACATAGTCCAAGTGCCCGTTAGTTAACCTGGATAGTCCAAGTGCCCGCTAGGTAACCTAGATATTTGAACAGTCCTGTAGGTAACTTACATACTCCAAGTACCCGCTAGGTAACGTAGATAGTTCAAGTGAATGCTAGGTAACCTAGATAGTCCTAGTGCCCGCTAGGTAACCTACAAAGTCTAAGTGCCCGCTAGGTAATCTATATAATCCAAATGACCGCTAGGGAGCCTACATAGTCCAAATGCCCGCTAGGTAACCTAGATAGTCTAAGGACCCTCTAGGTAACCTACATAGTCCTAGTGCCCCCTAGTTAACCTACATTTTTAAAAGTGCCCGATAAGGAACCTACATAGTCCAAGTGCCCGCTAGGTACCCTACATAGTCCAAATGTCCTCTAGTTAACCTACATAGTCCAAGTGCCCGATAGGGAACCTAAATAATCCAATTGCCCGCTAGGGAACCTACATAGTCCAAGTGCCCTTTAAGTAACCTAGATAGTCCAAATGCCCGCCAGGAAACCCACATAGTCCACGTGTCCGCTAGGGAACTTACATAGTCCAAGTGCCCGTTAGTTAACCTCGATAGTCCAAGTGCCCGCTTGGTATCCTAGATAGTCCAACAGCCCGCTAGGTAACCTACATACTCCAAGAACCCGCTAGGTAACATAGATAGTTCAAGTGCCAGCTTGGCAACCTAGATAGTCCAAGTGCCCGCTAGGTAACCTACAGAGTCTAAGTGCCCGCTAGGGAACCTACATAGTCAAAGTGCCCGCTAGGGATCCTGCATTGTACAAGTGCCCGCTAATTAACCTAGATAGTCCAATTGCCCGCTACTTAACCTAGATAGTCCAAGTGCCCGCTAGTTAACCTTGATCATCCAAGTGCCCGCTAGTTAACCTACATAGTCCAAGTGCCTGATAGGGAACCTACATTGTCCAAGTGCCCGCAGAGGAATCTACATAGTCCAAGTGCCCGTTAGGGAACCTAGATAGTCCAAGTGCCCTTAGGGAACCTATATAGTCCAAGTGCCCGCTAGGGAACCTACATAGTCAAAGTGCCCGCTAGGGAACTTGCATTGTGCAAGTGCTCGCTTGTTAACCTAGATAGTCCAAGTGCCCGCTAGTTAACCTAGATAGTCTAATTTCTCGATAGTTAACCTACATAGTCCAAGGTCAGCTAGTTAACCTAGATAGTCCAAGTGCCCGCTAGTTAACCTACATAGTCCCAGAACCTGCTTGTTAACCTAGATAGTCCAAGTGCCCGCTAAGGAACCTACATAGTCCAAGTGCACGCTAGTTAACCCAGATAGTCCAAGTGCCCGCTCCTTAACCTAGATAGTCCAAGTGCCGCTGGGAAACCTACATAGTGTAAGTGTCCCCTAGTTAACCTACATATTCCAAGTGCCCGCTAGTTAACATAGATAGTCCAAGTGCCCGCTAGGGAACATACATGGTCCAAGTGCCCACTAGGTAACCTAGATAGTGCAAGTGCACGGTAGTTAACCTACATAGTCCAAGTGCCCGCTAGTTAACCTTGATAGTCCAAGTGCCTTCTAGTTAACTTAAATAGTCCAAGTGCCCGCTAGGTAACCTACATAGTCCAAGTGCCCACTAGGCAACCTAAGTTATCCAAATGCCCGCTAGGGAAACTACATAGTCCAAGTGCCCGCTAGTTAACCTAGATAGTCCAAGTGCCCGCTAGGAAACCTAGATAGTCCAAGGGCCCGCTATTTAATCTAGAGAGTCCAAGTGCCCGCTAGTTAACCTACATAGTCCAAGGGCCCTCTAGTTAACCTGGATAGTCCAAGTGCCCGCTAGGGGACGTACATAGTCCAAGTGCCCGCTAGGTAACCTAGATAGTCCAAGTGCCCGCTAGGTAACCTACATAGTCCAAGTGCCCTCTAGGTAACCTAAATAATCCAAATGCCCGCTAGGGAAACTACATAGTCCAAGTGCCCGCTAGTTAACCTAGATAGTCAAAGTGCCCGCTAGGGAATCTACATAGTCCAAGGGCCCGCTAGTTAACGTAGATTGTCCAAGTGCCGCTAGTTAATCTACATAGTTCAAGGGCCCGCTAGTTTAATCTACATAGTCCAACTACCCGCTAGTTAACCTAGATTGTCCAAGTCCGCTAGTTAACCTACATAGTACAAGTGCCCGCTAGGGAACCAATATAGTCCAATGCCCGCTAGGGGCCCTAATAGTCCATATGCGCGCTAGTTAACCTAGATAGTCCAAGTGCTCGATAGTTAACCTAGATAGACCAAGTGCCCTCTAGGGAACCTATCTAGTCCAAGTACCCGCTAGGAAACGTACATAGTCCAAGTGCCCGCTAGGTAACGTACATAGTCCAAGTGCCCGCTAGGTAACGTAGATAGTCCAAGTGCCCGCTAGGGAACGTACATAGTCCAAGTGCCTGCTAGTTAACCTAGATAGTCCAAGTGCCCACTAGTTAACCTACATAGTACAGGTTCCCCCTAGGTAACCTAGATAGTCCAAGGGCCCGCTAGGTAACCTACATTGTCCTAGTGCCCCCTAGTTAACCTACATTCTCCAAGTGCCCGATAGGGAACCTACATAGTCCAAGTGCCCGTTAGGTAACCTAGATAGTCCAAATGCCCGCTAGGGAACCCACATAGTCCAAGTGCCCCCTAGGGAACTTATATAGTCCAAGGGCCCGCTAGGGAACCTACATAGTCCAAGTGACCGTTAGTTAACCTGGATAGTCCAAGTTCCCGCTAGGTAACCTAGATAGTTCAACAGTCCGGTAGGTAACCTACATACTCCAAGTACCCGCTAGGTAACGTAGATAGTTCAAGTGCCTGCTAGGTAACCTAGATAGTCCTAGTGCCCGCTAGGTAACCTACAAAGTCTAAGTGCCCGCTAGGTAATCTATATAATCCAAATGACCGCTAGGGAGCCTACATAGTCCAACTGCCCGCTAGGTAACCTAGATAGTCTAAGGGCCCTCTAGGTAACCTACATAGTCCTAGTGCCCCCTAGTTAACCTACATTTTTCAAAGTGCCCGATAAGGAACCTATATAGTCCAAGTGCCCGCTAGGTACCCTACATAGTCCAAATGCCCTCTAGTTAACCTACATAGTCCAAGTGCCCGATAGGGAACCTAAATAATCCAAGTGCCCGCTAGGGAACCTACATAGTCCAAATGCCCGTTAAGTAACCTAGATAGTCCAAATGCCCGCCAGGAAACCCATATAGTCCACGTGCCCGCTAGGGAACTTACATAGTCCAAGTGCCCGTTAGTTAACCTCGATAGTCCAAGTGCCCGCTTGGTAACCTAGATAGTCCAACAGCCCGCTAGGTAACCTACATACTCCAAGAACCCGCTAGGTAACATAGATAGTTCAAGTGCCAGCTTGGCAACCTAGATAGCCCAAGTGCCCGCTAGGTAACCTACAGAGTCTAAGTGCCCGCTAGGGAACCTACATAGTCAAAGTGCCCGCTAGGGAACCTGCATTGTACAAGTGCCCGCTAAATAACCTAGATAGTCCAATTGCCCGCTACTTAACCTAGATAGTCCAAGTGCCCGCTAGTTAACCTACATAGTCCAAGTGCCTGATAGGGAACCTACATTGTCCAAGTGCCCGCAGAGGAACCTACATAGTCCAAGTGCCCTTAGGGAATCTATATAGTCCAAGTGCCCGCTAGGGAACCTACATAGTCAAAGTGCCCGGTAGGGAACCTGCATTGTGCAAGTGCCCGCTTGTTAACCTAAATAGTCCAAGTGCCCGCTAGTTAACCTAGATAGTCTAATTTCTCGATAGTTAACCTACATTGTCCAAGGTCAGCTAGTTAACCTAGATAGTCCAAGTGCCCGCTAGTTAACCTACATAGTCCCAGAACCTGCTAGTTAACCTAGATAGTCGAAGTGCCCGCTAGTTAACCTACATAGTCCAAGGGCCCGCTAGTTAACCTAGAAAATCCAAGTGCCCGTTGGTTAACCTAGATCGTCCAAGTGTACGCTAGTTAACCTACATAGTCCATGTTCCCGTTAGGTAACCTAGATAGTACAAGTGCCCGCAAGGTAACCTACATAGTCCAAGTGCCCGCTAGGTAACCTAGATATTCCAGGTTCCTGTTAGCTAACCTAGACAATCCAAGTGCCCTCTAGGTAACCTACATAGTCCAGTGCCCTTTCGTTAACCTAGATAGTCCAACTGCCCGCTAGGTAACCTACATAGTCCAAGTTCCTGCTAGGTAACATAGATAGTCCAAGTGCCCATTACCTAACCTAGATAATCCAATTGCCCGCTATGCAACATATATAGTCCAAGTGCCCATTCGTTAACCTAGAAGTTGAAGTGCCCGCTAGGTAACCTACATAGTCCAAATGCCCGTTCGGTAACCTAGATAGTCCAAGTGCCCGCTAATTAACCTACATAGTCCAAGTGCCCGCTAGGTAGCCTAGATAGTGCAAGTGCCCGCTAGGTAACCTACATAGTCCAAGTGCCCGCTAGTTAACCTAGATAGTCCAAGTGCCCATTTGTTAACCTAGATAGTCCAAGTGCCCGCTAGGTAACCTAGAGAGTCCAATTGCCAGCTAGGTAAGTTACATAGTCCAAATGCCCGTTCGTTAACCTACATAGTCCAAGGGCCCACTATTTAAAATAGATCGTCTAAGTGTCTTTGGTTAACCTACATAGTCCAATTGCCCGCAAGGTAACCTATAAATTCCAAGTTCCAGCTATGTAACCTAGATAGTCCAATGGCCCACTAGTTAACCTACATAGTCCAAGTGCCCGCTAGGTAAACTAGATAATCCTAGTGCCCGCTAAGGAACCTACATAGTCCAAGTGCACGCTAGTTAACCCAGATAGTCCAAGTGCCCGCTCGTTAACCTAGATAGTCCAAGTGCCGCTGGGAAACCTACATAGTGCAAGTGTCCCCTAGTTAACCTACATATTCCAAGTGCCCGCTAGTTAACATAGATAGTCCAAGTGCCCGCTAGGGAACATACATGGTCCAAGTGCCCGCTAGGTAACGTAGATAGTGCAAGTGCACGGTAGTTAACCTACATAGTCCAAGTGCGCGCTAGTTAACCTTGATAGTCCAAGTGCCTTCTAGTTAACATAGATAGTCCAAGTGCCGCTAATTAACCTACATAGTCCAAGTGCCCACTAGGTAACCTAAATTATCCAAATGCCCGCTAGGGAAACTACATAGTCCAAGTGCCCGCTAGTTAACCTAGATAGTCCAAGTGCCCGCTAGTAAACCTAGATAGTCCAAGGGCCCGCTAGTTAATCTAGAGAGTCCAAGTGCCCGCTAGGGGACTTACATAGTCCAAGTGCCCGCTAGGTAACCTAGATAGTCCAAGTGCCCGCTAGGTAACCTACATAGTCCAAGTGCCCACTAGGTAACCTAAATAATCCAAATGCCCGCTAGGGAAACTACATAGTCCAAGTGCCCACTAGTTAACCTAGATAGTCCAAGTGCCCGCTAGGGAATCTACATAGTCCCAGGGCCCGCTAGTTAACGTAGATAGTCCAAGTGCCGCTAGTTAATCTACATAGTTCAAGGGCCCGCTAGTTAACCTACATAGTCCAACTACCCGCTAGTTAACCTAGATTGTCCAAGTCCGCTAGTTACCCTACATAGCACAAGTGCCCGCTAGGGAACCAATATAGTCCAAATGCCCGCTAGGGGCCCTAATAGTCCATATGCCCGCTAGTTAACCTAGATAGTCCAAGTGCTCGCTAGTTAACCTAGATAGACCAAGTGCCCGCTAGGGAACCTATCTAGTCCAAGTACCCGCTAGGAAACATACATAGTCCAAGTGCCCGCTAGGTAACGTACATAGTCCAAGTGTCCGCTAGGTAACGTAGATAGTCCAAGTGCCCGCTAGGGAACGTACATAGTCCAAGTGCCTGCTAGGTAACCTACATAGTCAAAGTGCCCACTAGTTAACCTACATAGTACAGGTTCCCCCTAGGTAACCTAGATAGTCCAAGGGCCCGCTAGGTAACCTACATTGTCCTAGTGCCCCCTAGTTAATCTACTTTCTCCAAGTGCCCGATAGGGAACCTACATAGTCCAAGTGCCCGTTAGGTAACCTAGATAGTCCAAATGCCCGCTAGGGAACCCACATGGTCCAAGTGCCCGCTAGGGAACTTATATAGTCCAAGGGCCCGCTAGGGAACCTATATAGTTCAAGTGCCCGTTAGTTAACCTAGATAGTCCAAGTGCCCGCTAGGTAACCTAGATAGTTCAACAGCCCGGTAGGTAACCTACATACTCAAAGTACCTGCTAGGTAACGTAGATAGTTCAAGTGCCTGCTAGGTAACCTAGATAGTCCTAGTGCCCGCTAGGTAATCTATATAGTCCAAATGACCGCTAGGGAGCCTACATAGTCCAAATGCCCGCTAGGTAACCTAGATAATCTAAGGGCCCTCTAGGTAACCTACATAGTCCTAGTGCCCCCTAGTTAACCTAACTTTTCCAAGTGCCCGATAAGGAACCTCCATAGTCCAAGTGCCCGCTAGGTACCCTAAATAATCCAAATGCCCGCTAGGTAACCTAGATAGTCCAAGTGCCCGATAGGGAACCTACATAATCCAAGTGCCCGCTAGGGAACCTACATAGTCCAAGTGCCCATTAAGTAACCTAGATAGTCCAAATGCCCGCCAGGAAAACCACATAGTCCAAGTGCCCGCTAGGGCACTTACATAGTCCAAGGGCCTGAGAGGGAACCTAGATAGTCCAATTGCCCGTTAGTTAACCTAGATAGTCCAAGTGCCCGCTTGGTAACCTAGATAGTCCAACAGCCCGCTAGGTAACCTACATACTCCAAGAACCCGCTAGGTAACATATATAGTTCAAGTTCCAGCTAGGTCACCTAGACAGTCCAAGTGCCTGCTAGGTAACCTACAGAGTATAAGTGCCCGCTAGGGAACCTATATAGTCAAAGTGCCCGCTAGGGAACCTGCATTGTACAAGTGCCCGCTAAATAACCTAGATAGTCCAATTGCCCGCTACTTAACCTAGATAGTCCAAGTGCCCGCTAGTTAACCTACATAGTCCAAGTGCCTGATAGGGAACCTACATTGTCCAAGTGCCCGCAGAGGAACCTACATAGTCCAAGTGCCCGTTAGGGAACCTAGATAGTCCAAGTGCCCTTAGGGAACCTATATAGTCCAAGTGCCCGCTAGGGAACCTACATAGTCAAAGTGCCCGCTAGGGAACCTGCATTGTGCAAGTGCCCGCTTGTTAACCTAGATAGTCCAAGTGCCCGCTAGTTAACCTAGATAGTCTAATTTCTCGATAGTTAACCTACATAGTCCAAGGTCAGCTAGTTAACCTAGATAGTCCAAGTGCCCGCTAGTTAACCTACATAGTCCCAGAACCTGCTAGTTAACCTAGATAGTCCAAGTTCCCGCTAGTTAACCTACATAGTCCAAGGGCCCGCTAGTTAACCTAGAAAATCCAAGTGCCCGTTGGTTAACCTAGATCGTCCAAGTGTACGCTAGTTAACCTACATAGTCCATGTTCCCGTTAGGTAACCTAGATAGTACAAGTGCCCGCAAGGTAACCTACATAGTCCAAGTGCCCGCTAGGTAACCTAGATATTCCAAGTTCCTGTTAGCTAACCTAGACAATCCAAGTGACCTCTAGGTAACCTACATAGTCCAAGTGCCCTTTCGTTAACCTAGATAGTCCAACTGCCCGCTAGGTAACCTACATAGTCCAAGTTCCTGCTAGGTAACATAGATAGTCCAAGTGCCCATTACCTAACCTAGATAATCCAATTGCCCGCTATGCAACATATATAGTCCAAGTGCCCATTCCTTAACCTAGAAGTCGAAGTGCCCGCTAGGTAACCTACATAGTCCAAATGCCCGTTCGGTAACCTAGATAGTCCAAGTGCCCGCTAATTAACCTACATAGTCCAAGTGCCCGCTAGGTAGCCTAGATAGTGCAAGTGCCCGCTAGGTAACCTACATAGTCCAAGTGCCCGCTAGTTAACCTAGATAGTCCAAGTGCCCATTTGTTAACCTAGATAGTCCAAGTGCCCGCTAGGTAACCTAGAGAGTCCAATTGCCAGCTAGGTAAGTTACATAGTCCAAATGCCCGTTCGTTAACCTACATAGTCCAAGGGCCCACTATTTAACCTAGATCGTCTAAGTGTCTTTGGTTAACCTACATAGTCCAATTGCCCGCAAGGTAACCTATAAATTCCAAGTTCCAGCTATGTAACCTAGATAGTCCAATGGCCCACTAGTTAACCTACATAGTCCAAGTGCCCGCTAGGTAAACTAGATAATCCTAGTGCCCGCTAAGGAACCTACATAGTCCAAGTGCACGCTAGTTAACCCAGATAGTCCAAGTGCCCGCTAGTTAACCTAGATAGTCCAAGTGCCGCTGGGAAACCTACATAGTGCAAGTGTCCCCTAGTTAACCTACATATTCCAAGTGCCCGCTAGTTAACATAGATAGTCCAAGTGCCCGCTAGGGAACATACATGGTCCAAGTGCCCGCTAGGTAAAGTAGATAGTGCAAGTGCACGGTAGTTAACCTACATAGTCCAAGTGCCCGCTAGTTAACCTTGATAGTCCAAGTGCCTTCTAGTTAACTTAAATAGTCCAAGTGCCCGCTAGGTAACCTACATAGTCCAAGTGCCCACTAGGTAACCTAAATTATCCAAATGCCCGCTAGGGAAACTACATAGTCCAAGTGCCCGCTAGTTAACCTAGATAGTCCAAGTGCCCGCTAGTAAACCTAGATAGTCCAAGGGCCCGCTAGTTAATCTAGAGAGTCCAAGTGCCCGCTAGTTAACCTACATAGTCCAAGGGCCCTCTAGTTAACCTAGATAGTCCAAGTGCCCGCTAGGGGACGTACATAGTCCAAGTGCCCGCTAGGTAACCTAGATAGTCCAAGTGCCCGCTAGGTAACCTACATAGTCCAAGTGCCCACTAGGTAACCTAAATAATCCAAATGCCCGCTAGGGAAACTACATAGTCCAAGTGCCCACTAGTTAACCTAGATAGTCCAAGTGCCAGCTAGGGAATCTACATAGTCCCAGGGCCCGCTAGTTAACGTAGATAGTCCAAGTGCCGCTAGTTAATCTACATAGTTCAAGGGCCCGCTAGTTAACCTACATAGTCCAACTACCCGCTAGTTAACCTAGATTGTCCAAGTCCGCTAGTTACCCTACATAGTACAAGTGCCCGCTAGGGAACCAATATAGTCCAAATGCCCGCTAGGGGCCCTAATAGTCCATTTGCCCGCTAGTTAACCTAGATAGTCCAAGTGCTCGCTAGTTAACCTAGATAGACCAAGTGCCCGCTAGGGAACCTATCTAGTCCAAGTACCCGCTAGGAAACATACATAGTCCAAGTGCCCGCTAGGTAACGTACATAGTCCAAGTGTCCGCTAGGTAACGTAGATAGTCCAAGTGCCCGCTAGGGAACGTACATAGTCCAAGTGCCTGCTAGGTAACCTACATAGTCCAAGTGCCCACTAGTTAACCTACATAGTACAGGTTCCCCCTAGGTAACCTAGATAGTCCAAGGGCCCGCTAGGTAACCAACATTGTCCTAGTGCCCCCTAGTTAATCTACTTTCTCCAAGTGCCCGATAGGGAACCTACATAGTCCAAGTGCCCGTTAGGTAACCTAGATAGTCCAAATGCCCGCTAGGGAACCCACATGGTCCAAGTGCCCGCTAGGGAACTTATATAGTCCAAGGGCCCGCTAGGGAACCTATATAGTTCAAGTGCCCGTTAGTTAACCTAGATAGTCCAAGTGCCCGCTAGGTAACCTAGATAGTTCAACAGCCCGGTAGGTAACCTACATACTCCAAGTACCCGCTAGGTAGCGTAGATAGTTCAAGTGCCTGCTAGGTAACCTAGATAGTCCTAGTGCCCGCTAGGTAATCTATATAGTCCAAATGACCGCTAGGGAGCCTACATAGTCCAAATGCCCGCTAGGTAACCTAGATAATCTAAGGGCCCTCTAGGTAACCTACATAGTCCTAGTGCCCCCTAGTTAACCTAACTTTTCCAAGTGCCCGATAAGGAACCTCCATAGTCCAAGTGCCCGCTAGGTACCCTAAATAATCCAAATGCCCGCTAGGTAACCTAGATAGTCCAAGTGCCCGATAGGGAACCTACATAATCCAAGTGCCCGCTAGGGAACCTACATAGTCCAAGTGCCCATTAAGTAACCTAGATAGTCCAAATGCCCGCCAGGAAAACCACATAGTCCAAGTGCCCGCTAGGGCACTTACATAGTCCAAGGGCCTGAGAGGGAACCTAGATAGTCCAATTGCCCGTTAGTTAACCTAGATAGTCCAAGTGCCCGCTTGGTAACCTAGATAGTCCAACAGCCCGCTAGGTAACCTACATACTCCAAGAACCCGCTAGGTAACATATATAGTTCAAGTTCCAGCTAGGTCACCTAGACAGTCCAAGTGCCTGCTAGGTAACCTACAGAGTATAAGTGCCCGCTGGGTTATCTATATAGTCCAAATGCCCGCTGGGGAACCTACATAGTCCAAGTGCCCGCTAGGTAACCTAGATAATCCAAGTGCCCGCTAGTTAACCTAGATCGTCCAAGTGCCCACTAGTTTACCTACATAGTCAATGGGTCCGCTAGTTAACCTACATAGTGCAAGAGCCCGCTAGTTAACCTAGATCGTGCAAGTGTCCGCTAGTTAACCTACATAGTCCAAGTGCCAGTTAGCTAACCAAGATAGTCCAAGGGCCTTCTAGTTACCCTACATAGTCCAAGTGCCCGCTACGTAACCTACATAGTGCAAGTGTCCGCTAGTTAACCTACATAGTCCAAGTGCCCGCTAGTTAATCTAGATAGTCCAAGTGCCCGCTTGGTAACCTAGATAGACCAAGGGCCCGCTAGTTAACCTACATAGTCCAAGTGTCCGGTAGTTAACTTACATAGTTCAAGTGTCCGTAGGGAACATTCATAGTCCAAGTGCCCGCTAGGGAACCTACATAGTCCAAGTGCCCGCTAGGGATCCTACGTAGTCCAAGTGCCCGCTAGGAAATCTACATAGTCCAAGGGCCCGCTAGTTATCGTAGATAGTCCAAGTGCTGCTAGTTAATCTACATAGTCCAAGGGCCCGTTAGTTAACCTACATAGTCCATGTGCCCGATAGGGAACCTACATAATCCAAGTGCCTGCTAGGGAACCTACATAGTTCAAGTGCCCGCTCTGGAACATACATAGTCCAAGTGCCCGCTAGGGAATCTACATAGTACAAGGGCCCGCTAGTTAACGTTGATAGTCCAAGTGCCGCTAGTTAATCGACATAATCCAAGGGCCTGCTAGTTAAACTACATAGTCCAAGTACCCGCTAGTTAACCTAGATAGTCCAAGTGCCCACTAGTTAACCTACATAGTCCAAGTGATCGCTAGGTAACCTAGACATTTCAAGTGACCACTACATTACCTACATAGTCCAAGTGCCCGTTCGTTAACCTACATAGTCCAAGTGCACGCTAGGTAACCAATATAGTCCAAATGCCCGCTAGGGGCCCTAATAGTCCATATGCCCACTAGTTAACCTAGATAGTCCAAGTGCTCACTAGTAAACCTAGATAGACAAAGTGCCCGCTAGGGAACCTATCTAGTCCAAGTACCCGCTAGGAAACGTACATAGTCCAAGTGCCCGCTAGGTAACGTACATAGTCCAAGTGCCCGGTAGGTAACGTAGATAGTCCAAGTGCCCGCTAGGGAACATACATAGTCCAAGTGCCTGCTAGGTAACCTAGATAGTCCAAGTGCCCACTAGTTAACCTATATAGTACAGGTTCCCCCTAGGTAACCTAGATAGTCCAAGGGCCCGCTAGGTAACCTACATTGTCCTAGTGCCCCCTAGTTAACCTACATTCTCCAAGTGCCCGATAGGGAACCTACATAGTCCAAGTGCCCGTTAGGTAACCTAGATAGTCCAAATGCCCGCTAGGGAACCCACATAGTCCAAGTGCCCGCTAGGGAACTTATATATTCCAAGGGCCCGCTAGGGAACCTACATAGTCCAAGTGACCGTTAGTTAACCTGGATAGTCCAAGTGCCCGCTAGGTAACCTAGATAGTTCAACAGTTCGGTAGGTAACCTACATACTCCAAGTACCCGCTAGGTAACGTAGATAGTTCAAGTGAATGCTAGGTAACCTAGATAGTCCTAGTGCCCGCTAGGTAACCTAAAAAGTCTAAGTGCCCGCTAGGTAATCTATATAATCCAAATGACCACTAGGGAGCCTACATAGTCCAAATGACCGCTAGGTAACCTAGATAGTCTAAGGGCCCTCTAGGTAACCTACATAGTCCTAGTGCCCCCTAGTTAACCTACATTTTTCCAAGTGCCCGATAAGGAACCTACATAGTCCAAGTGCCCGCTAGGTACCCTACATAGTCCAAATGCCCTCTAGTTAACCTACATAGTCCAAGTGCCCGATAGGGAACCTAAATAATCCAAGTGCCCGCTAGGGAACCTAC
Source organism: Tenrec ecaudatus (assembly GCF_050624435.1). Taxonomy (NCBI): domain Eukaryota; kingdom Metazoa; phylum Chordata; class Mammalia; order Afrosoricida; family Tenrecidae; genus Tenrec; species Tenrec ecaudatus. The sequence goes on from NW_027457627.1 coordinate 720,345, forward strand.
ATAGTCCAAGTGCCCGTTAAGTAACCTAGATAGTCCAAATGCCCACCAGGAAACCCACATAGTCCAAGTGCCCGCTAGGGAACTTACATAGTCCAAGTGCCCGTTAGTTAACCTCGATAGTCCAAGTGCCCGCTTGGTAACCTAGATAGTCCAAAAGCCCGTAGGTAACCTACATACTCCAAGAACCCGCTAGGTAACATAGATAGTTCAAGTGCCAGATTGGCAACCTAGATAATCCAAGTGCCCGCTAGGTAACCTACAGAATCTAAGTGCCCGCTAGGGAACCTACATAGTCAAAGTGCCCGCTAGGGAACCTGCATTGTACAAGTGCCCGCTAATTAACCTAGATAGTCCACTTGCCCGCTACTTAACCTAGATAGTCCAAGTGCCCGCTAGTTAACCTTGATCATCCAAGTGCACGCTAGTTAACCTACATAGTCCAAGTGCCTGATAGGGAACCTACATTGTCCAAGTGCCCGCAGAGGACCCTACATAGTCCAAGTGCCCGTTAGGGAAACTAGATAGTCCAAGTGCCCTTAGGGAACCTATATAGTCCAAGTGCCCACTAGGGAACCTACATAGTCAAAGTGCCCGCTAGGGAACCTGCATTGTGCAAGTGCCCGCTTATTAACCTAGATAGTCCAAGTGCCCGCTAGTTAACCTAGATAGTCTAATTTCTCGATAGTTAACCTACATAGTCCAAGGTCAGCTAGTTAACCTAGATAGTCCAAGTGCCCGCTAGTTAACCTACATAGTCCCAGAACCTGCTAGTTAACCTAGATAGTCCAAGTGCCTGCTAGTTAACCTACATAGTCCAAGGGCCCGCTAGTTAACCTAGATATTCCAAGTGCCCGCTAGTTAACCTAGATCGTCCAAGTGTACGCTAGTTAACCTACATAGTCCATTGTCCCGTTAGGTAACCTAGATAGTACAAGTGCCCGCAAGGTAACCTACATAGTCCAAGTGCCCGCTAGGTAACCTAGATATTCCAAGTTCCTGTTAGCTAACCTAGACAATCCAAGTGCCCTCTAGGTAACCTACATAGTCCAAGTGCCCTTTCGTTAACCTAGATAGTCCAAGTGCCCGCTAGGTAACCTACATAGTCCAAGTTCCCGCTAGGTAACATAGATAGTCCAAGTGCCCATTACCTAACCTAGATAATCCAATTGCCCGCTATGCAACATATATAGTCCAAGTGCCCATTCGTTAACCTAGAAGTCGAAGTGCCCGCTAGGTAACCTACATAGTCCAAATGCCCGTTCGGTAACCTAGATAGTCCAAGTGCCCGCTAATTAACCTACATAGTCCAAGTGCCCGCTAGGTAACCTAGATAGTGCAAGTGCCCGCTAGGTAACCTACATAGTCCAAGTGCCCGCTAGTTAACCTAGATAGTCCAAGTGCCCGTTTGTTAACCTAGATAGTCCAAGTGCCCACTAGGTAACCTAGAGAGTCCAATTGCCTGCTAGGTAAGTTACATAGTCCAAATGCCCGTTCGTTACCCTACATAGTCCAAGGGCCCACTATTTAACCTAGATCGTCCAAGTGTCTTTGGTTAACCTACATAGTCCAAGTGCCCGCAAGGTAACCTATAAGTCCAAGTTCCAGCTATGTAACCTAGATAGTCCAATGGCCCGCTAGTTAACCTACATAGTCCAAGTGCCCGCTAGGTAAACTAGATAATCCTAGTGCCCGCTAAGGAACCTACATAGTCCAAGTGCACGCTAGTTAACCCAGATAGTCCAAGAGCCCGCTAGTTAACCTAGATAGTCCAAGTGCCGCTAGGTAACCTACATAGTGCAAGTGTCCCCTAGTTAACCTACATATTCCAAGTGCCCGCTAGTTAACATAGATAGTCCAAGTGCCCACTGGGGAACATACATGGTCCAAGTGCCCGCTAGGTAACCTAGATAGCGCAAGTGCACGGTAGTTAACCTACATAGTCCAAGTGCCCGCTAGTTAACCTTGATAGTCCAAGTGCCTTCTAGTTAACTTAAATAGTCCAAGTGCCCGCTAGGTAACCTACATAGTCCAAGTGCCCACTAGGTAACCTAAATTATCCAAATGCCCGCTAGGGAAACTACATAGTCCAAGTGCCCGCTAGTTAACCTAGATAGTCCAAGTGCCCGCTAGTAAACCTAGATAGTCTAAGGGCCCGCTAGTTAATCTAGAGAGTCCAAGTGCCCGCTAGTTAACCTACATAGTCCAAAGGCCCTCTAGTTACCCTAGATAGTCCAAGTGCCCGGTAGGGGACGTACATAGTCCAAGTGCCCGCTAGGTAACCTAGATAGTCCAAGTGCCCGCTAGGTAACCTACATAGTCCAAGTGCCCACTAGGTAACCTAAATAATCCAAATGCCCGCTAGGGAAACTACATAGTCCAAGTGCCCGCTAGTTAACCTAGATCGTCCAAGTGTACGCTAGTTAACCTACATAGTCCATGTTCCCGTTAGGTAACCTAGATAGTACAAGTGCCTGCAAGGTAACCTAGATAGTACAAGTGCCTGCAAGGTAACCTACATAGTCCAAGTGCCCGCTAGGTAACCTAGATATTCCAAGTTCCTGTTAGTTAACCTAGACAATCCAAGTGCCCTCTAGGTAACCTACATAGTCCAAGTGCCCTTTCGTTAACCTAGATAGTCCAAGTGCCCGCTAGGTAACCTACATAGTCCAAGTTCCCGCTAGGTAACATAGATAGTCCAAGTGCCCATTACCTAACCTAGATAATCCAATTGCCCGCTATGCAACATATATAGTCCAAGTGCCCATTCATTAACCTAGAATTCGAAGTGCCCGCTAGGTAACCTACATAGTCCAAATGCCCGTTCGGTAACCTAGATAGTCCAAGTGCCCGCTAATTAACCTACATAGTCCAAGTGCCCGCTAGGTAACCTAGATAGTGCAAGTGCCCGCTAGGTAACCTACATAGTCCAAGTGCCCGCTAGTTAACCTAGATAGTCCAAGTGCCCGTTTGTTAACCTAGATAGTCCAAGTGCCCACTAGGTAACCTAGAGAGTCCAATTGCCTGCTAGGTAAGTTACATAGTCCAAATGCCCCTTCGTTAACCTACATAGTCCAAGGGCCCACTATTTAACCTAGATCGTCCAAGTGTCTTTGGTTAACCTACATAGTCCAAGTGCCCGCAAGGTAACCTATAAAGTCCAAGTTCCAGCTATGTAACCTAGATAGTCCAATGGCCCGCTAGTTAACCTACATAGTCCAAGTGCCCGCTAGGTAAACTAGATAATCCTAGTGCCCGCTAAGGAACCTACATAGTCCAAGTGTACGCTAGTCAACCCAGATAGTCCAAGTGCCCGCTAGTTAACCTAGATAGTCCAAGTGCCGCTAGGTAACCTACATAGTGCAAGTGTCCCCTAGTTAACCTACATATTCCAAGTGCCCGCTAGTTAACATAGATAGTCCAAGTGCCCACTAGGGAACATACATGGTCCAAGTGCCCGCCAGGTAACCTAGATAGCGCAAGTGCACGGTAGTTAACCTACATAGTCCAAGTGCCCGCTAGTTAACCTTTATAGTCCAAGTGCCTTCTAGTTAACTTAAATAGTCCAAGTGCCCGCTAGGTAACCTACATAGTCCAAGTGCCCACTAGGTAACCTAAATTATCCAAATGCCCGCTAGGGAAACTACATAGTCCAAGTGCCCGCTAGTTAACCTAGATAGTCCAAGTGCCCGCTAGTAAACCTAGAAAGTCTAAGGGCCCGCTAGTTAATCTAGAGAGTCCAAGTGCCCGCTAGTTAACCTACATAGTCCAAGGGCCCTCTAGTTACCCTAGATAGTCCAAGTGCCCGGTAGGGGACGTACATAGTCCAAGTGCCCGCTAGGTAACCTAGATAGTCCAAGTGCCCGCTAGGTAACCTAAATAATCCAAATGCCCGCTAGGGAAACTACATAGTCCAAGTGACCGCTAGTTAACCTAGATAGTCCAAGTGCCCGCTAGGGAATCTACATAGTCCAATGGCCCGCTAGTTAACGTAGATAGTCCAAGTGCCGCTAGTTAATCTACATAGTTCAAGGGCCCGCTAGTTAACCTACATAGTCCAACTACCCGCTAGTTAACCTAGATTGTCCAAGTCCGCTAGTTAACCTACATAGTACAAGTGCCCGCTAGGTAACCAATATAGTCCAAATGCCCGCTAGGGGCCCTAATAGTCCATATGCCCGCTAGTTAACCTAGATAGTCCATGTGCTCGCTAGTTAACCTAGATAGACCAAGTGCCCGCTAGGGAACCTATCTAGTCCAAGTACCCGCTAGAAAAAGTACATAGTCCAAGTGCCCGTTAGGTAACGTACATAGTCCAAGTGCCCGCTAGGTAACGTAGATAGTCCAAGTGCCCGCTAGGGAACGTATATAGTCCAAGTGCCTGCTAGGTAACCTAGATAGTCCAAGTGCCCACTAGTTAACCTACATAGTACAGGTTCCCCCTAGGTAACCTAGATAGTCCAAGTGCCCGCTAGTTAACCTAGATTGTCCAAGTGCCCGCTAGTTAACCTACATAGTCCAAGGGCCCACTAGATAACCAAGATAATCCAAGTGTCCTCTAGTTAACCTACATAGTCCAAGTAACCACTAGTTAACCTAGATAGTCCAAGTGCCCGCTAGGTAACTTACATAGTCCAAATGCCCTCTAGGCAACCCAGATAGTCCAAGTGCCCGTTCGTTAACCTAGATAGCCAAGTGCCCGCTAGGGAACGTACATAGTCGAAGTGCCCGCTAGGTAACCTAGATAGTGCATGTGCCCGGTAGTTAACCTACAAATTCCAAGTGCCCGCTAGGTAACCAAGATAGTCCAAGGGTCCGCTGGTTAACCTACATAGTCCACGTGCCCGGTAGTTAACTTACATAGTCCATGTGCCCGCTTAGGAACCTACATAGTCCAAGTGCATGCTAGGGAACCTACATAGTTCAAGTGTCCGTAGAGAACATACAGAATCCAAGTGCCTGCTAGGGAATCTACATAGTCCAAGGGCCCGCTAGTTAACGTAGATAGTCCAAGTGCCGCTAGATAATCTATATAGTCCAAGGGCCCTCTAGTTAACCGAAATAGTCCCAGTGCACGCTAGGGAACCTACATAGTCCAAGTCCCGCTAGTTAACCTAGATAGTCCAAGTGCCCGCTAGTTAACTTACATAGTCCAAGGTCAGCTAGTTAACCTAGATAGTCCAAGTGCCCGCTAGTTAACCTACATAGTCCTAAAACCCGCTAGTTAACCTAGATAGTCCAAGTGCCCTCTAGTTAACCTACATAGTCCAAGTGCCCGCTAGGTTACCTGCATATTCCAAGTGCCCGTTTGTTAACCTATATTGTCGAAGTGCCTGCTAGGTAACCTAGATAGTCCAAGGGCTCACTTGTTAACTTTGATAGTCCAAGTGCCCGCTAGTTAACCTAGATTGTCCAAGTGCCCGCTAGGGATCCTTCATAATCCAAGTGCCTGCTAGGTAACCTAGAGAATCCAAGTGCTCGCTAGTTAACCTAGATAGTCCTAGTGCCCGTTAGTTAACCTAGATAGTCCAATTGCCCACTAGGGGACGTACATAGTCCAAGTGCCCGCTAGGTAACCTAGATAGTCCAAGAGCGCGCTAAGGTATGTACATAGTCCAAGTGCCTGCTAGGAAACCTAGATAGTCCAAGTGCCCGCTATTTAACCTACATAGTCAAATTGCCCGCTAGTTAACTTAAGTAGTACAAATGTCTGATAGGGATCCTACATAGTCCAAGTGCCCGCTAGTTAACCTACATAGTCCAAGTGCCCATTCGTTAACCTAGATATTCAAAGTGCCCGCTAGGTAACCTAGACTGTCAAAGTGCCCGCTAGGTTACCTACATAGTTCAAGTGCCCGTTCGTTAACCTAGATAGTCCAAGTGCCCGCTAGGTTACCTAGACAGTTCTAGTGCCCGCTAGTTAACCTACATAGTCCAAGTGCCCGATAGGGAACCTACATAATCCAAGTGCCCGCTAGCGAACCTAGACAGTCCATGTGCCCGATAGGCAACCTACAGAGTGCAAGTGCCCGTTAGTTAACCTAGATAGTCAAAGTGCCTGCTAGTTAACCAAGATAGTCCAAGTGCCCGCTAGGTAACCTACATAGTACAAGGGCCCGCTAGTTGACCTAGATAGTCCAAGTTCCCGCTAGTTAACCTAGATAGTCAAAGTGCCCGCTAGTTAACCTAAGTAGTACAAATGTCTGATAGGCATCCTACATAGTCCAAGTACCCGCTAGTTAACCTAGATCGTCCAAGTGCACGCTAGTTAACCTACATAGTCCAAGGGCCCGCTAGTTAACCTATATAGTCCAAGTGCCCGCTAGGGAACCTACATAAAAAAGTGCCCGCTAGGGAACCTACATAATCCAAGTCCCCGCTAGTTAACCTAGATAGTCCAAGTGCCCGCTAGGTAACCTAGATATTCCAAGTGCCCGCTAGTTAATCAGGATCATCAAAGTGCCCTCTAGTTAACTTACATAGTCCAAAGGCCTGCTAGTTAACCTACATAGAGCAAGGACCCCCTAGTTAACCTTGATAGTCCAAGTGCCCGCTAGTTAACCTACATAGTCCAAGTTCACGCTAGGTAACCTAGACAGTCCAAGTGACCATTAGGTTACCTACATAGTCCAAGTGCCCGTTCGTTAACCTACATAGTCCAAGTGCCCGCTAGGTAACGTAGATAGCCCAAGTGCCCGCTAGGGAACGTACATAGTCCAGGTGCCCGCTAGTTAACCTAGATAGTCCAAGTGCCCGCTAGTTAACCTACATAGTCCAAGTGCATCCTAGGTAAACTACATAGTCCAAGTGCCCACTAGGTAACCTAGACTGTCCAATTACCCCCTTGTTAACCTAGACAGTCCAAGTACCCGATAGGGAAGCTAAATATCCAAGTGCTCGCTAGGGAACCTACATAGTCCAAATGCCCGCTAGGTAACCTAGATAGTCCAACTGCCCATTAGCTAACCTAGATAGTCGAAGTGTCCACTAGTTAACCTACATAGTCCAAATGCCCGTTCGTTAACGTAGATAGGCCAAGTGCCTGCTAGGTAACCTAGACAGTCCAAGTGCCCGCTAGGTTACATACAGAGTCCAAGTGCACGTTCATTAACCTAGATAGTCCATGTGCCCGCTGGTAACCTACATAGTCCAAGGGCCCGCTAGGTAACCTTGATAGTCCAAGTGCCTTCTAGTTAACCTACATAGTCCAAGTGCCCGCTAGGTAACCTACATAGTCCAAGTGCCCACTAGGTAACCTAAATAATCCAAATGGCCGCTAGGGAAACTACATAGTCCAAGTGCCCGCTAGTTAACCTAGATAGTCCAAGTGCCCGCTAAGCAACCTACATAGTCCAAGTGCCCGTTCGTTAACCTAGAAGTCCAAGTGCCCGCTAGGTAACCTAGACAGTCCAAGTGCCCGCTAGGTTACCTGCATATTCCAAGTGCCCGTTCGTTAACTTAGATAGTCCAAGTGCCCACTAGGTAACCTATATAGTCCAAGTGCCTGCTAGGTAACCTAGATAGTCCAAGGGCCCGCTAGTTAACCTACATAGTCCATGGGCTCACTTGTTAACTTTGATAGTCCAAGTGCCCGCTAGTTAACCTAGGTTGTCCAAGTGCCCGCTAGTTAACCTAGATTGTCCAAGTGCCCGCTAGGGATCCTTCATAATCCAAGTGCCTGCTAGGTAACCTAGATAGTCCAAGTGCTCGCTAGTTAACCTAGATAGTCCTAGTGCCCGCTAGTTAACCTAGATCGTCCAAGTGCACGCTAGTTAACCTACATAGTACAAGGGCCCTCTAGTTGACCTAGATAGTCCAAGTTCCCGCTCGTTAACCTAGATAGTCAAAGTGCCCGCTAGTTAACCTAAGTAGTACAAATGTCCGATAGGCATCCTACATAGTCCAAGTACCCGCTAGTTTACATAGATCGTCCAAGTGCACGCTAGTTAACCTACATAGTCCAAGGGCCCGCTAGTTAACCTATATAGTCCAAGTGCCCGCTAGGGAACCTACATAGTAAAAGTGCCCTCTAGGGAACCCACATAGTCCAAGTCCCAGCTAGTTAACCTATATAGTCCAAGTGCCCGCTAGTTAACCTAGATATTCCAAGTGCCCGCTAGTTAATCAGGATCATCAAAGTGCCCTCTAGTTAACTTACATAGTCCAAAGGCCTGCTAGTTAACCTACATAGAGCAAGGACCCCCTAGTTAACCTTGATAGTCCAAGTGCCCACTAGTTAACCTACATAGTCCAAGTTCACGCTAGGTAACCTAGACAGTCAAAGTGACCATTAGGTTACCTACATAGTCCAAGTGCCCGTTCGTTAACCTACATAGTCCAAGTACCCGCTAGGTAACGTAGATAGCCCAAGTGCCCGCTAGGGAACGTACATAGTCCAGGTGCCCGCTAGGTAACCTAGATAGTCCAAGTGCCCACTAGTTAACCTACATAGTCCAAGTGCATCCTAGGTAAACTACATAGACCAAGTGCCCACTAGGTAACCTAGACTGTCCAATTACCCCCTTGTTAACCTAGACAGTCCAAGTACCCGATAGGGAAGCTAAATATCCAAGTGCTCGCTAGGGAACCTACATAGTCCAAGTGCTCGCTAGGCAACCTACATAGTCGAAGTGCCCGCTAGGTAACCTAGATAGTCCAATTGCCCATTAGCTAACCTAGATAGTCGAAGTGTCCGCTAGTTAACCTACATAGTCCAAGTGCCCGTTCGTTAACGTAGATAGGCCAAGTGCCTGCTAGGTAACTTAGACAGTCCAAGTGCCCGCTAGATTACCTACATAGTCCAAGTGCGCGTTCATTAACCTAGATAGTCCAAGTGCCCGCTGGTAACCTACATAGTCCAAGGGCCCGCTAGGTAACCTTGATAGTCCAAGTGCCTTCTAGTTAACCTACATAGTCCAAGTGCCCACTAGGTAACCTACATAGTCCAAGTGCCCACTAGGTAAACTAAATAATCCAAATGGCCGCTAGGGAAACTACATAGTCCAAGTGCCCGCTAGTTAACCTAGATAGTCCAAGTGCCCGCTAAGCAACCTACATAGTCCAAGTGCCCGTTCGTTATCCTAGAAGTCCAAGTGCCCGCTAGGTAACCTAGACAGTCCAAGTGCCCGCTAGGTTACCTGTATATTCCAAGTGCCCGTTTGTTAACTTAGATAGTCCAAGTGCCCACTAGGTAACCTGTATAGTCCAAGTGCCTGCTAGGTAACCTAGATAGTCCAAGGGCCCGCTAGTTAACCTACATAGTCCATGGGCTCACTTGTTAACTTTGATAGTCCAAGTGCCCGCTAGTTAACCTAGATTGTCTAAGTGCCCGCTAGTTAACCTAGATTGTCCAAGTGCCCGCTAGGGATCCTTCATAATCCAAGTGCCTTCTAGGTAACCTAGATAGTCCAAGTGCTCGCTAGTTAACCTAGATAGTCCTAGTGCCCGTTAGTTAACCTAGATAGTCCAATTGCCCACTAGTGGACGTACATAGTCCATGTGCCTGCTAGGAAACTTAGATAGGCCAAGTGCCCGCTATTTAACCTACATAGTCAAATTTCCCGCTAGTTAACCTAAGTAGTACCAATGTCTGATAGGGATCCTACATAGTCCAAGTGCCCGCTAGGTTACCTAGACAGTCCTAGTGCCCCCTAGTTAACCTACATAGTCCAAGTGCCCGATAGGGAACCTACATAATCCAAGTGCCCGATAGGGAACTTACATAATCCATGTGCCCGCTATGGAACCTACACAGTCCATGTGCCCGCTAGGCAACCTACATAGTCCAAGTGCCCGTTAGTTAAACTAGATAGTCAAAGTGCCTGCTAGTTAACCTAGATAGTCCAAGTGCCCGCTAGGAAACCTACATAGTCCAAGTTCCCGCTTGGTAAACTTAATAGTCCAAATGCCCGCTAGGGAAACTACATAGTCCAAGTGCCCGCTAGTTAACCTAGATACTCCAAGTGCCTGCTAGTAAACCTACATAATCCATTGGCTAGCTAGTTAACCTATATAGTGCAAGGGCCCGCTAGTTAACCTAGATCGTGCAAGTGTCCGCTAGTTAACCTACATAGTCCACGTGTCCGCTAGGGATCCTTCATAATCCAAGTGCCTGCTAGGTAACCTAGATAGTCCAAGTGCCCGATAGTTAACCTAGATAGTCCTAGTTCCCTTTAGTAAACCTAGCTAGTCCAAGTGCCCGCTAGTTAACCTAGATAGTCCTAGTTCCCATTAGTTAACCTAGATAGTCCAAGTGCCCACTAGGGGACGTACAAAGTCCAAGTGGCCGCTAGTTAACCTACATAGTCCAAGGTCCACTAGTTAGCCTAGATAGTCCAAGTGCCCGCTAGTTAACCTACATAGTACAAGGGCCCGCTAGTTGACCTAGATAGTCCAAGTTCCCGCTAGTTAACCTAGATAGTCCAAGGGCCCGCTAGTTAACCTAAGTAGTACAAATGCCTGATAGGCATCCTACATAGTCCAAGTGGCCAATTGTTAACCTACATAATCCAAGTCCCCGCTAGGTAACCTAGAAGGTCCAAGTGACCATTATGTTACCTACATAGTCCAAGTGCCCGCTGGGTAACCTAGATAGTCCAAGTGCCCGCTAGTTAACCTACATAGTCCAAGTGCCTGCTAGGTAAACTACATAGTCCAAGTGCCCACTAGGTAACCTAGACAGCCCAATTGCCCGCTAGTTAACCTAGACAGACCAAGTACCCGATAGGGAACCTACATAGTCCAAGTGCCCGCTGGGAACCTACATAGTCCAAGTGCTCGCTAGGGAACCTACATAGTCCAAGTGCCCGTTAGTTAACCTAGATAGTCAAAGTGCCTGCTAGGTACCCTAAATAATCCAAGTGCCTGCTAGGGAACCTACGTAGTCCAAGTGCCCGCTAGGTAACCTAGATAGTCCAATTTCCCGTTAGCTAACCTACATAGTCGAAGTGTCCGCTAGTTACCCTACATAGTCCAAGTGCCCGTTCATTAACCCAGATAGTCCAAGTGCCCGCTAGGTAACCTAAGTAGTCCAAATGTCCGATAGGGATCCTACATAGTCCAAGTGCCCGCTGGTAATCTACATAGTCCAAGTGCCCGTTCGTTAACCTAGATAGGCCAAGTGCCCGCTAGGTAACCTAGACAGTCCAAGTGCCCGCTAGGTTACCTACATAGTCCAAGTGCACGTTCATTAACCTAGATAGTCCAAGTGCCCGCTGGTAACCTACATAGTCCAAGGGCCCGCTAGGTAACCTACATAGTCCAAGTGCCCACTAGGTAACCTAAATAATCCAAATGGCCGCTAGGGAAACTACATAGTCCAAGTGCCCGCTAGTTAACCTCGATAGTCCAAGTGCCCGATAGTTAACCTATATAGTCCAAGTGCCTTCTAGTTAACCTACATAGTCCAAGTGCCCGCTAGTTAACCGAGATAGTCCAAGTGCCCGCTAGTAAACCTAGATAGTCCAAGGGCCCGCTAGTTAATCTAGATAGTCCAAGTGGCCGCTAGTTAACCTAGATAATCCAAGTGCCCGCGAGTTAACCTAGATAAACCAAGGGCCCGCTAGTTAATCTAGATAGTACAAGTGCCCGCTAGTTAACCTAGATAGTCCAAGTGCCTCCTAGTTAACCTACATAGTACAAGGGCCCGCTAGTTGACCTAGATAGTCCAAGTTCCCGCTAGTTAACCTAGATAGTCCAAGGGCCCGCTAGTTAACCTAAGTAGTACAAATGCCTCATAGGCATCCTACATAGTCCAAGTGCCCGCTAGTTAACCTACATAATCCAAGTCCCCGCTAGGTAACCTAGACAGTCCAAGTGACCATTATGTTACCTACATAGTCCAAGTACCTGCTAGGTAAACTACATAGTCCAAGTGCCCACTAGGTAACCTAGACAGCCCAATTGCCCGCTAGTTAACCTAGACAGTCCAAGTACCCGATAGGGAACCTACATAGTCCAAGTGCCCGCTGGGAACCTACATAGTCCAAGTGCTCGCTAGGGAACCTACATAGTCCAAGTGCCCGTTAGTTAACCTAGATAGTCAAAGTGCCTGCTAGGTAACCTAAATAATCCAAGTGCCTGCTAGGGAACCTACGTAGTCCAAGTGCCCGCTAGGTAACCTAGATAGTCCAATTGCCCGTTAGCTAACCTACATAGTCGAAGTGTCCGCTAGTTACCCTACATAGTCCAAGTGCCTGTTCGTTAACCCAGATAGTCCAAGTGCCCGCTAGGTAACCTAAGTAGTCCAAATGTCCGATAGGGATCCTACATAGTCCAAGTGCCCGCTGGTAATCTACATAGTCCAAGTGCCCGTTCGTTAACCTAGATAGGCCAAGTGCCCGCAAGGTAACCTAGACAGTCCAAGTGCCCGCTAGGTTACCTACATAGTCCAAGTGCACGTTCGTTAACCTAGATAGTCCAAGTGCCCGCTGGTAACCTACATAGTCCAAGGGCCCGCTAGGTAACCTTGATAGTCCAAGTGCCTTCTAGTTAACCTACATAGTGCAAGTGCCCGCTAGGTAACCTACATAGTCCAAGTGCCCACTAGGTAACCTAAATAATCCAAATGGCCGCTAGGGAAACTACATAGTCCAAGTGCCCGCTAGTTAACCTAGATAGTCCAAGTGCCCGCTAGTTAACCTATATAGTCCAAGTGCCTTCTAGTTAACCTACATAGTCCAAGTGCCCGCTAGTTAACCTAGATAGTCCAAGTGCCCGCTAGTAAACCTAGATAGTCCAAGGGCCCGCTAGTTAATCTAGATAGTCCAAGTGGCCGCTAGTTAACCTAGATAATCCAAGTGCCCGCGGGTTAACCTAGATAGTCCAAGGGCCCGCTAGTTAATCTAGATAGTACAAGTGCCCGCTAGTTAACCTAGATAGTCCAAGTGCCTCCTAGGTAACTTAAATAGTCCAAGTGCCCGCTAGGGAACCTACATAGTCCAAGTGCCCGCTAGGTAACATAGATAGTCCAAATGCCCGTTAGCTAACCTAGATAGTCGAAGTGTCCGCTAGTTAACCTACATAGTCCAAGTGCCCGTTAATTAATATAGATAGGCCAAGTGCCCGCTAGGTAACCTAGACAGTCCAAGTGTCTGCTAGGTTTCCTACATAGTCCAATTGCACGTGCGTTAACCTAGAAAGTCCAAGTGCCCGCTGGTAACCTACATTGTCCAAGGGCCCGCTAGGTAACCTACATAGTCCAAGTGCCCACTAGGTAACCTATATAATCCAAATGCCCGCTAGGGAAACTACATAGTTCAAGTGCCCGTTAGTTAACCTAGATAGTCCAAATGCCCACTAGGGGACGTACATAGTCCAAGTGCCCGCTAGGTAACCTAGATAGTCCAAGTGCGCGCTAGTTAACCTACATAGTCTAATGGCCCGCTAGTTAACCTACATAGTACATGGGCCCGCTAGTTGACCTAGATAGTCCAAGTGCCCGCTAGTTAACCTAGATCGTTCAAGTGCCCGCTAGTTAACCTAAGTAGTCCAAATGTCCGATAGGGATCCTACATAGTCCAGATGCCCGCTAGGTACCCTGCATTGTCCAAGTGCCCGTTCGTTAACCTAGATAGTCCAAGTTCCTGCTAGGTTACCTAGACAGTCCAAGTGCCCGCTAGTTAACCTACATAGTCCAAGTGCCCGCTAGGCAACCTACATATTCCAAGTGCCAATTAGTTAACCTAGATATTCCAAGTGCCCACTAGGGGACGTACATAGTCCAAGTGCCCGCTATTAACCTACATAGTATAAGTTCCCGATGGTAACCTAAATAGTCCAAATGCCAGCTAGGGAAACTACATAGTCCAAGTGCCTGCTAGTTAACCTAGATAGTCCAAGTGCCTGTTAGTTAACCTACATAATCCATGGGCCCGCTAGTTAACCTACATAGTACAAGTGCCCTCTAGGGAAGGTACATAGTCCATGTGCCCGCTAGGTAACCTAGAGAGTGCAAGTGCCCTCTAGTTAACCTACATAGTCCAAGTGCCTGCTAGGTAACCTAGATAGTCCAAGGGTCTGCTAGTTAACCTACATAGTCCAAGTGCCTGCTAGGTAACCTACATAGTGCAAGTGTCCGCTAGTTAACCTACATAGTCAAACTGCCCGCTAGTTAACCTAGATCGTCCAAGTGCCCGCTAGGTAACCTACATAGTACAAGTGTCCGCTAGTTAACCGAGATCGTCCAATTGTCCGCTAGTTAACCTACATAGTCCAATTGCCCGCTAGGTAACCTAGATAGTCCAAGTGCCCGCAAGTTAACCTACATAGTCCAAGTGCCCGATAGGGAACCTACATAATCCAAGGGCCCGCTAGGCAACCTACATAGTCCAAGTGCCCGTTAGTTAACCTAGATAGTCAAAGTGCCTGCTAGGTAACCTAGATCGTCCAAGGGCCCCCTAGTTAGCCTACATAGTCCAAGTGCCCGCTAGGTAACCTAGATAGTCCAAGTGCCCGTTCGGTAACCTGATAGTCCAAGTGCCCTTTAGGGAACCTAGATAGTCCAAGGGCCCGCTAGAAAACCTACATAGTCCATGGGCCCGCTAGTTAACCTACATAGTGCAAGTGTCCGCTAGTTTACCTATATATTCCAAGTGCCCCCTAGTTAAACTACATAATCTAAGTTCACGTTAGCTAACCTAGGTAGTCCAAGGGCCCGCTAGTTGACCTACATAGTCCAAGTGCCAGCTAGGTAACCTAGATAGTACAAGTGCCCCCGACTAACCTAGATAGTCCAAGTGGCGGCTAGGTAACCTACATAGTCCAATTGCCCATTCGTTAACCTAGATAATCCAAGTGCCCGCTAGGTAACCTAGACAGTCCAAGTGCCCGCTAGTTAACCTACATAATCCAAGTGACCGCTAGGGAACCCACATAGTCCAAGTGCCCACTAGGCAACCTACATAGTCCTAGTGCCCGATAGGGAAACTAGATAGCCCAAGTGTCCTCTAGTTACCCTACATAGTCCAAGTGCCCGTTAGTTAACCTAGATAGTCAAAGTGCCTGCTAGGTAACCTAGATAGTCCAAGTGCCCGCTAGGTAACCTACATAGTCCAAGTTCCCGCTTGGTAACTTAAATAGTCCAAATGCCCGCTAGGGAAACAACATAGTCCAAGTGCCCGCTAGTTAACCTAGATAGTCCAAGTGCCTGCTAGTAAACCTACGTAATCCATGGTCCCGCAAGTTAACCTACATAGTGCAAGGGCCCGCTAGTTAACCTAGATAGTACAAGTAACCGGTAGTGATCCTTCATAATCCAAGTGCCTGCTAGGTAACCTAGATAGTCCAAGTGCCCTCTAGGGATCCTTCATAATCCAAGTGCCTGCTAGGTAACCTAGATAGTCCAAGTGCCCGCTAGTAAACCTAGATAGTCCTCGTGCCCGTTAGTTAACCTGGATAGTCCAAGTGCCCACTAGGGGACGTACATAGTCCAAGTGCCCGCTAGGTAACCTAGATAATCCAAGTGCGTGCTAGGGTATGTACATAGTCCAAGTGTCCGCTAGGTAACCTACATAGTCCAAGTGCCCATTCGTTAACCTAGATATTCAAAGTGCCCGCTAGGTAACCTAGACTGCCAAAGTGCCCGCTAGGTTACCTACATAGTTCAAGTGCCCGTTCGTTAACCTAGATAGTCCAAGTGCCTGCTAGGTTACCTAGACAGTTCTAGTGCCCGCTAGTTAACCTACATAGTTCAAGTGTCCGTAGAGAACATACAGAATCCAAGTGCCCGCTAGGGAATCTACATAGTCCAAGGGCCCGCTAGTTAACGTAGATAGTCCAAGTGCCGCTAGATAATCTATATAGTCCAAGGGCCCTCTAGTTAACCGAAATAGTCCCAGTGCACGCTAGGGAACCTACATAGTCCAAGTCCCGCTAGTTAACCTAGATAGTCCAAGTGCCCGCTAGTTAACTTACATAGTCCAAGGTCAGCTAGTTAACCTAGATAGTCCAAGTGCCCGCTAGTTAACCTACATAGTCCAAAAACCCGCTAGTTAACCTAGATAGTCCAAGTGCCCTCTAGTTAACCTACATAGTCCAAGTGCCCGCTAGGTTACCTGCATATTCCAAGTGCCCGTTTGTTAACCTATATTGTCGAAGTGCCTGCTAGGTAACCTAGATAGTCCAAGGGCTCACTTGTTAACTTTGATAGTCCAAGTGCCCGCTAGTTAACCTAGATTGTCCAAGTGCCCGCTAGGGATCCTTCATAATCCAAGTGCCTGCTAGGTAACCTAGAGAATCCAAGTGCTCGCTAGTTAACCTAGATAGTCCTAGTGCCCGTTAGTTAACCTAGATAGTCCAATTGCCCACTAGGGGACGTACATAGTCCAAGTGCCCGCTAGGTAACCTAGATAGTCCAAGAGCGCGCTAAGGTATGTACATAGTCCAAGTGCCTGCTAGGAAACCTAGATAGTCCAAGTGCCCGCTATTTAACCTACATAGTCAAATTGCCCGCTAGTTAACTTAAGTAGTACAAATGTCTGATAGGGATCCTACATAGTCCAAGTGCCCGCTAGGTAACCTACATAGTCCAAGTGCCCATTCGTTAACCTAGATATTCAAAGTGCCCGCTAGGTAACCTAGACTGTCAAAGTGCCCGCTAGGTTACCTACATAGTTCAAGTGCCCGTTCGTTAACCTAGATAGTCCAAGTGCCCGCTAGGTTACCTAGACAGTTCTAGTGCCCGCTAGTTAACCTACATAGTTCAAGTGTCCGTAGAGAACATACAGAATCCAAGTGCCCGCTAGGGAATCTACATAGTCCAAGGGCCCGCTAGTTAACGTAGATAGTCCAAGTGCCGCTAGATAATCTATATAGTCCAAGGGCCCTCTAGTTAACCGAAATAGTCCCAGTGCACGCTAGGGAACCTACATAGTCCAAGTCCCGCTAGTTAACCTAGATAGTCCAAGTGCCCGCTAGTTAACTTACATAGTCCAAGGTCAGCTAGTTAACCTAGATAGTCCAAGTGCCCGCTAGTTAACCTACATAGTCCAAAAACCCGCTAGTTAACCTAGATAGTCCAAGTGCCCTCTAGTTAACCTACATAGTCCAAGTGCCCGCTAGGTTACCTGCATATTCCAAGTGCACGTTTGTTAACCTATATTGTCGAAGTGCCTGCTAGGTAACCTAGATAGTCCAAGGGCTCACTTGTTAACTTTGATAGTCCAAGTGCCCGCTAGTTAACCTAGATTGTCCAAGTGCCCGCTAGGGATCCTTCATAATCCAAGTGCCTGCTAGGTAACCTAGAGAATCCAAGTGCTCGCTAGTTAACCTAGATAGTCCTAGTGCCCGTTAGTTAACCTAGATAGTCCAATTGCCCACTAGGGGACGTACATAGTCCAAGTGCCCGCTAGGTAACCTAGATAGTCCAAGAGCGCGCTAAGGTATGTACATAGTCCAAGTGCCTGCTAGGAAACCTAGATAGTCCAAGTGCCCGCTATTTAACCTACATAGTCAAATTGCCCGCTAGTTAACTTAAGTAGTACAAATGTCTGATAGGGATCCTACATAGTCCAAGTGCCCGCTAGGTAACCTACATAGTCCAAGTGCCCATTCGTTAACCTAGATATTCAAAGTGCCCGCTAGGTAACCTAGACTGTCAAAGTGCCCGCTAGGTTACCTACATAGTTCAAGTGCCCGTTCGTTAACCTAGATAGTCCAAGTGCCCGCTAGGTTACCTAGACAGTTCTAGTGCCCGCTAGTTAACCTACATAGTCCAAGTGCCCGATAGGGAACCTACATAATCCAAGTGCCCGACAGGGAACCTACATAATCCAAGTGCCCGCTAGCGAACCTAGACAGTCCATGTGCCCGATAGGCAAGCTACAGAGTGCAAGTGCCCGTTAGTTAACCTAGATAGTCAAAGTGCCTGCTAGTTAACCAAGATAGTCCAAGTGCCCGCTAGGTAACCTACATAGTACAAGGGCCCGCTAGTTGACCTAGATAGTCCAAGTTCCCGCTAGTTAACCTAGATAGTCAAAGTGCCCGCTAGTTAACCTAAGTAGTACAAATGTCTGATAGGCATCCTACATAGTCCAAGTACCCGCTAGTTAACCTAGATCGTCCAAGTGCACGCTAGTTAACCTACATAGTCCAAGGGCCCGCTAGTTAACCTATATAGTCCAAGTGCCCGCTAGGGAACCTACATAATAAAGTGCCCGCTAGGGAACCTACATAATCCAAGTCCCCGCTAGTTAACCTAGATAGTCCAAGTGCCCGCTAGGTAACCTAGATATTCCAAGTGCCCGCTAGTTAATCAGGATCATCAAAGTGCCCTCTAGTTAACTTACATAGTCCAAAGGCCTGCTAGTTAACCTACATAGAGCAAGGACCCCCTAGTTAACCTTGATAGTCCATGTGCCCGCTAGTTAACCTACGTAGTCCAAGTTCACGCTAGGTAACCTAGACAGTCCAAGTGACCATTAGGTTACCTACATAGTCCAAGTGCCCGTTCGTTAACCTACATAGTCCAAGTGCCCGCTAGGTAACGTAGATAGCCCAAGTGCCCGCTAGGGAACGTACATAGTCCAGGTGCCCGCTAGTTAACCTAGATAGTCCAAGTGCCCGCTAGTTAACCTACATAGTCCAAGTGCATCCTAGGTAAACTACATAGTCCAAGTGCCCACTAGGTAACCTAGACTGTCCAATTACCCCCTTGTTAACCTAGACAGTCCAAGTACCCGATAGGGAAGCTAAATATCCAAGTGCTCGCTAGGTAACCTAAATAATCCAAATGGCCGCTAGGGAAACTACATAGTCCAAGTGCCCGCTAGTTAACCTAGATAGTCCAAGTGCCCGCTAAGCAACCTACATAGTCCAAGTGCCCGTTCGTTAACCTAGAAGTCCAAGTGCCCGCTAGGTAACCTAGACAGTCCAAGTGCCCGCTAGGTTACCTGCATATTCCAAGTGCCCGTTCGAACTTAGATAGTCCAAGTGCCCACTAGGTAACCTATATAGTCCAAGTGCCTGCTAGGTAACCTAGATAGTCCAAGGGCCCGCTAGTTAACCTACATAGTCCATGGGCTCACTTGTTAACTTTGATAGTCCAAGTGCCCGCTAGTTAACCTAGATTGTCCAAGTGCCCGCTAGTTAACCTAGATTGTCCAAGTGCCCGCTAGGGATCCTTCATAATCCAAGTGCCTGCTAGGTAACCTAGATAGTCCAAGTGCTCGCTAGTTAACCTAGATAGTCCTAGTGCCCGCTAGTTAAACTAGATCGTCCAAGTGCACGCTAGTTAACCTACATAGTACAAGGGCCCTCTAGTTGACCTAGATATTCCAAGTTCCCGCTCGTTAACCTAGATAGTCAAAGTGCCCGCTAGTTAACCTAAGTAGTACAAATGTCCGATAGGCATCCTACATAGTCCAAGTACCCGCTAGTTAACCTAGATCGTCCAAGTGCACGCTAGTTAACCTACATAGTCCAAGGGCCCGCTAGTTAACCTATATAGTCCAAGTGCCCGCTAGGGAACCTACATAGTAAAAGTGCCCTCTAGGGAACCCACATAGTCCAAGTCCCAGCTAGTTAACCTATATAGTCCAAGTGCCCGCTAGTTAACCTAGATATTCCAAGTGCCCGCTAGTTAATCAGGATCATCAATGTGCCCTCTAGTTAACTTACATAGTCCAAGTGCCCACTAGTTAACCTACATAGTCCAAGTTCACGCTAGGTAACCTAGACAGTCCAAGTGACCATTAGGTTACCTACATAGTCCAAGTGCCCGTTCGTTAACCTACATAGTCCAAGTGCCCGCTAGGTAACGTAGATAGCCCAAGTGCCCGCTAGGGAACGTACATAGTCCAGGTGCCCGCTAGGTAACCTAGATAGTCCAAGTGCCCACTAGTTAACCTACATAGTCCAAGTGCATCCTAGGTAAACTACATAGACCAAGTGCCCACTAGGTAACCTAGACTGTCCAATTACCCCCTTGTTAACCTAGACAGTCCAAGTACCCGATAGGGAAGCTAAATATCCAAGTGCTCGCTAGGGAACCTACATAGTCCAAGTGCTCGCTAGGCAACCTACATAGTCGAAGTGCCCGCTAGGTAACCTAGATAGTCCAATTGCCCATTAGCTAACCTAGATAGTCGAAGTGTCCGCTAGTTAACCTACATAGTCCAAGTGCCCGTTCGTTAACGTAGATAGGCCAAGTGCCTGCTAGGTAACTTAGACAGTCCAAGTGCCCGCTAGATTACCTACATACTCCAAGTGCGCGTTCATTAACCTAGATAGTCCAAGTGCCCGCTGGTAACCTACATAGTCCAAGTGCCCACTAGGTAACCTACATAGTCCAAGTGCCCACTAGGTAACCTAAATAATCCAAATGGCCGCTAGGGAAACTACATAGTCCAAGTGCCCGCTAGTTAACCTAGATAGTCCAAGTGCCCGCTAAGCAACCTACATAGTCCAAGTGCCCGTTCGTTATCCTAGAAGTCCAAGTGCCCGCTAGGTAACCTAGACAGTCCAAGTGCCCGCTAGGTTACCTGTATATTCCAAGTGCCCGTTTGTTAACTTAGATAGTCCAAGTGCCCACTAGGTAACCTGTATAGTCCAAGTGCCTGCTAGGTAACCTAGATAGTCCAAGGGCCCGCTAGTTAACCTACATAGTCCATGGGCTCACTTGTTAACTTTGATAGTCCAAGTGCCCGCTAGTTAACCTAGATTGTCCAAGTGCCCGCTAGTTAACCTAGATTGTCCAAGTGCCCGCTGGGGATCCTTCATAATCCAAGTGCCTTCTATGTAACCTAGATAGTCCAAGTGCTCGCTAGTTAACCTAGATAGTCCTAGTGCCCGTTAGTTAACCTAGATAGTCCAATTGCCCACTAGTGGACGTACATAGTCCATGTGCCTGCTAGGAAACTTAGATAGTCCAAGTGCCCGCTATTTAACCTACATAGTCAAATTTCCCGCTAGTTAACCTAAGTAGTACCAATGTCTGATAGGGATCCTACATAGTCCAAGTGCCCGCTAGGTTACCTAGACAGTCCTAGTGCCCCCTAGTTAACCTACATAGTCCAAGTGCCCGATAGGGAACCTACATAATCCAAGTGCCCGATAGGGAACTTACATAATCCAAGTGCCCGCTAGGGAACCTACACAGTCCATGTGCCCGCTAGGCAACCTACATAGTCCAAGTGCCCGTTAGTTAAACTAGATAGTCAAAGTGCCTGCTAGTTAACCTAGATAGTCCAAGTGCCCGCTAGGAAACCTACATAGTCCAAGTTCCCGCTTGGTAAACTTAATAGTCCAAATGCCCGCTAGGGAAACTACATAGTCCAAGTGCCCGCTAGTTAACCTAGATACTCCAAGTGCCTGCTAGTAAACCTACATAATCCATTGGCTAGCTAGTTAACCTATATAGTGCAAGGGCCCGCTAGTTAACCTAGATCGTGCAAGTGTCCGCTAGTTAACCTACATAGTCCACGTGTCCGCTAGGTAACCTAGATAGTCCAAGTGCCCGCTAGGGATCCTTCATAATCCAAGTGCCTGCTAGGTAACCTAGATAGTCCAAGTGCCCGATAGTTAACCTAGATAGTCCTAGTTCCCTTTAGTAAACCTAGATAGTCCAAGTGCCCGCTAGTTAACCTAGATAGTCCTAGTTCCCATTAGTTAACCTAGATAGTCCAAGTGCCCACTAGGGGACGTACAAAGTCCAAGTGGCCGCTAGTTAACCTACATAGTCCAAGGTCCACTAGTTAGCCTAGATAGTCCAAGTGCCCGCTAGTTAACCTACATAGTACAAGGGCCCGCTAGTTGACCTAGATAGTCCAAGTTCCCGCTAGTTAACCTAGATAGTCCAAGGGCCCGCTAGTTAACCTAAGTAGTACAAATGCCTGATAGGCATCCTACATAGTCCAAGTGGCCAATTGTTAACCTACATAATCCAAGTCCCCGCTAGGTAACCTAGAAGGTCCAAGTGACCATTATGTTACCTACATAGTCCAAGTGCCCGCTGGGTAACCTAGATAGTCCAAGTGCCCGCTAGTTAACCTACATAGTCCAAGTGCCTGCTAGGTAAACTACATAGTCCAAGTGCCCACTAGGTAACCTAGACAGCCCAATTGCCCGCTAGTTAACCTAGACAGACCAAGTACCCGATAGGGAACCTACATAGTCCAAGTGCCCGCTGGGAACCTACATAGTCCAAGTGCTCGCTAGGGAACCTACATAGTCCAAGTGCCCGTTAGTTAACCTAGATAGTCAAAGTGCCTGCTAGGTAACCTAAATAATCCAAGTGCCTGCTAGGGAACCTACGTAGTCCAAGTGCCCGCTAGGTAACCTACATAGTCGAAGTGTCCGCTAGTTACCCTACATAGTCCAAGTGCCCGTTCATTAACCCAGATAGTCCAAGTGCCCGCTAGGTAACCTAAGTAGTCCAAATGTCCGATAGGGATCCTACATAGTCCAAGTGCCCGCTGGTAATCTACATAGTCCAAGTGCCCGTTCGTTAACCTAGATAGGCCAAGTGCCCGCTAGGTAACCTAGACAGTCCAAGTGCCCGCTAGGTTACCTACATAGTCCAAGTGCACGTTCGTTAACCTAGATAGTCCAAGTGCCCGCTGGTAACCTACATAGTCCAAGGGCCCGCTAGGTAACCTACATAGTCCAAGTGCCCACTAGGTAACCTAAATAATCCAAATGGCCGCTAGGGAAACTACATAGTCCAAGTGCCCGCTAGTTAACCTCGATAGTCCAAGTGCCCGCTAGTTAACCTATATAGTCCAAGTGCCTTCTAGTTAACCTACATAGTCCAAGTGCCCGCTAGTTAACCGAGATAGTCCATGTGCCCGCTAGTAAACCTAGATAGTCCAAGGGCCCGCTAGTTAATCTAGATAGTCCAAGTGGCCGCTAGTTAACCTAGATAATCCAAGTGCCCGCGAGTTAACCTAGATAGTCCAAGGGCCCGCTAGTTAATCTAGATAGTACAAGTGCCCGCTAGTTAACCTAGATAGTCCAAGTGCCTCCTAGTTAACCTACATAGTACAAGGGCCCGCTAGTTGACCTAGATAGTCCAAGTTCCCGCTAGTTAACCTAGATAGTCCAAGGGCCCGCTAGTTAACCTAAGTAGTACAAATGCCTGATAGGCATCCTACATAGTCAAAGTGCCCGCTAGTTAACCTACATAATCCAAGTCCCCGCTAGGTAACCTAGACAGTCCAAGTGACCATTATGTTACCTACATAGTCCAAGTGCCCGCTGGGTAACCTAGATAGTCCAAGTGCCCGCTAGTTAACCTACATAGTCCAAGTGCCTGCTAGGTAAACTACATAGTCCAAGTGCCCACTAGGTAACCTAGACAGCCCAATTGCCCGCTAGTTAACCTAGACAGTCCAAGTACCCGATAGGGTACCTACATAGTCCAAGTGCCCGCTGGGAACCTACATAGTCCAAGTGCTCGCTAGGGAACCTACATAGTCCATGTGCCCGTTAGTTAACCTAGATAGTCAAAGTGCCTGCTAGGTAACCTAAATAATCCAAGTGCCTGCTAGGGAACCTACGTAGTCCAAGTGCCCGCTAGGTAACCTAGATAGTCCAATTGCCCGTTAGCTAACCTACATAGTCGAAGTGTCCGCTAGTTACCCTACATAGTCCAAGTGCCCGTTCGTTAACCCAGATAGTCCAAGTGCCCGCTAGGTAACCTAAGTAGTCCAAATGTCCGATAGGGATCCTACATAGTCCAAGTGCCCGCTGGTAATCTACATAGTCCAAGTGCCCGTTCGTTAACCTAGACAGTCCAAGTGCCCGCTAAGTTACCTACATAGTCCAAGTGCACGTTCGTTAACCTAGATAGTCCAAGTGCCCGCTGGTAACCTACATAGTCCAAGGGCCCGCTAGGTAACCTTGATAGTCCAAGTGCCTTCTAGTTAACCTACATAGTCCAAGTGCCCGCTAGGTAACCTACATAGTCCAAGTGCCCACTAGGTAACCTAAATAATCCAAATGGCCGCTAGGGAAACTACATAGTCCAAGTGCCCGCTAGTTAACCTAGATAGTCCAAGTGCCCGCTAGTTAACCTATATAGTCCAAGTGCCTTCCAGTTAACCTACATAGTCCAAGTGCCCGCTAGTTAACCGAGATAGTCCTAGTGCCCTCTAGTAAACCTAGATAGTCCAAGGGCCCGCTAGTTAATCTAGATAGTCCAAGTGGCCGCTAGTTAACCTAGATAATCCAAGTGCCCGCGAGTTAACCTAGATAATCCAAGGGCCCGCTAGTTAATCTAGATAGTACAAGTGCCCGCTAGTTAACCTAGATAGTCCAAGTGCCTCCTAGTTAACCTACATAGTACAAGGGCCCGCTAGTTGACCTAGATAGTCCAAGTTCCCGCTAGTTAACCTAGATAGTCCAAGGGCCCGCTAGTTAACCTAAGTAGTACAAATGCCTCATAGGCATCCTACATAGTCCAAGTGCCCGCTAGTTAACCTACATAATCCAAGTCCCCGCTAGGTAACCTAGACAGTCCAAGTGACCATTATGTTACCTACATAGTCCAAGTGCCCGCTGGGTAACCTAGATAGTCCAAGTGCCCGCTAGTTAACCTACATAGTCCAAGTGCCTGCTAGGTAAACTACATAGTCCAAGTGCCCACTAGGTAACCTAGACAGCCCAATTGCCCGCTAGTTAACCTAGACAGTCCAAGTACCCGATAGGGAACCTACATAGTCCAAGTGCCCGCTGGGAACCTACATAGTCCAAGTGCTCGCTAGGGAACCTACATAGTCCAAGTGCCCGTTAGTTAACCTAGATAGTCAAAGTGCCTGCTAGGTAACCTAAATAATCCAAGTGCCTGCTAGGGAACCTACGTAGTCCAAGTGCCCGCTAGGTAACCTAGATAGTCCAATTGCCCGTTAGCTAACCTACATAGTCGAAGTGTCCGCTAGTTACCCTACATAGTCCAAGTGCCCGTTCGTTAACCCAGATAGTCCAAGTGCCCGCTAGGTAACCTAAGTAGTCCAAATGTCCGATAGGGATCCTACATAGTCCAAGTGCCCGCTGGTAATCTACATAATCCAAGTGCCCGTTCGTTAACCTAGATAGGCCAAGTGCCCGCTAGGTAACCTAGACAGTCCAAGTGCCCGCTAGGTTACCTACATAGTCCAAGTGCACGTTCGTTAACCTAGATAGTCCAAGTGCCCGCTGGTAACCTACATAGTCCAAGGGCCCGCTAGGTAACCTTGATAGTCCAAGTGCCTTCTAGTTAACCTACATAGTCCAAGTGCCCGCTAGGTAACCTACATAGTCCAAGTGCCCACTAGGTAACCTAAATAATCCAAATGGCCGCTAGGGAAACTACATAGTCCAAGTGCCCGCTAGTTAACCTAGATAGTTCAAGTGCCCGCTAGTTAACCTATATAGTCCAAGTGCCTTCTAGTTAACCTACATAGTCCAAGTGCCCGCTAGTTAACCTAGATAGTCCAAGTGCCCGCTAGTAAACCTAGATAGTCCAAGGGCCCGCTAGTTAATCTAGATAGTCCAAGTGGCCGCTAGTTAACCTAGATAATCCAAGTGCCCGCGGGTTAACCTAGATAGTCCAAGGGCCCGCTAGTTAATCTAGATAGTACAAGTGCCCGCTAGTTAACCTAGATAGTCCAAGTGCCTCCTAGGTAACTTAAATAGTCCAAGTGCCCGCTAGGGAACCTACATAGTCCAAGTGCCCGCTAGGTAACATAGATAGTCCAAATGCCCGTTAGCTAACCTAGATAGTCGAAGTGTCCGCTAGTTAACCTACATAGTCCAAGTGCCCGTTAATTAATATAGATAGGCCAAGTGCCCGCTAGGTAACCTAGACAGTCCAAGTGTCTGCTAGGTTTCCTACATAGTCCAATTGCACGTGCGTTAACCTAGAAAGTCCAAGTGCCCGCTGGTAACCTACATTGTCCAAGGGCCCGCTAGGTAACCTTGATAGTCCAAGTGCTTTCTAGTTAACCTACATAGTCCAAGTGCCCGCTAGGTAACCTACATAGTCCAAGTGCCCTCTAGGTAACCTATATAATCCAAATGCCCGCTAGGGAAACTACATAGTTCAAGTGCCCGTTAGTTAACCTAGATAGTCCAAATGCCCACTAGGGGACGTACATAGTCCAAGTGCCCGCTAGGTAACCTAGATAGTCCAAGTGCGCGCTAGTTAACCTACATAGTCTAATGGCCCGCTAGTTAACCTACATAGTACATGGGCCCGCTAGTTGACCTAGATAGTCCAAGTGCCCGCTAGTTAACCTAGATCGTCCAAGTGCCCGCTAGTTAACCTAAGTAGTCCAAATGTCCGATAGGGATCCTACATAGTCCAGATGCCCGCTAGGTACCCTGCATTGTCCAAGTGCCCGTTCGTTAACCTAGATAGTCAAAGTGCCCGCTAGGTAACCTAGACAGTCCAAGTGCCCGCTAGGTTACCTACATAGTCCAAGTGCCCGTTCATTAACCTAGATAGTCCAATTTCCTGCTAGGTTACCTAGACAGTCCAAGTGCCCGCTAGTTAACCTACATAGTCCAAGTGCCCGCTAGGCAACCTACATATTCCAAGTGCCAAATAGTTAACCTAGATAGTCCAAGTGCCCACTAGGGGACGTACATAGTCCAAGTGCCCGCTAGATAACCTACATAGTATAAGTTCCCGATGGTAACCTAAATAGTCCAAATGCCAGCTAGGGAAACTACATAGTCCAAGTGCCTGCTAGTTAACCTAGATAGTCCAAGTGCCTGTTAGTAAACCTACATAATCCAAGGGCCCGCTAGTTAACCTACATAGTACAAGTGCCCTCTAGGGAAGGTACATAGTCCATGTGCCCGCTAGGTAACCTAGAGAGTGCAAGTGCCCTCTAGTTAACCTACATAGTCCAAGTGCCTGCTAGGTAACCTAGATAGTCCAAGGGTCTGCTAGTTAACCTACATAGTCCAAGTGCCCGCTAGGTAACCTACATAGTGCAAGTGTCCGCTAGTTAACCTACATAGTCAAACTGCCCGCTAGTTAACCTAGATCGTCCAAGTGCCCGCTAGGTAACCTACATAGTACAAGTGTCCGCTAGTTAACCGAGATCGTCCAATTGTCCGCTAGTTAACCTACATAGTCCAATTGCCCGCTAGGTAACCTAGATAGTCCAAGTGCCCGCAAGTTAACCTACATAGTCCAAGTGCCCGATAGGGAACCTACATAATCCAAGGGCCCGCTAGGCAACCTACATAGTCCAAGTGCCCGTTAGTTAACCTAGATAGTCAAAGTGCCTGCTAGGTAACCTAGATCGTCCAAGGGCCCCCTAGTTAGCCTACATAGTCCAAGTGCCCGCTAGGTAACCTAGATAGTCCAAGTGCCCGTTCGGTAACCTGATAGTCCAAGTGCCCTTTAGGGAACCTAGATAGTCCAAGGGCCCGCTAGAAAACCTACATAGTCCATGGGCCCGCTAGTTAACCTACATAGTGCATGTGTCCGCTAGTTTACCTATATATTCCAAGTGCCCCCTAGTTAAACTACATAATCTAAGTTCACGTTAGCTAACCTAGGCAGTCCAAGGGCCCGCTAGTTGACCTACATAATCCAAGTGCCAGCTAGGTAACCTAGATAGTACAAGTGCCCCCGACTAACCTAGATAGTCCAAGTGGCGGCTAGGTAACCTACATAGTCCAATTGCCCATTCGTTAACCTAGATAATCCAAGTGCCCGCTAGGTAACCTAGACAGTCCAAGTGCCCGCTAGTTAACCTACATAATCCAAGTGCCCGCTAGGGAACCTACATAGTCCAAGTGCCCACTAGGCAACCTACATAGTCCTAGTGCCCGATAGGGAAACTAGATAGCCCAAGTGTCCTCTAGTTACCCTACATAGTCCAAGTGCCCGTTAGTTAACCTAGATAGTCAAAGTGCCTGCTAGGTAACCTAGATAGTCCAAGTGCCCGCTAGGTAACCTACATAGTCCAAGTTCCCGCTTGGTAACTTAAATAGTCCAAATGCCCGCTAGGGAAACAACATAGTCCAAGTGCCCGCTAGTTAACCTAGATAGTCCAAGTGCCTGCTAGTAAACCTACGTAATCCATGGTCCCGCAAGTTAACCTACATAGTGCAAGGGCCCGCTAGTTAACCTAGATAGTACAAGTACCCGGTAGTGATCCTTCATAATCCAAGTGCCTGCTAGGTAACCTAGATAGTCCAAGTGCCCTCTAGGGATCCTTCATAATCCAAGTGCCTGCTAGGTAACCTAGATAGTCCAAGTGCCCACTAGTTAACCTAGATAGTCCTCGTGCCCGTTAGTTAACCTGGATAGTCCAAGTGCCCACTAGGGGACGTACATAGTCCAAGTGCCCGCTAGGTAACCTAGATAATCCAAGTGCGTGCTAGGGTATGTACATAGTCCAAGTGCCTGCTAGGTAACCTAGATAGTCCAAGTTCCCGCTAGTTAACCTACATAGTCCACCGGACCGCTAGTTAACCTACATAGTCGAAGGTCTGCTAGTTAACCTAGATAGTCAAACTGCCCGCTATATAACCTAAAAAGTCCAAGTGCCCGCTAGGTTACCTACATTTTCCAAGTGCCTGTTCGTTAACCTAGATAGTCCAAGTGCCCGCTAGGTAACCTAGATAGTGAATGTGCCCGTTAGGTAACCTAGATAGTTCAAGTGCCTGCTAGGTAACCTACAATATCCAAGTTCCCCCTAGGTATCCTAGATAGTCCAAGTGCCCGTTACCTAACCTAGATAGTCCAAGTGCCCCCTAGGCAACATACATAGTCCAAGTGCCCGTTAGTTAAACTAGAAGTCCAAGTGCCCGCTATGTAACCTATACAGTGCAAGTGCCCGTTCATTAAACTAGATAGTCCAAGTGCCCGCTAGGGAACCTATATAATCCAAGTGCTATCTAGGTAACCTAGATAGTCCAAGGGCCCGCTAGTTAACCTACATAGTCCAAGGGCTCGCATGTTAACTTTGATAGTCCAAGTGCCAGTTAGTTAACCTAGATCATCCAAGTGCCCGCTAGTTAACATAGATCGTCCAAGTGTCCTCTAGTTAACCTACATTGTCCAAGTGCCCACTAGGTAACCTATACAGTGCAAGTGTCTGCTAGGTAACCTACATAGTCCAAGTGCCCGCTAGTTAACATAGATCGTCCAAGTGCCCGCTAGGGAAGGTACATAGTCCAAGTGCCCGCTAGGTAACCTAGAGAGTGCAAGTGCCTGCTAGTTAACCTACATAGTCCAAGTGCCTGCTAGGTAACCTAGATAGTCCAAGGGCCTGCTAGTTAACCTATATAGTCCAAGTGCCCGCTACGTAACCTACATAGTGCAAGTGTCCGCTAGTTAACCTACATTGTCAAAGTGCCCGCTAGTTAACCTAGATAGTCCAAGTGCCCGCTAGGTAACCCACATAGTGCAAGTGTCCGCTAGTTAACCTAGATCGTCCAATTGTCCGCTAGTTAACCTACATAGTCCAAGTGCCCGCTAGGTAACCTAGATAGTGCAAGTGCCAGTTCGATAACCTAGATAGTCCAAGTGCCCGCTAGGGAACCTACATAGTCCAATTGCTCGCTCTGGAACATACATAGTCCAAGTTCCCGTTAGTAAACCTAGATAATCCAAGTGCCCGCTAGTTAACCTTGATAGTCCAAGTGCCCGCTAGGTAACCTACATAGTCCAAGTGCCCGCTAGGTAACCTATATAGTCCAAATGCCCGCTAGGGAACCTACATAGTCCAAGCGCGCGCTAGTTAACCTAGATAGTCCAAGTGCCCGCTAGTTAACCTAGATAGTCCAAGTGCCCGGTAGTTAACCAGAATCATCAAAGTGCCCTCTAGTTAACTTACATAGTCCAAAGGCCTGCTAGTTAACCTACATAGACCAAGGGCCCGCTAGTTAACCTAGATAGTCCAAGTGCCCGGTAGTTAACCTACATAGTCCAAGTTCCCGCTAGGTAACCTAGACTGTCCAAGTGACCACTAGGTTACCTACATAGTCCAAGTGCCCGTTCGTTAACCTACATAGTCCAAGTGCCCGCTAGGTAACGTAGATAGCCCAAGTGCCAGCTAGGGAACGTACATAGTCCTGGTGCCTGCTAGGTAAACTACATAGTCCAAGTGCCCGTTCATTAACCTACATAGTCCAAGTGCCCGTTCGTTAACCTACATAGCCCAAGTGCCCGCTGGGGAACATACATAGTCCAAGTTCCCACTATGTAACCTAGACAATCTAATTGCCCACTAGTTAACCTAGACAGTCCAAGTACCCGATAGGGAACCTACATAGTCTAAGTGCCCGCTAGGGAACCTACGTAGTCCAAGTGCTCGCTAGACAACCTACATAGTCCAAGTGCCCGTTAGTTAACCTAGATAGTCAAAGTGCCTGCTAGGTAACCTAAATAGTCCAAGTGCCCGCTAGGAACCTTCATAGTCCATGTGCCCACTAGGTAACCTAGATAGTCCAAATGTCCGCTAGGTAACCTAGACAGTCCAAGTGCCCGCTAGGTTACCTACATAGTCCAAGTGCACTTTCGTTAACCTAGATAGTCCAAGTGCCCGCTGGTAACCTACATAGTCCAAGAGCCCGCTAGGTAACCTTGATAGTCCAAGTGCCTTCTAGTTAACCTACGTAGTCCAAGTGCCCGCTAGATAACCTACATAGTCCAAGTGCCCACTAGGTAACCTAAATAATCCAAATGCCCGCTAGCGAAACACATAGTCCAAGTGCCCGTTAGTTAACCTAGATAGTCCAAGTGCCCGCTAGTAAACCTAGATAGTCCAAGGGCCTGCTACTTAACCTAGATAGTCCAAGTGCCCGCTAGTTAACTTAAATCGTCCAAGTTTCCGCTAGGTAACCTAGATAGTCCAATTGCCTGATAAGTAACCTACATAGTCCAAGTGTCCGTTCGTTAACCTAGATAGTCCAAGTGCCCATTGGGTAACCTACATAGTCCAAGTGCCCGCTTGGTAACCTGAATAGTCCAAGTGCCCGCTAGTTATCCTACATAGTCCAAGTGTCTTCCAGGGAGCCTACATAGTCCACGTGACCGCTAGGGAACCTACATAGTCCAAGTGCCCGTTAGGGAAACTACATAGTCCAAGTGCCCGCTAGGTAACCTAAAGAGTCCAAATGCCAGCAAGGAAACCTACATAGCCTAAATGCCCGCTAGGCAACCTACATAATCCAAGTGCCCGCTCTGGAACATACAAAGTCCAAGTGCCCGTTAGCTAAACTAGATAGTCCAAGGGCCCGATAGCTGACCTACATTTTCCAAGTGACAGCTAGGTAACGTAGATAGTACAAGTGCCCGCTAGGGAACCTAGATAATCCAAGTGCCTGTTAGCTAACCTAGATAGTCCAAGTGGCGGCTAGGTAACCTACATAGTCCAAGTGCCCATTCGTTAACCTAGAAGTCCAAGTGCCCGCAAGGTAACCTAGACACTCCAAGTGCCCGCTAGGTAACCTACATAGTCCAAATGCCCGATAGTTAACCTACATAGTCCAAGTGCCCTTTAGGTAACCTAGATAGTCCAAGTGCCCGCTATTTAACCTACATAGTCCAAGTGCCCGCTAGGTAACCTAGATAGTGAAAGTGCCCGTTAGGTAACCTAGATAGTCCAAGTGCCTGCTAGGTAACCTACATTGTCCACGTTCCCGCTAGGTAACCTAGATAGTACAAATGCCCGTTACCTAACCTAGATAGTCCAAGTGCCCGCTAGGCTACATACATAGTCCAAGTGCCCGTTCGTTAACCTAGAAGTCCAAGTGCCCGCTATGTAACCTAGACAGTGCAAGTGCCCATTCGTTAACCTACATTGTCCAAGTGCCCGCTAGGGAACCTATATACTCCAAGTGCTATCTAGGTAACCTAGATAGTCCAAGGGCCCACTAGTTAACCTACATAGTCTAAGGGCTCAATTGTTAACTTTGATAATCCAAGTGCCCGTTAGTAAACCTAGATTGTCCAAGTGCCCCCTAGTTAACCTAGATCGTCCAAGTGTCCTCTAGTTAACCTACATAGTTAAGTGCCCGCTAGGTAACCTACATAGTGCAAGTGTCTGCTAGGTAACCTACATAGTCCAAGTGCCGCTAGTTAACGTAGATAGTCCAAGTGCCCGCTAGGGAAGGTACATAGTCCAAGTGCCCCCTTGGTAACCTAGAGATTGCAAGTGCCCGCTAGTTAACCTACATAATCCAAGTGCCTGCTAGGTAACCTAGATAGTCCAAGGGCCTGCTAGTTAACCTACATAGTCCAAGTGCCCGCTAGGTAACCTGCATAGTGCAAGTGTCCGCTAGTTAACCTACATAGTCAAAGTGCCCGCTAGGTAACCTAGATAGTCCAAGAGCCTGCTAGGTAACCTACATAGTGCAAGTGTCCGCTAGTTAACCTAGATCGTCCAATTGTCCGCTAGTTAACCTACATAGTCCAAGTGCCCTTTAGGGAACCTAGATTGTCCAAGTGCCCGCTAGGAAACCTACATAGTCCAATTGCCCGCTCTGGAACATACATTGTCCAAGTGCCCGTTAGTTAACCTAGATAATCCAAGTGCCCGCTAGTTAACCTAGATAGTCCAAGTGCCCGCTAGGTAACCTACATAGTCCAAGTGCCCGCTAGGTAACCTATATAGTCCAAATGTCCGCTAGGGAACCTACATAGTCCAAGCGTGCGCTAGTTAACCTAGATAGTCCAAGTGCCCGCTAGTTAACCAGGATCATCAAAGTGCCCTCTAGTTAACTTACATAGTCCAAAGGCCTGCTAGTTAACCTAGATAGTGCAAGTGCCCGCTAGTTAACCTACATAGTCCAAGTTCCTGCTAGGTAACCTAGACAGTCCAAGTGACCACTAGGTTACCTACATAGTCCAAGTGCCCGTTCGTTAACCTACATAGTACAAGTGCCCGCTAGGTAACGTAGATAGCCCAAGTGCCCGCTAGGGAACGTACATAGTCCAAGTGCCCGTAGGTAACCTAGATAGTCCAAGTGCCTGCTAGTTAACCTACATAGTCCAAGTACCTGCTAGGTAAACTACATAATCCAAGTGCCCGTTCGTTAACCTACTTAGTCCAAGTGCCCGTTCGTTAACCTACATAGTCCAAGTGCCCGCTAGGGAACGTAGATAGCCTAAGTGCCCGCTAGGGTACGTACATACTCCAAGTGCCCACTAGGTAATCTAGACAGTCCAATTGCCCGCTAGTTAACCTAGACAGTCCAAGTACCCGAAAGGGAACATACATAGTCCAATTGCCCGCTAGGGAACCTACATAGTCCAAGTGCTCGCTAGGCAACCTACATCGTCCAAGTGCCCGTTAGTTAACCTAGATAGTCAAAGTGCCCGTTAGGTAACCTAGATAGTCCAATTGCCCGTTAGCTAACCTAGATAGTCGAAGTGTCCACTAGTTAACCTACATAGTCCAAGTGTCTGTTCGTTAACCTAGATAGGCCAAGTGCCCGCTAGGGAACCTAGACAGTCCAAGTGCCCGCTAGTTTACCTACATAGTCCAAGTGCACGTTCGTTAACCTAGATAGTCCAAGTGCCCGCTGGTAACCTACATAGTCCAAGGGCCCGCTAGGTAACCTTGATAGTCCAAGTGCCTTCTAGTTAACCTACGTAGTCCAAGTGCCCGCTAGGTAACCTACATAGTCCAAGTGCCCAGTAGGTAACCTAAATAATCCAAATGCCCGCTAGGAAAACTACATAGTCCAAGTGCCCATTGGGTAACCTACATAGTCCAAGTGCCTGCCTGGTAACCTGGATAGTCCAAGTGCCCGGTAGTTAACCTACATAGTCCAAGTGACTTCTACGGAGCCTACATAGTCCACGTGACCGCTAGGGAACCTACATAGTCCAAGTACCCGTTAGGGAAACTACATAGTCCAAGTGCCCACTAGGTAACCTACAAAGTCCAAATCCCCGCAAGGAAACCTACATTGTCTAAATGCCCGCTAGGCAACCTACATAATCCAAGTGCCCGCTCTGGAACATACAAAGTCCAAGTGCCCGTTAGCTAACCTAGATAGTCCAAGGGCCCAATAGTTGACCTACATAGTCCAAGTGCCAGCTAGGTAACCTAGATAGTACAAGTGCCCGCTAGGGAACCTAGATAATCCAAGTGCCTGTTAGCTAACCTAGATAGTCCAAGTGGCGGCTAGGTAACATACATAGTCCAAGTGCCCGTTCTTTAACCTAGATAATCCACGTGCCCTCAAGGTAACCTAGACATTCCAACTGCCCGCTAGGTAACCTACATAGTCCAAATGCCCGATAGTTAACCTACATAGTCCAAGTGCCCTTTAGGTAACCTAGATAGTCCAAGTGCCCGCTATTTAACCTACATAGTCCAAGTGCCCGCTAGGTAACCTAGATAGTGAAAGTGCCCGTTAAGTAACCTAGATAGTCCAAGTACCTGCGAGGTAACCTACATTGTCCACGTTCCCGCTAGGTAACCTATATAGTCCAAGTGCCCCTTACCTAACCTAGGTAGTCCAAGAGCCCGCTAGGCTACACACATAGTCCAAGTGCCCGTTCGTCAACCTAGAAGTCCAAGTGCCCGCTATGTAACCTAGACAGTCCAAGGGCCCATTCGTTAACCTAGATAGTCCAAGTGCCCGCTAGGGAACCTATATAGTCCAAGTGCTATCTAGGTAACCTAGATAGTCCAAGGTCCCACTAGTTAACCTACATAGTCCAAGGGCTCGATTGTTAACTTTGGTAATCCAAGTGCCCGTTAGTAAACCTAGATCGTCCAAGGGCCCCCTAGTTAACCTAGATCGTCCAAGTGTCCTCTAGTTAACCTACATAGTCCAATTGCCCGCTAGGTAACCTACATAGTGCAAGTGTCTGCTAGGTAACCTACATAGTCCAAGTGCCGCTAGTTAACGTAGATAGTCCAAGTGCCCGCTAGGGAAGGTACATAGTCCAAGTGCCCCCTTGGTAACCTAGAGAGTGCAAGTGCCCGCTAGTTAACCTACATAGTCCAAGTGCCTGCTAGGTAACCTAGATAGTCAAAGTGCCCGCTAGGTAACCTAGATAGTCCAAGTGCCTGCTAGGTAACCTACACAGTGCAAGTGTCCGCTAGTTAACCTACATCGTCCAATTGTCCGCTAGTTAACCTACATAGTCCAAGTGCCTGCTAGGTAACCTAAATAGTCCAAGTGCCCGTTCGGTAACCTAGATAGTCCAAGTGCCCTTTAGGGAACCTAGATAGTCCAAGTGCCCGCTAGGGAACCTACGTAGTCCAATTGCCCGCTCTGGAACATACATTGTCCAAGTGCCCGTTAGTTAACCTAGATAATCCAAGTGCCCGCTAGTTAACCTAGATAGTCCAAGTGCCCGCTAGGTAACCTACATAGTCCAAGTGCCCTCTAGGTAACCTATATAGTCCAAATGTCCGCTAGGGAACCTACATAGTCCAAGCGCGCCCTAGTTAACCTAGATAGTCCAAGAGCCCGCTACTTAAACAGGATCATCAAAGTGCCCTCTAGTTAACTTACATAGTCCAAAGGCCTGCTAGTTAACCTAGATAGTCCAAGTGCCCGCTAGTTAACCTACATAGTCCAAGTTCCCGCTAGGTAACCTAGACAGTCCAAGTGACCACTAGGTTACCTACATAGTCCAAGTGCCCGTTCGTTAACCTACATAGTCCAAGTGCCCAATAGGTAACGTAGATAGCCCAAGTGCCCGCTAGGGAAGGTACATAGTCCAAGTGCCCGTAGGTAACCTAGATAGTCCAAGTGCCCGCTAATTAACCTACATAGTCCAAGTACCTGCTAGGTAAACTACATAATCGAAGTGCCCGTTCATTAACCTACATAGTCCAAGTGCCCGCTAGGTAACGTAGATAGCCCAAGTGCCCGCTAGGGAACGTACATACTCCAAGTGCCTAGACAGTCCAATTGCCTGCTAGTTAACCTAGACAGTCCAAGTATCCGATAGGGAACCTACATAGTCCAATTGCCCGCTAGGGAATCTACATAGTCCAAGTGCTTGCTAGGCAACCTACATAGTCCAAGTGCCCGTTAGTTAACCTAGATAGTCAAAGTGCCTGCTAGGTAACCTAAATAGTCCAAGTGCCCGTTAGGGAAGGTACATAGTCCAAGTGCCCGTAGGTAACCTAGATAGTCCAAGTGCCCGCTAATTAACCTACATAGTCCAAGTACCCGTTCGTTAACCTACAAAATCCAAGTGCCCGCTAGGTAACGTAGATAGCCCACGTGCCCGCTAGGGAACGTACATACTACAAGTGCCCACTAGGTAACCTAGACAGTCCAATTGTCTGCTAGTTAACCTAGACATTCCAAGTATCCGATAGGGAACCTATATAGTCCAATTGCCCGCTAGGGAACCTACATAGTCCAAGTGCTCGCTAGGCAACCTACATAGTCCAAGTGCCCGTTAGTTAACCTAGATAGTCAAAGTGCCTGCTAGGTAACCTAAATTGTCCAAGTGCCCGCGAGGGAACCTCCATAGTCCAAGTGCCCGCTAGGTAACCTAGATAGTCCAATTGCCCGTTAGATAACCTAGATAGTCGAAGTGTCCTCTAGTTAAGCTACATAGTCCAAGTGCCCGTTCATTAACCTAAATAGTCCAAGTGCCCGGTAGGTAACCTAGACAGTCAAAGTGCCCGCTAGGTTACCTACATAGTCCAAGTGCACGTTCGTTAACCTAGACAGTCCAAGTGCCCGCTGGTAACCTACATAGTCCAAGGGCCCGCTAGGTAACCTTGATAGTCCAAGTGCCTTCTAGT
Organism: Tenrec ecaudatus; assembly: GCF_050624435.1. Lineage (NCBI taxonomy): Eukaryota > Metazoa > Chordata > Mammalia > Afrosoricida > Tenrecidae > Tenrec > Tenrec ecaudatus. Next base: position 757,013 of record NW_027457627.1, read on the forward strand.
TAACCTACGTAGTCCAAGTGCCGCTAGGTAACCTACATAGTCCAAGTGCCCACTAGGTAACTTAAATAATCCAAATGCCCGCTAGGGAAACTACATAGTCCAAGTGTCCATTTGGTAACCTACATAGTCCAAGTGCCCGCCTGGTACCCTGGATAGTCCAAGTGCCCGCTAGTTAACCTACATAGTCCAAGTGCCTTCTAGGGAGCCTACATAGTCCACGTGACCGCTGGGGAACCTACATAGTCCAAGTGCCCGTTAGGGAACCTACATAGTTCAAGTGCCCGCTAAGCAACCTACATAGTCCAAATGCCCGCAAGAAAACCTACATAGTCTAAATGCCCGCTAGGCAACCTACATAATCCAAGGGTCCGCTCTGGAAGATACATATTCCAAGAGCCCGTTAGCTAACCTAGATAGTCCAAGGGCTCGCTAGTTGACCTACATATTCCAAGTGCCAGCCAGGTAACCTAGATAGTACAAGTGCCGGCTAGGGAACCTAGATAGTCCAAGTGCCTTTTAGCTAACCTAGAAAGTCTAAGTGGCGGCTAGGTAACCTACATAGTCCAAGTGCCCGTTCGTTAACCTAGATAATCCAAGTGCCCGCTAGGTAACCTAGACAGTCCAAGTGCCCGCTAGGTATCCTACATAGTACAAATGCCCGCTAGTTAACCTACATAGTCCAAGTGCCCGTTAAGTAACCTAGATAGTCCAAATGCCCGCTAGGGAACCCACATAGACCAAGTGCCCGCTAGGGAACTTACATAGTCCAAGGGCCGCTAGGGAACCTACATAGTCCGAGTGCTCGTTAGTTAACCTAGATAGTCCAAGTGCCCGCTAGGTAACCTAGATAGTCCAACAGCCCGGTAGGTAACCTATATACTCCAAGTACCCGCTAGGTAACGTAGATAGTTCAAGTGCCAACTAGGTAACCTACAAAGTCTAAGTGCCCGCTAAGGAATCTATATAGTCCAAATGCCCGCAAGGTTGCCTACATAATCTAAATTCCCGCTAGGAAACCTAGATAGTCCAAGGGCTTGCTAGGTAACCTACATAGTCCTAGTGCCCCCTAGTTAACCTACATTCTCCAAGTGCCCCATAGGGAACCTACATACTCCAAGTGCCTGCTAGGTAACCTACATAGTCCAAATGCCCTCTAGTTAACCCACATAGTCCAAGTGCCCGCTAGGGAACTTACATAGTCCAAGGGCCCGCTAGGGAACCTACATAGTCCATGTACCCGTTAGTTAACCTAGATAGTCCAAGTGCCCGCTCTGTAACCTAGATAGTCCAACAGCCCGCTAGGTAACCAACATACTCCAAGAACCCGATAGGCAACGTAGATAGTTCAAATGCCAGCTTGGTAACCTAGATAGTCCAAGTGCCCGCTAGGTAACCTACAAAGTCTAAGTGCCCGCTAGGTTATCTATATAGTCCAAATGCCCGCTAGGGAACCTACGTAGTCCAAGTGCCCGCTAGGTAACCTAGACAGTCTAAGTGCCCGCTAGGTATCCTACATAGTACAAATGCCCGCTAGTTAACCTACATAGTCCAAGGGCCCGTTAAGTAACCTAGATAGTCCAAATGCCCGCTAGGGAACCCACATAGTCCAAGTGCCCGCTAGGGAACTTACATAGTCCAAGGGCCGCTAGGGAACCTACATAGTCCGAGAGCTCGTTAGTTAACCTAGATAGTCCAAGTGCCCGCTAGGTAACCTAGATAGTCCAACAGCCCGGTAGGTAACCTACATACTCCAAGTACCCGCTAGGTAACGTAGATAGTTCAAGTGCCAACTAGGTAACCTACAAACTCTAAGTGCCCGCTAAGGAATCTATATAGTCCAAATGCCCGCAAGGTTGCCTACATAATCTAAATTCCCGCTAGGAAACCTAGATAGTCCAAGGGCTTGCTAGGTAACCTACATAGTCCTAGTGCCCCCTAGTTAACCTACATTCTCCAAGTGCCCCATAGGGAACCTACATAGTCCAAGTGGCTGCTAGGTAACCTACATAGTCCAAATGCCCTCTAGTTAACCCACATAGTCCAAGTGCCCGCTAGGGAACTTACATAGTCCAAGGGCCCGCTAGGGAACCTACATAGTCCAAGTACCCGTTAGTTAACCTAGATAGTCCAAGTGCCCGCTCTGTAACCTAGATAGTCCAACAGTCCGCTAGGTAACCAACATACTCCAAGAACCCGATAGGCAACGTAGATAGTTCAAATGCCAGCTTGGTAACCTAGATAGTCCAAGTGCCCGCTAGGTAACCTACAAAGTCTAAGTGCCCGCTAGGTTATCTATATAGTCCAAATGCCCGCTAGGGAACCTACGTAGTCCAAGTGCCCGCTAGGTAACCTAGATAGTCCAAGTGGCCTCTAGTTAACCTAGATCGTTCAAGTGCCCGCTAGTTAACCTACAGAGTCCAAGGACCCGTTTGTTAACCTACATAGTCCAAGGTCCGCTAGTTAACCTAGATAGTCCAAGTGCTCACTAGTTAGCCTACATAGTACAAGGACCCGCTAGTTGACATAGATAGTCCAAGTGCCCCCTAGGTAACCTAAGTAGTCCAAATGTCAGATAGGGATCCTACATACTCCAAGTGCCCGCTAGGTAACCTACATAGTCCAAGTGCCCGTTCGTTAACCTAGATAGTCCAAGTGCCCGATAGGTAACCTAGACTGTACAAGAGCCCGCTAGGTTACCTATATAGTCCAAGTGCCCGTTCGTTAACCTAGATAGTCCAAGTGCCCCCTAGGAAACCTACATAGTCCAAGGGCCCGCTAGGTAACCTAGATAGTCCAAGTGCCCGCTAGGTAACCTAGAGTCCAAGTGCTCGCTAGTAACCTACAAAGTCCAAGTGCCCGCTATGTAACCTAGATAGTCCAAGTGCCCGTTAGGCAACCTACATGGTCCAAGAGCCCATTCGTTGACCTAGAAGTCCAAGTGCCCGCTAGGTAACCTAGACAGTCCAAATGCCCGCTAGTTAACGAACATAGTCCAAGTGCCCGTTAGGTAACGCAGATAGTCCAAATGCCCGCTAGGGAACTCACATAGTCTAAGTGCCCGCTAGGGTACTTACATAGTCCAAGGGCCGCTAGGGAACCTACATAGTCCAAGTGGCCGTTAGTTAACCTAGATAGTCCAAGTGCCCGCTAGGTAACCGAGATAGACCAACAGTCCGGTAGGTAACCTACATACTCCAAGTACCCGCTAGGTAACATAGATAGTTCAAGTGCCAGCTAGGTAACCTAGATAGTCCAAGTGCCCGCTAGGTAACCTACAAAGTCTAAGTGCCGGCTAAGGAATCTATATAGTCCAAATGCCCGCTAGGGAGCCTACATAATCCAAATGCCGGCTAGGTAACCTAGATAGTCCAAGTGCCCGCTAGGTAACCTACATAGTCCAAGTGCCCGCTAGGTAACCTAAATAGTCCAAATGCCCTCTAGTTAACCCATATAGTCCAAGTGCCCGCTAGGGAACTTACATAGTCCAAGGGCCCGCTAGGGAACCTACATAGTCCAAGTGCCCATTAGTTAACCTAGATAGTCCATGTGCCCGCTAGTTAACCTAGATAGTCCAACAGCTCGCTAGGTAACCAACATACTCCAAAAACATGCTAGGCAACGTAGATAGTTCAAGTGCCAGCGAGGTAACCTATATAGTCCAAGTGCCCGCTAAGTAACCTACAAAGTCTAAGTGCCCGCTAGGTTATCTATATAGTCCAAATGCCCGCTGGGAACCTACATAGTCGAAGTGCCCACTAGGTAACCAAGATAGTCCAAGTGCCCGATAGTTAACCTTCATAGTCCAAGGGCCCGCTAGTTAACCTACATAGTCCAAGGTCCGCTAGTTAACCTAGATAGTCCAAATGCCTGCTAGGGAACCCACATAGTCCAAGTACCCCCTAGGGAACTTACATAGTCCAAGGGCCGCTAGGGAACCTACATAGTCCAAGTGCCCGTTAGTTAACCTAGATAGTCCAAGTGCCCGCTAGGAAACCTACATAGTCCAAGGGCCCACTAGGTAACCTAGATAAGCCAAGTGCCCGCTATGTAACCTAGAGTCCAAGTGCTCGCTAGTTAACCTACATAGTCCAAGTGCCCGCTATGTAACCTAGATAATCAAAGTGCCCGTTAGGTAACCTAGATAGTCCAAGTGCCCGTTAGGCAAACTACATGGTCCAAGAGCCCGTTCGTTAACCTAGAAGTCCAAGTGCCCGCTATGTAACCTAGACAGTCCAAGTGCCTGCTAGGTTACCTGCATATTCCAAGTGCCCGTTCGTTAACCTAGATAGTCCAAGTGCCCACTAGGTAACCTATATAGTCCAAGTGCCCGCTAGGTTACCTAGATAGTCCAAGGGCCCGCTAGTTAACCTACATAATCCATGGGCCCGTTAGTTAACCTACGTAGTAAAAGGGCCCTCTAGTTAACCTAGATCGTGCAAGTGTCCGCTAGTTAACCTACATAGTCCAAGTGCCCGCTAGTTAACCTATATACCAAGTGCCCGCTACGTAACCTAGATAGTCCAAGAGCACGCTAGTTAACCTACATAGTACAAGTGCCCGCTAGGCAACCTAGATAGTCCAAGTGCACGCTAGTTAACCTAGATAGTCCAAGTGTCCGCTTGTTAACCTAGATAGTCCAAGTGCCTGCTAGGTAACCTACATAGTGCAAGTGTCCGCTAGTTAACCTACATATCCCAAGTGCCCGATAGTTAACATAGATAGTACAAGTGCCCGCTAGGGAACGTACATAGTCCAAGTGCCCGCTAGGGAACGTACACAGTCCAAGTGCCCGCTAGGTAAATTAGATAGTGTAAGTACCCGCTAATTAACCTAGATAGTCCAAGTGCCCCCTAGTAAACCTACATAATCCATGGGCCCGCTAGTTAACCTACATAGTGCAAGGGCCCGCTAGTTAACCTAGATCGTGCAAGTGTCCGCTAGTTAACCTACATAGTCCAAGTGCCAGCTAGGTAACCTAGATAGTCCAATTGCCCGCTAGGGATCCTTCATAATCCAAGTGCCTGCTAGGTAACCTAGATAGTCCAAGTGCCCGCTAGTTAACCTAGATTGTCCAAGTGCCCTTAGTTAACCTACATAGTCCATTTGACCGCTAGGTAACCTACATAGTGCAAGTGTCCGCTAGGTAACCTACATAGTCCGAGTGCCCGCTAGGTAACATAGATAGTCCAAGTGCCCGCTAGGGAAGGTACATAGTCCAAGTGCCCGCTAGGTAACCTAGAGAGTACAAGTGCCCGCTAGTTAACCTACATAGTCCAAGTGCCTGCTAGGTAACCTAGATAGTCCAAGGGCCTGCTAGTTAACCTAGATAGTCCAAGTGCCCGCTAGGTAACCTACAAAGTGCAAGTGTCCGCTAGTGAACCTACGTAGTCCAAGGAACCCCTAGTTAACCTAGATAGCCCATGTACCCGCTAGTTAACCTAGATCATCCAATTGTCCGCTAGTTAACCTACATAGTCCAAGTGCCCTTTAGGGAACCTAGATAGTCCAAGTGCCCGCTAGGGAACCTACATAGTCCAATTGTCCGCACTGGAACATACATAGTCCAAGTGCCTGTTAGTTAACCTAGATAATCCAAGTGCCCGCTACTTAACCTACATAGTCCAAGTGCCCGCTAGGTAACCTACATAATCCAAGTGCCCTCTAGTTAACCTGTATAGTACAAATGCCCGCTATTTAACCTACATAGTCCAAGTGCCCACTAGTTAACCTACATAGTCCACGTGCCCGCTAGGTAACCTACATAATTCAAGTGCCCGCTAGGTAACCTATATAGTCCAAATGCCCGCTAGGGAACCTACATAGTCCAAGTGCCCGCTAATTAACCTAGATAGGCCAAGTGCCCGCTAGTTAACCTAGATAGTCCAAGTGCCCGCTAGTTAACCTACATAGTCCAAGTGCCCGCTAGGTAACCTAGACAGTCCAAGTGACCACTATGTTACCTACATAGTCCATGTGCCCGTTCGTTAACCTACATAGTCCAAGTTACCGCTAGGTAACGTAGATAGCCCAAGTGCCTCCTAGGGAACGTACATAGTCCAAGTGCCCGCTAGGTAACCAAGATAGTCAAGTGCCCGCTGGTTAACCTACATAGTCCAAGGGCCTGCTAGGTAAACTACATAGTCCAAGTGCCCACTAGGTAACCTAGACAGTCCAATAGCCCGCTAGTTAACCTAGACAGTCCAAGTACACGCTAGGGAACCTATATAGTCCAAGCGCCCGCTAGGGAACCTACATAGTCCAAGTGCTCGCTAGGCAACCTACATAGTCCAATTGCCCGTTAGTTAACCTTGATAGTCCAATTGCCCGTTAGCTAACCTAGATAGTCAAAGTGCCTGCTAGGTAACCTACATAGTCCAAGTGCCCGTTAGGTAACCTTGATAGTCCAATTGCCCGTTAGCTAACCTAGATAGTCCAAGTGTCCGCTAGTTAACCTACATAATCCAAGTGCCCGTTCCTTAACTTACATTGTCCAAGTGCCCGCAAGGTAACGTAGATAGCCAAAGTGCCCGCTAGGGAACGTACATAGTCCAAGTGCGCACTAGGTAACCTAGACAGTCCAATTGCCCCCTAGTTAACCTAGACAGTCCAAGTACCCGATAGGGAACCTACATAGTCCAAGTGCCCGCTAGGGAACCTACATAGTCCAAGTGCTCGCTAGGCAACCTACATAGTCCAAGTGCCCGTTAGTTAACCTAGATAGTCCAATTGCCCGTTAGCTAACCTAGATAGTCAAAGTGTCTGCTAGTTAACCTACATAGTCCAAGTGCCCGTTCGTTAACCTAGATAGTCCAAGTGCCCGCTAGGTAACCTAGACAGTCCAAGTGCCCGCTAGGTTACCTACATAGTCCAAGTGCACGTTCGTTAACCTCGATAGTCCAAGTGCCCGCTGGTAACCTACATAGTCCAAGAGCCCGCTAGGTAACCTTGATAGTCCAAGTGCCTTCTAGTTAACCTACGTAGTCCAAGTGCCCGCTAGATAACCTACATAGTCCATGTGCCCACTAGGTAACCTAAATAATCCAAATGCCCGCTAGGGAAACTACATATTCCAAGTGCCCGCTATTTAACCTATATAATCTAAGTGCCAGCTAGGTAACCTGGACAGTAAAAGTGCGCGCTAGGGAATCTAGATAGTCCAAGTGCCTGTTAGCTAACCTAGATAATCCAAGTGCCCGCTAGGTAACCTAGACAGTCAAAGTGCCCGCTAGTTAACCTACATAGTCCAAGTGCCCGATAGGGAACCTACATAATCCAAGTGCCCGCTAGGCAACCTACATACTCCAAGTGCCCGTTAGTTAACCTAGATAGTCAAAGTGCCTGCTAGGTAACCTAGATAGTCCAAGTGCCCGCTATGTAACCTACATAGACCAAATTTCCGCTAGGTAACCTAAATAGTCCAAATGCCTGCTAGGGAAACTACATAGTCCAAGTGCCAGCTAGTTAACGTCGATAGTCCAAGTGCCTACTAGTAAACCTACATAATCCATGGGCCCGCTAGTTAACCTACATAGTGCAAGGGCCCACTAGTTAACCTAGATCGTGCAAGTGTCCACTAGTTAGCCTATATAGTCCAAGTGCCCGCTAGTTAACCTATATACCAAGTTCCTGCTACGTAACCTAGATAGTCCAACTGCCCGCTAAGGAACCTACATAGTCCAAGTGCACGCTAGTTAACCTAGATAGTGCAAGTGCCCGCTAGTTAATCTAGATAGTCCAAGTTCCCGCTAGGGAACGTACATTTCCAAGTCCCCGCTAGTTAACGTAGATAGTTCAAGTACCCGCTAGGTAACCTAGATATTCCAAGGGTCCCCTAATTAGCCTACATAGTCCAAGTTCCCGCTAGGTAACCTAGATAGTCCAAGTGCCTTTTCGGTGACCTAGATAGCCCAAGTGCCCTTTAGGGAACCTAGATAGTCCAAGGGCCCGCAAGTAAACCTACATAGTCCATGGGCCCGCTAGTTAACCTACATATTCCAAGTGCCCGCTAGTTAACTTACATAATCTAGAGCCCGTTAGCTAACCTAGATAGTCCATGGGCCCGCTAGTTGCCCTACATAGTTCAAGGGCCTGCTAGGTATCGTAGATAGTACAAGTGCCCGCTAGAGAACCTCAATAGTCCAAGTGCCTGTTAGCTAACCTAGATAGTCCAAGTGGCGGCTAGGTAACCTACATAGTCCAAGTGCCAGTTCGTTAACCTAGATAATCCAAGTGCCCACTAGGGAACCTACATAGTGCAAGTGTCCGCTAGTTAACCTACATAGTCCAAGCGCCCGCTAGTTAACCTAGATAGTCCAAGTGCCCTCTAGGTAACCTACGTAGTGCAAGTGTCCACTAGTTAATCTAAGTAGTCCATGGGCCCGCTAGTTAACATACATAGTCCAAGTACCCGGTAGTTAACTTACATAGTTCAAGTGTACGTAGGGAATATACATAGTCCAAGTGCCCGCAAGGGAACATACATAGTCCAAGTGCCCGCTAGGGAACCTACGTAGTCCAAGTGCCCGCTAGGGAATCTACATAGTCCAAGAGCCCGCTAGTTAACGTAGATAGTCCAAGTGCTTCTAGTTAATCTACATAGTCCAAGGGCCCGCTAGTTAACCTACATAATCCAAGTACCCTCTAGTTAACCTAGATCGTCCAAGTGTCCGCTAGTTAACTTACATAGTCCAAGTGCCCGCTCTGGAACCTACATAGTCCAAGTGCCTGCTAGGGAACCTACATAGTCGAAGTGCCCGCTCTGGAACATACATAGTCCAAGTTCCCGCTAGGGAATCTACATAGTCCAAGGTCCCGCTAGTTAACATAGATAGTCCAAGTGCCGCTAGTTAATCTACATAGTCCAAGGGCCCGCTAGTTAACCTACATAGTCCAAGTACCCGCTAGTTAACCTAGATCGTCCAAGTGCACGCTAGTTAACCTACATAGTCCAAGGGCCCGCTAGTTAACCTACATAGTCCAAGGGCCCGCTAGTTAACCTATATCGTCCCATGCCCGCTAGGAAACGTAGATAGTGCAAGTGCACGCTAGTTAACCTAGATAGTTCAAGTACCCGCTAGGTAACCTAGATCGTCCAAGGGCCCCCTAGTTAGCCTACATAGTCCAAGTGCCCGCTAGGTAACCTAGATAGTCCAAGTGCCCGTTCGGTAACCTAGATAGTGCAAGTGCCCTTTAGGGAACCTAGATAGTCCAAGGGCCCGCTAGTAAACCTACATAGTCCATGGGCCCGCTAGATAACCTACATATTCCAAGTGCCCGCTATTTAACCTATATAATCTAAGTGCCAGCTAGGTAACCTAGACAGTACAAGTGCGCGCTAGGGAATCTAGATAGTCCAAGTGCCTGTTAGCTAACCTAGATAATCCAAGTGCCCGCTAGGTAACCTAGACAGTCCAAGTGCCCGCTAGTTAACCTACATAGTCCAAGTGCCCGATAGGGAACCTACATAATCCAAGTGCCCGCTAGGCAACCTACATACACCAAGTGCCCGTTAGTTAACCTAGATAGTCAAAGTTCCTGCTAGGTAACCTAGATAGTCCAAGTGCCCGCTATGTAACCTACATAGTCCAAGTGCCCGCTAGGTAACCTAAATAGTCCAAATGCCTGCTAGGGAAACTACATAGTCCAAGTGCCAGCTAGTTAACGTCGATAGTCCAAGTGCCTACTAGCAAACCTAAATAATCCATGGGCCCGCTAGTTAACCTACATAGTGCAAGGGCCCGCTAGTTAAACTAGATCGTGCAAGTGTCCACTAGTTAGCCTATATAGTCCATGTGCCCGCTAGTTAACCTATATACCAAGTGCCCGCTACGTAACCTAGATAGTCTAAGGGCACGCTAGTTAACCTACATAGTACAAGTGCCCGCTAGTCAACCTAGATAGTCCAAGTGCCTGCTAAGGAACCTACATAGTCCAAGTGCACGCTAGTTAACCTAGAAGTTCAAGTACCCGCTAGGTAACCTAGATATTCCAAGGGCCCCCTAGTTAGCCTACATAGTCCAAGTTCCCGCTAGGTAACCAAGATAGTCCAAGTGCCTTTTCGGTAACCTAGATAGCCCAAGTGCCCTTTAGGGAACCTAGATAGTCCAAGGGCCCGCAAGTAAACCTACATAGTCCATGGGCCCGCTAGTTAACCTACATATTCCAAATACCCGCTAGTTAACTTACATAATCTAAGAGCCCGTTAGCTAACCTAGATAGTCCATGGGCCCGCTAGTTGACCTACATAGTCCAAGGGCCAGCTGGGTATCCTAGATAGTACAAGTGCCCGCTAGGGAACCTCAATAATCCAAGTTCCTGTTAGCTAACCTAGATAGTCCATGTGGCGGCTAGGTAACCTACATAGTCCAAGTGCCAGTTCGTTAACCTAGATAATCCAAGTGCCCACTAGGGAACCTACAAATTCCAAGTGCCCGCTAGTTAACCTACATAGTCCAAGTGCGCGATAGGGAACCTACATAATCCAAGTGCCCGCTTGGGAACCTACATAATCCAAGTGCCCGCTAGGCAACCTACATAGTCCAAGTGCCCGTTAGTTAACCTAGATAGTCAAAGTGCCTGCTAGGTAACCTAGATAGTCCAAGTGCCCGCTAGTAAACCTAGATAGTCCAAGTGCCTGCTAGTAAACCTACATAATCCATGGGCCCGATAGTTAACCTACATAGTGCAAGGGCCCGATAGTTAACCTAGATCGTGCAAGTGTCCGCTAGTTAACTTACATTGTCCATGTGCCCGCTAGGGATCCTTCATAATCCAAGTGCCTTCTAGGTAACCTAGATAGTCCAAGTGCCCGCTAGTTAACCTAGATAGTCCTAGTGCCCGTTAGTTAACCTAGATAGTCCAAGTGCCTACTAGGGGACGTACATAGTCCAAGTGCCCGCTAGGTAACCTAGATAGTCCAAGTGCCCGCTAGGGATCCTTCATAATCCAAGTGCCTGCTAGGCAACCTAGATAGTCCAAGTTCCCGCTAGGTAACCTAGATAGTCCAAATGCCCGTTACCTAACCTAGATAGTCCAACTGCCCGCTAGGCAACCTACATAGTCCAAGTGCCCGATAGTTAACCTAGAAGTCCAAGAGCCCGCTATGTAACCTAGACAGTCCAAGTGCCCGCTATGTAACCTAGAGAGTCCAAGTGCCCGCTAGGTTATCTGCATAGTCCAAGTGCCTGTTCGTTAACATAGATAGTCCAAGTGACCGCTTGGGAACCTATATAGTCCAAGTGCTATCGAGGTAACCTAGATAGTCCAAAGGCCCGCTAGTTAACCTACATAGTCCAAGGGCTCGCTTGTTAACTTTGATAGTCAAAGTGCCCCTTAGTTAACCTAGATCGTTCAAGTGCCCGCTAGTTAACCTATATCGTCCAAGTACTGGCTAGTTAACCTACATAGTCCAAGGGCCCACTAGTTAACCTCGATTGTCCAAGTGTCCTCTAGTTAACCTACATAGTACAAGTGCCCGCTAGGTAACCTACATAGTGCAAGTGTCTGCTAGGTAAACTACATAGTCCAAGTGCCCGCTGGTTAACATAGATAGTCCAAGTGCCCGCTAGGTAACCTAGAGAGTGCAAGTGCCCGCTAGTTAACCTACATAGTCCAAGTGCCTGCTAGGTAACCTAGATAGTCCAAGGGCCTGCTAGTTAACCTACATTGTCCAAGTGCCCGCTAGGTAACCTACATAGTGCAAGTGTCCGCTAGTTAACCTAAGTAGTCCAAGGGCCCGCTAGTTAACATACATAGTCCAAGTGCCCGGTAGTTAACTTACATAGTTCAAGTGTCCGTAGGGAACATACATAGTCCAAGTGCCCGCTAAGGAACATACATAGTCCAAGTGCCCGCTAGGGAACCTACGTAGTCCAAGTGTCCGCTAGGGAATCTACATATTCCAAGGGCCCGCTAGTTAAACTAGATAGTCCAAGTGCTGCCAGTTAATCTACATAGTCCAAAGGCCCGCTAGTTAACCTACATAATCCAAGTACCCGCTAGTTAACCTAGATCGTCCAAGTGTCTGCTAGTTAACCTACATAGTCCAAGTACCCGCAAGGGAACCTACATAGTCCAAGTGCCCGCTCTGGAACCTACATAATCCAAGTGCCTGCTAGGGAACCTACATAGTCGAAGTGCCCGCTCTGAAACATACATAGTCCAAGTGCCATAGGGAATCTATATAATCCAAGGGCCCGCAAGTTAAACTACATAGTCCAAGTACCCGCTAGTTAACCTAGATCGTCCAAGTGCAGGCTAGTTAACCTACATAGTAAAAGGGCCGGCTAGTTAACCTACATAGTCCAAGGGCCCGCTAGTTAACCTACATCGTCCAAGGGCCCGCTAGTTAACCTACATAGTCCAACAGCCTGCTAGGTAACCTAGATAGTTCAAGTGACCTGTAGGTTCCTTACATAATTCAAGTGCCTGTTCATTAACCTACATAGTCCAAGTGCCCTCTAGGTAACCAATATAGTCCAAATGCCCGCTAGGGACCCTAATAGTCCAAGTGCCCGCTAGTTATCCTAGATAGTCCAAGTGCTCGCTAGTTAACCAGATACTCCAAGTGCCCGCTAGTTAACCTAGATAGACCAAGTGCCCGCTAGGGAACCTACCTAGTCCAAGTGCCCGAAAGGGTACTTACATAGTCCAAGGGCCCGCTAGGGAACCTACATAGTCCAAGTGCCCGTGAGTTAACCTAGATAGTCCAAGTGCCCGCTAGGTAACCTAGATAGTCCAACAGCCCGCTAGGTAACCTACATACTCCAAGAACCCGCTAGGCAACTTAGATAGTTGAAGTGCCAGATATGTAACCTGGATAGTCCATGTGCCGCTAGGTAACCTACAAAGTCAAAGTGCCCGCTAGGTTATCTATATAGTCCAAATGCCCGCTAGGGTATCTACATAGTCCAAGGGCCCGCTAGTTAACGTAGATAGTCCAAGTGCCGCTAGTTATTCTACATAGTTCAAGGGCCCACTAGTTAACCTGCATAGTCCAATTACCCGCTAAGAAACCTAGATAGTCCAAGTGCCCGTTACCTAACCTAGTTAGTCCAAGTGCCCTCTAGTTAACCTAGATCATCCAAGTGCCCGCTAAGAAACCTAGATAGTCCAAGTGCCCGTTACTTAACCTAGATAGTCCAATTGCCCGCTATGCAACATACATAGTCCAAGTGCCCGTTCGTTAACCTAGAAGTCCAAGTGCCCGCTATGTAACCTAGACTCTCCAAGTGCCCGCTAGGTTACCTACATAGCCAAATTCCCGTTTGGTAACCTAGATAGTGCAAGTGCCCGGTAGTTAACCTACATAGTCCAAGTGCCCGCTAGGTAACCTAGATAGTACAAGGGCCCGTTAGCTAACGTACATAGTCCAAGTGCCCGGTAGTTAACTTACATAGTTCAAGTGTCCGTAGGGAACATACAGAGTCCAAGTGCCCGCTAGGGAACCTACATACTCCAAGTGCCCGCTAGTTAATCTACATAGTTCAAGGGCCCGCTACTTAACCTACATAATCCAAGTACCCGCTAGCTAACCTAGATCTTCCAAGTGTCCGCTAATTAACCTACATAGTACAAGTGCCCGCTAGGGAACCTAGATAGCCTAAGTGCCCGCTCTGGAACCTACATAGTCCAAGTGATTGCTAGGGACCCTACATAGTCCAAGGGCCCGCTCTGGAACATACATAGTCCAAGTGCCCGCTAGGGAATCTGCATAGTCCAAGGGCCCGCTAGTTAACGTAGATAGTCCAAGTGCCGCTAGTTAATCTACATAGTCCAAGTACCTGCTAGTTAACCTAGATCGTCCAAGTGCCCACGAGTTAACCTACATAATCCAAGGGCCCGCTAATTAACCTGCATTGTCCAAGGGCCCGCAAGTTAACCTAGATAGTCCAAGTGACCACTAGGTTACCTACATAGTCCAAGTGCCCGTTCGTTAACCTACATAGTCCAAGTGCCCGCTAGGTAACAAATAGAGTCCAAATGCCAGCAAGGGGCCCTAATTGTCCATATGCCCGTTAGTTAACCTAGATAGTCCAAGTGCTCGCTAGTTAACCTAGATAGACCAAGTGCCCGCTAGGGAACCTATCTAGTCCAAGTACCCGCTCGGAAACATACATAGTCCAAGTGCCCGCTAGGTAAAGTACATAGTCCAAGTGCCCGATAGTGAACCTACATAATCCAAGTGCCCGCTAAGGAACGTACATAGTCCAAGTGCCTGCTAGGTAACCTAGATAGTCCAAGTGCCCACTAGTTAACCTACATAGTCCAGGTTCCCCCTAGGTAACGTAGATAGTCCAAGGGCCCGCTAGGTAACCTACATAGTCCTAGTGCCCCCTAGTTAACCTACATTCTCCAAGTGCCCGATAGGGAACCTACATAGTCAAAGTGCCCGCTAGGTAACCTACATAGTCCAAATGCCCGCTAGTTAACCTACATAGTCCAAGTGCCCGATAGGGAACCTACATAATCCAAGTGACCGCTAGGGAACCTACATAGTCCAAGTGCCCGTTAGGTAACCTAGATAGTCCAAATGCCCGCTAGGGAACCCACATAGTCCAAGTGCACGCTAGGGAACTTACATAGTCCAGGCCCGCTTGGGAACTTACATAGTCCAAGTGCCCGTTAGTTAACCTAGATAGTCCCAATGCCCGCTAGGTAACCTAGATAGTCCAACAGCCCGGTAGGTAACCTACATACTCCAAGTACCCGCTAGGTAACGTAGATAGTTCAAGTGCCAGCTAGGTAACCTAGATAGTAAAAATGACCGCTAGGGAGCCTACATAGTCCAAATGCCCGCTAGGTAACCAAGATAGTCTAAGGGCCCCCTAGGTAACCTACATAGTCCTAGTGCCCCCTAGTTAACCTACATTTTCCATGTGCCCGATAGGGAACCTACATAGTCCAAGTGCCCGCTAGGTAACCTACATAGTCCAAATGCCCTCTAGTTATTCTACATAGTCCAAGTGCCCGATAGGGAACCTACATAATCCAAGTGCCTGCTAGGGAACGTACATAGTCCAAGTGCCTGCTAGGTAACCTAGATTGTCCAAGTGCCCACTAGTTATCCTACATAGTCCAGGTTCCCCCTAGGTAACCTAGATAGTCCAAGGGCCCTCTAGGTAACCTACATAGTCCTAGTGCCCCCTAGTTAACCTACATTCTCAAATTGCCCGATAGGGAACCTACATAGTCCAAGTGCCCGCTAGGTAACATACATAGTCCAAATGCCCGCTAGTTAACCTACATAGTCCAAGTGCCCGATAGGGAACCTACATAATCCATGTGCCCGCTAGGGAACCTACCTAGTCCAAGTGCCCGTTAGGTAACCTAGATAGTCCAAATGCCCGCTAGGGAACGTACATTCTCCAAGTGCCTGCTAGGTAACCTAGATAATCTAAATGCCCATTAGTTAACCTACATAGTCCAGGTTCCCCTTAGGTCACCTAGATAGTCCAAGGGCCCGCTAGGCAACCTACATAGTCCTAGTGCCCCCTAGTTAACCTACATTCCCAAAGTGCCCGATAGGGAACCTACATAGTCCAAGTGCCCGCTCGGTAACCTACATAGTCCAAATGCCCGCTAGGGAACCCACATAGTCCAAGTGCCCGCTAGGGAACTTACATAGTCCAAGGGCCCGCTAGGGAACCTTCATAGTACAAGTGCCGGTTAGTTAACCTAGATAGTCCCAGTGCCCGCTAGGTAACCTAGATAGTCCAACAGCCCGGTAGGTAATCTACATACTCCAAGTACCTGCTAGGTAACGAAGATAGTTCAAGTGCCAGCTAGGTAACCTAGATAGTCCAAGTGCCCGCTAGGTAACCTAAAAAGTCTAAGTGCCCGCTAGGTAATCTATATAGTCCAAATGCCCGCTAGGTAACCTAGATAGTCTAAGGGCCCACTAGGTAACCTACATAGTCCTAGTGCCCCCTAGTTAACCTACATTTTCCAAGTGCCCGATAGGGAACCTACATAGTCCAAGTGCCCGCTAGGTAACCTACATAGTCCAAATGCCCTCTAGTTATTCTACATAGTCCAAGTGCCCGATAGGGAACGTACATAATCCAAGTGCCTGCTAGGGAACGTACATAGTCCAAGTGCCCGTTAGGTAACCTAGAAAGTCCAAATGCCCGCCAGAAAACCCACATAGTCCAAGTGCCCGCTAGGGAACTTACATAGTCCAAGTGCCCGCTAGGGAACCTACACAGTCCAAGTGCCCGTTAGTTAACCTAGATAGTCCAAGTGCCCTCTTGGTAACCTAGATAGTCCAACCGCCCGGTAGGTAACCTACATACTCCAAGTACCCGCTAGGTAACGTAGATAGTTCAAGTGCCAGCTAGGTAACCTAGATAGTCCAAGTGCCCGCTAGGTAACCTACAAAGTCTAAGTGCCTGCTAGGTAATCTATATAGTCCAAATGACCGCTAGGGAGCTTACATAGTCCAAATGCCCGCTAGGTAACCTAGATAGTCTAAGGGCCCGCTAGGTAACCTACATAGTCCTAGTGCCCCCTAGTTAACCTACATTTTCCACGTGCCCGATAGGGAACCTACATAGTCCAAGTGCCCGCTAGGTAACCTACATAGTCCAAATGCCCTCTAGTTAACCTACATAGTCCAAGTGCCCGATAGGGAACCTACATAATCCAAGTGCCCGCTAGTTGACCTACATAGTCCAAGTGCCCGCTAGGTAACCTAGATAATCCTAGTGCCCTCTAGGGAACCTTCATAGTCCTAGTGCCAGCTAGGTAACCTAGATAGTCCAAGTGCCCGCTTGGTAACCTAGATAGTCCAACAGCCCGCTACTAACCTACATGCTCCAAGATCCCGCTATAACGTAGATAGTTCAAGTGCCAGCCAGGTAACCTAGATAGTCCATGTGCCGCTAGGTGACCTACAAAGTCAAAGTGCCCGCTAGGTTATCTATATAATCCAAATGCCCGCTAGGGTATCTACATAGTCCAAGGGCCCGCTAATTAACGTAGATAGTCCAAGTGCCGCTAGTTATTCTACATAGATCAATGTCCCACTATTTAACCTACATAGTCCAAGTGCACGCTAGTTAACCTAGATAGTCCAAGTGCCCTCTAGTTAACCTAGATCGTCCAATTGCCCGCTAAGAAACCTAGATAGTCCAAGTGCCCGTTACCTAACCTAGATAGTCCAATTGCCCGCTATGCAACATACATTGTCCATGTGCCCGTTCGTTAACCTAGAAGTCCAAGTGCCTGCTAGGTAACCTTGACTCTCCAAGTACCCGCTAGGTTACCTACATCGTCCAAATGCCCGTTCGGTAACCTAGATAATGCAAGTGCCCGGTAGTTAACCTACAAAGTCCAAGTGCCCGATAGGTAAACTAGATAGTACAAGGACCCGCTAGTTAACCTACATAGTCCAAGTGCCCGGTAGTTAACTTACATAGTTCAAGTGTCCGTAGGCAACATACAGAGTCCAAGTGCCCGCCAGGGAACCTACATAGACCAAGTGCCCGCTAGTTAATCTACATAGTTCAAGGGCCTGCTAGTTAACCTACATAATTCAAGTACCCGCTAGTTAACCTAGATCGTCCAAGTGTCCGCAAATTAACCTACATAGTACAAGTGCCCGCTAGGGAACTTAGATATTCTAAGTGCCCGCTCTGGAACCTACATAGTCCAAGTGACTGCTAGGGAACCTACATAGTCTAAGTGCCCGCTCTGGAACCTACATAGTCCAAGTGCCCGCTAGGGAATCTACATAGTCCAAGGGCCCGCTAGTTAACCTACATAGTCCATGTACCCGCTAGTTAACCTAGATCGTTCAAGTGCCCACTAGGTAACCTACATAGTCCAAGGGCCCGCTAGTTAACCTACATAGTTCAAGGGCCCACTAGTTAACCTACATAGTCCAAGGGCCCGCTAGTTAACCTAGATAGTCCAAGTGCCCACTAGTTAACCTACATAGTCCACGTGCCCGCTAGGTAACCTAGACAGTTCAAGTGACCACTAGGTTACCTACATAGTCCAAGTGCCCGTTTGTTAACCTACATAGTCCAAGTGCCCGCTAGGTAACAAATATAGTCCAAGTGCCCGTTTGTTAACCTACATAGTCCAAGTGCCCGCTAGGTAACAAATATAGTCCAAATGCCCTCTAGGGGCACTAATAGTCCATATGCCCGCTAGTTAACCTAGATAGTCCAAGTGCTCGCTAGTTAACCTAGATAGACCAAGTGCCAGCTAGGGAACCTATCTAGTCCAAGTACCCGCCAGGAAACGTACATAGTCCAAGTGCCTGCTAGGTAACGTACATAGTACAAGTGCCCGCTAGGTAACGTAGATAGTCCAAGTGCCCGCTAGGGAACGTACATAGTCCAAATGCCTGCTAGGTAACCTAGATAGTCCAAGTGCCCACTAGTAAACCTACATACTCCAGGTTCCCCCTAGGTAACCTAGAAAGTCCTAGGGCCCGCTAGGTCACCTACATAGTCCTAGTGCCCCCTAGTTAACCTACATTCTCCAAGTGCCCGATTGGGAACCTACATAGTGCCCCCTAGTTAACCTACATTCTCCAAGTGCCCGATAGGGAACCTACATAGTCTAAGTGCCCGTTAGGTAACCTACATAGTCCAAATGCCCTCTAGTTAATCTACATAGTCCAAGTGCCCGATAGGGAACTACATAATCCAAGTGCCCGCTAGGGAACCTACATAGTCCAAGTGCCCGTTTGGTAACCTAGATAGTCAAAATGCCCGCTAGGAAACCCACATAGTCCAAGTGTACGCTAGCTAACCTACATACTCCAAATGCCCTCTAGTTAATCTACATAGTCCAAGTGCCCGATAGGGAACGTACATAATCCAAATGCCCGCTAGGGTACGTACATAGTCCAAGTGCCCGTTTGGTAACCTAGATTGTCAAAATGCCCGCCAGGAAACCCACATAGTCCAAGTGCCCGCTAGGGAACTTACATAGTCCAAGGGCCCACTAGGGAATCTACACAGTCCAAGTGCCCTTTAGTTAACCTAGATAGTCCAAGTGCCAGCTAGGTAACCTAGATAGTCCAAGTGCTCGCTAGTTAGCCTGTCTAGTCCAAGTACCCGCTAGGAAACGTACATAGTCCATGTGCCCGGTAGGTAATGTACATAGTCCAAGTGCCCGCTAGGTAACGAAGATAGTCCAAGTGCCCGCTAGGGAACGTACATAGTCCTAGTGCCTGCTAGGTAACCTAGATAGTCCAAGTGCCCACTAGTTAACCTACATAGTCAAGGTTCCCCATAGGTAACCTAGATAGTCCAAGGGCCCGCTAGGTAACCTACATAGTCCTAGTGCCCCCTAGTTAACCTACATTCTCCAAGTGCCCGATTGGGAACCTACATAGTGCCCCCTAGTTAACCTACATTCTCCAAGTGCCCGATAGGGAACCTACATAATCCAAGTGCCCGCTAGGTAACCTACATAGTCCAAATGCCCTCTAGTTAATCTACATAGTCCAAGTGCCCGCTAGGGAACTTACATAGTCCAAGGGCCCGCTAGGGAATCTACACAGTCCAAGTGCCCTTTAGTTAACCTAGATAGACCAAGTGCCCGCTTGGTAACCTAGTTAGTCCAACAGCCCGCTAGGTAACATACATATATTAAGAACCCGCTATAACATAGATAGTTCAAGTGCCAGCTAGGTAACCTAGATAGTCGTTGTGCCAAGAGGTAACCTACAAAGTCAAGGTGCCCGCTACGTTATCTATTTAGTCCAAATGCCAACTAGGGAATCTACATAGTCCAAGGGCCCGCTAGTTAACGTAGATAGCCCAAGTGCCGCTAATTAATCTACATAGTCCAAGGGCCCGCTAGTTAACCTACATAGTCCAAGTACGCGCTAAGAAACCTAGATAGTCCAAATTTACGCTAGTTAACCTAGATAGTCCAAGTGCCCTCTAGTTAACCTAGATCGTCCAAATGCCCGCTAAGAAACCTAGATAGTCCAAGTGCCCGTTACCTAACCTAGATAGTCCAATTGCCCGCTATGCAACATACATAGTCCAAGTGCCCGTTCGTTAACCTAGAAGTCCAAGTGCCCGCTAGGTTAAGTAGACTCTCCAAGTGCCTGCTAGGTTACCTACATAGTCCAAATGCCCGTTCTGTAACCTAGATAGTGCAAGTGCCCAGTAGTTAACCTACATAGTTCAAGTGCCCGCTAGGTAACCTAGATAGTCCAAGGGCCCGCTAGTTAACCTACATAATCCAAGTGCCCAATAGGGAACCTACATAATCCAAGTGCCCGCTAGGGAACCTACACAGTCCAAGTGCACGCTAGTTAACCTAGATAGTCCAAGTGCCCGCTAGTTAACCTAGATAGTCCAAGTGCCTGCTAGGTAACCTACATAGTGCAAATGTCCGCTAGTTAACCTACATATTCCAAGTGCCCGCTAGTTAAAATGGATAGTCCAAGTGCCCGCTAGGTAACCGAGATAATGCAATTGCCCGCTAGTTAACCTAGATAGTTCAAGTACCTGCTAGGTAACCTAGATCGTCCAAGGGCCCCTTAGTTAGTCTACATAGTCCAAGTGCCCGCTAGGTAACCTATATAGTCCAAGTGACCGTTCGGTAACCTAGATAGTCCAAGTGCCCTTTAGGGAACCTAGATAATCCAAGGGCCCCCTAGTAAACCTACATAGTCCATGGGCCCGCTAGTTAACCTTCATAGTGCAAATGTCCGCTACTTAACCTACATATTACAAATGCCAGCTAGGGAACCTAGATAGTCCAAGTGCCTCTTAGCTAACCTAGATAGTCCAAGTGGCGGCTAGGTAACCTACTTAGTCCAAGTGCCCGTTCGTTAACCTAGATAAGCCAAGTGGCCACTAGGTAACCTAGACAGTCCAAGTGCCTGCTAGTTAACCTACATAGTCCAAGTGCCCGATGGGAACTACATAATCCAAGTGCCCGCTAGGCAACCTACATAGTCCAAGAACCCGTTAGTTAACCTAGATAGTCAAATTGCCTGCTAGGTAACCTAGATAGTCCAAGTGCCCGCAAGGTAACCTACATAGTCCAAGTGCCCGCTTTGGAAACTACATAGTCCAAGTGCCCGCTAGTTAACCTAGATAGTCCAAGTGCCTGCTAGTAAATCTACATAATCCATGGGCCCGCTAGTTAACCTACATAGTGCAAGGGCCCGCTAGTTAACCTACATCGTCTAAGGGCCCGCTAGTTAACCTAGATAATCCAAGTGCCCGCTAGTTAACCTACATAGTCTAAGTGCCCGCTAGGTAACCTAGACTGTTCAAGTGACCACTAGGTTACCTACATAGTCCAAGTGCCCTTTCGTTAACGTACATAGTCCAAGTGCCCGCTAGGTAACCACAATAGTCCAAGTGCCCGCTAGGGGCCCTAATAGTCCAAATGCCCGCTAGTTAACCTAGATAGTACAAGTGCCCGCTAGTTAACCTAGATAGATAAAGTGCCGGCTAGGGAACCTATCTAGTCCAAGTACCCGCTAGGAAAGGTATATAGTCCAAGTGCCCGCTAGGTAACCAAAATAGTCCAAGTGCCCGCTAGGGGCCCTAATAGTCCAAATGCCCGCTAGTTAACCTAGATAGTCCATGTGCCCGCTAGTTAACCTAGATAGATAAAGTGCCCGCTAGGGAACCTATCTAGTACAAGTACCCGCTAGGAAACGTACATAGTCCAAGTGCCCGCTAGGTAACGTACATAGTCCAAGTGCCCGCTAGGTAACATAGATAGTCAAAGTGCCTGCTAGGGAACGTACATAGTCCAAGTGCCCGCTAGGTAACCTAGATAGTCCTAGTGCCCGCTAGTTAACCTACATAGTCCAAGTGCCTGCTAGGTTACCTAGATAGTCCAAGTGCCCACTAGTTAACCTACGTAGTCCAGGTTCCCCCTAGGTAACGTACATAGTCCAAGTGCCCGCTAGGGAACCTACATAGTCCAAATGCCCGCTAGTTAACCTACATAGTCCAAGTGCCAGTTAGTTAACCTAGATAGTCCCAGTGCCCGCTAGGTAACCTAGATAATCCAACAGCTCGGTAGGTAACCTACATACTCCAAGTACCCGCTAGGTAACGTAGATAGTTCAAGTGCCAGCTAGGTAACCTACAAAATCTAAGTGCTCTCTTGGTAATCTATATACTCCAAATGACCGCTAGGGAGCCTACATAGTCCAAATGCCCGCTAGGTAACCTAGATAGTCTAAGGGCCCGCTATGTAACCTACATAGTACTATTGCCCCCTAGTTAACCTACATTTTCCAAGAGCCAGATAGGGAACCTACATAGTCAAAGTGCTCGCTAGGTAACCTACATAATCCAAATGCCCTCTAGTTATTCTACATAGTCCAAGTGCCCGATAGGGAACCTACATAATCCAAGTGCCCGCTAGGGAACGTACATAGTCCAAGTGCCCGTTAGGTAACCTAGAAAGTCCAAATGCCCGCCAGGAAACCCACATAGTCGAAGGGCCCGCTAGGGAACCTACACAGTCCAAGTGCCCATTAGTTAACCTAGATAGTCCAAGTGCCCGCTTGGTAACCTAGATAGTCCAACATCCCAGTAGGTAACCTACATGCTCCAAGATCCCGCTATAACGTAGATAGTTCAAGTGCCAGCTAGGTAACCTAGATAGTCCATGTGCCGCTAGGTAACCTACAAAGTCAAAGTGCCCGCTAGGTTATCTATATAGTCCAAATGCCTGCTAGGGTAGCTACATAGTCCAATTGCCCGCTAGTTAACGTAGATAGTCCAAGTGCCACTAGTTATTCTACATAGTTCATGGGCCCACTAGTTAACCTACATAGTCCAAGTACCCGCTAAGAAACCTAGATAGTCCAAGTGCACGCTAGTTAACCTAGACACTCCAAGTGCCCTCTAGTTAACCTAGATCGTCCAAGTGCCCGCTAAGAAACCTAAACAGTCCAAGTGCCGGTTACCTAACCTAGATAGTCCAATTGCCCGCTATGCAACATACATAGGCCAAGTGCCCGTTCGTTAACCTAGAAGTCCAAGTGCCCGCTAGGAAACCTAGACTCTCCAAGTACCCGCTAGGTTACCTACATAGTCCAAATGCCCGTTCGGTAACCTAGATAGTGCAAGTGCCCGGTAGTTAACCTACATAGTCCAAGTGCCGGCTAGGTAACCTAGAGTGACCAAGAGCCCGCTAGTTAACCTACATAGTCCAAGTGCCCGGTAGTTAACTTACATAGTTCAAGTGTCCGTAGGGAACATACAGAGTCCAAGTGCCCGCTAGGGAACCTACATAGTCCAAGTGCCCGCTAGTGAATCTACATAGTTAAAGGGCCCGCTAGTTAACCTACATAATCCAAGTACCCGCTAGTTAACCTAGATCGTTCAAGTGTCCGCTAATTAACCTACATAGTACAAGTGCCCGCTAGGGAACCTAGATAGTCTAAGTGCCCGCTCTGGAACCTACATACTCCAAGTGCCCGTTCGTTAACCTACATAGTCCATGTGCCCGCTAGGTAACCAATATAGTCCAAATGCCCGCTAGGGGCCCTAATATTCCAAATGCCCGCTAGTTAACCTAGATAGTCCAAGTGCTCGCTAGTTAACCTAGATAGACAAGTGCCCGCTAGGGAACCTATCTAGTCCAAGTACCCGCTAGGAAACGTACATAGTCCAAGTGCCCGCTACGTAACGTAGATAGTCCAAGTGCCCGCTAGGGAACGTACATAGTCCAAGTGCCCGCTAGGTAACCTAGATAGTCCAAGTGCCCGCTAGTTAACCTACATATTCCAAGTGCCTGCTAGGTAACCTAGATAGTCCAAGTGCCCACTATTTAACCTACATAGTCCAGGTTCCCCCTAGGTAACCTAGATAGTCCAAGGGCCCGCTAGGTAACCTACATTGTCCTACTGCCCCCTAGTTAACCTACATTCTCCAAGTGCCCGATAGGGAACCTACATAGTCCAAGTGCCCGTTAGTTAACCTAGATAGTCCAAGTGCCCGCTAGGTAACGAATATAGTCCAAATGCCCGCTATGGGCCCTAATATTCCAAATGCCCGCTAGTTAACCTAGATAGTCCAAGTGCTCGCTAGTTAAGCTAGATAGACCAATTGCCCGCTAGGGAACCTATCTAGTCCAAGTACCCGCTAGGAAACGTACATAGTCCAAGTGCCCGCTAGGTAACGTAGATAGTCCAAGTGCCCGCTAGGGAACGTACATAGTCCAAGTGCCCGCTAGGTAACCTAGATATTCCAAGTGCCCGCTAGTTAACCTACATATACCAAGTGCCTGCTAGGTAACCTAGATAGTCCAAGTGCCCACTAGTTAACCTACATAGTCCAGGTTCCCCCTAGTTAACCTAGATAGTCCAAGGGCCCGCTAGGTAACCTACATTGTCCTAGTGCCGCCTAGTTAACCTACATTCTCCAAGTGCCCGATAGGGAACCTACATAGTCCAAGTGCCCGTTAGTAAACCTAGATAGTCCAAGTGCCCGCTAGGTAACCTAGATAGTCCAACAGCCTAGTACGTAACCTACATACTCCAAGTACCCGCTAGGTAACGTAGATAGTTCAAGTGCCAGCTAGGTAACCTAGATAGTCCAAGTGCCCGCTAGGTAACGTACAGAGTCTAAGTTCCCGCTAGGTAACCTAAATATTCCAAATGCCCGCTAGTTAACCTAGATAGTCCAAGTGCCCGCTAGATAACCTAGATAGTCCAAGTGCCTGCTAGTAAAGCTACATAATCCATGGGCCCGCTAGTTAACCTAAATCGTCCAAGGGCCCGCTAGTTAACCTACAAAGTCTAATTGCCCGATAGGGAACCTACATAATCCAATTGCCCGATAGGGAACCTACATAGACCAAGTGCCCGTGAGGTAACCTAGATAGTCCAAATGCCCGCTATGGAACCCACATAGTCCAAGTGCCCGCTAGGGAACTTACAT
Source organism: Tenrec ecaudatus (assembly GCF_050624435.1). NCBI lineage: Eukaryota > Metazoa > Chordata > Mammalia > Afrosoricida > Tenrecidae > Tenrec > Tenrec ecaudatus. The sequence goes on from NW_027457627.1 coordinate 781,906, forward strand.
AGTCCAAGGGCCTGCTAGGGAACCTACATAGTCCAAGTGCCCGTTAGTTAACCTAGATAGTCCAAGTGCCCGCTAGGTAACCTAGATAGTCCAACAGCCCGGTACGTATCCTACATACTCAAAGTACCCGCTAGATAACGTAGATAGTTCAAGTGCCAGCTAGGTAACCTAGATAGTCCAAGTGCCCGCTAGGTAACGTACACAGTCTAAGTTCCCGCTAGGTAACCTAAATATTCCAAATGGCCGCTAGTTAACCTAGATAGTCCAAGTGCCCGCTAGATAACCTAGATAGTCCAAATGCCTGCTAGTAAACCTACATAATCCATGGGTCCGCTAGTTAACCTACATAGTGCAAGGGCCCGCTAGTTAATGTAGATAGTCCAAGTGCCGCTAATTAATCTACATAGTCCAAGGGCCCGTTAGTTAACCTACATAGTCCAAGTACCCGCTAGTTAACCTAGATCGTCCAAGTGCCCACTAGGTAACCTACATAGTCCAAGCGCCCTCTAGTTAACCTACATAGTCCAAGTGCCCGCTAGGTAATCTAGACATTTCAAGTGACCACTAGTTTACCTACATAGTCCAAGTGCCCGTTCGTTAACCTACATAGTCCAAGTGCCCGCTAGGTAACCAATATAGTCCAAATGCCCACTAGGGGCCCTAATAGTACATATGCCCGCTAGTTAACCTAGATAGTCCAAGTGCTCGCTAGTTAACCTAGAGAGACCAAGTGCCCGCTAGGGAACCTATCTAGTCCAAGTACCCTCTTGGAAACGTACATAGTCCAAGTGCCCTCTAGGTAACGTAGATAGTCCAAGTGCCCACTAGTTACCCTACATAGTCCAGGTTCCCCTTAGGTAACCTAGATAGTCCAAGGACCCGCTAGGTCACCTACATAGTCCTAGTGCCCCCTAGTTAACCTACATTCTCCAAGTGCCCGATAGGGAACCTACATAGTCCAAGTGCCCGCTAGGTAACCTACATAGGCCAAATGCCCTCTAGTTAATCTACATAGTCCAAGTGCCCGATAGGGAACCTACATAATCCAAGTGCCCGCTAGGGAACTTACATAGCCCACGTGCCCGTTAGGTAACCTAGATAGTCCAAATGCCCGCCAGGAAAACCACATAGTCCAAGTGCCCGCTAGGGAACTTACATAGTCCAAGGGCCTGAGAGGGAACCTACATAGTCCAAGTGCCCGTTAGTTAACCTAGATAGTCCAAGTCCCCGCTTGGTAACCTAGATAGTCCAACAGCCCGCTAGGTAACCTACATACTCCAAGTACCTGCTAGGTAACATAGATAGTTCAAGTGCCAGCTAGGTAACCTAGATAGTCTAAGGGCCCGCTAGGTAACATACATAGTCCTAGTGTCCCCTAGTTAACCTACATTCTCCAAGTGCCCGATAAGGAACCTACATAGTCCAAGTGCCCGTTAGTTAACCTAGATAGTCCAAGTGCCCGCTACGTAACCTAGATAGTCCAACAGCCCTGTACGTAACCTACATACTCCAAGTACCCGCTAGGTAACGTAGATAGTTCAAGTGCCAGCTAGGCAACCTAGATAGTCCAAGTGCCCGCTAGGTAACGTACAGAGTCTAAGTTCCCGCTAGGTAACCCAAATATTCCAAATGCCCGCTAGTTAACCTAGATAGTCCAAGTGCCCGCTAGATAACCTAGATAGTCCAAGTGCCTGCTAATAAAGCTACATAATCCATGGGCCTCTAGTTAACCTATATAGTGCAATGGCCCGCTAGTTAACCTAAATCGTCCAAGGGCCCGCTAGTTAACCTACATAGTCTAATTGCCCGATAGGGAACCTACATAATCCAATTGCCCGCTAGGGAACCTACATAGACCAAGTGCCCGTTAGGTAACCTAGATAGTCCAAATGCCCGCTATGGAACCCACATAGACCAAGTGCCCGCTAGGGAACATACATAGTCCAAGGGCCCGCTAGGGAACCTACATAGTTCAAGTGCCCGTTAGTTAACCTAGATAGTCCAAGTGCTCGCTAGGTAACCTAGATAGTCCAACAGCCCGGTAGGTAACCTACATACTCCAAGTACCCGCTAGGTAACATAGATAGTTCAAGTGCCAGCTAGGTAACCTAGATAGTCCAAGTGCCCGCTAGGTAACCTACAAAGTCTAAATTCCCGCTAGGTAATCTCTATAGTCCAAATGACCGCTAGGGAGCCTACATAGTCCAAATGCTCGCTAGGTAACCTAGATAGTCTAAGGGCCCGCTAGGTATCCTACATAGTCCTAGTGCCCCCTAGTTAACCTACATTTTCCAAGTGCCCGATAGGGAACCTACATAGTCCAAGTGCCTGCTAGGTAACCTACATAGTCCAAATGCCCTCTAGTTAACCTACATAGTCCATGTGCCCGATAGGGAACCTACATAGTCCAGGTGCCCGTTAGGTAACCTAGATAGTCCAAATGCCCGCCAGGAAACCCACATAGTCCAAGTGCCCTCTAGGGGACTTACATAGTCCAAGGGCCCGCTGGGGAATCTACACAGTCCAATGCCCGTTAGTTAACCTACATAGTCCAAGTCCCCTCTTGGTAACCTAGATAGTCCAACAGCCCGCTAGGTAACCTACATACTGTAAGAAACCGCTATAACGTATATAGTTCAAGTGCCAGCTAGGTAACCTAGATAGTCCATGTGCTGCTAGGTAACCTACAAAGTCAATGTGCCCGCTAGGTTATCTATATAGTCCAAATGCCAGCTAGGGAATCTACATAGTCCAAGGGCCCGCTAGTTAACGTAGATAGTCCAAGTGCCGCTAGTTAATCTACATAGTCCAAGGGCCCGCTAGTTAACCTACATAGTCCAAGTACCCGCTAAGAAACCTAGATAGTCCATGTGCACGCTAGTTAACCTAGATAGTCCAAGTGCCCTCTAGTTAACCTATATCGTCCAAGTGCTGCTAAGAAACCTAGATAGTCCAAGTGCCCGTTACCTAATCTAGATAGTCCAATTGCCCGCTATGCAACATACATAGTCCAAGTGCCCGTTCTTTAACCTAGAAGTCCAAGTGCCCGCTAGGTAACCTAGACTCTCCAAGTGCCCTCTAGGTTACCTACATTGTCCAAATGCCCGTTCGGTAACGTAGATAGTGCAAGTGCCCGGTAGTTAACCTACATAGTCCAAGTGCCCGCTAGGTAACCAAGATAGACCAAGGGCCCGCTAGTTAACCTACATAGTCCATGTGCCCGGTAGTTAACTTTCATAGTTCAAGTGTCCGTAGGGAACATACAGAGTCCAAGTGCCCGCTAGGGAACCTACATAATCCAAGTGCCCGCTAGTTAATCTACATAGTTCAAGGGCCCGCTAGTTAACCTGCATAATCCAAGTACCCGCTAGTTAACCTAGGTCGTCCAAGTGTCCGCTAATTAACCTACATAGTTCAAGTGCCCGCTAGGGAACCTAGATAGTCTAAGTGCCCGCTCTGGAACCTACATAGTCCAAGTGCCCGCTCTGGAACATACATAGTCCAAGTGCCCGCTAGGGAATCTACATAGTCCAAGGCCTGCTAGTTAACGTAGATAATCCAAGTGCCGCTTGTTAATCTACGTAGTCCAAGGGCCCGCTAGTTAAACTACATAGTCCAAATACCCGCTAGTTAACCTACATCGTCCAAGGGCCCGCGAGTTAACCTAGATAGTCAAAGTGCCCGCTAGTTAACCTACATAGTCTAAGTGCCCGCTAGGTAACCTAGACAATCCAAGTGACCACTAGGTTACCTACATAGTGCAAGTGCCCGTTCGTTAACCTACATAGTCCAAGTGTCCGCTAGGTAACCAACATAGTCCAAATGTCCGCTAGGGGCCCTAATATTCCAAATGCCTGCTAGTTAACCTAGATAGTCCAAGTGCTCGCTAGTTAACCTAGATAGTCCAAGTGCCCGCTAGTTAACCTAGATAGACCAAGTGCCCGCCAGGGATCCTATCTAGTCCAAGTACCCGCTAGGAAACGTACATAGTCCAAGTGCCCGCTAGGTACCCTAGATAGTCCAAGTGCCCGCTAGTTAACCTACATATTCCAAGTGCCTGCTATGTAACCTAGATAGTCAAAGTGCCCACTAGTTAACCTACATAGTCCAGGTTCCCCCTAGGTAACCTAGATAGTCCAAGGGCCCGCTAGGTAACCAACATAGTCCAAATGCCCGCTAGTTAACCTAGATAGTCCAAGTGCCTGCTAGTAAACCTACATAATCCATGGGCCCTCTAGTTAACCTACATTGTCCAAGGGCCCGCGGGTTAACCTAGATAGTCCAAGTGCCCGCTAGTTAACCTACATAGTCTAAGTGCCCGCTAGGTAACCTAGACAGTTCAAGTGACCACTAGGTTACCTACATAGTCCAAGTGGCCGTTCGTTAACCTACATAGTCCAAGTGCCCGCTAGGTAACCAATATAGTCCAAATGCCCACTAGGGGCCCTAATATTCCAAATGCCCGCTAGTTAACCTAGATAGTCCAAGTGCCCGCTAGTTAACTTATATAGAACAAGTGCCCGCTGGGGAACCTATCTAATCCAAGTACCCGCTAGAAAACGTACATTGTCCAAGTGCCCGCTAGGTAACCTAGATAGTCCAAGTGCCGGCTAGTTAACCTACATATTCCAAGTGCCTGCTAGGTAACCTAGATAGTCCAGGTGCCCACTAGTTAACCTACATAGTCCAGGTCCCCCCTAGGTAACCTAGATAGTCCAAGGGCCCGCTTGGTAGCCTACATTGTCCTAGTGCCCCCTAGTTAACCTACATTCTCCAAGTGCCCGATAGGGAACCTACATAGTCCAAGTGCCCGTTAGTTAACCTAGATAGTCCAAGTGCCCGCTAGGTAACCAATATAGTCCAAATGCCCGCTAGGGGCCCTAATATTCCAAATGCCCGCTAGTTAACCTAGATAGTCCAAGTGCTCGCTAGTTAACCTAGATAGTCCAAGTGCCCGCTAGTTAACCTATATAGAACAAGTGCCCGCTGGGGAACCTATCTAGTCCAAGTACCCGCTAGGAAACGTACCTAGTCCAAGTGCCCGCTAGGTAACGTAGATAGTCCCAGTGCCCGCTAGGGAACGTACATAGTCCAAGTGCCCACTAGTTAACTTACATAGTCCAGGTTCCCCCTAGGTAACCTACATAGTCCAAATGCCCTCTAGTTTACCTACATAGTCCAAGTGCCCGATAGGGAACCTACATAATCCAAGGGCCCGCTAGGGAATCTACACAGTCCAAGTGCCCGTTAGTTAACCTACATAGTCCAAGTCCCCGCTTGGTAACCTAGATAGTCCAACAGCCCGCTTGGTAACCTACATACTCTAAGAACCCGCTATAACGTAGATAGTTCAAGTGCCAGCTAGGTAACCTAGATAGTCCATGTGCCGCTAGGTAATCTACAAAGTCAATGTGCCCGCCAGGTTATCTATATAGTCCAAATGCCAGCTAGGGAATCTACATAGTCCAAGGGCCCGCTAGTTAACGTACATAGTCCAAGTGCCGCTAGTTAATCTACATAGACCAAGTGCCCGTTCGTTAACCTAGAAGTCCAAGTGCCTGCTAGGTAACCTAGACTCTCCAAGTGCCCGCTAGGTTACCTACATAGTCCAAATGCCCGTTCGGTAACGTAGATAGTGCAAGTGCCCGGTAGTTAACCTACATAGTCCAAGTGCCCGCTAGGTAACCTAGATAGACCAAGGACCCACTAGTTAACCTACATAGTCCAAGTGCCCGGTAGTTATCTTACATAGTTCAAGTGTCCGTAGGGAACATACAGAGTCCAAGTGCCCGCTAGGGAACCTACATAGTCCAAGTGCCCGCTAGTTAATCTACATAGTTCAAGGGCCCGCTAGTTAACCTACATAATCCAAGTACCCGCTAGTTAACGTAGATCGTCCAAGTGTCCGCTAATTAACCTACATAGTACAAGTGCCCGCTAGGGAACTTAGATACTCTAAGTGCCCGCTCTGGAACCTACGTAGTCCAAGTGCCCGCTCTGGAACATATATAGTCCAAGTGCCAGCTAGGGAATCTACATAGTCCAAGGCCCGCTAGTTAACGTAGATAGTCCAAGTGCCGCTTGTTAATCTACATAGTCCAAGGGCCCGCTAGTTAAACTACATAGTCCAAGTACCTGCTAGTTAACCTACATCGTCCAAGGGCCCGCGGGTTAACCTAGATAGTCCAAGTGCCCGCTAGTTAACCTACATAGTCTAAGTGCCCGCTAGGTAACCTAGACAGTTCAAGTGACCACTAGGTTACCTATATAGTCCAAGTGCCCGTTCGTTAACCTACATAGTCCAAGTGCCCGCTAGGTAAACAATATAGTCCAAATGCCCGCTAGGGGCCCTAATATTCCAAATGCCCGCTAGTTAACCTAGATAGTCCAAGTGCTCGCTAGTTAACCTAGATAGTCCAAGGGCCCGCTAGTTAACCTAGATAGACCAAGTGCCCGCCAGGAATCCTATCTAGACCAAATACCCGCTAGAAAACGTACATAGTCCAATTGCCCACTAGGTAACGTAGATAGTCCAAGTGCCCGCTAGTTAACCTACATATTCCAAGTGCCTGCTAGGTAACCTAGATAATCCAAGTGCCCACTAGTTAACCTATATAGTGCAGGTTCCCCCTAGGTAACCTAGATAGTCCAAGGGCCCGCTAGGTAACCTACATTGTCCTAGTGCCCCCTAGTTAACCTACATTCTCCAACTGCCCGATTGGAACCTACATAGTCCAAGTGCCCGTTAGTTAACCTAGATAATCCAAGTGCCCGCTAGGTAACCTAGATAGTCCAACAGCCCGGTAGGTAACCTACATACTCCAAGTACCCGCTAGGTAACGTAGATAGTTCAAGTGCCTGCTAGGTAACCTAGATAGTCCAAGTGCCTGCTAGGTAACCTACACAGTCTAAGTTCCCGATAGGTAATCTATATAGTCCATATGACCGCTAGGGAGCCTACATAGTCCAATTGCTCGCTAGGTAACCTAGATAGTCTAAGGGCCCACTAGGTAACCTACATAGTCCTAGTGCCCCCTAGTTAACCTACATTTTCCAAGTGCCCGAGAGGGAACCTACATAGTCCAAGTGCCTGCTAGGTAACCTACATAGTCCAAATGCCCTCTAGTTAACCTACATAGTCCAAGTGCCCGATAGGGAACCTACATAATCCAAGTGCCCGCTAGGGAACCTACATAGTCCAAGTGCCCGTTAGGTAACCTAGATAGTACAAATGCCCGCCAGGAAACCCACATAGTCCAAGTGCCTGCTAGGTAATGTACATAGTCCAAGTGACCGCTAGGTAACGTAGATAGTCCAAGTGCCCGCTAGGTAACGTACATTGTCCAAGTGCCTGCTAGGTAACCTAGAGAGTCCAAGTGCCCACTAGTTAACCTACATAGTGCAGGTTCCCCCTAGGTAACCTAGATAGTCCAAGGGCCTGCTAGGTAACCTACATCGTCCTACTGCCCCCTAGTTAACCTACATTCTCCAAGTGCCTGATAAGGAACATACATAGTCCAAGTGCCCGCTAGGTAACCTACATAGTCCAAATGCCCGCCAGTTAACCTACATAGTCCAAGTGCCCGATAGGGAAATTACATAATCCAATGCCCGCTAGGGAACCTACATAGTCCAAGTGCCCGTTAGGTAACCTAGATAGTCCAAATGCCCGCTAGGGAACCCACATAGTCCAAGTGCCTGCTAGGTAACCTAGATAGTCCTAGTGCCCGCTAGGTAACCTACAAAGTCTAAGTGCCCGCTAGGTAATCTATATAGTCCAAATGACCGCTAGGGAGCCTACATATTCCAAATGCCCGCTAGGTAACCTAGATAGTCTAAGGGCCCTCTAGTTAACCTACATAGTCCTAGTGCCCCCTAGTTAACCTACATTCTCCAAGTGCCCGATAGGGAACCTACATAGTCCAAGTGCCCGTTAGGTAACCTAGATAGACCAAGTGCCCGCTAGGGAACCTATCTAGTCCAAGTACCCACTAGGAAACGTACATAGTCCAAGTGCCCGGTAGGGAACGTACATAGTCCAAGTGCCTGCTAGGTAACCTAGATAGTCCAAGTGCCCACTAGTTAACCTACATAGTACAGGTTCCCCCTAGGTAACCTAGATAGTCCAAGGGCCCGCTAGGTAACCTACATTGTCCTAGTGCCCCATAGTTAACCTACATTCTCCAAGTGCCCGATAGGGAACCTACATAGTCCAAGTGCCCGTTAGGTAACCTAGATAGTCCAAATGCCCGCTTGGGAACCCACATAGTCCAAGTGCCCGCTAGGGAACTTATATAGTCCAAGGGCCCGCTAGGGAACCTACATAGTCCAAGTGCCCGTTAGTTAACCTGGATAGTCCAAGTGCCCGCTAGGTAACCTAGATAGTTCAACAGTCCGGTAGGTAAGCTACATACTCCAAGTACCTGCTAGGTAACGTAGATAGTTCAAGTGAATGCTAGGTAACCTAGATAGTCCTAGTGCCCGCTAGGTAACCTACAAAGTCTAAGTGCCCGCTAGGTAATCTATATAATCCAAATGACCGCTAGGGAGCCTACATTGTCCAAATGACCGCTAGGTAACCTAGATAGTCTAAGGGCCCTCTAGGTAACCTACATAGTCCTAGTGCCCCCTAGTTAACCTACATTTTTCCAAGTGCCCGATAAGGAACCTACATAGTCCAAGTGCCCGCTAGGTACCCTACATAGTCCAAATGCCCTCTAGTTAACCTACATAGTCCAAGTGCCCGATAGGGAACCTAAATAATCCAAGTGCCTGCTAGGGAACCTACATAGTCCAAGTGCCCGTTAAGTAACCTAGATAGTCCAAATGCCCGCCAGGAAACCCACATAGTCCAAGTGCCCGCCAGGGAACTTACATAGTCCAAGTGCCCGTTAGTTAACCTCGATAGTCCAAGTGCCCGCTTGGTAACCTAGATAGTCCAACAGCCCGCTAGGTAACCTACATACTCCAAGAACCCGCTAGGTAACATAGATAGTTCAAGTGCCAGCTTGGCAACCTAGATAGTCCACGTGCCCGCTAGGTAACCTACAGAGTCTAAGTGCCCGCTAGGGAACCTACATAGTCAAAGTGCCCGCTAAGGAACCTGCATTGTACAAGTGTCCACTAATTAACCTAGATAGTCCAATTGCCCGCTACTTAACCTAGATAGTCCAAGTGCCCGCTAGTTAACCTTAATCATCCAAGTGCCCACTAGTTAACCTACATAGTCCAAGTGCCTGATAGGGAACCTACATTGTCCAAGTGCCCGCAGAGGAACCTACATAGTCCAAGTGCCCGATAGGGAACCTAGATAGTTAAAGTGCCCTTAGGGAACCTATATAGTCCAAGGCCCGCAAGGGAACCTACATAGTCAAAGTGCCCGCTAGGGAACCTGCATTGTGCAAGTGCCCGCTTGTTAACCTAGATAGTCCAAGTGCCCGCTAGTTAACCTAGATAGTCTAATTTCTCGATAGTTAACCTACATAGTCGAAGGTCAGCTGGTTAACCTAGATCGTCCAAGTGTACGCTAGTTAACCTACATAGTCCATGTTCCCGTTAGGTAACCTAAATAGTACAAGTGCCCGCAAGGTAACCTACATAGTCCAAGTGCCCGCTAGGTAACCTAGATATTCCAAGTTCCTGTTAGCTAACCTAGACAATCCAAGTGCCCTCTAGGTAACCTACATAGTCCAAGAGCCCTTTCGTTAACCTAGATAGTCCAAGTGCCCGCTAGGTAACCTACATAGTCCAAGTTCCCGCTAGGTAACATAGATAGTCCAAGTGCCCATTACCTAACCTAGATAATCCAATTGCCCGCTATGCAACATATATAGTCCAAGTGCCCATTCGTTAACCTAGAAGTCGAAGTGCCCGCTAGGTAACCTACATAGTCCAAATGCCCGTTCGGTAACCTAGATAGTCCAAGTGCCCGCTAATTAACCTACATAGTGCAAGTGCCCGCTAGGTAACCTACATAGTCCAAGTGCCCGCTAGTTAACCTAGATAGTCCAAGTGCCCGTTTGTTAACCTAGATAGTCCAAGTGCCCGCTAGGTAACCTAGAGAGTCCAATTGCCTGCTAGGTAAGTTACATAGTCCAAATGCCCGTTCGTTAACCTACATACACCAAGGGCCCACTATTTAATCTAGATTGTCCAAGTGTCTTTGGTTAACCTACATAGTCCAAGTGCGCGCAAGGTAACCTATAAAGTCCAAGTTCCAGCTATGTAAACTAGATAGTCCAATTGCCCGCTAGTTAACCTACATAGTCCAAGTGCCCGCTAGGTAAACTAGATAATCCTAGTGCCCGCTAAGGAACCTACATAGTCCAAGTGCACGCTAATTAACCTAGATATTCCAAGTGCCCGCTAGGGAACTTACATAGTCCAAGGGCCCGCAAGGGAACCTACATAGTCCAAGTACCCGTTAGTTAACCTAGATAGTCCAAGTGCCCGCTTGGTAACCTAGATAGTCCAACAGCCCGGTAGGTAAACTACATACTCCAAGCACCCGCTAGGTAACCTAGATAGTCCAAGTGCCCGCTAGGTAACCTACAAAGTCTAATTGCCCGCTAGGTAATCTATATAGTCCAAATGCCCGTTAGGGAGCCTACATAGTCCAAATGCCCGCTAGGTAACCTAGATAGTCCAAGGGCCCGCTAGGTAACCTACATAGTCCTAGTGCCCGCTAGGTAACCTACATAGTCCAAGTTCCCGCTAGGTAACATAGATAGTCCAAGTGCCCATTACCTAACCTAGATAATCCAATTGCCCGCTATGCAACATATATAGTCCAAGTGCCCATTCGTTAAACTAGAAGTCGAAGTGCCCGCTAGGTAACCTACATAGTCCAAATGCCCGTTCGGTAACCTAGATAGTCCAAGTGCCCGCTAATTAACCTACATAGTCCAAGTGCCCGCTAGGTAACCTAGATAGTGCAAGTGCCCGCTAGGTAACCTACATAGTCCAAGTGCCTATTTGTTAACCTAGATAGTCCAAGTGCCCGTTTGTTAACCTAGATAGTCCAAGTGCCCGCTAGGTAACCTAGAGAGTCCAATTGCCTGCTAGGTAAGTTACATAGTCCAAATGCCCGTTCGTTAACCTACATAGTCCAAGGGCCCACTATTTAACCTAGATCGTCCAAGTGTCTTTGGTTAACCTACATAGTCCAAGTGCCCGCAAGGTAACTTATAAAGTCCAAGTTCCAGCTATGTAACCTAGATAGTCCAATGGCCCGCTAGTTAACCTACATAGTCCAAGTGCCCATTAGGTAAACTAGATAATCCTAGTGCCCGCTAAGGAACCTACATAGTCCAAGTGCACGCTAGTTAACCCAGATAGTCCAAGTGCCCGCTAGTTAACCTAGATAGTCCAAGTGCCGCTGGGAAACCTACATAGTGCAAGTGTCCCCTAGTTAACCTACATATTCCAAGTGCCCGCTAGTTAACATAGATAGTCCAAGTGCCCGCTAGGGAACATACATGGTCCAAGTGCCCGCTAGGTAACCTAGATAGTGCAAGTGCACGGTAGTTAACCTACATAGTCCAAGTGCCCGCTAGTTAACCTTGATAGTCCAAGTGCCTTCTAGTTAACTTAAATAGTCCAAGTGCCCGCTAGGTAACCTACATAGTCCAAGTGCCCACTAGGTAACCTAAATTATCCAAATGCCCGCTAGGGAAACTACATAGTCCAAGTGCCCGCTAGTTAACCTAGATAGTCCAAGTGCCCGCTAGTAAACCTAGATAGTCCAAGGGCCCGCTAGTTAATCTAGAGAGTCCAAGTGCCCGCTAGTTAACCTACATAGTCCATTGGCCCTCTAGTTAACCTAGATAGTCCAAGTGCCCGCTAGGGGACGTACATAGTCCAAGTGCCCGCTAGGTAACCTAGATAGTCCAAGTGCCCGCTAGGTAACCTAAATAGTCCAAGTGCCCACTAGGTAACCTAAATAATCCAAGTGCCCGCTAGGTAACATACATAGTCCAAGTGCCCGCTAGGTAACCTAGATAGTCCAAGTGCCCGCTAGGGAATCTACATAGTCCAAGGGCCCGCTAGTTAACGTAGATAGTCCAAGTGCCGCTAGTTAATCTACATAGTTCAAGGGCCCGCTTGTTAACCACATAGTCCAACTACCCGCTAGTTAACCTAGATTGTCCAAGTCCGCTAGTTAACCTACATAGTACTAGTGCCCGCTAGGGAACCAATATAGTCCAAATGCCCGCTAGGGGCCCTAATAGTCCATATGCCCGCTAGTTAACATAGATAGTCCAAGTGCTCGCTAGTTAACCTAGATAGACCAAGTGCCCGCTAGGGAACCTATCTAGTCCAAGTACCCGCTAGGAAACGTACATAGTCCAAGTGCCCGCTAGGTAACGAACATAGTCCAAGTGCCCGCTAGGTAACGTAGATAGTCCAAGTGCCCGCTAGGGAACGTACATAGTCCAAGGGCCTGCTCGGTAACCTAGATAGTCCAAGTGCCCACTAGTTAACCTATATAGTACAGGTTCCCCCTAGGTAGCCTAGATAGTCCAAGGGCCCGCTAGATAACCTACATTGTCCTAGTGCCCGCTAGGTAAACTAGATAATCCTAGTGCCCGCTAAGGAACCTACATAGTCCAAGTGCACGCTAGTTAACCCAGATAGTCAAAGTGCCCGCTTGTTAACCTAGATAGTCCAAGTGCCACTGGGAAACCTACATAGTGCAAGTGTCCCCTAGTTAACCTACATATTCCAAGTGCGCGCTAGTTAACATAGATAGTCCAAGTGCCCGCTAGGGAACATACATGGTCCAAGTGCCCGCTAGGTAACCTAGATAGTGCAAGTGCACGGTAGTTAACCTACATAGTCCAAGTGCCCGCTAGTTAACCTTGATAGTCCAAGTGCCTTCTAGTTAACTTAAATAGTCCAAGTGCCCGCTAGGTAACCTACATAGTCCAAGTGCCCACTAGGTAACTTAAATTATCCAAATGCCCGCTAGGGAAACTACATAGTCCAAGTGCCCGCTAGTTAACCTAGATAGTCCAAGTGCCCGCTAGTAAACCTAGATAGTCCAAGGGCCCGCTAGTTAATCTAGAGAGTCCAAGTGCCCGCTAGGTAACCTACATAGTCCAAGGGCCCACTAGGTAACCTAAATTATCCAAATGCCCGCTAGGGAAACTACATAGTCCAAGTGCCCGCTAGTTAACCTAGATAGTCCAAGTGCTCGCTAGTTAACCTAGATAGACCAAGTGCCCGCTAGGGAACCTATCTAGTCCAAGTACCCGCTGGAAACGTACATAGTCCAAGTGCCCGCTAGGTAACATACATAGTCCAAGTGCCCGCTAGGTAACGTAGATAGTCCAAGTGTCCGCTAGGGAACGTACATAGTCCAAGTGCCTGCTAGGTAACCTAGATAGTCCAAGTGCCCACTAGTTAACCTACATAGTACAGGTTCCCCCTAGGTAACCTAGATAGTCCAAGTGCCCGCTAGTTAACCTAGATAGTCCAAGTGCCCGCTAGTTAACCTAGATTGTCCAAGGGCCCACTAGTTAACCAAGATAGTCTAAGTGTCCTCTAGTTAACCTACATAGTCCAATTAACCACTAGGTAACCTAGATAGTCCAAGTGCCCGCTAGGTAACTTACATAGTCCAAATGCCCTCTGGGCAACCTAGATAATCCAAGTGCCCGTTCGTTAACCTAGATAGCCAAGTGCCTGCTAGGTAACCTAGACAGTCCAAGTGTCTGCTAGGTAACCTACATACTCCAAATGCCCGTTCGTTAACCTACATAGTCCAAGGGCCCACTAGTAACCTAGATCGTCCAAGTGTCCTCTAGTTAACCTACATAGTCCAAATGCACGCTAGTTAACCTACATAGTCCAAGTGCCGCTAGGTAACCTACATAGTGCAAGTGTCCCCTAGTTAACCTACATAGTCCAAGTGCCCGGTAGTTAACATAGATAGTCCAAGTGCCCACTAGTTAACATTTATAGCCAAGTGCACGCTAGGGAACGTACATAGTCCAAGTGCCCGCTAGGTAACCTAGATAGTGCATGTGCCAGGTAGTTAACCTACATAATCCAAGTGCCCGCTAGGTAACCAAGATAGTCCAAGGGCCCGCTGGTTAACCTACATAGTCCAAGTGCCCGGTAGTTAACTTACATAGTCCATGTGCCCGCTCTGGAACCTACATAGTCCAAGTGCCTGCTAGGGAACCTACATAGTTCAAGTGTCCGTAGGGAACATACAGAATCCAAGTGCCCGCTAGGGAATCTACATAGTCCAAGGGCCCGCTAGTTAACGTAGATAGTCCAAGTGCCGCTAGATAATCTATATAGTCCAAGGGCCCTCTAGTTAACCGAAATAGTCCAAGTGCACGCTAGGGAACCTACATAGTCCAAGTCCCGCTAGTTAACCTAGATAGTCCAAGTGCCCGCTAGTTAACTTACATAGTCCAAGGTCAGCTAGTTAACCTAGATAGTCAAAGTGCCCGCTAGTTAACCTACATAGTCCAAAAACCCGCTAGTTAACCTAGATAGTCCAAGTGCCCTCTAGTTAACCTACATAGTCCTAGGGCCCGCTAGTTAACCTAGATATCCCATTTGCCCGCTAGTTAACCTAGATTGTCCAAGTGTCCTCTAGTTAACCTACATAGTCCATGTGCCCACTAGGTAACCTAGATAGTCCATGTGCCCGCTAGGTAACTTACATAGTCTAAATGCCCGCTAGGCAACGTAGATAGTCCAAGTGCCCGTTCGTTAACCTAGATAGCCAAGTGCCCGCTAGGTAACCTAGACAGTCCAAGTGTCTGCTAGGTAACCTACATAGTCCAAATGCCCGTTCATTAACCTACATAGTCCAAGGGCCCACTAGTTAACCTAGATCGTCCAAGTGTCCTCTAGTTAACCTACATAGTCCAAGTGCCGCTAGGTAACCTACATAGTGCAAGTGTCCCCTAGTTAACCTACATAGTCCAAGTGCTCGGTAGTTAACATAGATAGTCCAAGTGCCCACTAGTTAACATATATGGCCAAGTGCCCGCTAGGGAACGTACATAGTCCAAGTGCCCGCTAGGTAACCAAGATAGTCCAAGGGCCCGCTGGTTAACCTACATAATCCAAGTGCCCAGTATTTAACTGACATAGTCCAAGTGCCCGCTCTGGAACCTACATAGTCCAAGTGCCTGCTAGGGAACCTACATAGTTCAAGTGTCCGTAGGGAACATACAGAATCCAAGTGCCCGCCAGGGAATCTACATAGTCCAAGGGCCCGCTAGTTAACCTAGATAGTCAAAGTGCCGCTAGATAATCTACATAGTCCAAGGGCCCGCTAGTTAACCTACATAGTCCAAGTACCCGCTAGTTAACCTAGATCGTCCAAGTGCACGCTAGTTAACCTACTTAGTCCAAGGTCCCGCTAGTTAACCTATATAATCCAAGTGCCCGCTAGGGAACCTACATAGTCCAAGTGCCCGCTAGGGAACCTACATAGTCCAGGTCCCCGCTAGTTAACCTAGATAGTCCAAGTGCCCGCTAGTTAACCTAGATAGTCCAAGTGCCCGCTAGTTAACCAGGATCATCAAAGTGCCCTCTAGTTAACTTACATAGTCCAAAGGCCTGCTAGTTAACCTACATAGAGCAAGGGCCCGCTAGTTAACCTTTATAGTCCAAGTGCCCGCTAGTTAACCTACATAGACCAAGTTCCCGCTAGGTAACCTAGACATTCCAAGTGACCATTAGGTTACCTACATAGTCCAAGTGCCCGCTAGGGAACGTACATAGTCCAGGTGCCTGCTAGGTATCCTAGATAGTCCAAGTGCCCGCTAGTTAACCTACACAGTCCAAGTGCATCCTAGGTAAACTACATAGTCCAAGTGCCCACTAGGTAACCTAGACTGTCCAATTACCCCCCAGTTAACCTAGACAGTCCAAGTAACCGATAGGGAAGCTACATAGTCCAATTGCTCGCTAGGGAACCTACATAGCCCAAGTGCTCGCTAGGCAACCTACATAATCCAAGTGCCCGCTAGGTAACCTAGATAGTCCAATTGCCCATTAGCTAACCTAGATAGTAGAAGTGTCCGCTAGTTAACCTACATAGTCCAAGTGCCCGTTCGTTAACATAGATAGGTCAAGTGCCTGCTAGGTAACCTAGACAGTCCAAGTGCCCGCTAGGTTACCTACATAGTCCAAGTGCACGTCCATTAACCTAGATAGTCCAAGTGCCCGCTGGTAACCTACATAGTCCAAGGGCCCGCTAGGTAACCTTGATAGTCCAAGTGCCTTCTAGTTAACCTACGTAGTCCAAGTGACCGCTAGGTAACCTACAAAGTCCAAGTGCCCACTAGGTAACCTAAATAATCCAAATGCCCGCTAGGGAAACTACATAGTCCAAGTGCCCGCTAGTTAATCTAGATAGTCCAACTGCCCGCTACGCAACCTACATAGTCCAAGTGCCCGTTCGTTAACCCTGAAGTCCAAGTGCCCGCTAGGTAACCTAGACAGTCCAAGTGCCCGCTAGGTTACCTGCATATTCCAAGTGCCAGTTCGTTAACCTATATAGTCGAAGTGCCTGCTAGGTAACCTAGATAGTCCAAGGGCCCGCTAGTTAACCTACGTAGTCCAAGGGCTCACTTGTTAACTTTGATAGTCCAAGTGCCCGCTAGTTAACCTAGATTGTCCTAGTGCCCGCTAGTTAACCTAGATTGTCCAAGTGCCCGCTAGGGATCCTTCATAATCCAAGTGCCTGCTAGGTAACCTAGAGAGTCCAAGTGCTCGCTAGTTAACCTAGATAGTCCTAGTGCCCGTTAGTTAACCTAGATAGTCCAATTGCCCACTAGGGGACGTACATATTCCAAGTGCCCGCTAGGTAACCTAGATAGTCCAAGAGTGCGCTAGGGTATGTACATAGTCCAAGTGACTGCTAGGAAACCTAGATAGTCCAAGTGCCCGCTATTTAACCTACATAGTCAAATTGCCCGCTAGTTAACTTAAGTAGTACAAATGTCTGATAGGGATCCTACATAGTCCAAGTGCCCGCTAGGTAACCTACATAGTCCAAGTGCCCATTCGTTAACCTAGATAGTCAAAGTGCCCGCTAGGCAACCTAGACTGTCCAAGTGCCCGCTAGGTTACCTACATAGTTCATGTGCCCGTTCGTTAACCTAGATAGTCCAAGTGCCCGCTAGGTTACCTAGACAGTTCTAGTGCCCGCTAGTTAACCTACATAATCCAAGTGCCCGATAGGGAACCTACATAATCCAAGTGCCCGCTAGGGAACCTACACAGTCCATGTGCCCGCTAGGCAACCTACAGGGTCCAAGTGCCCGTTACTTAACCTAGATAGTCAAAGTGCCTGCTAGTTTAACCAAGATAGTCCAAGTGCCCGCTTGGTAACCTACATAGTACAAGGGCCCGCTAGTTGACCTAGATAGTCCAAGTTCCCGCTAGTTAACCTAGATAGTCAAAGTGCCCGCTAGTTAACCTAAGTAGTACAAATGTCTGATAGGCATCCTACATAGTCCAAGTGCCCGCTAGTTAACCTAGATCGTCCAAGTGCACGCTAGTTAACCTACATAGTACAAGGGACCGCTAGTTGACCTAGATAGTCCACGTGTCCGCTCGTTAACCTAGATAGTCAAAGTGCCCGCTAGTTAACCTAAGTAGTACAAATGTCTGATAGGCATCCTACATAGTCCAAGTACCCGCTAGTTAACCTAGATCGTCCAAGTGCACGCTAGTTAACCTACATAGTACAAGGGCCCGCTAGTTGACCTAGATAGTCCAAGTTCCCGCTCGTTAACCTAGATAGTGAAAGTGCCCGCTAGTTAACCTAAGTAGTACGAATGTCCGATAGGCATCCTACATAGTCCAAGTACCTGCTAGTTAACCTAGATCGTCCAAGTGCACGCTAGTTAACCTACATAGTCCAAGGGCCCGCTAGTTAACCTATATATTCCAAGTGCCCGCTAGGGAACCTACATAGTAAAAGTGCCCGCTAGGGAACCTACATAGTCCAAGTCCCCGCTAGTTAACCTAGATAGTCCAAGTGCCCGCTAGATAACCTAGATATTCCAAGTGCCCGCTAGTTAATCAGGATCATCAAAGTGCCCTCTAGTTAACTTACATAGTCCAAAGGCCTGCTAGTTAACCTACATAGAGCAAGGACCCCCTAGTTAACCTTGATAGTCCAAGTGCCCGCTAGTTAACCTACAGAGTCCAAGTTCACGCTAGGTAACCTAGACAGTCCAAGTGACCATTAGGTTACCTACATAGTCCAAGTGCCCGTTCGTTAACCTACATAGTCCAAGTGCCCGCTAGGTAACGTAGATAGCCCAAGTGCCCGCTAGGGAACGTACATAGTCCAGGTGCCCGCTAGGTAACCTAGATAGTCCAAGTGCCCGCTAGTTAACCTACATAGTCCAAGTGCCCACTAGGTAACCTAGACTGTCCAATTACCCCCTTGTTAACCTAGACAGTCCAAGTACCCGATAGGGAAGCTAAATATCCAAGTGCTCGCTAGGGAACCTACATAGTCCAAGTGCTCGCTAGGCAACCTACATAGTCGAAGTGCCCACTAGGTAACCTAGATAGTCCAATTGCCCATCAGCTAACCTAGATAGTCGAAGTGTCCGCTAGTTAACCTACATAGTCCAAGTGCCCGTTCGTTAACGTAGATAGGCCAAGTGCCTGCTAGGTAACCTAGACAGTCCAAGTGCCCGCTAGGTTACCTACATAGTCCAAGTGCACGTTCATTAACCTAGATAGTCCAAGTGCCCGCTGGTAACCTACATAGTCCAAGGGCCCGCTAGGTAACCTACATAGTCCAAGTGCCCACTAGGTAACCTAAATAATCCAAATGGCAGCTAGGGAAACTACATAGTCCAAGTGCCCGCTAGTTAACCTAGATAGTCCAAGTGCCCGCTAAGCAACCTACATAGTCCAAGTGCCCGTTCGTTAACCTAGAAGTCCAAGTGCCCGCTAGGTAACCTAGACAGTCCAAGTGCCCGCTAGGTTACCTGTATATTCCAAGTGCCCGTTCGTTAACTTAGATAGTCCAAGTGCCCACTAGGTAACCTATATAGTCCAAGTGCCTGGTAGGTAACCTAGATAGTCCAAGGGCCCGCTAGTTAACCTACATAGTCCATGGGCTCACTTGTTAACTTTGATAATCCAAGTGCCCGCTAGTTAACCTAGATTGTCCAAGTGCCCGCTAGTTAACCTAGATTGTCCAAGTGCCCGCTAGGGATCCTTCATAATCCAAGTGCCTTCTAGTTAACCTAGATAGTCCAAGTGCTCGCTAGTTAACCTAGATAGTCCTAGTGCCCGTTAGTTAACCTAGATAGTCCAATTGCCCACTAGGGGACGTACATAGTCCATGTGCCTGCTAGGAAACTTAGATAGTCCAAGTGCCCGCTATTTAACCTACATAGTCAAATTTCCCGCTAGTTAACCTAAGTAGTACCAATGTCTGATAGGGATCCTACATAGTCCAAGTGCCCGCTAGGTTACCTAGACAGTCCTAGTGCCCGCTAGTTAACCTACATAGTCCAAGTGCCCGATAGGGAACCTACATAATCCAAGTGCCTGATAGGGAACTTACATAATCCAAGTGCCCGCTAGGGAACCTACACAGTCCATGTGCCCGCTAGGCAACCTACATAGTCCAAGTGCCCGTTAGTTAACCTAGATAGTCAAAGTGCCTGCTAGTTAATCTAGATAGTCCAAGTGGCCGCTAGGTAACCTACATAGTCCAAGTTCCCGCTTGGTAAACTTAATAGTCCAAATGCCCGCAAGGGAAACTACATAGTCCAAGTGCCCGCTAGTTAACCTAGATACTCCAAGTGCCTGCAAGTAAACCTACATAATCCATGGGCCAGCTAGTTAACCTACATAGTGCAAGGGCCCGCTAGTTAACCTAGATCGTGCAAGTGTCCGCTAGTTAACCTACATAGTTCACGTGTCCGCTAGGTAACCTAGATAGTCCAAGTGCCCGCTAGGGATCCTTCATAATCCATGTGCCTGCTAGGTAACCTAGATAGTCCAAGTGCCCGATAGTTAACCTAGATAGTCCTAGTTCCCTTTAGTAAACCTAGATAGTCCAAGTGCCCGCTAGTTAACCCAGATAGTCCTAGTTCCCATTAGTTAACCTAGATAGTCCAAGTGCCCACTAGGGGACGTACAAAGTCCAAGTGGCCGAAGTTAACCTATATAGTCCAAGGTCCAATAGTAAGCCTAGATAGTCCAAGTGCCCACTAGTTAACCTACATAGTACAAGGGACCGCTAGTTGACCTAGATAGTCCAAGTTCCCGCTAGTTAACCTAGATAGTCAAAGTGCCCGCTAGTTAACCTAAGTAGTACAAATGCCTGATAGGCATCCTACATAGTCCAAGTGCCCGCTAGTTAACCTACATAATCCAAGTCCCCGCTAGGTAACCTAGACAGTCCAAGTGACCATTATGTTACCTACATAGTCCAAGTGCCCGCTGGGTAACCTAGATAGTCTAAATGCCCGCTAGTTAACCTACATAGTCCATGTGCCTGCTAGGTAAACTACATAGTCCACGTGCCCACTAGGTAACCTAGACAGCCCAATTGCCCGCTAGTTAACCTAGACAGTCCAAGTACCCGATAGGGAACCTACATAGTCCAAGTGCCCGCTGGGAACCTACATAGTCCAAGTGCTCGCTAGGGAACCTACATAGTCCAAGTGCCCGTTAGTTAACCTAGATATTCAAAGTGCCTGCTAGGTAACCTAAATAATCCAAGTGCCTGCTAGGGAACCTACATAGTCCAAGTGCCCGCTAGGTAACCTAGATAGTCCAATTGCCCGTTAGCTAACCTACATAGTCGAAGTGTCCGCTAGTTACCCTACATAGTCCAAGTGCCCGTTCGTTAACCTAGATAGTCCAAGTGCCCGCTAGGTAAACTAAGTAGTCCAAATGTCCGATAGGGATCCTACATAGTCCAAGTGCCCGCTGGTAATCTACATAGTCCAAGTGCCCGTTCGTTAACCTAGATTGGCCAAGTGCCCGCTAGGTAACCTAGACAGTCCAAGTGCCCGCTAGGTTACCTACATAGTCCAAGTGCACGTTCGTTAACCTTGATAGTCCAAGTGCCCGCTGGTAACCTACATAGTCCAAGGGCCCGCTAGGCAACCTTGATAGTCCAAGTGCCTTCTAGTTAACCTACATAGTCCAAGTGCCCGCTAGGTAACCTACATAGTCCAAGTGCCCACTAGGTAACCTAAATAATCCAAAGGGCCGCTAGGGAAACCACATAGTCCATATGCCCGCTAGTTAACCTAGATAGTCCAAGTGCCCGCTAGTTAACCTACTTAGTCCAAGGGCCCGCTAGTTAACCTATATAGTCCAAGTGCCCGCTAGGGAACCTACATAGTCCAAGTGCCCGCTAGGGAACCTACATAGTCCAAGTCCCCGCTAGTTAACCTAGATAGTCCAAGTGCCCGCTAGTTAACCTAGATAGTCCAAGTGCCCGCTAGTTAACCAGGATCATCAAAGTGCCCTCTAGTTAACTTACATAGTCCAAAGGCCTGCTAGTTAACCTACATAGAGCAAGGGCCCGCTAGTTAACCTTGATAGTCCAAGTGCCCGCTAGTTAACCTACATAGTCCAAGTTCCCGCTAGGTAACCTAGACAGTCCAAGTGACCATTAGGTTACCTACATAGTCCAAGTGCCCGCTAGGGAACGTACATAGTCCAGGTGCCTGCTAGGTATCCTAGATAGTCCAAGTGCCCGCTAGTTAACCTACATAGTCCAAGTGAATCCTAGGTAAACTACATAGTCCAAGTGCCCACTAGGTAACCTAGACTGTCCAATTACCCCCCAGTTAACCTAGACAGTCCAAGTACCCGATAGGGAAGCTACGTAGTCCAAATGCTCGCTAGGGAACCTACATAGTCCAAGTGCCCGCTAGGTAACCTAGATAGTCCAATTGCCCATTAGCTAACCTAGATAGTCGAAGTGTCTGCTAGTTAACCTACATAGTCCAAGTGCCCGTTCGTTAACGTAGATAGGTCAATTGCCTTCTAGGTAACCTAGACAGTCCAAGTGCCCGCTAGGTTACCTACATAGTCCAAGTGCACGTACATTAACCTAGATAGTCCAAGTGCCCGCTGGTAACCTACATAGTCCAAGGTCCCGCTAGGTAACCTTGATATTCCAAGTGCCTTCTAGTTAACCTACGTAGTCCAAGTGCCCGCTAGGTAACCTACATAGTCCAAGTGCCCACTAGGTAACCTAAATAATCCAAATGCCCGCTAGGGAAACTACATAGTCCAAGTGCCCGCTAGTTAACCTAGATAGTCCAAGTGCCCGCTACGCAACCTACATAGTCCAAGTGCCCGTTCGTTAACCTTGAAGTCCAAGTGCCCGCTAGGTAACCTAGACAGTCCAAGTGCCCGCTAGGTTACCTGCATATTCCAAGTGCCTGTTCGTTAACCTATATAGTCGAAGTGCCTGCTAGGTAACCTAGATAGTCCAAGGGCCCGCTAGTTAACCTACGTAGTCCAAGGGCTCACTTGTTAACTTTGATAGTCCAAGTGCCCGCTAGTTAACCTAGATTGTCCAAGTGCCCGCTAGTTAACCTAGATTGTCCAAGTGCCCGCTAGGGATCCTTCATAATCCAAGTGCCTGCTAGGTAACCTAGAGAGTCCAAGTGCTCGCTAGTTAACCGAGATAGTCCTAGTGCCCGTTAGTTAACCTAGATAGTCCAATTGCCCACTAGGGGAAGTACATAGTCCAAGTGCCCGCTAGGTAACCTAGATAGTCCAAGTGCCCGCTATTTAACCTACATAGTCAAATTGCCCGCTAGTTAACTTAAGTAGTACAAATGTCTGATAGGGATCCTACACAGTCCAAGTGCCCGCCAGGTAACCTACATAGTCCAAGTGCCCATTCGTTAACCTAGATAGTCAAAGTGCCCGCTAGGTAACCTAGACTGTCCAAGTGCCCGCTAGGTTACCTACATTGTTCAAGTGCCCGTTCGTTAACCTAGATAGTCCAAGTGCCCGCTAGGTTACCTAGACAGTTCTAGTGCCCGCTAGTTAACCTACATAGTCCAAGTGCCTGATAGGGAACCTACATAATCCAAGTGCCCGATAGGGAACCTACATAATCCAAGTGCCCGCTAGGGAACCTACACAGTCCATGTGCCCGCTAGGCAACCTACAGAGTCCATGTGCCCGTTAGTTAACCTAGATAGTCAAAGTGCCTGCTAGTTAACCAAGATAGTCCAAGTGCCCGCTAGGTAACCTACATAGTAAAAGGGCCCGCTTGTTGACCTAGATAGTCCAAGTTCCCGCTAGTTAACCTAGATAGTGAAAGTGCCCTCTAGTTAACCTAAGTAGTACAAATGTCTGATAGGCATCCTATAGTCCAAGTGCCCGCTAGTTAACCTAGATCGTCCAAGTGCACGCTAGTTAACCTACATAGTACAAGGGCCCGCTAGTTGACCTAGATATTCCAAGTTCCCGCTCGTTAACCTAGATAGTGAAAGTGCCCGCTAGTTAACCTAAGTAGTACAAATGTCTGATAGGCATCCTACATAGTCCAAGTACCCGCTAGTTAACCTAGATCGTCCAAGTGCACGCTAGTTAACCTACATAGTCCAAGGGCCCGCTAGTTAACCTATATATTCCAAGTGCCCGCTAGGGAACCTACATAGTAAAAGTGCCCGCTAGGGAACCTACATAGTCCAAGTCCCCGCTAGTTAACCTAGATAGTCCAAGTGCCTGCTAGATAACCTAGATATTCCAAGTGCCCGCTAGTTAATCAGAATCATCAAAGTGCCCTCTAGTTAACTTACATAGTCCAAAGGCCTGCTAGTTAACCTACATAGAGCAAGGACCCCCTAGTTAACCTTGTTAGTCCAAGTGCCCGCTAGTTAACCTACAGAGTCAAAGTTCACGCTAGGTAACCTAGACAGTCCAAGTGACCATTAGGTTACCTACATAGTCCAAGTGCCCGTTCGTTAACCTACATAGTCGAAGTGCCCGCTAGGTAACGTAGATAGCCCAAGTGCCCGCTAGGGAACGTACATAGTCCAGGTGCCCGCTAGGTAACCTAGATAGTCCAAGTGCCCGCTAGTTAACCTACATAGTCCAAGTGCATCCTAGGTAAACTACATAGTCCAAGTGCCCACTAGGTAACCTAGACTGTCCAATTACCCCCTTGTTAACGTAGAAAGTCCAAGTACCCGATAGGGAAGCTAAATATCCAAGTGCTCGCTAGGGAACCTACATAGTCCAAGTGCTCGCTAGGCAACCTACATAGTCGAAGTGCCCACTAGGTAACCTAGATAGTCCAATTGCCCATTAGCTAACCTAGATAGTCGAAGTGTCCGCTACTTAACCTACATAGTCCAAGTTCCCGTTCGTTAACGTAGATAGGCCAAGTGCCTGCTAGGTAACCTAGACAGTCCAAGTGCCCGCTAGGTTACCTACATAGTCCAAGTGCACGTTCATTAACCTAGATAGTCCAAGTGCCCGCTGGTAACCTACGTAGTCCAAGGGCCCGCTAGGTAACCTTGATAGTCCAAGTGCCTTCTAGTTAACCTACATAGTCCAAGTGCCCACTAGGTAACCTACATAGTCCAAGTGCCCACTAGGTAACCTAAATAATCCAAATGGCCGCTAGGGAAACTACATAGTCCAAGTGCCCGCTAGTTAACCTAGATAGTCCAAGTGCCCGCTAAGCAACCTACATAGTCCAAGTGCCCGTTCGTTAACCTAGAAGTCCAAGTGCCCGCTAGGTAACCTAGACAGGCCAAGTGCCCGCTAGGTTACCTGTATATTCCAAGTGCCCGTTCGTTAACTTAGATAGTCCAAGTGCTCACTAGGTAACCTATATAGTCCAAGTGCCTGCTAGGTAACCTAGATAGTCCAAGGGCCCGCTAGTTAACCTACATAGTCCATGGGCTCACTTGTTAACTTTGATAATCCAAGTGCCCGCTAGTTAACCTAGATTGTCCAAGTGCCCGCTAGTTAACCTAGATTGTCCAAGTGCCCACTAGGGATCCTTCATAATCCAAGTGCCTTCTAGGTAACCTAGATAGTCCAAGTGCTCGCTAGTTAACCTAAATAGTCCTAGTGCCCGTTAGTTAACCTAGATAGTCCAATTGCCCACTAGGGGACGTACATAGTCCATGTGCCTGCTAGGAAACTTAGATAGTCCAAGTGCCCGCTATTTAACCTACATAGTCAAATTTCCCGCTAGTTAACCTAAGTAGTACCAATGTCTGATAGGGATCCTACATAGTCCAAGTGCCCGCTAGGTTACCTAGACAGTCCTAGTGCCCGCTAGTTAACCTACATAGTCCAAGTGCCCGATAGGGAACCTACATAATCCAAGTGCCCGCTAGGGAACCTACACAGTCCATGTGCCCGCTAGGCAACCTACATAGTCCAAGTGCCCGTTAGTTAACCTAGATAGTCAAAGTGCCTGCAAGTTAACCTAGATAGTCCAAGTGCCCGCTAGGTAACCTACATAGTCCAAGTTCCCGCTTGGTAAACTTAATAGTCCAAATGCCCGCTAGGGAAACTACATAGTCCAAGTGCCCGCTAGTTAACCTAGATACTCCAAGTGCCTGCTAGTAAACCTACATAATCCATGGGCCAGCTAGTTAACCTACATAGTGCAAGGGCCCGCTAGTTAACCTAGATCGTGCAAGTGTCCGCTAGTTAACCTACATAGTCCACGTGTCCGCTAGGTAACCTAGATAGTCCAAGTGCCCGCTAGGGATCCTTCATAATCCAAGTGCCTGCTAGGTAACCTAAATAGTCCAAGTGCCCGATAGTTAACCTAGATAGTCCTAGTTCCCTTTAGTAAACCTAGATAGTCCAAGTGCCCGCTAGTTAACCTAGATAGTCCTAGTTCCCATTAGTTAACCTAGATAGTCCAAGTGCCCACTAGGGGACGTACAAAGTCCAAGTGGCCGCTAGTTAACCTACATAGTCCAAGGTCCACTAGTTAGCCTAGATAGTCCAAGTGCCCGCTAGTTAACCTACATAGTACAAGGGCCCGCTAGTTGACCTAGATAGTCCAAGTTCCCGCTAGTTAACCTAGATAGTCAAAATGCCCGCTAGTTAACCTAAGTAGTAGAAATGCCTGATAGGCATCCTACATAGTCCAAGTGCCCGCTAGTTAACCTACATAATCCAAGTCCCCGCTAGGTAACCTAGACAGTCCAAGTGACCATTATGTTACCTACATAGTCCAAGTGCCCGCTGGGTAACCTAGATAGTTTAAATGCCCGCTAGTTAACCTACATAGTCCATGTGCCTGCTAGGTAAACTAAATAGTCCACATGCCCACTAGGTAACCTAGACAGCCCAATTGCCCGCTAGTTAACCTAGACAGTCCAAGTACCCGATAGGGAACCTACATAGTCCAAGTGCCCGCTGGGAACCTACATAGTCCAAGTGCTCGCTAGGGAACCTACATAGTCCAAGTGCCCGTTAGTTAACCTAGATATTCAAAGTGCCTGCTAGGTAACCTAAATAATCAAAGTGCCTGCTAGGGAACCTACATAGTCCAAGTGCCCGCTAGGTAACCTAGATAGTCCAATTGCCCGTTAGCTAACCTACATAGTCGAAGTGTCCGCTAGTTACCCTACATAGTCCAAGTGCCCGTTCGTTAACCTAGATAGTCCAAGTGCCCGCTAGGTAACCTAAGTAGTCCAAATGTCCGATAGGGATCCTACATAGTCCAAGTGCCCGCTGGTAATCTACATAGTCCAAGTGCCCGTTCGTTAACCTAGATAGGCCAAGTGCCCGCTAGGTAACCTAGACAGTCCAAGTGCCCACTAGGTTACCTACATAGTCCAAGGGCCCGCTAGGTAACCTTGATACTCCAAGTGCCTTCTAGTTAACCTACATAGTCCATGTGCCCGCTAGGTAACCTACATAGTCCAAGTGCCCACTAGGTAACCTAAATAATCCAAATGGCCGCTAGGGAAACTACATAGTCCAAGTGCCCGCTAGTTAACCTAGATAGTCCAAGTGCCCGCTAGTTAACCTATATAGTCCAAGTGCCTTCTAGTTAACCTACATAGTCCAAGTGCCCGCTAGTTAACCTAGATAGTCCAAGTGCCCGCTAGTAAACCTAGATAGTCCAAGGGCCCGCTAGTTAATCTAGATAGTCCAAGTGCCCGCTAGTAAACCTAGGTAATCCAAGTGCCCGCGAGTTAACCTAGAGAGTCCAAGGGCCCGCTAGTTAATCTAGATAGTACAAGTGCCCGCTAGTTAACCTAGATAGTCCAAGTGCCTCCTAGGTAACTTAAATAGTCCAAGTGCCCGCTAGGGAACCTACATAGTCCAACTGCCCGTTAGCTAACCTAGATAATCAAAGTGTCCGCTAGTTAACCTACATAGTCCAAGTGCCCGTTAATTAATCTGGATAGGCCAAGTGCCCGCTAGGTAACCTAGACAGTCCAAGTGTCTGCTAGGTTACCTACATAGTCCAAGTGCACTTTCGTTAACCTAGAAAGTCCAAGTGCCCGCTGGTAAACTACATTGTCCAAGGGCCCGCTAGGTAACCTTGATAGTCCAAGTGCTTTCTAGTTAACCTACATAGTCCAAGTGCCCGCTAGGTAACCTACATAGTCCAAGTGCCCACTAGGTAACCTATATAATCCAAATGCCCGCTAGGGAAACTACATAGTCCAAGTGCCCGCTAGTTAACCTAGATAGTCCAAGTGCCCGCTGGTAACCTACATAGTCCAAGGACCCGCTAGGTAACCTTGATAGTCCAAGTGACTTCTAGTTAACCTATATAGTCCAAGTGCCCACTAGGTAACCTACATAGTCCAAGTGCCCACTAGGTAACCTAAATAATCCAAAAGGCCGCTAGGGAAACTACATAGTCCAAGTGCCCGCTAGTTAACCTAGATAGTCCAAGTGCCCGCTAAGCAACCTACATAGTCCAAGTGCCCGTTCGTTAACCTAGAAGTCCAAGTGCCCGCTAGGTAACCTAGACTGTCCAAGTTCCCGCTAGGTTACCTGTATATTCCAAGTGCCCGTTCGTTAACTTAGATAGTCCAAGTGCCCACTAGGTAACCTATATAGTCCAAGTGCCCGCTAGTTAACCTAGATTGTCCAAGTGCCCGCTAGTTAACCTAGATTGTCCAAGTGCCCACTAGGGATCCTTCATAATCCAAGTGCCTTCTAGGTAACCTAGATAGTCCAAGTGCTCGCTAGTTAACCTAAATAGTCCTAGTGCCCGTTAGTTAACCTAGATAGTCCAATTGCCCACTAGGGGACGTACATAGTCCATGTGCCTGCTAGGAAACTTAGATAGTCCAAGTGCCCGCTATTTAACCTACATAGTCAAATTTCCCGCTAGTTAACCTAAGTAGTACCAATGTCTGATAGGGATCCTGCATAGTCCAAGTGCCCGCTAGGTTACCTAGACAGTCCTAGTGCCCGCTAGTTAACCTACATAGTCCAAGTGCCCGATAGGGAACCTACATAATCCAAGTGCCCGCTAGGGAACCTACACAGTCCATGTGCCCGCTAGGCAACCTACATAGTCCAAGTGCCCGTTAGTTAACCTAGATAGTCAAAGTGCCTGCTAGTTAACCTAGATAGTCCAAGTGCCCGCTAGGTAACCTACATAGTCCAAGTTCCCGCTTGGTAAACTTAATAGTCCAAATGCCCGCTAGGGAAACTACATAGTCCAAGTGCCCGCTAGTTAACCTAGATACTCCAAGTGCCTGCTAGTAAACCTACATAATCCATGGGCCAGCTAGTTAACCTACATAGTGCAAGGGCCCGCTAGTTAACCTAGATCGTGCAAGTGTCCGCTAGTTAACCTACATAGTCCACGTGTCCGCTAGGGATCCTTCATAATCCAAGTGCCTGCTAGGTAACCTAAATAGTCCAAGTGCCCGATAGTTAACCTAGATAGTCCTAGTTCCCTTTAGTAAACCTAGATAGTCCAAGTTCCCGCTAAGCAACCTACATAGTCCAAGTGCCCGTTTGTTAACCTAGAAGTCCAAGTGCCCGCTAGGTAACCTAGACTGTCCAAGTGCCCGCTAGGTTACCTACATAGTTCAAGTGCCCGTTCGTTAACCTAGATAGTCCAAGTGCCCGCTAGGTTACCTAGACAGTTCTAGTGCCCGCTAGTTAACCTACATTGTCCAAGTGCCCGATAGGGAACCTACATAATCCAAGTGCCCGATAGGGAACCTACATAATCCAAGAGCCCGCTAGGGAACCTACACAGTCCATGTGCCCGCTAGGCAACCTACAGAGTCCAATTGCCCATTAGTTAACCTAGATAGTCAAAGTGCCTGCTACTTAACCAAGATAGTCCAAGTGCCCGCTAGGTAACCTACATAGTACAAGGGCCCGCTAGTTGACCTAGATAGTCCAAGTTCCCGCTAGTTAACCTAGATAGTCAAAGTGCCCGCTAGTTAACCTAAGTAGTACAAATGTCTGATAGGCATCCTACATAGTCCAAGTGCCCGCTAGTTAACCTAGATCGTCCAAGTGCACGCTAGTTAACCTACATAGTACAAGGGCCCGCTAGTTGACCTAGATAGTCCAAGTTCCCGCTCATTAACCTAGATAGTGAAAGTGCCCGCTAGTTAACCTAAGTAGTACAAATGTCCGATAGGCATCCTACATAGTCCAAGTCCCCGCTAGTTAACCTAGATAGTCCAAGTGCCCGCTAGATAACCTAGATATTCCAAGTGCCCGCTAGTTAATCAGGATCATCAAAGTGCCCTCTAGTTAACTTACATAGTCCAAAGGCCTGCTAGGTAACCTACATAGAGCAAGGACCCCCTAGTTAACCTTGATAGTCCAAGTGCCCGCTAGTTAACCTACAGAGTCCAAGTTCACACTAGGTAACCTAGACAGTCCAAATGACGATTAGGTTACCTACATAGTCCAAGTGCCCGTTCGTTAACCTACATAGTCCAAGTGCCCGTTCATTAACCTACATAGTCCAAGTGCCCGCTAGGTAACGTAGATAGCCCAAGTGCCCGCTAGGGAACGTACATAGTCCAGGTGCCCGCTAGGTAACCTAGATAGTCCAAGTGCCCGCTAGTTAACCTACATAGTCCAAGTGCATCCTCGGTAAACTACATAGTCCATGTGCCCACTATGTAACCTAGACTGTCCAATTACCCCCTTGTTAACCTAGACAGTCCAAGTACCCGATAGGGAATCTAAATATCCAAGTGCTCGCTAGGGAACCTACATAGTCCAAGTGCTCGCTAGGCAACCTACATAGTCCAAATGCCCGCTAGGTAACTTAGATAGTCCAATTGCCCATTAGCTAACCTAGATAGTCGAAGTGTCCGCTAGTTAACCTACATAGTCCAAGTGCCCGTTCGTTAACGTAGATAGGCCAAGTGCCTGCTAGGTAACCTAGACAGTCCAAGTGCCCGCTAGGTTACCTACATAGTCCAAGTGCACGTTCATTAACCTAGATAGTCCAAGTGCCCGCTGGTAACCTACATAGTCCAAGGGCCCGCTAGGTAACCTTGATAGTCCAAGTGCCTTCTAGTTAACCTACATAGTCCAAGTGCCTGCCTGGTAACCTACATAGTCCAAGTGCCCACTAGGTAACCTAAATAATCCAAATGGCCGCTAGGGAAACTACATAGTCCATGTGCCCGCTTGTTAACCTAGATAGTCCAAGTGCCCGCTAAGCAACCTACATAGTCCAAGTGCCCATTCGTTAACCTAGATAGTCAAAGTGCCCGCTAGGTAACCTAGACTGTCCAAGTGCCCGCTAGGTTACCTACATAGTTCAAGTGCCCGTTCGTTAACCTAGATAGTCCTAGTGCCCGCTAGGTTACCTAGACAGTTCTAGTGCCCGCTAGTTAACCTACATAGTCCAAGTGCCCGATAGGGAACCTACATAATCCAAGTGCCCGATAGGGAACCTACATAATCCAAGTGCCCGCTAGGGAACCTACACAGTCCATGTGCCCGCTAGGCAACCTACAGAGTCCAAGTGCCCGTTAGTTAACCTAGATAGTCAAAGTGCCTGCTATTTAACCAAGATAGTCCAAGTGCCCGCTAGGTAACCTACATAGTACAAGGGCCCGCTTGTTGACCTAGATAGTCCAAGTTCCAGCTAGTTAACCTAGATAGTCAAAGTGCCCTCTAGTTAACCTAAGTAGTACAAATGTCTGATAGGCATCCTACATAGTCCAAGTGCCCGCTAGTTAACCTAGATCATCCAAGTGCACGCTAGTTAACCTACATAGTACAAGGGCCCGCTAGTTGACCTAGATAGTCCAAGTTCCCGCTCGTTAACCTTGATAGTGAAAGTGCCCGCTAGTTAACCTAAGTAGTACAAATGCCTGATAGGCATCCTACATAGTCCAATTACCCGCTAGTTAACCTAGATCGTCCAAGTGCACGCTAGTTAACCTAGATCGTCCATGTGCACGCTAGTTAACCTACATAGTCCAAGGGCCCGCTAGTTAACCTATATAGTCCAAGTGCCCGCTAGGGAACCTACATAGTAAAAGTGGCCGCTAGGGAACCTACATAGTCCAAGTCCCCGCTGGTAAGCTACATATTCCAAGTGCCCGTTCGTTAACCTAGATAGGCCAAGTGCCCGCTAGGTAACCTAGACAGTCCAAGTGCCCGCTAGGTTACCTACATAGTCCAAGTGCACGTTCGTTAACCTAGATAGTCCAAGTGCCCGCTGGTAACCTACATAGTCCAAGGGCCCGCTAGGTAACCTAAATAATCCAAATGGCCGCTAGGGAAACTACATAGTCCAAGTGCCCGCTAGTTAACATAGATTGTCCAAGTGCCCGCTAGTTAACCTATGTAGTCCAAGTGCCTTCTAGTTAACCTACATAGTCCAAGTGCCCGCTAGTTAACCTAGATAGTCCAAGTGCCCGCTAGTAAACCTAGATAGTCCAAGGGCCCGCTAGTTAATCTAGATAGTCCAAGTGCCCGCTAGTAAACCTAGATAATCCAAGTGCCCGCGAGTTAACCTAGATAGTCCAAGGGCCCGCTAGTTAATCTAGATAGTACAAGTGCCCGCTAGTTAACCTAGATAGTCCAAGTGCCTCCTAGGTAACTTAAATAGTCCAAGTGCCCGCTAGGGAACCTACATAGTCCAAGTGCCCGCTAGGTAACCTAGATAGTCCAAATGCCCGTTAGCTAACCTAGATAGTCGAAGTGTCCGCTAGTTAACCTACATAGTCCAAGTGCCCGTTAATTAATCTGGATAGGCCAAGTGCCCACTAGGTAACCTAGACAGTCCAAGTGTCTGCTAGGTTACCTACATAGTCCAAGTGCACGTTCGTTAACCTAGAAAGTCCAAGTGCCCGCTGGTAAACTACATTGTCCAAGGGCCCGCTAGGTAACCTTGATAGTCCAAGTGCTTTCTAGTTAACCTACATAGTCCAAGTGCCCGCTAGGTAACCTACATAGTCCAAGTGCCCACTAGGTAACCTATATAATCCAAATGCCCGCTAGGGAAACTACATAGTCCAAGTGCACGTTCATTAACTTAGATAGTCCAAGTGCCCGCTGGTAACCTACATAGTCCAAGGACCCGCTAGGTAACCTTGATAGTCCAAGTGACTTCTAGTTAACCTACATAGTCCAAGTGCCCACTAGGTAACCTACATAGTCCAAGTGCCCACAAGGTAACCTAAATAATCCAAAAGGCCGCTAGGGAAACTACATAGTCCAAGTGCCCGCTAGTTAACCTAGATAGTCCAAGTGCCCGCTAAGCAACCTACATAGTCCAAGTGCCCGTTCGTTAACCTAGAAGTCCAAGTGCCCGCTAGGTAACCTAGATAGTCCTAGTTCCCATTAGTTAACCTAGATAGTCCAAGTGCCCACTAGGGGACGTACAAAGTCCAAGTGGCCGCTAGTTAACCTACATAGTCCAAGGTCCACTAGTTAGCCTAGATAGTCCAAGTGCCCGCTAGTTAACCTACATAGTACAAGGGCCCGCTAGTTGACCTAGATAGTCCAAGTTCCCGCTAGTTAACCTAGATAGTCAAAATGCCCGCTAGTTAACCTAAGTAGTAGAAATGCCTGATAGGCATCCTACATAGTCCAAGTGCCCGCTAGTTAACCTACATAATCCAAGTCCCCGCTAGGTAACCTAGACAGTCCAAGTGACCATTATGTTACCTACATAGTCCAAGTGCCCGCTGGGTAACCTAGATAGTTTAAATGCCCGCTAGTTAACCTACATAGTCCATGTGCCTGCTAGGTAAACTAAATAGTCCACATGCCCACTAGGTAACCTAGACAGCCCAATTGCCCGCTAGTTAACCTAGACAGTCCAAGTACCCGATAGGGAACCTACATAGTCCAAGTGCCCGCTGGGAACCTACATAGTCCAAGTGCTCGCTAGGGAACCTACATAGTCCAAGTGCCCGTTAGTTAACCTAGATATTCAAAGTGCCTGCTAGGTAACCTAAATAATCAAAGTGCCTGCTAGGGAACCTACATAGTCCAAGTGCCCGCTAGGTAACCTAGATAGTCCAATTGCCCGTTAGCTAACCTACATAGTCGAAGTGTCCGCTAGTTACCCTACATAGTCCAAGTGCCCGTTCGTTAACCTAGATAGTCCAAGTGCCCGCTAGGTAACCTAAGTAGTCCAAATGTCCGATAGGGATCCTACATAGTCCAAGTGCCCGCTGGTAATCTACATAGTCCAAGTGCCCGTTCGTTAACCTAGATAGGCCAAGTGCCCGCTAGGTAACCTAGACAGTCCAAGTGCCCACTAGGTTACCTACATAGTCCAAGTGCACGTTCGTTAACCTAGATAGTCCAAGTGCCCGCTGGTAACCTACATAGTCCAAGGGCCCGCTAGGTAACCTTGATACTCCAAGTGCCTTCTAGTTAACCTACATAGTCCATGTGCCCGCTAGGTAACCTACATAGTCCAAGTGCCCACTAGGTAACCTAAATAATCCAAATGGCCGCTAGGGAAACTACATAGTCCAAGTGCCCGCTAGTTAACCTAGATAGTCCAAGTGCCCGCTAGTTAACCTATATAGTCCAAGTGCCTTCTAGTTAACCTACATAGTCCAAGTGCCCGCTAGTTAACCTAGATAGTCCAAGTGCCCGCTAGTAAACCTAGATAGTCCAAGGGCCCGCTAGTTAATCTAGATAGTCCAAGTGCCCGCTAGTAAACCTAGGTAATCCAAGTGCCCGCGAGTTAACCTAGAGAGTCCAAGGGCCCGCTAGTTAATCTAGATAGTACAAGTGCCCGCTAGTTAACCTAGATAGTCCAAGTGCCTCCTAGGTAACTTAAATAGTCCAAGTGCCCGCTAGGGAACCTACATAGTCCAAATGCCCGTTAGCTAACCTAGATAATCAAAGTGTCCGCTAGTTAACCTACATAGTCCAAGTGCCCGTTAATTAATCTGGATAGGCCAAGTGCCCGCTAGGTAACCTAGACAGTCCAAGTGTCTGCTAGGTTACCTACATAGTCCAAGTGCACTTTCGTTAACCTAGAAAGTCCAAGTGCCCGCTGGTAAACTACATTGTCCAAGGGCCCGCTAGGTAACCTTGATAGTCCAAGTGCTTTCTAGTTAACCTACATAGTCCAAGTGCCCGCTAGGTAACCTACATAGTCCAAGTGCCCACTAGGTAACCTATATAATCCAAATGCCCGCTAGGGAAACTACATAGTCCAAGTGCCCGCTAGTTAACCTAGATAGTCCAAGTGCCCGCTGGTAACCTACATAGTCCAAGGACCCGCTAGGTAACCTTGATAGTCCAAGTGACTTCTAGTTAACCTATATAGTCCAAGTGCCCACTAGGTAACCTACATAGTCCAAGTGCCCACTAGGTAACCTAAATAATCCAAAAGGCCGCTAGGGAAACTACATAGTCCAAGTGCCCGCTAGTTAACCTAGATAGTCCAAGTGCCCGCTAAGCAACCTACATAGTCCAAGTGCCCGTTCGTTAACCTAGAAGTCCAAGTGCCCGCTAGGTAACCTAGACTGTCCAAGTTCCCGCTAGGTTACCTGTATATTCCAAGTGCCCGTTCGTTAACTTAGATAGTCCAAGTGCCCACTAGGTAACCTATATAGTCCAAGTGCCCGCTAGTTAACCTAGATTGTCCAAGTGCCCGCTAGTTAACCTAGATTGTCCAAGTGCCCACTAGGGATCCTTCATAATCCAAGTGCCTTCTAGGTAACCTAGATAGTCCAAGTGCTCGCTAGTTAACCTAAATAGTCCTAGTGCCCGTTAGTTAACCTAGATAGTCCAATTGCCCACTAGGGGACGTACATAGTCCATGTGCCTGCTAGGAAACTTAGATAGTCCAAGTGCCCGCTATTTAACCTACATAGTCAAATTTCCCGCTAGTTAACCTAAGTAGTACCAATGTCTGATAGGGATCCTGCATAGTCCAAGTGCCCGCTAGGTTACCTAGACAGTCCTAGTGCCCGCTAGTTAACCTACATAGTCCAAGTGCCCGATAGGGAACCTACATAATCCAAGTGCCCGCTAGGGAACCTACACAGTCCATGTGCCCGCTAGGCAACCTACATAGTCCAAGTGCCCGTTAGTTAACCTAGATAGTCAAAGTGCCTGCTAGTTAACCTAGATAGTCCAAGTGCCCGCTAGGTAACCTACATAGTCCAAGTTCCCGCTTGGTAAACTTAATAGTCCAAATGCCCGCTAGGGAAACTACATAGTCCAAGTGCCCGCTAGTTAACCTAGATACTCCAAGTGCCTGCTAGTAAACCTACATAATCCATGGGCCAGCTAGTTAACCTACATAGTGCAAGGGCCCGCTAGTTAACCTAGATCGTGCAAGTGTCCGCTAGTTAACCTACATAGTCCACGTGTCCGCTAGGGATCCTTCATAATCCAAGTGCCTGCTAGGTAACCTAAATAGTCCAAGTGCCCGATAGTTAACCTAGATAGTCCTAGTTCCCTTTAGTAAACCTAGATAGTCCAAGTGCCCGCTAAGCAACCTACATAGTCCAAGTGCCCGTTTGTTAACCTAGAAGTCCAAGTGCCCGCTAGGTAACCTAGACTGTCCAAGTGCCCGCTAGGTTACCTACATAGTTCAAGTGCCCGTTCGTTAACCTAGATAGTCCAAGTGCCCGCTAGGTTACCTAGACAGTTCTAGTGCCCGCTAGTTAACCTACATTGTCCAAGTGCCCGATAGGGAACCTACATAATCCAAGTGCCCGATAGGGAACCTACATAATCCAAGAGCCCGCTAGGGAACCTACACAGTCCATGTGCCCGCTAGGCAACCTACAGAGTCCAATTGCCCATTAGTTAACCTAGATAGTCAAAGTGCCTGCTACTTAACCAAGATAGTCCAAGTGCCCGCTAGGTAACCTACATAGTACAAGGGCCCGCTAGTTGACCTAGATAGTCCAAGTTCCCGCTAGTTAACCTAGATAGTCAAAGTGCCCGCTAGTTAACCTAAGTAGTACAAATGTCTGATAGGCATCCTACATAGTCCAAGTGCCCGCTAGTTAACCTAGATCGTCCAAGTGCACGCTAGTTAACCTACATAGTACAAGGGCCCGCTAGTTGACCTAGATAGTCCAAGTTCCCGCTCATTAACCTAGATAGTGAAAGTGCCCGCTAGTTAACCTAAGTAGTACAAATGTCCGATAGGCATCCTACATAGTCCAAGTCCCCGCTAGTTAACCTAGATAGTCCAAGTGCCCGCTAGATAACCTAGATATTCCAAGTGCCCGCTAGTTAATCAGGATCATCAAAGTGCCCTCTAGTTAACTTACATAGTCCAAAGGCCTGCTAGGTAACCTACATAGAGCAAGGACCCCCTAGTTAACCTTGATAGTCCAAGTGCCCGCTAGTTAACCTACAGAGTCCAAGTTCACACTAGGTAACCTAGACAGTCCAAATGACGATTAGGTTACCTACATAGTCCAAGTGCCCGTTCGTTAACCTACATAGTCCAAGTGCCCGTTCATTAACCTACATAGTCCAAGTGCCCGCTAGGTAACGTAGATAGCCCAAGTGCCCGCTAGGGAACGTACATAGTCCAGGTGCCCGCTAGGTAACCTAGATAGTCCAAGTGCCCGCTAGTTAACCTACATAGTCCAAGTGCATCCTCGGTAAACTACATAGTCCATGTGCCCACTATGTAACCTAGACTGTCCAATTACCCCCTTGTTAACCTAGACAGTCCAAGTACCCGATAGGGAATCTAAATATCCAAGTGCTCGCTAGGGAACCTACATAGTCCAAGTGCTCGCTAGGCAACCTACATAGTCCAAATGCCCGCTAGGTAACTTAGATAGTCCAATTGCCCATTAGCTAACCTAGATAGTCGAAGTGTCCGCTAGTTAACCTACATAGTCCAAGTGCCCGTTCGTTAACGTAGATAGGCCAAGTGCCTGCTAGGTAACCTAGACAGTCCAAGTGCCCGCTAGGTTACCTACATAGTCCAAGTGCACGTTCATTAACCTAGATAGTCCAAGTGCCCGCTGGTAACCTACATAGTCCAAGGGCCCGCTAGGTAACCTTGATAGTCCAAGTGCCTTCTAGTTAACCTACATAGTCCAAGTGCCTGCCTGGTAACCTACATAGTCCAAGTGCCCACTAGGTAACCTAAATAATCCAAATGGCCGCTAGGGAAACTACATAGTCCATGTGCCCGCTTGTTAACCTAGATAGTCCAAGTGCCCGCTAAGCAACCTACATAGTCCAAGTGCCCATTCGTTAACCTAGATAGTCAAAGTGCCCGCTAGGTAACCTAGACTGTCCAAGTGCCCGCTAGGTTACCTACATAGTTCAAGTGCCCGTTCGTTAACCTAGATAGTCCTAGTGCCCGCTAGGTTACCTAGACAGTTCTAGTGCCCGCTAGTTAACCTACATAGTCCAAGTGCCCGATAGGGAACCTACATAATCCAAGTGCCCGATAGGGAACCTACATAATCCAAGTGCCCGCTAGGGAACCTACACAGTCCATGTGCCCGCTAGGCAACCTACAGAGTCCAAGTGCCCGTTAGTTAACCTAGATAGTCAAAGTGCCTGCTATTTAACCAAGATAGTCCAAGTGCCCGCTAGGTAACCTACATAGTACAAGGGCCCGCTTGTTGACCTAGATAGTCCAAGATCCAGCTAGTTAACCTAGATAGTCAAAGTGCCCTCTAGTTAACCTAAGTAGTACAAATGTCTGATAGGCATCCTACATAGTCCAAGTGCCCGCTAGTTAACCTAGATCATCCAAGTGCACGCTAGTTAACCTACATAGTACAAGGGCCCGCTAGTTGACCTAGATAGTCCAAGTTCCCGCTCGTTAACCTTGATAGTGAAAGTGCCCGCTAGTTAACCTAAGTAGTACAAATGCCTGATAGGCATCCTACATAGTCCAATTACCCGCTAGTTAACCTAGATCGTCCAAGTGCACGCTAGTTAACCTAGATCGTCCATGTGCACGCTAGTTAACCTACATAGTCCAAGGGCCCGCTAGTTAACCTATATAGTCCAAGTGCCCGCTAGGGAACCTACATAGTAAAAGTGGCCGCTAGGGAACCTACATAGTCCAAGTCCCCGCTGGTAAGCTACATATTCCAAGTGCCCGTTCGTTAACCTAGATAGGCCAAGTGCCCGCTAGGTAACCTAGACAGTCCAAGTGCCCGCTAGGTTACCTACATAGTCCAAGTGCACGTTCGTTAACCTAGATAGTCCAAGTGCCCGCTGGTAACCTACATAGTCCAAGGGCCCGCTAGGTAACCTAAATAATCCAAATGGCCGCTAGGGAAACTACATAGTCCAAGTGCCCGCTAGTTAACATAGATTGTCCAAGTGCCCGCTAGTTAACCTATGTAGTCCAAGTGCCTTCTAGTTAACCTACATAGTCCAAGTGCCCGCTAGTTAACCTAGATAGTCCAAGTGCCCGCTAGTAAACCTAGATAGTCCAAGGGCCCGCTAGTTAATCTAGATAGTCCAAGTGCCCGCTAGTAAACCTAGATAATCCAAGTGCCCGCGAGTTAACCTAGATAGTCCAAGGGCCCGCTAGTTAATCTAGATAGTACAAGTGCCCGCTAGTTAACCTAGATAGTCCAAGTGCCTCCTAGGTAACTTAAATAGTCCAAGTGCCCGCTAGGGAACCTACATAGTCCAAGTGCCCGCTAGGTAACCTAGATAGTCCAAATGCCCGTTAGCTAACCTAGATAGTCGAAGTGTCCGCTAGTTAACCTACATAGTCCAAGTGCCCGTTAATTAATCTGGATAGGCCAAGTGCCCACTAGGTAACCTAGACAGTCCAAGTGTCTGCTAGGTTACCTACATAGTCCAAGTGCACGTTCGTTAACCTAGAAAGTCCAAGTGCCCGCTGGTAAACTACATTGTCCAAGGGCCCGCTAGGTAACCTTGATAGTCCAAGTGCTTTCTAGTTAACCTACATAGTCCAAGTGCCCGCTAGGTAACCTACATAGTCCAAGTGCCCACTAGGTAACCTATATAATCCAAATGCCCGCTAGGGAAACTACATAGTCCAAGTGCACGTTCATTAACTTAGATAGTCCAAGTGCCCGCTGGTAACCTACATAGTCCAAGGACCCGCTAGGTAACCTTGATAGTCCAAGTGACTTCTAGTTAACCTACATAGTCCAAGTGCCCACTAGGTAACCTACATAGTCCAAGTGCCCACAAGGTAACCTAAATAATCCAAAAGGCCGCTAGGGAAACTACATAGTCCAAGTGCCCGCTAGTTAACCTAGATAGTCCAAGTGCCCGCTAAGCAACCTACATAGTCCAAGTGCCCGTTCGTTAACCTAGAAGTCCAAGTGCCCGCTAGGTAACCTAGACAGTCCAAGTGCCTGCTAGGTAACCTATATAGTCCAAGGGCCCGCTAGTTAACCTACATAGTCCATGGGCTCACTTGTTAACTTTGATAGTCCAAGTGCCCGCTAGTTAACCTAGATTGTCCAAGTGCCCGCTAGTTAACCTAGATTGTCCAAGTGCCCGCTAGGGATCCTTCATAATCCAAGTGCCTTCTAGGTAACCTAGATAGTCCAAGTGCTCGCTAGTTAACCTAGATAGTCCTAATGCCCGTTAGTTAACCTAGATAGTCCAATTGCCCACTAGGGGACGTACATAGTCCATGTGCCTGCTAGGAAACTTAGATAGTCCAAGTGCCCGCTATGTAACCTACATAGTCAAATTTCCCGCTAGTTAACCTAAGTAGTACCAATGTCTGATAGGGATCCTACATAGTCCAAGTGCCCGCTAGGTTACCTAGACAGTCCTAGAGCCCGCTAGTTAACCTACATAGTCCAAGTGCCCGATAGGGAACCTACATAATCCAAGTGCCCGATAGGGAACTTACATAATCCAAGTGCCCGCTAGGGAACCTACATAGTCCAAGTGCCCGTTAGTTAACCTAGATAGTCAAAGTGCCTGCTAGTTAAGCTAGATAGTCCATGTGCCCGCTAGTTAACCTACATAGTCCAAGTGCCCGCTAGTTAACCTAGATACTCCAAGTGCCTGCTAGTAAACCTACATAATCCATGGGCCAGCTAGTTAACCTACATAGTGCAAGGGCCCGCTAGTTAACCTAGATCGTGCAAGTGTCCGCTAGTTAACCTACATAGTCCACGTGTCCGCTAGGTAACCTAGATAGTCCAAGTGCCCGCTAGTTAATCAGAATCATCAAAGTGCCCTCTAGTTAACTTACATAGTCCAAAGGCCTGCTAGTTAACCTACATAGAGCAAGGACCCCCTAGTTAACCTTGATAGTCCAAGTGCCCGCTAGTTAACCTACAGAGTCAAAGTTTACGCTAGGTAACCTAGACAGTCCAAGTGACCATTAGGTTACCTACATAGTCCAAGTGCCCGTTCGTTAACCTACATAGTCCAAGTGCCCGCTAGGTAACGTAGATAGCCCAAGTGCCCGCTAGGGAACGTACATAGTCCAGGTGCCCGCTAGGTAACCTAGATAGTCCAAGTGCCCGCTAGTTAACCTACATAGTCCAAGTGCATCCTAGGTAAACTACATAGTCCAAGTGCCCACTAGGTAACCTAGACTGTCCAATTACCCCCTTGTTAACTTAGACAGTCCAAGTACCCGATAGGGAAGCTAAATATCCAAGTGCTCGCTAGGGAACCTACATAGTCCAAGTGCTCGCTAGGCAACCTACATAGTCGAAGTGCCCACTAGGTAACCTAGATAGTCCAATTGCCCATTAGCTAACCTAGATAGTCGAAGTGTCCGCTAGTTAACCTACATAGTCCAAGTGCCCGTTCGTTAAAGTAGATAGGCCAAGTGCCTGCTAGGTAACCTAGACAGTCCAAGTGCCCGCTAGGTTACCTACATAGTCCAAGTGCACGTTCATTAACCTAGATAGTCCAAGTGCCCGCTGGTAACCTACATAGTCCAAGGGCCCGCTAGGTAACCTTGATAGTCCAAGTGCCTTCTAGTTAACCTACATAGTCCAAGTGCCCACTAGGTAACCTACATAGTCCAAGTGCCCACTAGGTAACCTAAATAATCCAAATG
The DNA here is from genome assembly GCF_050624435.1 of Tenrec ecaudatus. Lineage (NCBI taxonomy): Eukaryota > Metazoa > Chordata > Mammalia > Afrosoricida > Tenrecidae > Tenrec > Tenrec ecaudatus. The sequence goes on from NW_027457627.1 coordinate 823,343, forward strand.
GCAGCTAGGGAAACTACATAGTCCAAGTGCCCGCTAGTTAACCTAGATAGTCCAAGTGCCCGCTAAGCAACCTACATAATCCAAGTGCCCGTTCGTTAACCTAGAAGTCCAAGTGCCCGCTAGGTAACCTAGACAGTCCAAGTGCCCGCTAGGTTACCTGTATATTCCAAGTGCCCTTTCGTTAACTTAGATAGTCCAAGTGCCCACTAGTTAACCTATATAGTCCAAGTGCCTGCTAGGTAACCTAGATAGTCCAAGGGCCCGCTAGTTAACCTACATAGTCCATGGGCTCACTTGTTAACTTTGATAGTCCAAGTGCCCGCTAGTTAACCTAGATTGTCCAAGTGCCCGCTAGTTAACCTAGATTGTCCAAGTGCCCACTAGGGATCCTTCATAATCCAAGTGCCTTCTAGGTAACCTAGATAGTCCAAGTGCTCGCTAGTTAACCTAAATAGTCCTAGTGCCCGTTAGTTAACCTAGATAGTCCAATTGCCCACTAGGGGACGTACATAGTCCATGTGCCTGCTAGGAAACTTAGATAGTCCAAGTGCCCGCTATTTAACCTACATAGTCAAATTTCCCGCTAGTTAACCTAAGTAGTACCAATGTCTGATAGGGATCCTACATAATCCAAGTGCCCGCTAGGTTACCTAGACAGTCCTAGTGCCCGCTAGTTAACCTACATAGTCCAAGTGCCCGATAGGGAACCTACATAATCCAAGTGCCCGCTAGGGAACCTACACAGTCCATGTGCCCGCTAGGCAACCTACATAGTCCAAGTGCCCGTTAGTTAACCTAGATAGTCAAAGTGCCTGCTAGTTAACCTAGATAGTCCAAGTGCCCGCTAGGTAACCTACATAGTCCAAGTTCCCGCTTGGTAAACTTAATAGTCCAAATGCCCGCTAGGGAAACTACATAGTCCAAGTGCCCGCTAGTTAACCTAGATACTCCAAGTGCCTGCTAGTAAACCTACATAATCCATGGGCCAGCTAGTTAACCTACATAGTGCAAGGGCCAGCTAGTTAACCTAGATCGTGCAAGTGTCCGCTAGTTAACCTACATAGTCCACGTGTCCGCTAGGTAACCTAGATAGTCCAAGTGCCCGCTAGGGATCCTTCATAATCCAAGTGCCTGCTAGGTAACCTAAATAGTCCAAGTGCCTGATAGTTAACCTAGATAGTCCTAGTTCCCTTTAGTAAACCTAGATAGTCCAAGTGCCCGCTAGTTAACCTAGATAGTCCTAGTTCCCATTAGTTAACCTAGATAGTCCAAGTGCCCACTAGTGGACGTACAAAGTCCAAGTGGCCGCTAGTTAACCTACATAGTCCAAGGTCCACTAGTTAGCCTAGATAGTCCAAGTGCCCGCTAGTTAACCTACATAGTACAAGGGCCCGCTAGTTGACCTAGATAGTCCAAGTACCCGCTAGTTAACCTAGAGAGTCAAAGTGCCCGCAAGTTAACCTAAGTAGTACAAATGCCTGATAGGCATCCTACATAGTCCAAGTGCCCGCTAGTTAACCTACATAATCCAAGTCCCCGCTAGGTAACCTAGACAGTCCAAGTGACCATTATGTTACCTACATAGTCCAAGTGCCCGCTGGGTAACCTAGATAGTCTAAATGCCCGTTAGTTAACCTACATAGTCCATGTGCCTGCTAGGTAAACTACATAGTCCACGTGCCCACTAGGTAACCTAGACAGCCCAATAGCCCGCTAGTTAACCTAGACAGTCCAAGTACCCGATAGGGAACCTACATAGTCCAAGTGCCCGCTGGGAACCTACATAGTCCAAGTGCTCGCTAGGGAACCTACATAGTCCAAGTGCCCGTTAGTTAACCTAGATAGTCAAAGTGCCTGCTAGGTAACCTAAATAATCCAAGTGCCTGCTAGGGAACCTACATAGTCCAAGTGCCCGCTAGGTAACCTAGATAGTCCAATTGCCCGTTAGCTAACTTACATAGTCGAAGTGTCCAATAGTTACCCTACATAGTCCAAGTGCCCGTTCGTTAACCTAGATAGTCCAAGTGCCCGCTAGGTAACCTAAGTAGTCCAAATGTCCGATAGGGATCCTACACAGTCCAAGTGCCCGCTGGTAATCTACATAGTCCAAGTGCCCGTTCGTTAACCTAGATAGGCCAAGTGCCCGCTAGGTAAGCTAGACAGTCCAAGTGCCCGCTAGGTTACCTACATAGTCCAAGTGCACGTTCGTTAACCTAGATAGTCCAAGTGACCGCTGGTAACCTATGTAGTCCAAGTGCCTTCTAGTTAAACTACATAGTCCAAGTGCCCGCTAGTTAACCTAGATAGTCCAAGGGCCCGCTAGTTAATCTAGATAGTCCATGTGCCCGCTAGTAAACCTAGATAATCCAAGTGCCCGCGAGTTAACCTAGATAGTCCAAGGGCCCGCTAGTTAATCTAGATAGTACAAGTGCCCGCTAGTTAACCTAGATAGTCCAAGTGCCTCCTAGGTAACTTAAATAGTCCAAGTGCCCCCTAGGGAACCTACATAGTCCAAGTGCCCGCTAGGTAACCTAGATAGTCCAAATGCCCGTTAGCTAACCTAGATAGTCGAAGTGTCCGCTAGTTAACCTACATAGTCCAAGTGCCCGTTAATTAATCTGGATAGGCCAAGTGCCCGCTAGGTAACCTAGACAGTCCAAGTGTCTGCTAGGTTACCTACATAGTCCAAGTGCACGTTCGTTAACCTAGAAAGTCCAAGTGCCCGCTGGTAAACTACATTGTCCAAGGGCCCGCTAGGTAACCTTGATAGTCCAAGTGCTTTCTAGTTAACCTACATAGTCCAAGTGCCCGCTAGGTAACCTACATAGTCCAAGTGCCCACTAGGTAACCTATATAATCCAAATGCCCGCTAGGGAAACTACATAGTCCAAGTGCACGTTCATTAACTTAGATAGTCCAAGTGTCCGCTGGTAACCTACATAGTCCAAGGACCCGCTAGGTAACCTTGATAGTCCAAGTGACTTCTAGTTAACCTACATAGTCCAAGTGCCCACTAGGTAACCTACATAGTCCAAGTGCCCACAAGGTAACCTAAATAATCCAAAAGGCCGCTAGGGAAACTACATAGTCCAAGTGCCCGCTAGTTAACCTAGATAGTCCAAGTGCCCGCTAAGCAACCTACATAGTCCAAGTGCCTGTTCGTTAACCTAGAAGTCCAAGTGCCCGCTAGGTAACCTAGACAGTCCAAGTGCCCGCTAGGTTACCTGTATATTCCAAGTGCCCGTTCGTTAACTTAGATAGTCCAAGTGCCCACTAGGTAACCTATATAGTCCAAGTGCCTGCTAGGTAACCTATATAGTCCAAGGGCCCGCTAGTTAACCTACATAGTCCATGGGCTCACTTGTTAACTTTGATAGTCCAAGTGCCCGCTAGTTAACCTAGATTGTCCAAGTGCCCGCTAGTTAACCTAGATTGTCCAAGTGCCCGCTAGGGATCCTTCATAATCCAAGTGCCTTCTAGGTAACCTAGATAGTCCAAGTGCTCGCTAGTTAACCTAGATAGTCCTAGTGCCCGTTAGTTAACCTAGATAGTCCAATTGCCCACTAGGCGACGTACATAGTCCATGTGCCTGCTAGGAAACTTAGATAGTCCAAGTGCCCGCTATGTAACCTACATAGTCAAATTTCCCGCTAGTTAACCTAAGTAGTACCAATGTCTGATAGGGATCCTACATAGTCCAAGTGCCCGCTAGGTTACCTAGACAGTCCTAGAGCCCGCTAGTTAACCTACATAGTCCAAGTGCCCGATAGGGAACCTACATAATCCAAGTGCCCGATAGGGAACTTACATAATCCAAGTGCCCGCTAGGGAACCTACACAGTCCATGTGCCCGCTAGGCAACCTACATAGTCCAAGTGCCCGTTAGTTAACCTAGATAGTCAAAATGCCTGCTAGTTAACCTAGATAGTCCAAGTGCCCGCTAGGTAACCTACATAGTCCAAGTTCCCGCTTGGTAAACTTAATAGTCCAAATGCCCGCTAGGGAAACTACATAGTCCAAGTGCCCGCTAGTTAACCTAGATACTCCAAGTGCCTGCTAGTAAACCTACATAATCCATGGGCCAGCTAGTTAACCTACATAGTGCAAGGGCCCGCTAGTTAACCTAGATCGTGCAAGTGTCCGCTAGTTAACCTACATAGTCCACGTGTCCGCTAGGTAACCTAGATAGTCCAAGTGCCCGATAGTTAACCTAGATAGTCCTAGTTCCCTTTAGTAAACCTAGATAGTCCAAGTGCCCGCTAGTTAACCTAGATAGTCCTAGTTCCCATTAGTTAACCTAGATAGTCCAAGTGCCCACTAGTGGACGTACAAAGTCCAAGTGGCCGCTAGTTAACCTACATAGTCCAAGGTCCACTAGTTAGCCTAGATAGTCCAAGTGCCCGCTAGTTAACCTACATAGTACAAGGGCCCGTAGTTGACCTAGATAGTCCAAGTTCCCGCTAGTTAACCTAGATAGTCAAAGTGCCCGCTAGTTAACCTAAGTAGTACAAATGCCTGATAGGCATCCTACATAGTCCAAGTGCCCGCTAGTTAACCTACATAATCCAAGTCCCCGCTAGGTAACCTAGACAGTCCAAGTGACCATTATGTTACCTACATAGTCCAAGTGCCCGCTGGGTAACCTAGATAGTCCAAGTGCCCGCTAGTTAACCTACATAGTCCAAGTGCCTGCTAGGTAAACTACATAGTCCAAGTGCCCACTAGGTAACCTAGATAGCCCAATTGCCCGCTAGTTAACCTAGACAGTCCAAGTACCCGATAGGGAACCTACATAGTCCAAGTGCCCGCTGGGAACCTACATAGTCCAAGTGCTCGCTAGGGAACCTACATAGTCCAAGTGCCCGTTAGTTAACCTAGATAGTCAAAGTGCCTGCTAGGTAACCTAAATAATCCAAGTGCCTGCTAGGGAACCTACATAGTCCAAGTGCCCGCTAGGTAACCTAGATAGTCCAATTGCTCGTTAGCTAACCTACATAGTCGAAGTGTCCGCTAGTTACCCTACATAGTCCAAGTGCCCGTTCGTTAACCTAGATAGTCCAAGTGCCCGCTAGGTAACCTAAGTAGTCCAAATGTCCGATAGGGATCCTACATAGTCCATGTGCCCGCTGGTAATCTACATAGTCCAAGTGCCCGTTCGTTAACCTAGATAGGCCAAGTGCCCGCTAGGTAACCTAGACAGTCCAAGTGCCCGCTAGGTTACCTACATAGTCCAAGTGCACGTTCGTTAACCTAGATAGTCCAAGTGCCCGCTGGTATCCTACATAGTCCAAGGGCCCGCTAGGTAACCTTGATAGTCCAAGTGCCTTCTAGTTAACCTACATAGTCCAAGTGCCCGCTAGGTAACCTACATAGTCCAAGTGCCCACTAGGTAACCTAAATAATCCAAATGGTCGCTAGCGAAACTACATAGTCCAAGTGCCCGCTAGTTAACCTAGATAGTCCAATTGCCCGCTAGGGAACCTAGATAGTCCAAGTGCGCGCTAGTTAACCTACATAGTCTAAGGGCCCGCTAGTTAACCTACATAGTACATGGGCCCGCAAGTTGACCTAGATAGTCCAAGGGCCCGCTAGTTAACCTAGATCGTCCAAGTGCCCGCTAGTTAACCTAAGTAGTCCAAATGTCCGATAGGGATCCTACATAGTCCAGATGCCCGCTAGGTACCCTGCATAGTCCAAGTGCCCGTTCGTTAACCTAGATAATCAAAGGCCCGCTAGGTAACCTAGACAGTCCAAGTGCCCGCTAGGTTACCTACATAGTCCAAGTGCCCGTTCATTAACCTAGATAGTCCAAGTGCCTGCTAGGTTACCTAGACAGTCCAAGTGCCCGCTAGTTAACCTACATAGTCCAAGTGCCCGATAGGGAACCTACATAGTCCAAGTGCCCGCTAGGCAATCTACATATTCCAAGTGCCAATTAGTTAACCCAGATAGTCCAAGTGCCCACTAGGGAACGTACATAGTCCAAGTGCCCGCTAGGTAACCTACATAGTCCAAGTTCCCCATGGTAACCTAAATAGTACAAATGCCCGCTAGGGAAACTACATAGTCCAAGTGCCTGCTAGTTAACCTAGATAGTCCAAGTGCCTGTTAGTAAACCTACATAATCCATGGGCCCGCTAGTTAACCTACATAGTACAAGTGCCCGCTAGGAAGGTACATAGTCCATGTGCCCGCTAGGTAACCTAGAGAGTGCAAGTGCCCGCTAGTTAACCTACATAGTCCAAGTGCCTGCTAGTTAACCTAGATAGTCCAAGTGCCTGTTAGTAAACCTACATAATCCATGGGCCCGCTAGTTAACCTACATAGTACAAGTGCCCGCTAGGGAAGGTACATAGTCCATGTGCCCGCTAGGTAACCTAGAGAGTGCAAGTGCCCGCTAGTTAACCTACATAGTCCAAGTGCCTGCTAGGTAATCTAGATAGTCCAAGGGTCTGATAGTTATCCTACATAGTCCAAGTGCCCGCTAGGTAACCTAGACTGTCAAAGTGCCCGCTAGTTAACCTACATAGTCCAAGTGCCGGATAGGGAACCTACATAAAACAAGGGCCCGCTAGGCAACCTACATAGTCCAAGTGCCCGTTAGTTAACCTAGATAGTCAAAGTGCCTGCTAGGTAACCTAGATAGTCCAAGTGCACGCTAGTTAACCTAGATAGTCCAAGTGCCCGCTAGTTAACCTAGATATTCCAAGTGCCCGCTAGTTAACCTAGATAGTCCAAGTGCCCGCTAGGTAACCTACATATTACAAGTGTCCGCTAGTTAACCTAGATCGTCCAATTGTCCGCTAGTTAACCTACATAGTCCAATTGCCCGCTAGGTAACCTAGACAGTCCAAGTGCCTGCTAGTTAACCTACATAGTCCAAGTGCCAGATAGGGAACCTACATAATCCAAGGGCCCGCTAGGCAACCTACATAATCCAAGTGCCCGTTAGTTAACCTAGATAGTCAAAGTGCCTACTAGGTAACCTAGATCGTCCAAGGGCCCCCTAGTTAGCCTACATAGTCCAAGTGCCCGCCAGGTAACCTAGATAGTCCAAGTGCCCGTTCGGTAACCTGATAGTCCAAGTGCCCTTTAGGGAACCTAGATAGTCCAAGGGCCCGCTAGAAAACCTACATAGTCCATGGGCCCGCTAGTTAACCTACATAGTGCAAGTGTCCGCTAGTTAACCTACATATTCCAAGTGCCCCCTAGTTAACCTACATAATCTAAGTTCACGTTAGCTAACCTATATAGTCCAAGTGCCCGCTAGTTATCCTAGATAGTCCAAGTGCTCACTAGTTAACCTACATAGTCCAAGTGCTCACTAGTTAACCTAGATAGACCAAGTGCCCGCTAGGGAACCTACCTAGTCCAAGTGCCCGATAGGGAACCTACATAGTCCAAGTGCCCGCTAGTTAACATAGATAGTCAAAGTACCCGCTAGGAAACGTACATAGTCCAAGTGCCCGCTAGTTAACGTACATAGTCCAAGTGCCCTCTAGGTAACGTAGATAGTCCAAGTGCCCGGTAGGGAACGTACATAGTCCCAGTGCCCGCTAGGTAACCTAGATAGTCCAAGTGCCCGCTATTTAACCTACATAGTCCAAGTGACTGCTAGGTAACCTAGATAGTCCAAGTGCCCAGTAGTTAACCTACATAGTCAAAGTTCCCCCTAGGTAACCTAGATCGTCCAAGTGCCCGCTAGTTAACCTAGATAGTCAATGGGCCCGCTAGTTAACCTACATAGTGCAAGAGCCCGCTAGCAAACCTAGATAATCCAAGTGCCCGCTAGTTAACCTATATCGTCCAAGTGCCCGCTAGTTAACCTAGATCGTCCAACTGCCCGCTAGTTAACCTACATAGTCAATGGGCCCGCTAGTTAACCTACATAGTGCAAGAGCCCACTAGTTAACCTACATATTCCAAGTGCCCCCTAGTTAACCTACATAATCTAAGTTCACGTTAGCTAACCTATATAGTCCAAGTGCCCGCTAGTTATCCTAGATAGTCCAAGTGCTCACTAGTTAACCTAGATAGTCCAAGTGCCCGCTAGTTAACATAGATAGTCCAAGTACCCGCTAGGAAACGTACATAGTCCAAGTGCCCGCTAGTTAACGTACATAGTCCAAGTGCCCGCTAGGTAACGTAGATAGTCCAAGTGCCCGCTAGGGAACGTACATAGTCCCAGTGCCCGCTAGGTAACCTAGATAGTCCAAGTGCCCGCTATTTAACCTACATAGTCCAAGTGACTGCTAGGTAACCTAGATAGTCCAAGTGCCCAGTAGTTAACCTACATAGTCAAATTTCCCCCTAGGTAACCTAGATCGTCCAAGTGCCTGCTAGTTAACCTACATAGTCAATGGGCCCGCTAGTTAACTTACATAGTGCAAGAGCCCGCTAGCTAACCTATATAATCCAAGTGCCCGCTAGTTAACCTATATCGTCCAAGTGCCCGCTAGTTAACCTAGATCGTCCAAGTGCCCGCTAGTTAACCTACATAGTCAATGGGCCCGCTAGTTAACCTATATAGTGCAAGAGCCCGCTAGTTAACCTAGATCGTACAAGTGTCCGCTACTTAACCTATATAGTCCACGTGCCAGTTAGCTAACCTAGATAGTCCAAGGGCCCGCTAGTTGACCTACATAGTCCAAGTGCCCGCTAGGGAACCTTCATAGTCCAAGTGCCACCTAGGTAACCTAGGTAGTCCAAGTGCCCGCTAGTTAACCTAGATAGTCCTAGTGCCCGTTACTTAACCCAGATAGTCCAAGTGCCCACTAGGGGATGTACTTAGTCCATGAGCCCGTTAGCTAATCTAGATAGTCCAAGTGCCCGCTAGTTAACAATGATCATCCAAGTGCTCGCTAGTTAACCTAGATAGCCCAAGTGCCCTCTAGTTAACCTATATCGTCCAAGTGCCCGCTAGTTAACCTACATAGTCCAAGGTCCGCAAGTTAAGCTAGATAGTCCAAATGCTCGCTAGTTAACCTACATAGTACAAGGGCCCACTAATTGACCTAGATAGTCCAAGTGCCCGCTAGTTAACCTAGATAGTCCAAGTGCCCGCTAGGTAAACTAAGTAGTCCAAATGTCCGATAGGGATCCTACATAGTCCAAGTGCCCGCTAGGTAACCCAGATCGTCCAAATGCCCGTTAGTTAACCTAGATAATCCATGTGCCCTCTAGGTAACCTAGACTGTCCAAGTGCCTGCTAGGTTACCTACATAGTCCAAGTGCCCGATCGTTAACCTAGATAGTCCAAGTGCCCGTTACCTAACCTAGATAGTCCATGTGCCCGCTAGGCAACCTACATAGCCCAAGAGCCCGTTCATTAACCTAGAAGTCCAAGTGCCCGCTAGGTAACCTAGACAGTCCACGTGCCCGCTAGGTTACCTGCATATTCCAAGTGCCCGTTCGTTAAGCTTAGATAGTCCAAGTGCCCACTAGGTAACCTACATAGTCCAAGTGCCCGCTAGGTAACCTATATAGCCCAAGTGCCCGCTAGGTAACCCAGATAGTCCAAGGGCCCGCTAGTTAACCTACATAGTCCAAGGGCTCACTTGTTCACTTTGATAGTTCAAGTGCCCGCTAGTTAACCTAGATCGTCCAAGTGTCCTCTAGTTAACCTACATAGTCCAAGTGCCCGCTAGTTAACCTATATACCAAGTGCCCGTTTCGTAACCTAGATATTCCAAGGGCACGCTAGTTAACCTATATCTTCCAAGTGCCCGCTAGGCAACCTAGATAGTCCAAGTGCCCGCTAGTTAACCTAGATAGTCCACGTGCCCGCTAGTTAACTTAGATAGTCCAAGTGCCTGCTAGGTAACCTACATAGTGCAAGTGTCCGCTAGTTAACCTACATATTCCAAGTGCCCGCTAGGTAACCTAGATACTGCAAGTGCCCGCTAGTTAACCTAGATAGTTCAATTACCCGCTAGGTAACCTAGATCATCCAAGGGCCCCCTAGTTAGCCTACATAGTAAATGCCCGGTAGTTAATCTAGGTAGTCCAAGGGCCCGCTAGTTAACGTAGATAGTCCAAGTGCCGCTAGTTAATCTACATAGTTCAAGGGCCCGCTAGTTAACCTACATAGTTTAAGTACCCGCTAAGAAACCTAGATACTCCAAGTACACGCTAGTTTACCTAGAGAGTCCAAGTGCCCTCTAGTTAACCTAGATCTTCCAAGTGCCCGCTAAGAAACCTAGATAGTCCAAGTGCCCGTTACCTAACCTAGATAGTCCAATTGCCCGCTACGCAACCTACATAGTCCAAGTGCCCGTTCGTTAACCTAGAAGTCCAAGTGCCCGCTAGGTAACCTAGACTCTCCAAGTGCCCGCTAGGTTACCTACATAGTCCAAATGCCCGTTCGGTAACCTGGATACTGCAAGGGCCCGCTAGTTAACCTACATAGTCAAAGTGCCCGGTAGTTAACTTACATAGTTCAAGTGTCCGTAGGGAACATACATAGTCCAAGTGCCCGCTAGGGAACATACAGAGTCCAAGTGCCCGCTAGGGAACCTACATAGTCCAAGTGCCCGCTAAGGAATCTGCATAGTTCAAGGGCCCACTAGTTAACCTACATAGTCCAAGTACCCGCTAGTTAACCTAGATCGTCCAAGTGTCCGCTAATTACCCTACATAGTACAAGTGACCACTAGGGAACCTAGATAGTCCAAGTGCCCGCTCTGGAACCTACATAGTCCAAGTGCCTGCTAGTGAACCTACATTGTCCAAGTGCCCGCTCTGGAACATACCTAGTCCAAGTGCCCGCTAGGGAATCTACATATTCCAAGGGCCCACTAGTTAACGTAGATAGTCCAAGTGCCGCTAGTTAACCTACATAGTCCAAGTACCCGCTTGTTAACCTAGATTGTCCAAGTGGCCGCTAGGTAACCTACATAGTCCAAGGGCCCGCTAGTTAACCTACATAATCCCAGGGCCCGCTAGTTAACCTACATCGTCCAAGGGCCCGCTAGGTAACCTAGACAGTTCAAGTGACCACTAGGTTACCTACATAGACCAAGTGCCCGTTCGTTAACCTACATAGTCCAAGTGCCCGCTAGGTAACCAATATAGTCCAAATGCCCGCTAAGGGCCCTAATTTTCCAATTGCCCGCTAGTAACCTAGATAGTCCAAGTGCTCGCTAGTTAACCTAGATAGTCCAAGTGCCCGCTAGTTAACCTAGATAGACCAAGTGCCCCCTAGGGAACCTACATAGTCCAAGTGCCCGTTAGGTAACCTAGATAGTCCAAATGCCCGCTAGGGAACCCACATCGTCCAAGTGCCCGCTAGGGAACTTACATAGTCCAAGGGCCCGGTAGGGAATCTACACAGTCCAAGTGCCCGTTAGTTAACCTAGATAGTCCCAGTGCCCGCTAGGTAACCTAGATAGTCCAACAGCCCGGTAGGTAACCTACATACTCCAAGTACCCTCTAGGTAACGTAGATAGTTCAAGTGCCAGCTAGGTAACCTAGATAGTCCAAGTGCCCGCTAGGTAACCTACAAAGTCTAAGTGCCCGCTAGGTAATCTATATAGTCCAAATGACCGTTAGGTAGCCTACACAGCCAAATTCCCGCTAGGTAACCTAGGTAATCCAAGGGCCACTAAGTAACCTACATAGCCTAGTGCCCCCTAGTTAACCTACATTATCCAAGTTCCCGATAGGGAACCTACATAGTCCAAGTGCCCGCTAGGTAACCTACATAGTCCAATTGCCCTCTAGTTAACCTACATAGTCCAAGTGCACCCGAGGGAACCTACATAATCCATGTGACCGCTAGGGAACCTACATAGTCCAAATGCCCGTTAGGTAACCTAGATAGTCTAAATGCCCGCCAGGAAACCCACATAGTCCAAATGCCCACTAGGTATCCTACATAGTCCAAGTGCCCACTAGTTAACCTAGATCCTCCAAGTACCCGCTAGTTAACCTAGATTGTCCAAGTGCCCGCAAGTTAACCTACATAGTCCAAGGGCCCACTAGTTAACCTAGATAGTCCAAGTGTCCTCTAGTTAACCTACATAGTCCAAGTGCCCGCTAGTTAACCTATATACCAAGTGCCCGCTACGTAACCTAGATAGTCCAAGGGCACGCTAATTAACCTACTTAGTCCAAGTGCCCGCTAGGCAACCTAGATAGTCCAAGTGCCCACTAAGGAACCTACATAGTCCAAGTGCACGCGAGTTAACCTAGATATTCCAATTGCCCGCAAGTTAACCTAGATAGTCCAAGTGCCCGCTACGTAACCTAGATAGTCCAAGTGCCCGCTACGTAACCTAGATAGTCCAAGTGCCCGCTAGCGAACGTACATAGTCCCAGTGTCCGCTAGGTAACCTAGATAGTGCAAGTGCCCGCTAGTTAACCTAGATAGTTCAAGTACCCGCTAGGTAACCTAAATCGTCCAATGGCCCCCTAATTAGCCTACATAGTCCAAGTGCCCGCTAGGTAACCTTGATAGTCCTTTTGCCCATTCGGTAACCTAGATAGTCCAAGGGCCCGCTAGTAAACCTACATAGTCCATGGGCCCTCTAGTTAACCTACATAGTGCAAGTGTACGCAAGTTAACCTACATATTCCAAGTGCCCGCTATTTAACCTACATAATCTAAGTGCCAGCTAGGTAACCTAGATAGTAAAAGTGCCCGCTAAGGAACCTAGATAGACCAAGTGCCTGTTAGCTAACCTAGATAGTCCAAGTGGCGGCTAGGTAACCTACATATTCCAAGTGCCCGTTCGTTAACCTAGATAATTCAAGTGCCCGCTAGGTAACCTAGACAATCCAAGTGCCCGCTAGTCAACCTACATAGTCCAAGTGCCCGATAGGGAACATACATAATCCAAGTGCCCACTAGTTAACCTATATCGTCCAATTGTCCGCTAGTTAACCTAGATCGTGCAAGTGTCCGCTAGCTAACCTAAATATTCCAAGTGCCAGTTAGCTAACCTAGATAGTCCAAAGGCCCGCTAGTTGACCTACATAGTCCAAGTGCCCGCTAGTTAATCTAGATAGTCCAAGTGCCCACGAGGTAACCTAAGTAGTCCAAATGTCCGATAGGGATCCTACATAGTCCAAGTGCCCGCTAGGTAACCTACATAGTCCAAGTGCCCGTTAGATAACCTAGATAGTCCAAGTGCCCGCTAGTTAACATTGATCATCCAAATGCCCGCTAGTTAATCGAGATAGTCCAAGTGCACGCTAGTTAACCTAGATAGTCCAAGTGCCCTCTAGTTAACCTAGATCGTCCAAGTGCCCGCTAGTTTACCTAGATAGTCCAAGTGCCCGCTAGGTAACCTAAGTAGTCCAAATGTCCGATAGTGATCCTACATAGTCCAAGTGCCCGCTAGGTAACCTACATAGTCCAAGTGACCGTTCGTTAACCTTGATAGTCCAAGTGCCCGCTAGGTTACCTACATAGTCCAAGTGTCAGTTCGTAAACCTAGATAGTCCAAATGCCCGCTAGGAAACCTACATAGTCCAAGGGCCCGCTAGGTAACCTAGATAGTCAAAGTGCCCGTTAGGTAACCTAGATAGTCCAAGTGCCCGCTAGGTAACTTATATTGTCCAAGTTCCCGCTAGGTAACCTAGATACCCAAAGTGCCCATTACTTTACCTAGATAGTCCAAGTGCCCGCTAAGCAACCTACATAGTCCAAGTGCCCGTTCGTTAACCTAGACAGTCCAAGGGCCCGCTAGGTTACCTGCATATTCCAAGTGCCCGTTCGTTAACCTAGATAGTCCAAGTGCCCACCAGGTAACCTACATAGTCCAAGTGCCCGCTAGGTAACCTATATAGTCCAAGTGCCCGCTAGGTAACCTAGATTGTCCAAGTGCCTTCTAGTTAATCTACATAGTCCAAGGGCCCACTTGTTAACCTAGATAGTCCAAGTGTCCTCTAGTTAGCCTACATAGTCCAAGTGCCCGCTAGGTAACCTAGATTGTCCAAGTTCCCGCTCGGTAACCTAGATAGTCCAAGTGCCCTTTAGGGAACCTTGATAGTCCAAGGGCCCGCTAGTAAACCTACATAGTCCATGGGCCTGCTAGTTAACCTTCATAGTGCAAGTGTCCCCTAATTTACCTACATATTCCAAGTGCCCGCTAGTTAACCTACATAATCTAAGTGCCCGTGGGCTAACCTAGATAGTCAAAGGGCCCGCTAGTTGACCTACATAGTCCATGTGCCCGCTAGTTAACCTAGACAGTCCAAGTGCCTACTAGGTAACCTACATAGTGCAAGTGTCCGCTAGTTAACCTACATAGTCCAAGAGCCCGCTAGTTAACATAGATAGTCCAAGTGCCCGCTAGGGAACCTACGTAGTCCATGTACCCGCTAGGAAACCTAGATAGTTCAAGTACCCGCTAGGTAACCTAGATCGTCCAAGGGCCCCCTAGTTAGCCTACATAGTCCAAGTGCCCGCTAGGTAACTTACATACTCCAAGTGCCCGTTCGGTAACCTAGATAGTCCAAGTGCCCTTTAGGGAACCTAGATAGTGCAAGGTCCCGATAGTAAACCTACATAGTCCATGGGCCCGCTAGTTAACCTTCATAGTGCAAGTGTCCGCTACTTTACCTACATATTCCAAGGTCCCGCTAGTTAACCTACATAATCTAAGTGCCCGTTGGCTAACCTAGATAGTCCAAAGGCCCGCTAGTTGACCTATATAGTCAAAGTGCCAGCTAGGTAACCTAGATAGTACAAGTGCCCGCTAGGGAACCTAGATAGTCCAAGTGCCTGTTAGCTAACCTAGATAGTCAAAGTGCCGGCTAGGTAACCTACATAGTCCAAGAGCCCGTTCATTAACCTAGATAATCCAAGTGCCCATTCGTTAACCTAGATAATCCAAATGCCCACTAGCTAACCTAAATAATCCAAATGCCCACTAGCTAACCTAGACAGTCCAAGTGCCCGCTAGTTAACTTTGATCATCCAAGTGTCCGCTAGTTAACCTAGATAGTCCAAGTGCCCTGTAGTTAACCTAGATTGTCCAGGTGCCCGCTAGTTAACCTACATAGTCCAACGGCCCGCTAGTTAACCTACATAGTCCAAGGTCCGCTAGTTAACCTAGATAGTCCAAGTCCTCGCTAGTTAACCTACATATTACAAGGGCCCACTAGTTGACATAGATAGTCCAAGTGCCCGATAGGGAACCTACATAATCCAAGTGCCTGCTCGGCAACCTACATACTCCAGGTGCCGTTAGTTAACCTAGATTGTCAAAGTGCCTGCTAGGTAACCTAGATAGTCCAAGTGCCCGCTTGGTAACCTACATAGTCCATGTTCCCGATGGTAACCTAAATAGTCCAAATGCCCGCTAGGGAAACTACATAGGCCAAGTGCCTGCTAGTTAACCTAGATAGTCCAAGTGCTGGTAGTAAACCTACATAATCCATGGGCCCGCTAGTTAACCTACATAGTGCAAGGGCCCACTAGTTAACCTAGATCGTGCAAGTGTCCGCTAGTTAGCCTATATAGTCCAAGTGCCCGCTACGTAACCTAGATAGTCCAAGGGCACGCTAGTTAACCTACATAGTGCAAGTGCCCGCTAGGCAACCTAGATATTCCAAGTGCCCGCTAGGTAACCTACATAGTCCACGTTCCCACGAGGTAACCTAGATAGTCCAAGTGCCCGTTACCTAACCTAGATAGTCCAATTGCCCGCTATGCAACATACATAGTCCAAGTGCCCGTTTGTTAACCTAGAAGTCCAAGTGCCCGCTAGGTAACCTAGACTCTCCAAGTGCCCGCTAGGTTACCTACATAGTCCAAGTGCCCGCTAGGTAACCTAGATAGTCCAAGGGCCCGCTAGTTAACCTACATAGTCCATGTGCCCGGTAGTTAATTTACATAGTTCAAGTGTCCATAGGGAATATACATAGCCCAAGTGCCCGCTCTGGAACTTACATAGTCCAAGTGCCTGCTAGGGAACCTACATAGTCCAAGTGCCTGCGCTGGAACATACATAGTCCAAGTGCCCGCTAGGTAATCTACATAGTCCATGGTCCCGCTAGGTAACCTAGATAGTCCAAGTGTCCGCTAGATAACCTAGAGTCCATGTGCTCGCTAGTTAACCTAGATCGTCCAAGTGCCCGCAATGTAACCTAGATAGTCAAAGTGCCCGTTAGGTAACCTAGATAGTCCAAGTGCCTGCTAGGTAACCTACATAGTGCAAGTGTCCGCTAGTTAACCTACATATTCCAAGTGCCCGCTAGTTAACATAGATAGTCCAAGTGCCCGCTAGGGAACGTACATAGTCCAAGTGCCCGCTAGGTAACCTAGATACTGCAAGTGCCCGCTAGTTAACCTAGATAGTTCAAGTACCCTCTAGGTAACCTAGATTGTCCAAGGGCCCCCTAGTTAGCCTACATAGCCCAAGTGTCTGCTAGGTAACCTAGAGAGTCCAAGTACTGCTAGTTAATCTACATAGTCCAAGGGCCCGCTAGTTAACCTACATAGTCCAAGTGCCGCTAGGGAACCTAGATAGTCCAAGTGCCCGGTCTGGAACCTATATAGTCCAAGTGCCAGCTAGGGAACCTACATAGTCGAAGTGCCCGCTCTGGAACATACATATTCCAAGTGCCCGCTAGGGAATCTACATAGTCCAAGGGCCCGCTAGTTAACGTAGATAGTCCAAGTGCCGCTAGGTAATCTACATAGTCCAAAGGCCCGCTAGTTAACCTACATAGTACAAGTACCCGCTAGTTTACCTAGATCTTTCAAGTGCACGCTTGTTAACCTACATAGTCCAAGGGCCCGCTAGTTAACCTACATAGTCCAAGGGCCCGCTAGTTAACCTACATCGTCCAAGGGCCCGCTAGTTAACCTAGATAGTCCAAGTGCCCGCTAGTTAACCTACATAGTCCAAGTGCCCGCTAGGTAACCTAGACAGTTAAAGTGACCACTAGGTTACCTACATAGTCCAAGTGCCTGTTCGTTAACCTACATAGTCCAAGTGCCCGCTAGGTAACCTATATAGTCCAAATGCCCGCTAGGGACCCTAATAGTCTAAGTGTCCGCTAGTTATCCTAGATAGTCCAAGTGCTTGCTAGTTAACCTAGATAGTCCAAGTGCCCACTAGTTAACCTAGATAGACCAAGTGCCCGCTAGGGAACCTACCTAGTCCAAGTGCCCGATAGGGAACTTACATAGTCCAAGGGCCCGCTAGGGAACATACATAGTCCATGTGCCCGTTAGTTAACCTAGATAGTCCAATGCCTGCTAGGTAACCTAGATAGTCCAGCAGCCCGCTAGGTAACCTACATACTCCAAGAACCCGCTAGGCAACGTAGGTAGATCAAGTGCCAGCTAGGTAACCTAGATAGTCCAAGTGCCCGCTAGGTAACCTACAAAGTCTAAGTTCCCACAAGGTTTTCTATATAGTCCAAATCCCCGCTAGGGTACTTACATAGTCCAAGTGCCCGCTAGGTAACCTAGATAATCCAAGTGCCCACTAGTTAACCTATATCGTCCAAGTGCCCGCTAGTTAACCTAGATAGTCCTAGTGCCCGTTAGTTAACCTAGAGTGTCCAAGTGCCCACTAGGGGACGTACATAGTCCAAGTGCCCGTTAGCTAACCTAGATAGTCCAAGTGCCCGCTAGATAACATTGATCGTCCAAGTGCCCGCTAGTTAAACTACATAGTCCAAGTGCTCGCTAGTTAACCTACATAGTACAAGGGCCCGCTAGTTGACCTAGATAGTCCAAGTGCCCGCTAGGTAACCTACATAATCCAAGTTCCCACGAGGTAACCTAGATAGTCCAAGTGCCCGTTACCTAACCTAGATAGTCCAATTGCCCGCTATGCAACATACATAGTCCAAGTGCCCGTTTGTTAACCTAGAAGTCCAAGTGCCCGCTAGGTAACCTAGACTCTCCAAGTGCCTGCTAGGTTACCTACATAGTCCAAGTGCCCGCTAGGTAACCTAGATAGTCCAAGGGCCCGCTAGTTAACCCACAGAGTCCATGTGCCCGGTAGTTAACTTACATAGTTCAAGTGTCCATAGGGAATATACATAGCCCAAGTGCCCGCTCTGGAACCAACATAGTCCAAGTGCCTGCTAGGGAACCTACATAGTCCAAGGGCCCGCTAGTTAACCTAGATATTCCAAGGGCCCGCTAGGTAACCTAGATAGTCCAAGTGTCCGCTAGATAACCTAGAGTCCATGTGCTCGCTAGTTAACCTAGATCATCCAAGTGCCCGCAATGTGACCTAGATAGTCAAAGTGCCCGTTAGGTAACCTAGATAGTCCAAGTGCCCGCAATGTAACCTAGATAGTCAAAGTGCCCGTTAGGTAACCTAGATAGTCCAAGTGCCCGCTAGGTAACTTACATTGTCCAAGTTCCCGCTAGGTAAACTAGATACTCAAAGTGCTCGTTACCTAACCTAGATAGTACAAGTGCCCGCTATGCAACCTACATAGTCCAAGAGCCCGTTCGTTAACCTAGAAGTCCAAGTGCCCCCTAGGTAACCTAGACCATCCAAGTGCCCGCTAGGTTACCTGCATATTCCAAGTGCCCATTCGTTTACCTAGATAGTCCAAGTACCCACTAGGTAACCTATATAGTCCAAGTGCCCGTTAGGTAACCTATATAGTCCAAGTGCCCGCTAGGTAACCTAGATAGTCCAAGGGCCCGCTAGTTAACCTACAAAGTCCAAGGGCTCACTTGTTCACTTTGATAGTCCAAGTGCCCGCTAGTTAACCTAGATCTTCCAAGTGCCCGCTAGTTAACCTAGATTGTCCAAGTACCCGCTAGTTAACCTACATGGTCCAAGGGCCCACTAGTTAACCTAGAGAGTCCAAGTGTCCTCTAGTCAACCTACATAGTCAAAGTGCCCGCTAGTTAACCTATATACCAAGTGCCCGCTATGTAACCTAGATATTCCAAGGGCACGCTAGTTAACCTATATCGTCCAAGTGCCCGCTAGGCAACCTAGATAGTCCAAGTGCCCGCTAAGGAACCTACATAGTCCAATTGCACGCTAGTTATTGTAGATAGTCCAAGTACCCGCTAGTTAACCTAGATAGTCCAAGTGCCTGCTAGGTAACCTACATAGTGCAAGTGTCCGCTAGTTAACCTACATATTCCAAGTGCCCGCTAGTTAACATAGATAGTCCAAGTGCCCGCTAGTTAACCTAGATAGTTCAAGTACCCTCTAGGTAACCTAGATTGTCCAAGGGCCCCCTAGTTAGCCTACATAGCCCAAGTGTCTGCTAGGTAACCTAGAGAGTCCAAGTACTGCTAGTTAATCTGCATAGTCCAAGGGCCCGCTAGTTAACCTACATAGTCCAAGTGCCGCTAGGGAACCTAGATAGTCCAAGTGCCCGCTCTGGAACTTACATAGTCCAAGTGCCTGCTAGGGAACCTACATAGTCGAAGTGCCCGCTCTGGAACATACATGTTCCAAGTGCCCGATAGGGAATCTACATAGTCCAAGGGCCCGCTAGTTAACGTAGATAGTCCAAGTGCCGCTAGGTAATCTACATAGTCCATGTGCCCGTTAGTTAACCTAGATAGTCCAATGCCTGCTAGGTAACCTAGATAGTCCAACAGCCCGCTAGGTAACCTACATACTCCAAGAACCCGCTAGGCAACGTAGGTAGTTCAAGTGCCAGCTAGGTAACCTAGATAGTGCAAGTGCCCGCTAGGTAACCTACAAAGTCTAAGTTCCCACAAGGTTATCTATATAGTCCAAATGCCCGCTAGGGAACCTACATAGTCCAAGTGCCCTCTAGGTAACCTAGATAATCCAAGTGCCCGCTAGTTAACCTATATCGTCCAAGTGCCCGCTAGTTAACCTAGATAGTCATAGTGCCCGTTTGTTAACCTAGAGTGTCCAAGTGCCCACTAGTGGACGTACTTAGTCCAAGTGCCCGTTAGCTAACCTAGATAGTCCAAGTGCCCGCTAGTTAACCTACATAGTACAAGGGCCCGCTAGTTGACCTAGATAGTCCAAGTGCCCGCTAGGTAACCTACATAGTCCAAGTTCCCACGAGGTAACCTAGATAGTCCAAGTGCCCGTTACCTAACCTAGATAGTCCAATTGCCCGCTATGCAACATACATAGTCCAAGTGCCCGTTTGTTAACCTAGAAGTCCAAGTGCCCGCTAGGTAACCTAGACTCTCCAAGTGCCCGCTAGGTTACCTACATAGTCCAAGTGCCCGCTAGGTAACCTAGATAGTCCAAGGGCCCGCTAGTTAACCTACATAGTCCATGTGCCCGGTAGTTAACTTACATAGTTCAAGTGTCCATAGGGAATATACATAGTCCAAGTGCCCGTTCGTTAACCTACATAGTCCAAGTGCCTGCTCGGGAACCCACATAGTCCAAGTGCCCGCGCTGGAACATACATAGTCCAAGTGCCCGCTAGGGAATCTACATAGCCCAAGGGCCGGCTAGTTAACGTAGATAGTCCAAGTGCCGCTAGTTAATCTACATAGTCCTAGGGCCCGCTAGTTAACCTACATAGTCCAAGTACCCGCTAGTTAACCTAGATCGTCCAAGTGCCCGCGAGGTAACCTACATAGTCCAAGGGCCCGCTACTTAACCTACATAGTCCAAGGGCCCGCTAGTTAACCTACATAGTCCAAGTGCCCGTTAGCTAACCTAGATAGTCCAAGTGCCCGCTAGTTAACATTGATCATCCAAGTGCCCGCTAGTTAAACTACATAGTCCAAGTGCTCGCTAGTTAAACTACATAGTACAAGGGCCCGCTAGTTGACCTAGATAGTCCAAGTGCCCGCTAGGTAACCTACATAGTCCAAGTTCCCACGAGGTAACCTAGATAGTCCAAGTGCCCGTTACCTAACCTAGATAGTCCAATTGCCCGCTATGCAACATACATAGTACAAGTGCCCGTTTGTTAACCTAGAAGTCCAAGTGCCCGCTAGGTAACCTAGACTCTCCAAGTGCCCGCTAGGTTACCTACATATTCCAAGTGCCCGCTAGGTAACCTAGATAGTCCAAGGGCCCGCTAGTTAACCTACATAGTCCATGTGCCCGGTAGTTAACTTACATAGTTCAAGTGTCCATAGGGAATATACATAGCCCAAGTGCCCGCTCTGGAACCTACATAGTCCAAGTGCCTGCTAGGGAACCTACATAGTCCAAGTGCCCGCGCTGGAACATACATAGTCCAAGTGCCCGCTAGGGAATCTACATAGTCCTAGGGCCCGCTAGTTAACCTAGATAGTCCAAGGGCCCGCTAGGTAACCTAGATAGTCCAAGTGTCCGCTAGATAACCTAGAGTCCATGTGCTCGCTAGTTAACCTAGATCGTCCAAGTGCCCGCAATGTAACCTAGATAGTCAAAGTGCCCGTTAGGTAACCTAGATAGCCCAAGTGCCCGCTAGGTAACTTACATTGTCCAAGTTCCCGCTAGATAAACTAGATACTCAAAGTGCTCGTTACCGAACCTAGATAGTCCAAGTGCCCGCTAGGCAACCTACATAGTCCAAGAGCCCGTTCGTTAACCTACAAGTCCAAGTGCCCCCTAGGTAACCTAGACAGTCCAAGTGCCCGCTAGGTTACCTGCATATTCCAAGTGCCCATTCGTTAACCTAGATAGTCCAAGTACCCACTAGGTAACCTACATAGTCCAAGTGCCCGTTAGGTAACCTATATAGTTCAAGGGCCCGCTAGTTAACCTACATAGTCCAAGGGCTCACTTGTTCACTTTGATAGTCCAAGTGCCCGCTAGTTAACCTATATCTTCCAAGTGCCCGCTAGTTAACCTAGATTGTCCAAGTACCCGCTAGTTAACCTACATAGTCCAAGGGCCCACTAGTTAACCTAGATAGTCCAAGTGTCCTCTAGTCAACCTACATAGTCAAAGTGCCCGCTAGTTAACCTATATACCAAGTGCCCGCTATGTAACCTAGATATTCCAAGGGCACGCTAGTTAACCTATATCGTCCAAGTGCCCGCTAGGCAACCTAGATAGTCCAAGTGCCCGCTAAGGATCCTACATAGTCCAATTGCACGCTAGTTATTGTAGATAGTCCAAGTACCCGCTAGTTAACCTAGATAGTCCAAGTGCCTGCTAGGTAACCTACATAGTGCAAGTGTCCGCTAGTTAACCTACATATTCCAAGTGCCCGCTAGTTAACCTACATATTCCAAGTGCCCGCTAGTTAACATAGATAGTCCAAGTGCCCGCTAGGGAACGTACATAGTCCAAGTGCCCGCTAGGTAACCTAGATACTGCAAGTGCCCGCTAGTTAACCTAGATAGTTCAAGTACCCTTAGGTAATCTAGATTGTCCAAGGGCCCCCTAGTTAGCCTACATAGCCCAAGTCTCTGCTAGGTAACCTAGAGAGTCCAAGTAATGCTAGTTAATCTACATAGTCCAAGGGCCCGCTAGTTAACCTACATAGTCCAAGTGACGCTAGGGAACCTATAGTTTAAGTGCCCGCTCTGGAACCTACATAGTCCAAGTGCCTGCTAGGGAACCTACATATTCGAAGTGCCCGCTCTGGAACATACATATTCCAAGTGCCCGCTAGGGAATCTACATAGTCCAAGGGCCCGCTAGTTAACGTAGATAGTCCAAGTGCCGCTAGGTAATCTACATAGTCCAAAGGCCCGCTAGTTAACCTACATAGTCCAAGTACCCGCTAGTTTACATAGATCTTTCAAGTGCACGCTTGTTAACCTACATAGTCCATGGGCCCGCTAGTTAACCTACATAGTCCAAGGGCCCGCTAGTTAACCTAGATAGTCCAAGTGCCCGCTAGTTAACCTACATAGTCCAAGTGCCCGCTAGGTAACCTAGACAGTTAAAGTGACCACTAGGTTACCTACATAGTCCAAGTGCCTGTTCGTTAACCGACATAGTCCAAGTGCCCGCTAGGTAACCTATATAGTCCAAATGCCCGCTAGGGACCCTAATAGTCTAAGTGTCCGCTAGTTATCCTAGATAGTCCAAGTGCTTGCTAGTTAACCTAGATAGACCAGTGCCCGGTAGGGAACCTACCTAGTCCAAGTACCCGCTAGGTAACCTACAAAGTCTAAGTTCCCACAAGGTTATCTATATAGTCCAAATGCCCGCTAGGGAACCTACATAGTCCAAGTGCCCGCTAGGTAACCTAGATAATTCAAGTGCCCGCTAGTTAACCTATATCGTCCAAGTGCCCGCTAGTTAACCTAGATAGTCCTAGTGCCCGTTAGTTAACCTAGAGTGTCCAAGTGCCCACTAGGGGACGTACTTAGTCCAAGTGCCCGTTAGCTAACCTAGATAGTCCAAGTGCCCGCTAGTTAACATTGATCATCCAAGTGCCCGCTAGTTAAACTACATAGTCCAAGTGCTCGCTAGTTAACCTACATAGTACAAGGGCCCGCTAGTTGACCTAGATAGTCCAAGTGCCCGCTAGGTAACCTACATAGTCCAAGGGCCCGCTAGTTAACCCACAGAGTCCATGTGCCCGGTAGTTAACTTACATAGTTCAAGTGTCCATAGGGAATATACATAGCCCAAGTGCCCGCTCTGGAACCAACATAGTCCAAGTGCCTGCTAGGGAACCTACAAAGTCCAAGTGCCCGCGCTGGAACATACATAGTCCAAGTGCCCGCTAGGGAGCCTACATAGTCCAAGGGCCCGCTAGTTAACCTACATAGTCCAAGTACCCGCTAGTTAACCTAGATCGTCCAAGTGCCCGCGAGGTAACCTACATAGTCCAAGGGCCCGCTAGTTAACCTACATAGTCCAAGGCCCCGCTAGTTAACCTACTTAGTCCAAGTGCCCGCTAGGTAACCTAGACAGTTCAAGTGACCACTAGGTTACCTACCTAGTCCAAGTGCCCGTTCGTTAACCTACGTAGTCCAAATGCCCGCTAGGTAACCAATATAGTCCAAATGCCCGCTAGGGGCCCTAATAGTCCAAATGGCCGCTAGGTAACGTACATAGTCCAAGGGACACTTTTGTTAACCTAGATAGTCCAAGTGCTCGCTAGTTAACCTAGATGTACCAAGGGTCCGCTAGGGAACCTATCTAGTCCAAGTACCCGCTAGGAATCCTACATAGTCCAAGTACCCGCTAGGTAACATAGATAGTCCAAGTGCCCGCTAGGGAATGTACATAGTCCAAGTGCTCGCTAGCTAACCTAAATAGTCCAAGTGCCCGCTAGTTAACCTAGATAGACCAAGTGCCCGCTAGGGAACCTACCTAGTCCAAGTGCCCGATAGGGAACCTACATAGTCCAAGTGCCCGTTAGTTAACCTAGATAGTCCAATGCCTGCTAGGTAACCTAGATAGTCCAACAGCCCGCTAGGTAACCTACATACTCAAAGAACAGGCTAGGCAACGTAGATAGTTCAAGTGCCAGCTAGGTAACCTAGATAGTCCAAGTGCCCGCTAGGTAACCTACAAAGTCTAAGTGCCCGCTAGGTTATCCATATAGTCCAAATGCCCGCTAGGGAACCTACATAGTTCAAGTACCCGCTAGGTAACCTAGATCGTCAAAGGGCCCCCTAGTTAGCCTACATAGTCCAAGTGCCCGCTAGGTAACCTAGATTGTCCAAGTTCCCGCTCGGTAGCCTAGACAGTACAAGTGCCCTTTCGGGAACCTTGATAGTCCAATGGCCCGCTAGTAAACCTACATAGTCCATGGGCCCGCTAGTTAACCTTCATACTGCAAGTGTCCGCTACTTTACCTACATATTCCAAGTGCCCGCTAGTTAACCTACATAATCTAAGTGCCCGTTGTCTAACCTAGATAGTCCAAGGGCCCGCTAGTTGATCTACATAGTCCATGTGCCCGCGAGTTAACCTAGATACTCCAAGTGCCTACTAGGTAACCTACATAGTGCAAGTGTCCGCTAGTTAACCTACATAGTCCAAGAGCCCGCTAGTTAACATAGATAGTCGAAGTGCCCGCTAGGGAATCTACATAGTCCAAGTACCCGCTAGGAAACCTAGATAGTTCAAGTACCCGCTAGGTAACCTAGATCGTCAAAGGGCCCCCTAGTTAGCCTACAGTGTCCAAGTGCCCGCTAGGTAACCTAGATAGTCCAAGTGCCCGCTCGGTAACCTAGATAGTCCAAGTGCCCTTTAGGGAACCTAGATAGTGCAAGGGCCCGATAGTAAACCTACATAGTCCATGGGCCCGCTAATTAACCTTCATAGTGCAAGTGTCCGCTACTTAACCTACATATTCCAAGTTCCCGCTAGTTAACCTACATAATCTAAGTGCCCGTTGGCTAACCTAGATAGTCCAAAGGCCCGCTAGTTGACCTATATAGTCAAAGTGCCAGCTAGGTAACCTAGATTGTACAAGTGCCCGCTAGGGAACCTAGATAGTCCAAGTGCCTGTTAGCTAACCTAGATAGTCCAAGTGGCGGCTAGGTAACCTACATAGTCCAAGTGCCCGTTCGTTAACCTAGATAATCCAAGTGCCCGTTCGTTAACCTAGATAATCCAAATGCCCACTAGCTAACCTAGACAGTCGAAGTGCCCGCTAGTTAACCTACATAGTCCAAGTGCCCGATAGGGAACCTACATAATCCAAGTGCCTGCCAGGCAACCTACATAGTCCAAGTGCCCGTTAGATAACCTAGATAGTCAAAGTGCCTGCTAGGTAACCTAGATAGTCCAAGTGCCCGCTAGGTAACCTACATAGTCCAAGTGCCCGCTAGGTAACCTAAATAGTCCAAATGCCCGCTAGGGAAACTACATAGTCCAAGTGCCCGCTAGTTAACCTAGATAGTCCAAGTGCGGGCTAGTAAACCTACATAATCCATGGGCCCGCTAGTTAGCCTACGTAGTGCAAGGGTCCGCTAGTTAACCTATATCATCCAAGGGCCCGCTAGTTAACCTAGATAGTCCAAGTGCCCGCTAGTTAACCTACATAGTCCAAGTGCCCGCTAGGTAACCTAGACAGTTCAAGTGACCACTAGGTTACCTACATAGTCCAAGTGCCTGTTCGTTAACCGACATAGTCCAAGTGCCCGCTAGGTAACCTATATAGTCCAAATGCCCGCTAGGGACCCTAATAGTCTAAGTGTCCGCTAGTTATCCTACATAGTCCAAGTGCTTGCTAGTTAACCTAGATAGTCCAAGTGCCCGCTAGTTAACCTAGATAGACCAATTGCCCGCTAGGGAACCTATCTAGTCCAAGTACCCGCTAGGAAACGTACATAGTCCAAGTGCCCGCTAGGTAACGTACATAGTCCAAGTGCTCGCTAGGTAACGTAGATAGTCCAAGTGCCCGCTAGGGAACGTACATAGTCCAAGTGCCTGCTAGGTAACCTAGATAGTCCAAGTGCCCACTAGTTAACCTACATAGTCCAGGTTCCCCCTAGGTAACCGAGATAGTCCAATGGCCCGCTAGGTAACCTACATAGTCCAAATGCCCGATAGGGAACTTATATATTGTCCAAGTGCCCGCTATGTAACCTACATAGTCCAAGTGCCCGCTAGTTAACCTACATAGTCCAAGTGCCCGCTAGTTACCCTACATAGTCCAAGTGCCCGATAGGGAACCTACATAATCCAAGTGCCCGCTAGGGAACCTACAAAGTCCAAGTGCCTGTTAGTTAACCTAGATAGTCCAAATGCCCGCTAGGGAACCCACATAGTCCAAGTGCTCGCTAGGGAACCTACATAGTTCAAGGGCCCGCTAGGGAACCTACATAGTCCAAATGCCCGTTAGTTAACCTAGATAGTCCCAGTGCCCGCTTGGTAACGTAGATAGTCCAACAGCCACCTAGGTAACCTACATACACCAAGAACCCACTATAACGTAGATAGTTCAAGTGCCAGCTAGGTAACCTAGATAGTTCTTGTGCCCGTTGCCTAACCTAGATAATCCAAATGCCCGCTATGCAATATACATAGTCCAACTGCCCGTTCTTTAACCTAGAAGTCCAAGTGCCTGCTAGGTAACCTAGACTCTCCAAGTGCCTGCTAGGTTACCTACATAGGCCAAATGCCCGTTCGGTAACCTAGATAGTGCAAGTGCCTGGTAGTTAACCTAGATAGTCCAAGTGCCCGCTAGGTAACCTAGATAGTCCAAGGGCCCGCTAGTTAACCTACATAGTCCAAGTGCCCGGTAGTTCACTTACATAGTTCAAGTGTCCGTAGGGAACATACAGAGTCCAAGTGCCCGCTAGGGAACATACATAGTCCAAGTGCCCGCTAGGGAATCTACATAGTCCAAGGGCCCGCTAGTTAATGTAGATAGTCCAAGTGACGCTAGTTAATCTACGTAGTCCAAGGGCCCGCTAGATAACCTACATAGTCCAAGGGCCCGCTAGTTAACCTACATCGTCCAAGGGCCTGCTAGTTAACCTAGATAGTCCAAGTGCCCACTAGTTAACCTACATAGTCCAAGTGCCCGCGAGGTAACCTAGACATTTCAAGTGACCACTAGGTTTCCTACATAGTCCAAGTGCCCTATCATTAACCTACATAGTCCAAGTGCCCGCTAAGTAACCAATATAGTCCAAATGCCCGCTAGGGGCCCTAATTGTCCAAATGTCCGCTAGCTAACCTAGATAGACCAAGTGCCCGCTAGGGAACCTATCTAGTCCAAGTACCCGCTAGGAAACGTACATAGTCCAAGTGCCCACTAGGTAACGTACATAGTGTAAGTGCCCGCTAGGTAACGTAAATAGTCCAAGTGCCCGCTAGGTAACCAACATAGTACAAGTGCCCGTTCGTTAACCTAGATAGTCCAAGTGCCTGCTAGGAAACCTATATAGTCCAAGGGCCCGCTAGGTAACCTAGACAGTTCAAGTGACCGCTAGGTTACCCACATAGTCCAAGTGCCCGTTCGTTAACCTACATAGTCCAAGTGCCCGCTAGGTAACCTATATAGTCCAAGTGCCCGCTAGGTAACCTAGACAGTCCAAGTGCCCGCTAGGTAACCTAGACAGTCCAAGTGCCCGCTAGTTAACCTACATAGTCCAAGTGCCCGATAGGGAATCAACATAATCCAAGTGCCCGCTCGGCAACCTACATACTCCAGGTGCCCGTTAGTTAACCTAGATAGTCAAAGTGCCCGCTAGGTAACCTACATAGTCCAAGTGCCCGCTAGGTAACCTAGATACTGCAAGTGCCCGCTAGTTAAACTAGATAGTTGAAGTACCCGCTAGGTAACCTAGATCGTCCAAGGGCCCCCTAGTTAGCCTACATAGTCCAAGTGCCCGCTAGGTATCCTAGATAGTCCAAGTGCCCGTTCGGTAACCTAGATAGTCTAAGTGCCCTTTAGGGAACCTAGATAGTCCAAGGGCCCGCTAGTAAACCTACATAGTCCATGGGCCCGCTAGTTAACTTACATAGTGCAAGTGTCCGCTAGTTAACCTACATATTCCAAGTGCCGGCTATTTAACCTACATAATCTAAGTGCCAGCTAGGTAACCTAGATAGTACAAGTGCCTGCTAGGGAATCTAGATAGTCCAAGTGCCTGTTAGCTAACCTAGATAGTCCAAGTGGCGGCTAGGTAACCTATATAGTCCAAGTGCCCGTTCATTAACCTAGATCATCCAAGTGCCCGCTAGGTAACCTAGACAGTCCAAGTGCCCGCTAGTTAACCTACATAGTCCAAGTGCCCGATAGGGAATCTACATAATCCAAGTGCCCGCTCGGCAACCTACATACTCCAGGTGCCCGTTAGTTAACCTAGATAGTCAAAGTGCCTGCTAGGTAACCTAGATATTCCAAGTGCCCGCTAGGTAACCTACATAGTCCAAGTTCCCGATGGTAACCTAAATAGTCCAAATGCCCGCTAGGGAAACTACATAGGCCAAGTGCCTGCTAGTAAACCTACATAATCCATGGGCCCGCTAGTTAACCTACATAGGGCAAGGGCCCGCTAGTTAACCTAGATCGTGCAAGTGTCCGCTAGTTAGCCTATATAGTCCAAGTGCCCGCTAGTTAACCTATATAACAAGTGCCCGCTACGTAACCTAGATAGTCCAAGGGCACACTAGTTAACCTACATAGTGCAAGTGCCCGCTAGGCAACCTAGATAGTCCAAGTGCCCGCTAAGGAACCTACATAGTCCAAGTGCACGCTAGTTAACCTATATAGTCCAAGTGCCCGCTAGTTAACATAGATAGTCCAAGTGCCTGCTAGGTAACCTACATAGTGCAAGTGTCCGCTAGTTAACCTACATAGTCGAAGTGCCCGCTAGTTGACCTAGATAGTTCAAGTACCCGCTAGGTAATCTAGATAGTCCAAGGGCCCCCTCGTTGGCCTACATAGTCCAAGTGCCCGCTAGGTAACCTAGATAGTCCAAGTGCCTTTTCGGTAACCTAGATAGTCCAAGTGCCCTTTAGGGAACCTAGATAGTCGAAGGGCCCGCAAGTAAACCTACATTGTCCAAGGGCCCGCTAGTTAACCTACATATTCCAAGTGCCCGCTAGTTAACCTACATAATCTAAGTGCCCGTTAGCTAACCTAGATAGTCCAAGGGAACGCTAGTTGACCTACATAGTCCAAGTGCCTGGTAGGTATCCTAGATAGTACAAGTGCCCGCTAGGTAACCTAGATAGTCCAAGTGCCCGTTAGTTAACCTAGATAGTCCAAGTGCCCACTAGGGGACGTACTTAGTCCATGTGTCCATTAGCTAACCTAGATAGTCCAAGTGCCCGCTAGTTAACATTGATCATCCAAGTGCCTGCTAGTTAACCTAGATAGTCCAAGTGCCCTCTAGTTAACCTAGATCGTCCAAGTGCCCGCTACTTAACCTACATAGTGCAAAGGCCCGCTAGTTAACCAACATAGTCCAAGGTCCGCTAGTTAACCTAGATAGTCCAAGTGCTCGCTAGTTAACCTACATAGTACAAGGGCCCACTAGTTGGCCTAGATAGTCCAAGTGCCCGCTAGCTAACCTAGATAGTCCAAGTGCCCGCTAGGTAACCTAAGTAGTCCAAATATCCGATAGGGTTCCTACAGAGTCCAAGTGCCCGCTAGTTAACCTACATTGTCCAAGTGCCCGTTCGTTAACCTAGATAATCCAAGTGCCCGCTAGGTAACCTAGACTGTCCAAGTGCCCGCTAGGTTACCTACATAGTCCAAGTGCCCGTTCGTTAACCTAGATAGTCCAAGTGCCCGCTAGGATACCTACATAGTCCAAGGGCCCGCTAGGTAACCTAGATAGTCCAAGTGTCCGCTAGATAACCTAGAGTCCAAGTGCTCGCTAGTTAACGTACATAGTCCAAGTGCCCGCTATGTAACCTAGATAGTCAAAGTGCCTGTTAGGTAACCTAGATAGTCCAAGTGCCCGCTAGGCAACCTACATAGTCTAAGAGCCCGTTCGTTATCCTAGAAGTCCAAGTGCCCGCTAGGTAACCTAGACAGTCCAAGTGCCCGCTAGATTACCTGCATGTTCCAAGTGCCCATTCGTTAACGTAGATAGTCCAAGTGCCCACTAGGTAACCTACATAGTCCAAGTGCCCGCTAGGTAACCTATATAGTCCAAGTGCCCGCTAGGTAACCTAGATAGTCCAAGGGCCCGCTAGTTAACCTACATAGTCCAAGGGCTCACTTGTTCACTTTGATAGTCCAAGTGCCCGCTAGTTAACCTAGATCTTCCAAGTGACCGCTAGTTAATCTACATAGTCCAAGGGCCCGCTAGTTAACCTACATAGTCCAAGGGCCCGCTAGTTAACCTACATCGTCCAAGGGCCTGGTAGTTAACCTAGATAGTCCAAGTGCCCGCTAGTTAACCTACATAGTCCAAGTGCCCGCGAGGTAACCTAGACATTTCAAGTGACCACTAGGTTACCTACATATTCCAAGTGCCCTTTCGTTAACCTACATAGTCCAAGTGCCCGAAAGGTAACCAATATAGTCCAAATGCCCGCTAGGGGCCCTAATTGTCCAAATGTCCGCTAGTTAACCTAGATAGTCCAAGTGCCCGCTAGGTAACCTAGACAGTCCAAGTGCCCGCTAGATTACCTGCATATTCCAAGTGCCCATTCGTTAACATAGATAGTCCAAGTGCCCACTAGGTAACCTACATAGTCCAAGTGCCTGCTAGGTAACCTATATAGTCCAAGTGCCCGCTAGGTAACCTAGATAGTCCAAGGGCCCGCTAGTTAACCTACATAGTACAAGGGCTCACTTGTTCACTTTCATAGTCCAAGTGCCCGCTAGTTAACCTAGATCTTCCAAGTGACCGCTATTAATCTACATAGTCCAAGGGCCCGCTAGTTAACCTACATAGTCCAAGGGTCCGCTAGTTAACCTACATCGTCCAAGGGCCTGCTAGTTAACCTAGATAGTCCAAGTGCCCGCTAGTTAACCTACATAGTCCAAGTGCCCGCGAGGTAACCTAGACATTTCAAGTGACCAATAGGTTACCTACATAGTCCAAGTGCCCTTTAGTTAACCTACATAGTCCAAGTGCCCGCTAGGTAACCAATATTGTCCAAATGCCCGCTAGGGGCCCTAATTGTCCAAATGTCCGCTAGTTAACCTAGATAGTCCAAGTGCCCGCTAGTTAAACTAGATAGACCAAGTGCCCGCTAGTGAACCTATCTAGTCCAAGTACCCGCTAGGAAACGTACATAGTCCAAGTGCCCGCTAGGTAACGTAAATAGTCTAAGTGCCCGCTAGGTAACGTAAATAGTCCAAGGGCCTGCTAGGGAACGTACATAGTCCAAGTGCCTGCTAGGTAACCTAGATAGTCCAAGTGCCCCCTAGTTAACCTACATAGTCCAGGTTCCCCCTAGGTAACCTAGATCGTCCAAGGGCCCGCTAGGTAACCTATATTGTCCTAGTGCCCCCTAGTTAACCTACATTCTCCAAGTGCCCGATAGGGAACCTACATAGTCCAAGTGCCCGCTAGGTAACCCACATGGTCCAAATGCCCGCTAGTTAACCTACATAGTCCAAGTGCCCGATACGGAACCTACATAATCCAAGTGCCCGCTAGGGAACCTACATAGTCCAATTGCCCGTTAGTTAACCTAGATAGTCCAAGTGCCCGCTAGGTAACCTAGATAGTCCAACAGCCCGGTAGGTAACCTACATACTCCAAGTACCCGCTAGGTAATGTAGATAGTTCAAGTGCCTGCTAGGTAACCTAGATAGTCCAAGTGCCCGCTAGGTAACCTACAAAGTCTAAGTGCCCGCTAAGTAATCTATATAGTCCAAATAACCGCTAGGGAGCCTACATAGTCCAAATGCCCGCTAGGTAACCTAGATAGTCTAAGGGCGCGCTAGGTAACCTACATAGTCCTAGTGCCCCCTAGTTAACCTACATTTTCCAAGTGCCCGATAGGGAACCTACATAGTCCAAGTGCCCGCTCATAACCTACTTAGTACAAATGCCCTGTAGTTAACCTACATAGTCCAAGTTCCCGATAGGGAACCTACATAATCCAAGTGCCCGCTAGTTGACCTACATAGTCCAAGTGCCCGCTAGGTAACCTAGATAATCCTAGTGCCCGCTAGGGAACCTTCATAGTCCTAGTGCCAGCTAGTAACCTAGATAGTCCAAGTGCCCGCTAGTTAACCTAGATAGTCCTAGTGCCCGTTAGTTAACTTAGAGTGTCCAAGTGCCCACTAGGGGACGTACTTAGTCCAAGTGCCGTTAGCTAACCTAGATAGTCCAAGTGCCCGCTAGTTAACATTGATCATCCAAGTGCCCGCTAGTTAACCTACATAGTCCAAGGGCCCGCTAGTTAACCTACGTAGTCCAAGGTCCGCTAGTTAACCTAGATAGTCCAAGTGCTCGCTAGGTAACCTACATAGTACAAGGGCCCGCTAGTTGACCTAGATAGTCCAAGTGCCCGCTAGTTAACCTAGATAGTCCAAGTGCCCGCTAGGTAACCTAAGTAGTCCAAATGTCCGATAGGGATCCTACATAGTCCAAGTGCCCGCTAGGTAACCAACATAGTACAAGTGCCCGTTCGTTAACCTAGATAGTCCAAGTGCCTGCTAGGAAACCTACATAGTCCAAGGGCCCGCTAGGTAACCTACACAGTTCAAGTGACCGCTAGGTTACCCACATAGTCCAAGTGCCCGTTCGTTAACCTACATAGTCCAAGTGCCCGCTAGGTAACCAATATAGTCCAAATGCCCGCTAGGGGCCCTAATATTCCAAATGCCCGCTAGTTAACCTAGATAGTCCAAGTGCTCGCTAGTTAACCTAGACAGTCCCAGTGCCCGCTAGTTAACCTAGATAGACCAAGTGCCCGCTAGGGAACCTATCTAGTCCAAGTACCCGCTAGGAAACGTACATAGTCCAAGTGCCCGCTAGGTAACGTACATTGTCCAAGTGCCCGCTAGGTAACGTAGATAGTCCAAGTGCCCGCTAGGGAACGTACATAGTCCAAGTGCCCGCTAGGGAACCTAGATAGTCCAAGTGCCCGCTAGGTAACCTACATAGTCCAAGTCCCCGTTAGGTAACCTAGATACTGCAAGTGCCCGCTAGTTAAACTAGATAGTTGAAGTACCCGCTAGGTAACCAAGATCGTCCAAGGGCCCCCTAGTTAGCCTACATAGTCCAAGTGCCCGCTAGGTAACCTAGATAGTCCAAGTGCCCGTTCGGTAACCTAGATAGTCTAAGTGCCCTTTAGGGAACCTAGATAGTCCAAGGGCCCGCTAGTAAACCTACATAGTTCATGGGCCCGCTAGTTAACTTACATAGTGCAAGTGTCCGCTATTTAACCTACATATTCCAAGTGCCGGCTATTTAACCTACATAATCTAAGTGCCAGCTAGGTAACCTAGATAGTACAGTGCCTGCTAGGGAATCTAGATAGTCCAAGTGCATGTTAGCTAACCTAGATAGTCCAAGTGGCGGCTAGGTAACCTATATGGTCCAAGTGCCCTTTCATTAACCTAGATCATCCAAGTGCCCGCTAGGTAACCTAGACAGTCCAAGTGCCCGCTAGTTAACCTACATAGTCCAAGTGCCCGATAGGGAATCTACATAATCCAAGTGCCCGCTCGGCAACCTACATACTCCAGGTGCCCGTTAGTTAACCTAGATAGTCAAAGTGCCTGCTAGGTAACCTAGATATTCCAAGTGCCCGCTAGGTAACCTACATAGTCCAAGTTCCCGATGGTAACCTAAATAGTCCAAATGCCCGCTAGGGAAACTACATAGGCCAAGTGCCTGCTAGTAAACCTACATAATCCATGGGCCCGCTAGTTAACCTACATAGGGCAAGGGCCCGCTAGTTAACCTAGATCGTGCAAGTGTCCGCTAGTTAGCCTATATAGTCCAAGTGCCCGCTAGTTAACCTATATAACAAGTGCCCGCTACGTAACCTAGATAGTCCAAGGGCACACTAGTTAACCTACATAGTGCAAGTGCCCGCTAGGCAACCTAGATAGTCCAAGTGCCCGCTAAGGAACCTACATAGTCCAAGTGCACGCTAGTTAACCTATATAGTCCAAGTGCCCGCTAGTTAACATAGATAGTCCAAGTGCCTGCTAGGTAACCTACATAGTGCAAGTGTCCGCTAGTTAACCTACATAGTCGAAGTGCCCGCTAGTTAACCTAGATAGTTCAAGTACCCGCTAGGTAATCTAGATAGTCCAAGGGCCCCCTCGTTGGCCTACATAGTCCAAGTGCCCGCTAGGTAACCTAGATAGTCCAAGTGCCTTTTCGGTAACCTAGATAGTCCAAGTGCCCTTTAGGGAACCTAGATAGTCGAAGGGCCCGCAAGTAAACCTACATTGTCCAAGGGCCCGCTAGTTAACCTACATATTCCAAGTGCCCGCTAGTTAACCTACATAATCTAAGTGCCCGTTAGCTAACCTAGATAGTCCAAGGGAACGCTAGTTGACCTACATAGTCCAAGTGCCTGGTAGGTATCCTAGATAGTACAAGTGCCCGCTAGGTAACCTAGATAGTCCAAGTGCCCGTTAGTTAACCTAGATAGTCCAAGTGCCCACTAGGGGACGTACTTAGTCCATGTGTCCATTAGCTAACCTAGATAGTCCAAGTGCCCGCTAGTTAACATTGATCATCCAAGTGCCTGCTAGTTAACCTAGATAGTCCAAGTGCCCTCTAGTTAACCTAGATCGTCCAAGTGCCCGCTACTTAACCTACATAGTGCAAAGGCCCGCTAGTTAACCAACATAGTCCAAGGTCCGCTAGTTAACCTAGATAGTCCAAGTGCTCGCTAGTTAACCTACATAGTACAAGGGCCCACTAGTTGGCCTAGATAGTCCAAGTGCCCGCTAGCTAACCTAGATAGTCCAAGTGCCCGCTAGGTAACCTAAGTAGTCCAAATATCCGATAGGGTTCCTACAGAGTCCAAGTGCCCGCTAGTTAACCTACATTGTCCAAGTGCCCGTTCGTTAACCTAGATAATCCAAGTGCCCGCTAGGTAACCTAGACTGTCCAAGTGCCCGCTAGGTTACCTACATAGTCCAAGTGCCCGTTCGTTAACCTAGATAGTCCAAGTGCCCGCTAGGATACCTACATAGTCCAAGGGCCCGCTAGGTAACCTAGATAGTCCAAGTGTCCGCTAGATAACCTAGAGTCCAAGTGCTCGCTAGTTAACGTACATAGTCCAAGTGCCCGCTATGTAACCTAGATAGTCAAAGTGCCTGTTAGGTAACCTAGATAGTCCAAGTGCCCGCTAGGCAACCTACATAGTCTAAGAGCCCGTTCGTTATCCTAGAAGTCCAAGTGCCCGCTAGGTAACCTAGACAGTCCAAGTGCCCGCTAGATTACCTGCATATTCCAAGTGCCCATTCGTTAACGTAGATAGTCCAAGTGCCCACTAGGTAACCTACATAGTCCAAGTGCCCGCTAGGTAACCTATATAGTCCAAGTGCCCGCTAGGTAACCTAGATAGTCCAAGGGCCCGCTAGTTAACCTACATAGTCCAAGGGCTCACTTGTTCACTTTGATAGTCCAAGTGCCCGCTAGTTAACCTAGATCTTCCAAGTGACCGCTAGTTAATCTACATAGTCCAAGGGCCCGCTAGTTAACCTACATAGTCCAAGGGCCCGCTAGTTAACCTACATCGTCCAAGGGCCTGGTAGTTAACCTAGATAGTCCAAGTGCCCGCTAGTTAACCTACATAGTCCAAGTGCCCGCGAGGTAACCTAGACATTTCAAGTGACCACTAGGTTACCTACATATTCCAAGTGCCCTTTCGTTAACCTACATAGTCCAAGTGCCCGAAAGGTAACCAATATAGTCCAAATGCCCGCTAGGGGCCCTAATTGTCCAAATGTCCGCTAGTTAACCTAGATAGTCCAAGTGCCCGCTAGGTAACCTAGACAGTCCAAGTGCCCGCTAGATTACCTGCATATTCCAAGTGCCCATTCGTTAACATAGATAGTCCAAGTGCCCACTAGGTAACCTACATAGTCCAAGTGCCTGCTAGGTAACCTATATAGTCCAAGTGCCCGCTAGGTAACCTAGATAGTCCAAGGGCCCGCTAGTTAACCTACATAGTACAAGGGCTCACTTGTTCACTTTCATAGTCCAAGTGCCCGCTAGTTAACCTAGATCTTCCAAGTGACCGCTATTAATCTACATAGTCCAAGGGCCCGCTAGTTAACCTACATAGTCCAAGGGTCCGCTAGTTAACCTACATCGTCCAAGGGCCTGCTAGTTAACCTAGATAGTCCAAGTGCCCGCTAGTTAACCTACATAGTCCAAGTGCCCGCGAGGTAACCTAGACATTTCAAGTGACCAATAGGTTACCTACATAGTCCAAGTGCCCTTTAGTTAACCTACATAGTCCAAGTGCCCGCTAGGTAACCAATATTGTCCAAATGCCCGCTAGGGGCCCTAATTGTCCAAATGTCCGCTAGTTAACCTAGATAGTCCAAGTGCCCGCTAGTTAAACTAGATAGACCAAGTGCCCGCTAGTGAACCTATCTAGTCCAAGTACCCGCTAGGAAACGTACATAGTCCAAGTGCCCGCTAGGTAACGTAAATAGTCTAAGTGCCCGCTAGGTAACGTAAATAGTCCAAGGGCCTGCTAGGGAACGTACATAGTCCAAGTGCCTGCTAGGTAACCTAGATAGTCCAAGTGCCCCCTAGTTAACCTACATAGTCCAGGTTCCCCCTAGGTAACCTAGATCGTCCAAGGGCCCGCTAGGTAACCTATATTGTCCTAGTGCCCCCTAGTTAACCTACATTCTCCAAGTGCCCGATAGGGAACCTACATAGTCCAAGTGCCCGCTAGGTAACCCACATGGTCCAAATGCCCGCTAGTTAACCTACATAGTCCAAGTGCCCGATACGGAACCTACATAATCCAAGTGCCCGCTAGGGAACCTACATAGTCCAATTGCCCGTTAGTTAACCTAGATAGTCCAAGTGCCCGCTAGGTAACCTAGATAGTCCAACAGCCCGGTAGGTAACCTACATACTCCAAGTACCCGCTAGGTAATGTAGATAGTTCAAGTGCCTGCTAGGTAACCTAGATAGTCCAAGTGCCCGCTAGGTAACCTACAAAGTCTAAGTGCCCGCTAAGTAATCTATATAGTCCAAATAACCGCTAGGGAGCCTACATAGTCCAAATGCCCGCTAGGTAACCTAGATAGTCTAAGGGCGCGCTAGGTAACCTACATAGTCCTAGTGCCCCCTAGTTAACCTACATTTTCCAAGTGCCCGATAGGGAACCTACATAGTCCAAGTGCCCGCTCATAACCTACTTAGTACAAATGCCCTGTAGTTAACCTACATAGTCCAAGTTCCCGATAGGGAACCTACATAATCCAAGTGCCCGCTAGTTGACCTACATAGTCCAAGTGCCCGCTAGGTAACCTAGATAATCCTAGTGCCCGCTAGGGAACCTTCATAGTCCTAGTGCCAGCTAGTAACCTAGATAGTCCAAGTGCCCGCTAGTTAACCTAGATAGTCCTAGTGCCCGTTAGTTAACTTAGAGTGTCCAAGTGCCCACTAGGGGACGTACTTAGTCCAAGTGCCGTTAGCTAACCTAGATAGTCCAAGTGCCCGCTAGTTAACATTGATCATCCAAGTGCCCGCTAGTTAACCTACATAGTCCAAGGGCCCGCTAGTTAACCTACGTAGTCCAAGGTCCGCTAGTTAACCTAGATAGTCCAAGTGCTCGCTAGGTAACCTACATAGTACAAGGGCCCGCTAGTTGACCTAGATAGTCCAAGTGCCCGCTAGTTAACCTAGATAGTCCAAGTGCCCGCTAGGTAACCTAAGTAGTCCAAATGTCCGATAGGGATCCTACATAGTCCAAGTGCCCGCTAGGTAACCAACATAGTACAAGTGCCCGTTCGTTAACCTAGATAGTCCAAGTGCCTGCTAGGAAACCTACATAGTCCAAGGGCCCGCTAGGTAACCTACACAGTTCAAGTGACCGCTAGGTTACCCACATAGTCCAAGTGCCCGTTCGTTAACCTACATAGTCCAAGTGCCCGCTAGGTAACCAATATAGTCCAAATGCCCGCTAGGGGCCCTAATATTCCAAATGCCCGCTAGTTAACCTAGATAGTCCAAGTGCTCGCTAGTTAACCTAGACAGTCCCAGTGCCCGCTAGTTAACCTAGATAGACCAAGTGCCCGCTAGGGAACCTATCTAGTCCAAGTACCCGCTAGGAAACGTACATAGTCCAAGTGCCCGCTAGGTAACGTACATTGTCCAAGTGCCCGCTAGGTAACGTAGATAGTCCAAGTGCCCGCTAGGGAACGTACATAGTCCAAGTGCCCGCTAGGGAACCTAGATAGTCCAAGTGCCCGCTAGGTAACCTACATAGTCCAAGTCCCCGTTAGGTAACCTAGATACTGCAAGTGCCCGCTAGTTAAACTAGATAGTTGAAGTACCCGCTAGGTAACCAAGATCGTCCAAGGGCCCCCTAGTT
This sequence comes from Tenrec ecaudatus, assembly GCF_050624435.1. Lineage (NCBI taxonomy): Eukaryota > Metazoa > Chordata > Mammalia > Afrosoricida > Tenrecidae > Tenrec > Tenrec ecaudatus. The sequence continues at coordinate 862,100 of NW_027457627.1, forward strand.
AGCCTACATAGTCCAAGTGCCCGCTAGGTAACCTAGATAGTCCAAGTGCCCGTTCGGTAACCTAGATAGTCTAAGTGCCCTTTAGGGAACCTAGATAGTCCAAGGGCCCGCTAGTAAACCTACATAGTTCATGGGCCCGCTAGTTAACTTACATAGTGCAAGTGTCCGCTATTTAACCTACATATTCCAAGTGCCGGCTATTTAACCTACATAATCTAAGTGCCAGCTAGGTAACCTAGATAGTACAGTGCCTGCTAGGGAATCTAGATAGTCCAAGTGCATGTTAGCTAACCTAGATAGTCCAAGTGGCGGCTAGGTAACCTATATAGTCCAAGTGCCCTTTCATTAACCTAGATCATCCAAGTGCCCGCTAGGTAATCTAGACAGTCCAAGTGCCCGCTAGTTAACCTACATAGTCCAAGTGCCCGATAGGGAATCTACATAATCCAAGTGCCCGCTCGGCAACCTACATACTCCAGGTGCCCGTTAGTTAACCTAGATAGTCAAAGTACCTGCTAGGTAACCTAGATAGTCCAAGTGCCCGCTAGGTAACCTACATAGTCCAAGTTCCCAATGGTAACCTAAATAATCCAAATGCCCGCTAGGGAAACTACATAGGCCAAGTGCCTGCTAGTTAACCTAGATAGTCCAAGTGCCTGCTAGTAAACCTACATAATCCATTGGCCCGCTAGTTAACCTCCATAGTGCAAGGGCCCGCTAGTTAATCTAGATCGTGCAAGTGTCCGCTAGTTAGCTTATATAGTCCAAGTGCCCGCTAGTTAACCTATATACCAAGTGCCCGCTACGTAACCTAGATAGTCCAAGGGCACGCTAGTTAACCTTCATAGTCTAAGTGCCCGCTAGTTGACCTAGATAGTTCAAGTACCCGCTAGGTAATCTAGATAGTCCAAGGGCCCCCGAGTTGGCCTATATAGTCCAAGTGCGCGCTAGGTAACCTAGATAGTCCAAGTGCCTTTTCGGTAAGCTAGATAGTCCAAGTGCCCTTTAGGGAACCTAGATAGTGGAAGGGCCCGCAAGTAAACCTACATAGTCCAAGGGCCCGCTAGTTAACCTACGTATTCCAAGTGCCCGCTCGTTAACCTACATAATCTAAGTGCCCGTTAGCTAACCTAGATAGTCCAAGGGCCCGCTAGTTGACCTACATAGGACAAGTGCCTGGTAGGTATCCTAGATAGTACAAGTGCCCGCTAGGTAACCTAGATAGTCCAAGTGCCCGTTAGTTAACCTAGATAGTCCAAGTGCCCACTAGGGGACGTACTTAGTCCATGTGCCCATTAGCTAAACTAGATAGTCCAAGTGCCCGCTAGTGAACATTGATCATCCAAGTGCCCGCTAGTTAACCTAGATAGTCCAAGTGCCCTGTAGTTAACCTAGATCGTCCAGGTGCCCGCTAGTTAAACTACATAGTCCAAAGGCCCGCTAGTTAACCTACATAGTCCAAGGTCCGCTAGTTAACCTAGATAGTCCAAGTCCTCGCTAGTTAACCTACATAGTACAAGGGCCCACTAGTTGACCTCAGATAGTCCAAGTGCCTGCTAGCTAACCTAGATAATCCCTGTGCCCGCTAGGTAACCTAAGTAGTCCAAATATCCAATAGGGATCCTACATAGTCCAAGTGCCCACTAGGTAACCTACATTGTCCAAGTGCCCGTTCGTTAACCTAGATATTCCAAGTGCCCGCTAGGTAACCTAGACTGTCCAAGTGCCCGCTAGGTTACCTACATAGTCCAAGTGCCCATTCGTTAACCTAGATAATCCAAGTGCCCCCTAGGATACCTACATAGACCAAGGGCCCGCTAGGTAACCTAGATAGTCCAAGTGTCCGCTAGATAACCTAGAGTCTAAGTGCTCGCTAGTTAACCTACATAGTCCAAGTGCCCGCTAGTTAACCTAGATTGTCCAAGGGCCCACTAGTTAACCTAGATAGTCCCAGTGTCCTCTAGTTAACCTACATAGTCCAAGTGCCCGCTAGTTAACTTACATATTCCAAGTGCCCGCTAGTTAACGTAGATAGTCCAAGTGCCCGCTAGGGAACTTACACAGTCCAAGTGCCCGCTAGGCAACCTATATAGTCCAAGTGCCCGAATAGGAACCTACATAGTCAAAGTGCACGCTAGTTAACCTAGATAGTCCAAGTGCCCGCTATAACCTAGATAGTCCAAGTGCCTGCTAGGTAACCTACATAGTGCAAGTGTCCACTAGTTAACCTAAATATTCCAAGTGCCCGCTAGATAACATAGATAGTCCAAGTGCCCGCTAGGGAACGTACATAGTCCAAGTGCCCGCTAGGTAACCTAGATAGTGCAAGTGCCCGCTAGTTAACCTAGATAGTTGAAGTACCCGCTAGGTAACCTAGATCGTTCAAGGGCCCCCTACTTAGCCTACATAGTCCAAGTGCCCGCTAGGTAACCTAGATAGTCCAAGTGCCCGTTCGGTAACCTAGATAGTCTAAGTGCCCTTTAGGGAACCTAGATAGTCCAAGGGCCCGCTTGTACACCTACATAGTCCATGGGCCCGCTATTTAACCTACATAGTGCAAGTGTCCGCTAGTTAACCTACATATTCCAAGTGCCCGCTATTTAACCTACATAATCTAAGTGCCAGCTAGGTAACCTAGATAGTACAAGTGCCTGCTAGGGAATCTAGATAGTCCAAGTGCCTGTTAGCTAACCTAGATAGTCCAAGTGGCGGCTATGTAACCTACATAGTCCAAGTGCCCGTTCGTTAACATAGATAATCCAAGTGTCCGCTAGGTAACAAGGACAGTCCAAGTGTCCGCTAGTTTACTTACATAGTGCAAGTGCCCGCTAGGCAACCTACATACTCCAAGTGCCCGTCAGTTAACCTAGATAGTCAAAGTGCCTGCTAGGTAACCTAGATAGTCCAAGTGCAAGCTAGGTAACCTTCATAGTCCAAGTGCCCGCTAGGTATCCTAAATAGTCCAAATGCCCGCTAGGGAAACTACATAGTCCAAGTGCCCGCTAGTTAACCTAGATAGTCCAAGTGCCTGCTAGTAAACCTGCATAATCCATGGGCCCGCTAGTTAACCTATATAGTGCAAGGGCCCGCTAGTTAACCTAGATCGTGCAAGTGTCCGCTAGTTTTGCCGATATAGTCCAAGTACCCGCTAGTTAACCTATATACCAAGTGCCCGCTACGTAACCTAGATAGTCCAAGGGCACGCTAGTTAACCTACATAGTGCAAGTGCCCGCTAGGCAACCTAGATAGTCCAAGTGCCCGCTAAGGGACCTACATAGTCCAAGTGCACGCTAGTTAACCTATATAGTCCAAGTGCCCGCTAGTTAACCTAGATAGTCCAAGTGCCCGCTAGTTAACCTACATAATCTAAGTTCCCGTTAGCTAACCTAGATAGTCCAAGGGCCCGCTAGTTGACCTACATAGTCCAAGTGCCAGCTAGGTATCCTAGATAGTACAAGTGCCCGCTAGGTAACCTAGATAGTCCAAGTGCCCGTTAGTTAACCTAGATAGTCCAAGTGCCCACTAGGGGACGTACTTAGTCCATGTGCCCATTAGCTAACCTAGATAGTCCAAGTGCCCGCTAGTTAGCATTGATCATCCAAGTGCCCGCTAGTTAACCTAGATAGTCCAAGTGCCCTGTAGTTAACCTAGATCGTCCAGGTGCCCGCTAGTTAACCTACATAGTCCAAAGGCCCGCTAGTTAACCTACATAGTCCAAGGTCCGCTAGTTAACCTAGATAGTCCAAGTGCTCGCTAGTTAACCTACATAGTACAAGGGCCCACTAGTTGACCTAGATAGTCCAAGTGCCCGCTAGGTAACCTACATAGTCCAAGTTCCCGATGGTAACCTAAATAGTCCAAATGCCCGCTAGGGAAACTACATAGGCCAAGTGCCTGCTAGTTAACCTAGATAGTCCAACTGCCTGCTAGTAAAACTACATAATCCATGGGCCCGTAGTTAACCTACATAGTGCAAGGGCCCGCTGGTTAACCTAGATCGTGCAAGTGTCCGCTAGTTAGCCTATATAGTCCACGTGCCCGCTAGTTAACCTATATACCAAGTGCCCGCTACGTAACCTAGATAGTCCAAGGGCACGCTAGTTAACCTACATAGTGCAATTGCCCGCTAGGCAACCTAGATAGTCCAAGTGCCCGCTAGGGAACCTACATAGTCCAAGTACACGCTAGTTAACCTATATAGTCCAAGTGCCCGCTAGTTAACATAGATAGTCCAAGTCCCTGCTAGGTAACCTACATAGTGCAAGTGTCCGCTAGTTAACCTACATAGTCGAAGTGCCCGCTTGTTGACCTAGATAGTTCAAGTAGCCGCTAGGTAATCTAGATATTCCAAGGGCCCCCTAGTTGGCCTACATAGTCCAAGTGCCCGCTAGGTAACCTAGATAGTCCAAGTGCCTTTTCGGTAACCTAGATAGTCCAAGTGCCCTTTAGGGAACCTAGATTGTCGAAGGGCCCGCAAGTAAACCTACATAGTCCAAGTGCCCGCAGGTTAACCTACATATTCCAAGTGCCCGCTAGTTAACCTACATAATCTAAGTGCCCGTTAGCTAACCTAGATAGTCCAAGGGCCCGCTAGTTGACCTACATACTCCAAGTGCCAGCTAGGTATCCTAGATAGTACAAGTGCCCGCTAGGTAACCTAGATAGTCCAAGTGCCCGTTAGTTAACCTAGATAGTCCAAGTGCCCACTAGGGGACGTACTTAGTCCATGTGCCCATTAGCTAACCTAGATAGTCCAAGTGCCCGCTAGTTAACATTGATCATCCAAGTGCCTGCTAGTTAACCTAGATAGTCCAAGTGCCCTCTAGTTAACCTAGATCGTCCAAGTGCCCGCTAGTTAACCTACATAGTCCAAGGTCCGCTAGTTAACCTAGATAGTCCAAGTGCTCACTAGTTAACCTACATAGTACAAGGGCCCACGAGTTGACCTAGATAGTCCAAGTGCCCGCTAGCTAACCTAGATAGTCCAAGTGCCCGCTAGGTAACCTAAGTAGTCCAAATATCCGATAGGGATCCTACATAGTCCAAGTGCCCGCTAGGTAACCTACATTGTCCAAGTGCCCGTTCGTTGACCTAGATAGTCCAAGTGCCCGCTAGGTAACCTAGACTGTCCAAGTGCCCGCTAGGTTACCTACGTAGTCCAAGTGCCCGTTCGTTAACCTAGATAGTCCAAGTGCCCGCTAGGAAACCTACATAGTCCAAGGGCCCGCTAGGTAACCTAGATAGTCCAAGTGTCCGCTAGATAACCTAGAGTCCAAGTGCTCGCTAGTTAACCTACATAGTCCAAGTGCCCGCTATGTAACCTAGATAGTCAAAGTGCCCGTTAGGTAACCTAGATAGTCCAAGTGCCCGCTCGGTAACTAACATTGTCAAAGTTCCCGCTAGGTAACCTAGATACTCCAAGTGCCCGTTACCTAACCTAGATAGTCCAAGTGCCCGCTAGGCAACCTACATAGTCCAAGAGCCCGTTCGTTAACCTAGAAGTCCAAGTGCCCGCTAGGTAACCTAGACAGTCCAAGTGCCCGCTAGGTTACCTGCATATTCCAAGTGCCCATTCGTTAACGTAGATAGTCCATGTGCCCACTAGGTAACCTACATAGTCCAAGTGCCCACTAGGTAACCTATATACTCCAAGTGCCCGCTAGGTAACCTATATAGTCCAAGGGCTCACTTGTTCACTTTGATAGTCCAAGTGCCCGCTAGTTAACCTAGATCTTCCAAGTGACCGCTAGTTAACCTAGATTGCCCAAGTGCCCGCTAGTTAACCTACATAGTCCAAGTGCCCGTTCGTTAACCTAGTTAGTCCAAGTGCCCGCTAGGAAACCTACATAGTCCAAGGCCCGCTAGGTAACCTAGATAGTCCAAGTGCCCGCTAGGTAACCTAGAGTCCAAGTGCTCGATAATTAACCTACATAGTCCAAGTGCCCGCTAGTTAACCTACAAAGTGCAAGGGCCCTCTAGATAACCTAGATCGTGCAAGTGTCCGCTAGTTAGCCGATATACTCCAAGTGCCCGCTAGTTAACCTATATACCAAGTGCCCGCTGCGTAACCTAGATAGTCCAAGGGCACGCTAGTTAACCTACATAGTGCAAGTGCCCGCTAGGCAACCTAGATAGTCCAAGTGCCCGCTAAGGAACCTACATAGTCCAAGGGCCCACTAGTTAACCTACATATTCCAAGTGCCCGCTACTTAACCTACATAATATAAGTGCCCGTTAGCTAACCTAGATATTCCAAGTGCCCGCTAGGTAACCTAGAGTCCAAGTGCTCGATAATTAACCTACATAGTCCAAGTGCCCGCTAGTTAACCTACATAGTGCAAGGGCCCTCTAGATAACCTAGATCGTGCAAGTGTCCGCTAGTTAGCCGATATACTCCAAGTGCCCGCTAGTTAACCTATATACCAAGTGCCCGCTGCGTAACCTAGATAGTCCAAGGGCACGCTAGATAACCTAAATAGTGCAAGTGCCCGCTAGGCAACCTAGATAGTCCAAGTGCCCGCTAAGGAACCTACATAGTCCAAGGGCCCACTAGTTAACCTACATATTCCAAGTGCCCGCTACTTAACCTACATAATATAAGTGCCCGTTAGCTAACCTAGTTAGTCCAAGGGCCCGCTAGTTGACCTACATAGTCCAAGTGCCAGCTAGGTATCCTAGATAGTACAAGTGCCCGCTAGGTAACCTAGATAGTCCAAGTGCCCGTTAGTTAACCTAGATAGTCCAAGTGCCCACTAGGGGACGTACTTAGTCCATGTGCCCATTAGCTAACCTAGATAGTCCAAGTGCCCGCTAGTTAACATTGATCATCCAAGTGCCCGCTAGTTAACCTAGATAGTCCAAGTGCCCTGTAGTTAACCTAGATCGTCCAGGTGCCCGCTAGTTAACCTACATAGTCCAAAGGCCCGCTAGTTAACCTACATAGTCCAAGGTCCGCTAGTTAACCTAGATAGTCCAAGTGCCTGCTAGCTAACCTAGATAATCCCTGTGCCCGCTAGGTAACCTAAGTAGTCCAAATATCCGATAGGGATCCTACATAGTCCATGTGCCCGCTAGGTAACCTACATTGTCCAAGTGCCCGTTCGTTAACCTAGATAGTCCAAGTGCCCGCTAGGTAACCTAGACTGTCCAAGTGCCCGCTAGGTTACCTACATAGTCCAAGTGCCCGTTCGTTAACCTAGATAGTCCAAGTGCCCGCTAGGAAACCTACATAGACCAGGGGCTCGCTAGGTAACCTAGATAGTCCAAGTGTCCGCTAGATAACCTAGAGTCTAAGTGCTCGCTAGTTAACCCTTATAGTCCAAGTGCCCGCTATGTAACCTAGATAGTCAAAGTGCCCGCTAGTTAACCTAGATTGTCCAAGTGCCCGCTAGTTAACCTAGATTGTCCAAGGGCCCACTAGTTAACCTAGATAATCCCAGTGTCCTCTTGTTAACCTACATAGTCCAAGTGCCCGCTAGTTAACTTACATATTCCAAGTGCCCGCTAGTTAACATAGATAGTCCAAGTGCCCGCTAGGGAACTTACACAGTCCAAGTGCCCGCTAGGCAACCTATATAGTCCATGTGCCCGAATAGGAACCTACATAGTCAAAGTGCACGCTAGTTAACCTAGATAGTCCAAGTGCCCGCTATAACCTAGATAGTCCAAGTGCCTGCTAGGTAACCTACATAGTGCAAGTGTCCACTAGTTAACCTAAATATTCCAAGTGCCTGCTAGTTTACATAGATAGTCCAAGTGCCCGCTAGGGAACGTACATAGTCCAAGTGCCCGCTAGGTAACCTAGATAGTGCAAGTGCCCGCTAGTTAACCTAGATAGTTGAAGTACCCGCTAGGTAACCTAGATCGTTCAAGGGCCCCCTACTTAGCCTACATAGTCCAAGTGCCCGCTAGGTAACCTAGATAGTCCAAGTGCCCGTTCGGTAACCTAGATAGTCTAAGTGCCCTTTAGGGAACCTAGATAGTCCAAGGGCCCGCTAGTACACCTACATAGTCCATGGGCCCGCTAGTTAACCTACATAGTGCAAGTGTCCGCTAGTTAACCTACATATTCCAAGTGCCCGCTATTTAACCTACATAATCTAAGTGCCAGCTAGGTAACCTAGATAGTACAAGTGCCTGCTAGGGTATCTAGATAGTCCAAGTGCCTGTTCGTTAACCTAGATAATTCAAGTGCCCGCTAGGTAACAAGGACAGTCCAAGTGTCCGCTAGTTTACCTACATAGTGCAAGTGCCAGATAGGGAACCTACATAATCCAAGTGCCCGCTAGGCAACCTACATAGTCCAAGTGCCCGTTAGTTAACCTAGATAGTCAAAGTGCCTGCTAGGTAACCTAGATAGTCCAAGTGCCCGCTAGGTAACCTACATAGTCCAAGTGCCCGCTACGTATCCTAAATAGTCCAAATGCCCGCCAGGGAAACTACATAGTCCAAGTGGCCGCTAGTTAATCTAGATAGTCCAAGTGCCTGCTAGTAAACCTGCATAATCCATGGGCCCGCTAGTTAACCTACATAGTGCAAGGGCCCGCTAGTTAACTTAGATCGTGCAAGTGTCCGCTAGTTTTGCCGATATAGTCCAAGTACCCGCTAGTTAACCTATATACCAAGTGCCCGCTACGTACCCTAGATAGTCCAAGGGCACGCTAGTTAACCTACATAGTGCAAGTGCCCGCTAGGCAACCTAGATAGTCCAAGTGCCCGCTAAGGGACCTACATAGTCCAAGTGCACGCTAGTTAACCTATATAGTCCAAGTGCCCGCTAGTTAACCTAGATAGTCCAAGTGCCTGCTAGTTAACCTACATAGTGCAAGTGTCCACTAGTTAACCTACATAGTCCAAGTGCCCGCTAGTTAACCTAGATAGTTCAAGTACCCGCTAGGTAACCTAGATAGTCCAAGGGCCCCCTAGTTGGCCTACATAGTCCAAGTGCCCGCTAGGTAACCTAGATAGTCCAAGTGCCTTTTCGGTAACCTAGATAGTCCAAATGCCCTTTAGGGAACCTAGATAGTCGAAGGGCCCGCAAGTAAACCTACATAGTCCAAGGGCCCGCTAGTTAACCTACATATTCCAAGTGCCCGCTAGTTAACCTACATAATCTATGTGCCCGTTAGCTAGCCTAGATAGTCCAAGGGCCCTCTAGTTGACCTACATAGTCCAAGTGCCAGCTAGGTATCCTAGAGAGTACAAGTGCCCGCTAGGTAACCTAGATAGTCCAAGTGCCCGTTAGTTAACCTAGATAGTCCAAGTGCCCACTAGGGGACGTACTTAGTCCATGTGCCCATTAGCTAACCTAGATAGTCCAAGTGCCCGCTAGTTAACATTGATCATCCAAGTGCCCGCTAGTTAACCTAGATAGTTCAATTGCCCTGTAGTTAACCTAGATCGTCCAGGTGCCCGCTAGTTAACCTTCATAGTCCAAAGGCCCGCTAGTTAACCTACATAGTCCAAGGTCCGCTAGTTAACCTAGATAGTCCAAGTGCTCGCTAGTTAACCTACATAGTACAAGGGCCCACTAGTTGACCTAGATAGTCCAAGTGCCCGCTAGGTAACCTACATAGTCCAAGTTCCCGATGGTAACCTAAATAGTCCAAATGCCCGCTAGGGAAACTACATAGGCCAAGTGCCTGCTAGTTATCCTAGATAGTCCAACTGCCTGCTAGTAAACCTACATAATCCATGGGCCCGCTAGTTAACTTACATAGTGCAAGGGCCCACTGGTTAACCTAGATCGTGCAAGTGTCCGCTAGTTAGCCTATATAGTCCACGTGCCCGCTAGTTAACCTATATACCAAGTGCCCGCTACGTAACCTAGATAGTCCAAGGGCACGCTAGTTAACCTACATAGTGCAAGTGCCCGCTAGGCAACCTAGATAGTCCAAGTGCCCGCTAGGGAACCTACATAGTCCAAGTGCACGCTAGTTAACCTATATAGTCCAAGTGCCCGCTAGTTAACATAGATAGTCCAAGTCCCTGCTAGGTAACCTACATAGTGCAAGTGTCCGCTAGTTAACCTACATAGTCGAAGTGCCCGCTAGTTGACCTAGATAGTTCAAGTACCCGCTAGGTAATCTAGATATTCCAAGGGCCCCCTATTTGGCCTACATAGTCCAAGTGCCCGCTAGGTAACTTAGATAGTCCAAGTGCCTTTTCGGTAACCTAGATAGTCCAAGTGCCCTTTAGGGAACCTAGATTGTCGAAGGGCCCGCAAGTAAACCTACATAGTCCAAGTGCCCGCTAGTTAACCTACATATTCCAAGTGCCCGCTAGTTAACCTACATAATCTAAGTGCCCGTTAGTTAACCTAGATAGTCCAAGGGCCCGCTAGTTGACCTACATACTCCAAGTGCCAGCTAGGTATCCTAGAGAGTACAAGTGCCCGCTAGGTAACCTAGATAGTCAAAGTGCCCGTTAGTTAACCTAGATAGTCCAAGTGCCCAAAAGGGGACATACTTAGTCTATGTGCCCATTAGCTAACCTAGATAGTCCAAGTGCCCGCTTGTTAACATTGATCATCCAAGTGCCTGCTAGTTAACCTAGATAGTCCAAGTGCCCTCTAGTTAACCTAGATCGTCCAAGTGCCCGCTAGTTAACCTACATAGTCCAAGGTCCGCTAGTTAACCTAGATAGTCCAAGTGCTCACTAGCTAACCTAGATAGTCCAAGTGCCCGCTAGGTAACCTAAGTAGTCCAAATATCCGATAGGGATCCTACATAGTCCAAGTGCCCGCTAGGTAACCTACATTGTCCAAGTACCCGTTCGTTAACCTAGATAGTCCAAGTGCCCGCTAGGTAACCTAGACTGTCCAAGTGCCCGCTAGGTTACCTACATAGTCCAGGTGCCCGTTCGTTAACCTAGATAGTCCAAGTGCCCGCTAGGAAACCTACATAGTCCAAGGGTCCGATAGGTAACCTAGATAGTCCAAGTGTCCGCTAGATAACCTAGAGTCCAAGTGCTCGCTAGTTAACCTACATAGTCCAAGTGACCGCTATGTAACCTAGATAGTCAAAGTGCCCGTTAGGTAACCTAGATAGTCCAAGTGCCCGCTAGGTAACTTACATTGTCAAAGTTCCCGCTAGGTAACCTAGATAGTCCAAGTGCCCGTTACCTAACCTAGATAGTCCAAGTGCCCGCTAGGCAACCTACATAGTCCAAGAGCCCGTTCGTTAACCTAGAAGTCCAAGTGCCCGCTAGGTAACCTAGACAGTCCAAGTGCCCGCTAGGTTACTTGCATATTCCAAGTGCCAATTCGTTAACGTAGATAGTCCATGTGCCCACTAGGTAACCTACATAGTCCAAGTGCCCACTAGGTAACCTATATACTCCAAGTGCCCGCTAGGTAACCTAGATCTTCCAAGTGACCGCTAGTTAACCTAGATTGCCCAAGTGCCCGCTAGTTAACCTACATAGTCCAAGGGCCCACTAGTTAACCTAGATAGTCCAAGTGTCCTCTAGTTAACCTACATAGTCCAAGTGCCCGCTAGTTAACCTATATACCAAGTGCCCGCTACGTAACCTAGATATTCCAAGGGCACGCTAGTTAACCTATATCGTCCAAGTCCCCGCTAGGCAACCTAGATAGTCCAAGTGCCCGCTAAGGAACCTACATAGTCCAAGTGCACGCTAGTTATCCTAAATAGTCCAAGTGCCCACTAGTTAACCTAGATAGTCCAAGTGCCTGCTAGGTAACCTACATAGTGCAAGTGTCCGCTAGTTAACCTACATATTCCAAGTGCCCGCTGGTTAACATAGATAGTCCAAATGCCCGCTAGGGAACGTACATAGTCCAAGTGCCTGCTAGGTAACCTAGATAGTTCAAGTACCCGCTACGTAACCTAGATCATCAAAGGGCCCCCTAGTTAGCCTACATAGTCCAAGTGCCCGCTAGGTAACCTAGATAGTCCAAGTGCGCTTTAGGGAACCTACATAGTCCAAGTGCCCTTTAGCAACCTAGATAGTCCAAGGGCCCGCTAGTAAACCTACATAGTCCATGGGCCCGCTAGTTAACCTACGTATTCCAAGTTCCCGCTAGTTAACCTACATAATCTAAGTGCCCGTTGGCTAACCTAGATAGTCCAAGGGCCCGCTAGTTGACCTACATAGTCAAAGTGCCAGCTAGGTAACCTAGGTAGTACAAGTGCCCGCGAGGGAACCTGGATAGTCCAAGTGCCTGCTAGGTAACCTACATAGTGCAAGTGTCCGCTAGTTAACCTACATATTCCAAGTGCCCGCTGCTTAACATAGATAGTCCAAATGCCCGCTAGGGAACGTACATAGTCCAAGTGCCTGCTAGGTAACCTAGATAGTTCAAGTACCCGCTACGTAACCTAGATCATCAAAGGGCCCCCTAGTTAGCCTACATAGTCCAATTGCCCGCTAGGTAACCTAGATAGTCCAAGTGCCCTTTAGGGAACCTAGATAGTCCAAGTGCCCTTTAGGGAACCTAGATAGTCCAAGGGCCCGCTAGTAAACCTACATAGTCCATGGGCCCGCTAGTTAACCTACATATTCCAAGTTCCCGCTAGTTAACCTACATAATCTAAGTGCCCGTTGGCTAACCTAGATAGTCCAAGGGCCCGCTAGTTGACCTACATAGTCAAAGTGCCAGCTAGGTAACCTAGGTAGTACAAGTGCCCGCTAGGGAACCTGGATAGTCCAAGTGCCTGTTAGCTAACATAGATAGTCCATGTGGCGGCTAGGTAACCTACATAGTCCAAGTACCCGTTGGTTAACCTAGATAATCCAAGTGCCCGTTCGTTAACCGAGATAATCCAAGTGCCCACTAGGAACCTAGACAGTCCAAGTGCTCGCTAGTTAACCTACAAAGTCCAAGTGCCCTATAGGGAACCTATATAATCCAAGTGCCCGCTAGGCAACCTACATAGTCCAAGTGCCCGTTAGTTAACCTAGATAGTCTAAGTGCCTGCTAGGTAACCTAGATATTCCAAGTGCCCGCTAGGTAACCAACATATTCCAAGTGCCCGCTAGGTAACCTAAATAGTCCAAATGCCCGCTAGGGAAACTACATAGTCCAAGTGCCCGCTAGTTAACCTAGATAGTCCAAGTGCCTGCTAGTAAACCTACATAATCCATGGGCCCGCTAGTTAGCCTACATAGTGCAAGGGCCCGCTAGTTAACCTACATCGTCCCAGGGCCCGCTAGTTAACCTAGATAGTCCAAGTGCCCGCTAGTTAACTTACATAGTCTAAGTGCCCGCTAGGTAACCTAGACAGTTCAAGTGACCACTAGGTTACCCACATAGTCCAAGTGCCCGTTCGTTAACCTACATAGTCCAAGTGCCCGCTAGGTAACCAATATAGTCCAAATGCCCGCTAGGGGCCCTAATATTCCAAATGCCCGCTAGTTAACCTAGATAGTCCAAGTGCCCGCTAGTTAACCTAGATTGTCCAAGTGCCCCCTTGTTAACCTACATAGTCCAAGGGCCCACTAGTTAACCTAGATAGTCCAAGTGTCCTCTTGTTGACCTACATAGTCCAAGTGCCTGCTAGTTAACCTATATACCAAGTGCCCGCTACGTATCCTAGATAGTCCAAGTGCATGCTAGTTAACCTACATAGTCCACGTGCCCGCTAGGCAACCTAGATAATCCCAGTGCCCGCTAAGGAACCTACATAGTCCAAGTGCACGCTAGTTAACCTAGATAGTCCAAGTGCTTGCTAGGTAACCTACATAGTGCAAGTGTCCACTAGTTAACCTACATATTCCAAGTGCCCGTTAGTTAACATAGATAGTCCAAGTGCCCGCTAGGGAACGTACATAGTCCACGTGTCCGCTAGGTAACCTAGATAGTGCAAGTGCCCGCTAGTTAACCTAGGTAGTTCAAGTACCCGCTAGGTAACCTAGATCGTCCAAGGGCCCCCTAGTTAGCCTACATAGTCCAAGTGCCCGCTAGGCAACCTAGATAGTCCAAGTGCCCGCTAAGGAACCTACATAGTCCAAGTGCACGCTAGTTATCCTAGATAGTCCAAGTGCCCGCTAGTTAACATAGATAGTCCAAGTGCCTGCTAGGTAACCTACATAGTGCAAGTGTCCGCTAGTTAACCTACATATTCCAAGTGCCCGCTGGTTAACATAGATAGTCCAAATGCCCGCTAGGGAACGTACATAGTCCAAGTGCCTGCTAGGTAACCTAGATAGTTCAAGTACCCGCTACGTAACCTAGATCATCAAAGGGCCCCCTAGTTAGCCTACATAGTCCAAGTGCCCGCTAGGTAACCTAGATAGTCCAAGTGCGCTTTAGGGAACCTACATAGTCCAAGTGCCCTTTAGCAACCTAGATAGTCCAAGGGCCCGCTAGTAAACCTACATAGTCCATGGGCCCGCTAGTTAACCTACGTATTCCAAGTTCCCGCTAGTTAACCTACATAATCTAAGTGCCCGTTGGCTAACCTAGATAGTCCAAGGGCCCGCTAGTTGACCTACATAGTCAAAGTGCCAGCTAGGTAACCTAGGTTGTACAAGTGCCCGCGAGGGAACCTGGATAGTCCAAGTGCCTGCTAGGTAACCTACATAGTGCAAGTGTCCGCTAGTTAACCTACATATTCCAAGTGCCCGCTGGTTAACATAGATAGTCCAAATGCCCGCTAGGGAACGTACATAGTCCAAGTGCCTGCTAGGTAACCTAGATAGTTCAAGTACCCGCTACGTAACCTAGATCATCAAAGGGCCCCCTAGTTAGCCTACATAGTCCAATTGCCCGCTAGGTAACCTAGATAGTCCAAGTGCCCTTTAGGGAACCTAGATAGTCCAAGTGCCCTTTAGGGAACCTAGATAGTCCAAGGGCCCGCTAGTAAACCTACATAGTCCATGGGCCCGCTAGTTAACCTACATATTCCAAGTTCCCGCTAGTTAACCTACATAATCTAAGTGCCCGTTGGCTAACCTAGATAGTCCAAGGGCCCGCTAGTTGACCTACATAGTCAAAGTGCCAGCTAGGTAACCTAGGTAGTACAAGTGCCCGCTAGGGAACCTGGATAGTCCAAGTGCCTGTTAGCTAACATAGATAGTCCATGTGGCGGCTAGGTAACCTACATAGTCCAAGTACCCGTTGGTTAACCTAGATAATCCAAGTGCCCGTTCGTTAACCGAGATAATCCAAGTGCCCACTAGGAACCTAGACAGTCCAAGTGCTCGCTAGTTAACCTACAAAGTCCAAGTGCCCTATAGGGAACCTATATAATCCAAGTGCCCGCTAGGCAACCTACATAGTCCAAGTGCCCGTTAGTTAACCTAGATAGTCTAAGTGCCTGCTAGGTAACCTAGATATTCCAAGTGCCCGCTAGGTAACCAACATATTCCAAGTGCCCGCTAGGTAACCTAAATAGTCCAAATGCCCGCTAGGGAAACTACATAGTCCAAGTGCCCGCTAGTTAACCTAGATAGTCCAAGTGCCTGCTAGTAAACCTACATAATCCATGGGCCCGCTAGTTAGCCTACATAGTGCAAGGGCCCGCTAGTTAACCTACATCGTCCCAGGGCCCGCTAGTTAACCTAGATAGTCCAAGTGCCCGCTAGTTAACTTACATAGTCTAAGTGCCCGCTAGGTAACCTAGACAGTTCAAGTGACCACTAGGTTACCCACATAGTCCAAGTGCCCGTTCGTTAACCTACATAGTCCAAGTGCCCGCTAGGTAACCAATATAGTCCAAATGCCCGCTAGGGGCCCTAATATTCCAAATGCCCGCTAGTTAACCTAGATAGTCCAAGTGCCCGCTAGTTAACCTAGATTGTCCAAGTGCCCCCTTGTTAACCTACATAGTCCAAGGGCCCACTAGTTAACCTAGATAGTCCAAGTGTCCTCTTGTTGACCTACATAGTCCAAGTGCCTGCTAGTTAACCTATATACCAAGTGCCCGCTACGTATCCTAGATAGTCCAAGTGCATGCTAGTTAACCTACATAGTCCACGTGCCCGCTAGGCAACCTAGATAATTCCAGTGCCCGCTAAGGAACCTACATAGTCCAAGTGCACGCTAGTTAACCTAGATAGTCCAAGTGCCTGCTAGGTAACCTACATAGTGCAAGTGTCCACTAGTTAACCTACATATTCCAAGTGCCCGTTAGTTAACATAGATAGTCCAAGTGCCCGCTAGGGAACGTACATAGTCCACGTGTCCGCTAGGTAACCTAGATAGTGCAAGTGCCCGCTAGCTAACCTAGGTAGTTCAAGTACCCGCTAGGTAACCTAGATCGTCCAAGGGCCCCCTAGTTAGCCTACATAGTCCAAGTGCCCGCTAGGTAACCTAGATAATCCAAGTGCCCGTTCGGTAACCTAGATAGTCCAAGTGCCCTTTAGGGAACCTAGATAGTCCAAGGGCCCACAGGTAAACCTACGTACTTCATGGGCCCGCTAGTTAACCTACATAGTGCAAGTGTTGCTAGTTAACCTACATATTCCAAGTGCCCGCTATTTAACCTACATAATCTAAGTGACATCTAGGTAACCTAGATAGTACAAGTGCTCGCTAGGGAATCTAGATAGTCCAAGTGCCTGTTAGCTAACCTAGATAGTCCATGTGGCGGGTAGGTAACCTAGACTGTCCAAGTGCCCGCTAGGTTACCTACATAGTCCAAGTGCCCGTTCCTTAACCTAGATAGTCCAAGTGCCCGCTAGGAAACCTACATAGTCCAAGGGCCCGCTAGGTAACCTAGATAGTCCAAGTGTCCGCTAGATAACCTAGAGTCCAAGTGCTCGCTAGTTAACCTACATAGTCCAAGTGACCGCTATGTAACCTAGATAGTCAAAGTGCCCGTTAGGTAACCTAGATAGTCCAAGTGCCCGCTAGGTAACTTACATTGTCAATGTTCCCGCTAGGTAACCTAGATAGTCCAAGTGCCCGCTAGGTAACCTAAGTAGTCCAAATATCCGATAGGGATCCTACATAGTCCAAGTGCCCGCTAGGTAACCTACATTGTCCAAGTGCCCGTTCGTTAACCTAGATAGTCCAAGTGCCCGCTAGGTAACCTAGACTGTCCAAGTGCCCGCTAGTTACCTACATAGTCCAAGTGCCCGTTCGTTAACCTAGATAGTCCAAGTGCCCGCTAGGAAATCTACATAGTCCAAGGGCCCGCTAGGTAACCTAGATAGTCCAAGTGTCCGCTAGATAACCTAGAGTCCAAGTGCTCGCTAGTTAACCTACATAGTCCAGGTGACCGCTATGTAACCTAGATAGTCAAAGTGCCCGTTAGGTAACCTAGATAGTCCAAGTGCCCGCTAGGTAACTTACATTGTCAAAGTTCCCGCTAGTAAACCTAGATAGTCCAAGTGCCCGTTACCTAACCTAGATAGTCCAAGTGCCCGCTAGGCAACCTACATAGTCCAAGAGCCCGCTCGTTAACCTAGAAGTCCAAGTGCCCGCTAGGTAACCTAGACAGTCCAAGTGCCCGCTAGGTTACCTGCATATTCCAAGTGCCAATTCGTTAACGTAGATAGTCCATGTGCCCACTAGGTAACCTACATAGTCCAAGTGCCCACTAGGTAACCTAGATCTTCCAAGTGACCGCTAGTTAACCTAGATTGCCCAAGTGCCCGCTAGTTAACCTACATAGTCCAAGGGCCCACTAGTTAACCTAGATAGTCCAAGTGTCCTCTAGTTAACCTACATAGTCCAAGTGCCCGCTAGTTAACCTATATACCAAGTGCCCGCTACGTAACCTAGATATTCCAAGGGCACGCTAGTTAACCTATATCGTCCAAGTCCCCGCTAGGCAACCTAGATAGTCCAAGTGCCCGCTAAGGAACCTACATAGTCCAAGTGCACGCTAGTTATCCTAGATAGTCCAAGTGCCCGCTAGTTAACCTAGATAGTCCAAGTGCCTGCTAGGTGACCTACATAGTGCAAGTGTCCGCTAGTTAACCTACATATTCCAAGTGCCCGCTGGTTAACATAGATAGTCCAAATGCCCGCTAGGGAACGTACATAGTCCAAGTGCCTGCTAGGTAACCTAGATAGTTCAAGTACCCGCTACGTAACTTAGATCATCAAAGGGCCCCCTAGTTAGCCTACATAGTCCAAGTGCCCGCTAGGTAACCTAGATAGTCCAAGTGCGCTTTAGGGAACCTAGATAGTCCAAGTGCCCTTTAGGGAACCTAGATAGTCCAAGGGCCCGCTAGTAAACCTACATAGTCCATGGGCCCGCTAGTTAACCTACGTATTCCAAGTTCCCGCTAGTTAACCTACATAATCTAAGTGCCCGTTGGCTAACCTAGATAGTCCAAGGGCCCGCTAGTTGACCTACATAGTCAAAGTGCCAGCTAGGTAACCTAGGTAGTACAAGTGCCCGCGAGGGAACCTGGATAGTCCAAGTGCCTGCTAGGTAACCTACATAGTGCAAGTGTCCGGTAGTGATTCTACATATTCCAAGTGCCCGCTGGTTAACATAGATAGTCCAAATGCCCGCTAGGGAACGTACATAGTCCAAGTGCCTGCTAGGTAACCTAGATAGTTCAAGTACCCGCTACGTAACCTAGATCATCAAAGGGCCCCCTAGTTAGCCTACATAGTCCAATTGCCCGCTAGGTAACCTAGATAGTCCAAGTGCCCTTTAGGGAACCTAGATAGTCCAAGTGCCCTTTAGGGAACCTAGATAGTCCAAGGGCCCGCTAGTAAACCTACATAGTCCATGGGCCCGCTAGTTAACCTACATATTCCAAGTTCCCGCTAGTTAACCTACATAATCTAAGTGCCCGTTGGCTAACCTAGATAGTCCAAGGGCCCGCTAGTTGACCTACATAGTCAAAGTGCCAGCTAGGTAACCTAGGTAGTACAAGTGCCCGCTAGGGAACCTGGATAGTCCAAGTGCCTGTTAGCTAACATAGATAGTCCATGTGGCGGCTAGGTAACCTACATAGTCCAAGTACCCGTTGGTTAACCTAGATAATCCAAGTGCCCGTTCGTTAACCGAGATAATCCAAGTGCCCACTAGGAACCTAGACAGTCCAAGTGCTCGCTAGTTAACCTACAAAGTCCAAGTGCCCTATAGGGAACCTATATAATCCAAGTGCCCGCTAGGCAACCTACATAGTCCAAGTGCCCGTTAGTTAACCTAGATAGTCTAAGTGCCTGCTAGGTAACCTAGATATTCCAAGTGCCCGCTAGGTAACCAACATATTCCAAGTGCCCGCTAGGTAACCTAAATAGTCCAAATGCCCGCTAGGGAAACTACATAGTCCAAGTGCCCGCTAGTTAACCTAGATAGTCCAAGTGCCTGCTAGTAAACCTACATAATCCATGGGCCCGCTAGTTAGCCTACATAGTGCAAGGGCCCGCTAGTTAACCTACATCGTCCCAGGGCCCGCTAGTTAACCTAGATAGTCCAAGTGCCCGCTAGTTAACTTACATAGTCTAAGTGCCCGCTAGGTAACCTAGACAGTTCAAGTGACCACTAGGTTACCCACATAGTCCAAGTGCCCGTTCGTTAACCTACATAGTCCAAGTGCCCGCTAGGTAACCAATATAGTCCAAATGCCCGCTAGGGGCCCTAATATTCCAAATGCCCGCTAGTTAACCTAGATAGTCCAAGTGCCCGCTAGTTAACCTAGATTGTCCAAGTGCCCCCTTGTTAACCTACATAGTCCAAGGGCCCACTAGTTAACCTAGATAGTCCAAGTGTCCTCTTGTTGACCTACATAGTCCAAGTGCCTGCTAGTTAACCTATATACCAAGTGCCCGCTACGTATCCTAGATAGTCCAAGTGCATGCTAGTTAACCTACATAGTCCACGTGCCCGCTAGGCAACCTAGATAATCCCAGTGCCCGCTAAGGAACCTACATAGTCCAAGTGCACGCTAGTTAACCTAGATAGTCCAAGTGCCTGCTAGGTAACCTACATAGTGCAAGTGTCCACTAGTTAACCTACATATTCCAAGTGCCCGTTAGTTAACATAGATAGTCCAAGTGCCCGCTAGGGAACGTACATAGTCCACGTGTCCGCTAGGTAACCTAGATAGTGCAAGTGCCCGCTAGTTAACCTAGGTAGTTCAAGTACCCGCTAGGTAACCTAGATCGTCCAAGGGCCCCCTAGTTAGCCTACATAGTCCAAGTGCCCGCTAGGCAACCTAGATAGTCCAAGTGCCCGCTAAGGAACCTACATAGTCCAAGTGCACGCTAGTTATCCTAGATAGTCCAAGTGCCCGCTAGTTAACCTAGATAGTCCAAGTGCCTGCTAGGTAACCTACATAGTGCAAGTGTCCGCTAGTTAACCTACATATTCCAAGTGCCCGCTGGTTAACATAGATAGTCCAAATGCCCGCTAGGGAACGTACATAGTCCAAGTGCCTGCTAGGTAACCTAGATAGTTCAAGTACCCGCTACGTAACCTAGATCATCAAAGGGCCCCCTAGTTAGCCTACATAGTCCAAGTGCCCGCTAGGTAACCTAGATAGTCCAAGTGCGCTTTAGGGAACCTACATAGTCCAAGTGCCCTTTAGCAACCTAGATAGTCCAAGGGCCCGCTAGTAAACCTACATAGTCCATGGGCCCGCTAGTTAACCTACGTATTCCAAGTTCCCGCTAGTTAACCTACATAATCTAAGTGCCCGTTGGCTAACCTAGATAGTCCAAGGGCCCGCTAGTTGACCTACATAGTCAAAGTGCCAGCTAGGTAACCTAGGTAGTACAAGTGCCCGCGAGGGAACCTGGATAGTCCAAGTGCCTGCTAGGTAACCTACATAGTGCAAGTGTCCGGTAGTGATTCTACATATTCCAAGTGCCCGCTGGTTAACATAGATAGTCCAAATGCCCGCTAGGGAACGTACATAGTCCAAGTGCCTGCTAGGTAACCTAGATAGTTCAAGTACCCGCTACGTAACCTAGATCATCAAAGGGCCCCCTAGTTAGCCTACATAGTCCAATTGCCCGCTAGGTAACCTAGATAGTCCAAGTGCCCTTTAGGGAACCTAGATAGTCCAAGTGCCCTTTAGGGAACCTAGATAGTCCAAGGGCCCGCTAGTAAACCTACATAGTCCATGGGCCCGCTAGTTAACCTACATATTCCAAGTTCCCGCTAGTTAACCTACATAATCTAAGTGCCCGTTGGCTAACCTAGATAGTCCAAGGGCCCGCTAGTTGACCTACATAGTCAAAGTGCCAGCTAGGTAACCTAGGTAGTACAAGTGCCCGCTAGGGAACCTGGATAGTCCAAGTGCCTGTTAGCTAACATAGATAGTCCATGTGGCGGCTAGGTAACCTACATAGTCCAAGTACCCGTTGGTTAACCTAGATAATCCAAGTGCCCGTTCGTTAACCGAGATAATCCAAGTGCCCACTAGGAACCTAGACAGTCCAAGTGCTCGCTAGTTAACCTACAAAGTCCAAGTGCCCTATAGGGAACCTATATAATCCAAGTGCCCGCTAGGCAACCTACATAGTCCAAGTGCCCGTTAGTTAACCTAGATAGTCTAAGTGCCTGCTAGGTAACCTAGATATTCCAAGTGCCCGCTAGGTAACCAACATATTCCAAGTGCCCGCTAGGTAACCTAAATAGTCCAAATGCCCGCTAGGGAAACTACATAGTCCAAGTGCCCGCTAGTTAACCTAGATAGTCCAAGTGCCTGCTAGTAAACCTACATAATCCATGGGCCCGCTAGTTAGCCTACATAGTGCAAGGGCCCGCTAGTTAACCTACATCGTCCCAGGGCCCGCTAGTTAACCTACATAGTCCAAGTGCCCGCTAGATAACTTACATAGTCTAAGTGCCCGCTAGGTAACCTAGACAGTTCAAGTGACCACTAGGTTACCCACATAGTCCAAGTGCCCGTTCGTTAACCTACATAGTCCAAGTGCCCGCTAGGTAACCAATATAGTCCAAATGCCCGCTAGGGGCCCTAATATTCCAAATGCCCGCTAGTTAACCTAGATAGTCCAAGTGCCCGCTAGTTAACCTAGATTGTCCAAGTGCCCCCTTGTTAACCTACATAGTCCAAGGGCCCACTAGTTAACCTAGATAGTCCAAGTGTCCTCTTGTTGACCTACATAGTCCAAGTGCCTGCTAGTTAACCTATATACCAAGTGCCCGCTACGTATCCTAGATAGTCCAAGTGCATGCTAGTTAACCTACATAGTCCACGTGCCCGCTAGGCAACCTAGATAATCCCAGTGCCCGCTAAGGAACCTACATAGTCCAAGTGCCCGTTCGTTAACCTAGATAATCCAAGTGCCCGCTAGGTAACCAGGACAGTCCAAGTGTCCGCTAGTTTACCTTCATAGTGCAAGTGCCAGATAGGAAACCTACATAATCCAAGTGCCCGCTAGGCAACCTACATACTCCAAGTGCCCGTTAGTTAACCTAGAGAGTCAAAGTGCCTGCTAGGTAACCTAGATAGTCCAAGTGCCCGCTAGGTAACCTACATAGTCCAAGTGCCCGCTAGGTATACTAAATAGTCCAAATGCGCGCTAGGGAAACTACATAGTCCAAGTGCCCGCTAGTTAACCTAGAAAGTCCAAGTGCCTGCTAGTAAACCTGCATAATCCATGGGCCCGCTAGTTAACCTACATAGTGCAAGGGCCCGCTAGTTAACCTAGATCGTGCAAGTGTCCGCTAGTTACCCTATATAGCCCAAGTGCCCGCTAGTTAACCTATATACCAAGTGCCCGCTATTTAACCTAGATAGACCAAGTGCCTGCTAGGTAACCTACATAGTGCAAGTGCCCGCTAGTTGACATAGATAGTCCAAGTGCCGGCTAGGGAACATACATAGTCCAATTGCCCGCTAGTTAACCTAGATATTTCAAGTACCCGCTAGGAAACCTAGATAGTACAAGGGCCCCATAGTTAGCCTACATAGTCCAAGTGCCCACTAGGTAACCTAGATAGTCCAAGTGCCTTTTCGGTAACCTAGATAGTCCAAGTGCCCTTTAGGGAACCTAGATAGTCCAAGGACCCGCAAGTAAACCTACATAGTCCATGGGCCCGCTAGTTAACCTATATATTCCAAGTGCCCGCTAGTTAACCTACAAAATCTAAGTGCCCGTTAGCTAACCTAGATAGTCCAAAGGCCCGCTAGATGACCTACATAGTCCAAGGGGCAGCTGGGTATCCTAGATAGTACAAGTGCCCGCTAGGGAACCTCAATAGTCCAAGTGCATGTTAGCTAACCTAGATAGTCCAAGTGCCCGATAGGGAACCTACATAATCCAAGTGCCCGCTAGGGAACCTACATAGTCCAAGTGCCTGCTAGGTAACCTAGATAGTCCAAGTGCTCGCTAGGTAACCTACATAGTCCAAGAGCCCGCTTGGTAACATAAATAGTCCAAATGCCTGCTAGGGAAACTTCATAGTCCAAGTGCCTGCTAGTAAACCTACATAATCCATGAGCCCGCTAGTTAACCTACATAGTACAAGGACCCGCTAGTTAACCTAGATCGTGCAAGTGTCCGCTAATTAACCTACATAGTCCAAGTGCCCGCTAGGGATCCTTCATAATCCAACTGCCTGCTAGGTAACCTAGATAGTCCAAGTGCCCGCTAGTTAACCTAGATAGTCCCAGTGCCCGTTTGTTAACCTAGATAGTCCAAGTGCCCACTAGGGGACGTACATCGTCCAAGGGCCTGCTACGCAACCTAGATAGTCCAAGTGCCCGCTAGGTAACCTAGATAGTCCAAGTGCCCGTTACCTAACCTAGATAGTCCAAGTGCGCGCTAGGCAACCTACATAGTCCAAGTGCCCGTTCGTTAACCTAGAAGTCAAGAGCCCGCTATATAACCTAGACAGTCCAAGTGCCCGCTATGTAACCTAGACAGTACAATTGCCCGCTAGGTTACCTGCATATTCCAAGTGCCCGTTCGTTAACATAGATAGTCCAAGTGCCCGCTAGGGAACCTATACAGTCCAAGCGCTATCTAGGTAACCTAGATAGTCCAAGGGCCCGCTAGTTAACCTACATAGTCCAAGGGCTCGCTTGTTAACTTTGATAGTCCAAGTGCCCCTTAGTTAACCTAGATCGTTCAAGTGCCCGCTAGTTAACCTAGATCGTCCAAGTACTGGCTAGTTAACCTACATAGTCCAAGGGCCCACTAGTTAACCTAGATTGTCAAAGTGTCCTCTAGTTAACCTACATAGTCCAAGTGCCCGCTAGGTAACCTACATAGTGCAAGTGTCTGCTAGGTAAACTACATAGTCCAAGTGCCCACTAGTTAACATAGATAGTCCAAGAGCCCGCTAGGTAACCTAGAGAGTGCAAATGCCCGCTAGTTAACCTACATAGTCCAAGTGCATGCTAGGTAACCTAGATATTCCAAGGGCCTGCTAGTTAACCTACATAGTCTAAGTGCCCGCTAGGTAACCTACATAGTGCAAGTGTCCGCTAGTTAACCTACATAGTCCAAGTGCCCACTAGGTAACCTATATACTCCAAGTGCCCGCTAGGTTACCTAGATCTTCCAAGTGACCGCTAGTTAACCTAGATTGCCCAAGTGCCCGCTAGTTAACCTACATAGTCCAAGGGCCCACTAATTAACCTAGATAGTCCAAGTGTCCTCTAGTTAACCTACATAGTCCAAGTGCCCGCTAGTTAACCTATATACCAAGTGCCCGCTACGTAACCTAGATATTCCAAGGGCACGCTAGTTAACCTATATCGTCCAAGTCCCCGCTAGGCAACCTAGATAGTCCAAGTGCCCGCTAAGGAACCTACATAGTCCAAGTGCACGCTAGTTATCCTAGATAGTCCAAGTGCCCGCTAGTTAACCTAGATAGTCCAAGTGCCTGCTAGGTAACCTACATAGTGCAAGTGTCCGCTAGTTAACCTACATATTCCAAGTGCCCGCTGGTTAACATAGATAGTCCAAATGCCCGCTAGGGAACGTACATAGTCCAAGTGCCTGCTAGGAAAAATAGATAGTTCAAGTACCCGCTACGTAACCTAGATCATCAAAGGGCCCCCTAGTTAGCCAACATAGTCCAAGTGTCCGCTAGGTAACCTAGATAGTCCAAGTACGCTTTAGGGAACCTACATAGTCCAAGTGCCCTTTAGGGAACCTAGATAGTCCAAAGGCCCGCTAGTAAAACTACATAGTCCATGGGCCCGCTAGTTAACCTACGTATTCCAAGTTCCCGCTAGTTAACCTACATAATCTAAGTGCCCGTTGGCTAACCTAGATAGTCCAAGGGCCCGTTAGTTGACCTACATAGTCAAAGTGCCAGCTAGGTAACCTAGGTAGTACAAGTGCCCGCGAGGGAACCTGGATAGTCCAAGTGCCTGCTAGGTAATCTACATAGTGCAAGTGTCCGCTAGTTAACCTACATATTCCAAGTTCCCGCTGGTTAACATAGATAGTCCAAATGCCCGCTAGGGAACGTACATAGTCCAAGTGCCTGCTAGGTAACCTAGATAGTTCAAGTACCCGCTACGTAACCTAGGTCATCAAAGGGCCCACTAGTTAGCCTACATAGTC
Source organism: Tenrec ecaudatus (assembly GCF_050624435.1). Classification (NCBI taxonomy): domain Eukaryota; kingdom Metazoa; phylum Chordata; class Mammalia; order Afrosoricida; family Tenrecidae; genus Tenrec; species Tenrec ecaudatus. Next base: position 887,527 of record NW_027457627.1, read on the forward strand.
CAATTGCCCGCTAGGTAACCTAGATAGTCCAAGTGCGCTTTAGGGAACCTAGATAGTCCAAGTGCCCTTTAGGGAACCTAGATAGTCCAAGGGCCCGCTAGTAAACCTACATAGTCCATGGGCCCGCTAGTTAACCTACATATTCCAAGTTCCCGCTAGTTAACCTACATAATCTAAGTGCCCGTTGGCTAACCTAGATAGTCCAAGGGCCCGCTAGTTGACCTACATAGTCAAAGTGCCAGCTAGGTAACCTAGGTAGTACAAGTGCCCGCTAGGGAACCTGGATAGTCCAAGTGCCTGTTAGCTAACATAGATAGTCCATGTGGCGGCTAGGTAACCTACATAGTCCAAGTACCCGTTGGTTAACCTAGATAATCCAAGTGCCCGTTCGTTAACCGAGATAATCCAAGTGCCCACTAGGAACCTAGACAGTCCAAGTGCTCCCTAGTTAACCTACAAAGTCCAAGTGCCCTATAGGGAACCTATATAATCCAAGTGCCCGCTAGGCAACCTACATAGTCCAAGTGCCCGTTAGTTAACCTAGATAGTCTAAGTGCCTGCTAGGTAACCTAGATATTCCAAGTGCCCGCTAGGTAACCAACATATTCCAAGTGCCCGCTAGGTAACCTAAATAGTCCAAATGCCCGCTAGGGAAACTACATAGTCCAAGTGCCCGCTAGTTAACCTAGATAGTCCAAGTGCCTGCTAGTAAACCTACATAATCCATGGGCCCGCTAGTTAGCCTACATAGTGCAAGGGCCCGCTAGTTAACCTACATCGTCCCAGGGCCCGCTAGTTAACCTAGATAGTCCAAGTGCCCGCTAGTTAACTTACATAGTCTAAGTGCCCGCTAGGTAACCTAGACAGTTCAAGTGACCACTAGGTTACCCACATAGTCCAAGTGCCCGTTCGTTAACCTACATAGTCCAAGTGCCCGCTAGGTAACCAATATAGTCCAAATGCCCGCTAGGGGCCCTAATATTCCAAATGCCCGCTAGTTAACCTACATAGTCCAAGGGCCCACTAGTTAACCTAGATAGTCCAAGTGTCCTCTTGTTGACCTACATAGTCCAAGTGCCTGCTAGTTAACCTATATACCAAGTGCCCGCTACGTATCCTAGATAGTCCAAGTGCATGCTAGTTAACCTACATAGTCCACGTGCCCGCTAGGCAACCTAGATAATTCCAGTGCCCGCTAAGGTACCTACATAGTCCAAGTGCACGCTAGTTAACCTAGATAGTCCAAGTGCCTGCTAGGTAACCTACATAGTGCAAGTGTCCACTAGTTAACCTACATATTCCATGTGCCCGTTAGTTAACATAGATAGTCCAAGTGCCCGCTAGGGAACGTACATAGTCCACGTGTCCGCTAGGTAACCTAGATAGTGCAAGTGCCCGCTAGCTAACCTAGGTAGTTCAAGTACCCGCTAGGTAACCTAGATCGTCCAAGGGCCCCCTAGTTAGCCTACATTGTCCAAGTGCCCGCTAGGTAACCTAGATAGTCCAAGTGCCCGTTCGGTAACCTAGATAGTCCAAGTGCCCTTTAGGGAACCTAGATAGTCCAAGGGCCCACAGGTAAACCTACGTACTTCATGGGCCCGCTAGTTAACCTACATAGTGCAAGTGTTGCTAGTTAACCTACATATTCCAAGTGCCCGCTATTTAACCTACATAATCTAAGTGCCAGCTAGGTAACCTAGATAGTACAAGTGCCCGCTAGGGAATCTAGATAGACCAATGCCTGTTAGCTAACCTAGATAGTCCATGTGGCGGCTAGGTAACCTAGACTGTCCAAGTGCCCGCTAGGTTACCTACATAGTCCAAGTGCCCGTTCCTTAACCTAGATAGTCCAAGTGCCCGCTAGGAAACCTACATAGTCCAAGGGCCCGCTAGGTAACCTAGATAGTCCAAGTGTCCGCTAGATAACCTAGAGTCCAAGTGCTCGCTAGTTAACCTACATAGTCCAAGTGACCGCTATGTAACCTAGATAGTCAAAGTGCCCGTTAGGTAACCTAGATAGTCCAAGTGCCCGCTAGGTAACTTACATTGTCAATGTTCCCGCTAGGTAACCTAGATAGTCCAAGTGCCCGCTAGGTAACCTAAGTAGTCCAAATATCCGATAGGGATCCTACATAGTCCAAGTGCCCGCTAGGTAACCTACATTGTCCAAGTGCCCGTTCGTTAACCTAGATAGTCCAAGTGCCCGCTAGGTAACCTAGACTGTCCAAGTGCCCGCTAGTTACCTACAATAGTCCAAGTGCCCGTTCGTTAACCTAGATAGTCCAAGTGCCTGCTAGGAAACCTACATAGTCCAAGGGCTCGCTAGGTAACCTAGATAGTCCAAGTGTCCGCTAGATAACCTAGAGTCCAAGTGCTCGCTAGTTAACCTACATAGTCCAAGTGACCGCTATGTAACCTAGATAGTCAAAGTGCCCGTTAGGTAACCTAGATAGTCCAAGTGCCCGCTAGGTAACTTACATTGTCAAAGTTCCCGCTAGTAAACCTAGATAGTCCAAGTGCCCGTTACCTAACCTAGATAGTCCAAGTGCCCGCTAGGCAACCTACATAGTCCAAGAGCCCGTTCGTTAACCTAGAAGTCCAAGTGCCCGCTAGGTAACCTAGACAGTCCAAGTGCCCGCTAGGTTACCTGCATATTCCAAGTGCCAATTCGTTAACGTAGATAGTCCATGTGCCCACTAGGTAACCTACATAGTCTAAGTGCCCACTAGGTAACCTATATACTCCAAGTGCCCGCTAGGTTACCTAGATCTTCCAAGTGACCGCTAGTTAACCTAGATTGCCCAAGTGCCCGCTAGTTAACCTACATAGTCCAAGGGCCCACTAGTTAACCTAGATAGTCCAAGTGTCCTCTAGTTAACCTACATAGTCCAAGTGCCCGCTAGTTAACCTATATACCAAGTGCCCGCTACGTAACCTAGATATTCCAAGGGCACGCTAGTTAACCTATATCGTCCAAGTCCCCGCTAGGCAACCTAGATAGTCCAAGTGCCCGCTAAGGAACCTACATAGTCCAAGTGCACGCTAGTTATCCTAGATAGTCCAAGTGCTCGCTAGTTAACCTAGATAGTCCAAGTGCCTGCTAGGTAACCTACATAGTGCAAGTGTCCGCTAGTTAACCTACATATTCCAAGTGCCCGCTGGTTAACATAGATAGTCCAAATGCCCGCTAGGGAACGTACATAGTCCAAGTGCCTGCTAGGTAACCTAGATAGTTCAAGTACCCGCTAGGTAACCTAGATCGTCCAAGGGCCCCCTAGTTAGCCTACATTGTCCAAGTGCCCGCTAGGTAACCTAGATAGTCCAAGTGCCCGTTCGGTAACCTAGATAGTCCAAGTGCCCTTTAGGGAACCTAGATAGTCCAAGGGCCCACAGGTAAACCTACGTACTTCATGGGCCCGCTAGTTAACCTACATAGTGCAAGTGTTGCTAGTTAACCTACATATTCCAAGTGCCCGCTATTTAACCTACATAATCTAAGTGCCAGCTAGGTAACCTAGATAGTACAAGTGCCCGCTAGGGAATCTAGATAGACCAATGCCTGTTAGCTAACCTAGATAGTCCATGTGGCGGCTAGGTAACCTAGACTGTCCAAGTGCCCGCTAGGTTACCTACATAGTCCAAGTGCCCGTTCCTTAACCTAGATAGTCCAAGTGCCCGCTAGGAAACCTACATAGTCCAAGGGCCCGCTAGGTAACCTAGATAGTCCAAGTGTCCGCTAGATAACCTAGAGTCCAAGTGCTCGCTAGTTAACCTACATAGTCCAAGTGACCGCTATGTAACCTAGATAGTCAAAGTGCCCGTTAGGTAACCTAGATAGTCCAAGTGCCCGCTAGGTAACTTACATTGTCAATGTTCCCGCTAGGTAACCTAGATAGTCCAAGTGCCCGCTAGGTAACCTAAGTAGTCCAAATATCCGATAGGGATCCTACATAGTCCAAGTGCCCGCTAGGTAACCTACATTGTCCAAGTGCCCGTTCGTTAACCTAGATAGTCCAAGTGCCCGCTAGGTAACCTAGACTGTCCAAGTGCCCGCTAGTTACCTACAATAGTCCAAGTGCCCGTTCGTTAACCTAGATAGTCCAAGTGCCTGCTAGGAAACCTACATAGTCCAAGGGCCCGCTAGGTAACCTAGATAGTCCAAGTGTCCGCTAGATAACCTAGAGTCCAAGTGCTCGCTAGTTAACCTACATAGTCCAAGTGACCGCTATGTAACCTAGATAGTCAAAGTGCCCGTTAGGTAACCAAGATAGTCCAAGTGCCCGCTAGGTAACTTACATTGTCAAAGTTCCCGCTAGTAAACCTAGATAGTCCAAGTGCCCGTTACCTAACCTAGATAGTCCAAGTGCCCGCTAGGCAACCTACATAGTCCAAGAGCCCGTTCGTTAACCTAGAAGTCCAAGTGCCCGCTAGGTAACCTAGACAGTCCAAGTGCCCGCTAGGTTACCTGCATATTCCAAGTGCCAATTCGTTAACGTAGATAGTCCATGTGCCCACTAGGTAACCTACATAGTCCAAGTGCCCACTAGGTAACCTATATACTCCAAGTGCCCGCTAGGTAACCTAGATCTTCCAAGTGACCGCTAGTTAACCTAGATTGCCCAAGTGCCCGCTAGTTAACCTACATAGTCCAAGGGCCCACTAGTTAACCTAGATAGTCCAAGTGTCCTCTAGTTAACCTACATAGTCCAAGTGCCCGCTAGTTAACCTATATACCAAGTGCCCGCTACGTAACCTAGATATTCCAAGGGCACGCTAGTTAACCTATATCGTCCAAGTCCCCGCTAGGCAACCTAGATAGTCCAAGTGCCCGCTAAGGAACCTACATAGTCCAAGGGCACGCTAGTTATCCTAGATAGTCCAAGTGCCCGCTAGTTAACCTAGATAGTCCAAGTGCCTGCTAGGTAACCTACATAGTGCAAGTGTCCGCTAGTTAACCTACATATTCCAAGTGCCCGCTGGTTAACATAGATAGTCCAAATGCCCGCTAGGGAACGTACATAGTCCAAGTGCCTGCTAGGTAACCTAGATAGTTCAAGTACCCGCTACGTAACCTAGATCATCAAAGGGCCCCCTAGTTAGCCTACATAGTCCAAGTGCCCGCTAGGTAACCTTTATAGTCCAAGTGCGCTTTAGGGAACCTACATAGTCCAAGTGCCCTTTAGCAACCTAGATAGTCCAAGGGCCCGCTAGTAAACCTACATAGTCCATGGGCCCGCTAGTTAACCTACGTATTCCAAGTTCCCGCTAGTTAACCTACATAATCTAAGTGCCCGTTGGCTAACCTAGATAGTCCAAGGGCCCGCTAGTTGACCTACATAGTCAAAGTGCCAGCTAGGTAACCTAGGTAGTACAAGTGCCCGCGAGGGAACCTGGATAGTCCAAGTGCCTGCTAGGTAACCCACATAGTGCAAGTGTCCGCTAGTTAACCTACATATTCCAAGTGCCCGCTGCTTAACATAGATAGTCCAAATGCCCGCTAGGGAACGTACATAGTCCAAGTGCCTGCTAAGTAACCTAGATAGTTCAAGTACCCGCTACGTAACCTAGATCATCAAAGGGCCCCCTAGTTAGCCTACATAGTCCAATTGCCCGCTAGGTAACCTAGATAGTCCAAGTGCCCTTTAGGGAACCTAGATAGTCCAAGTGCCCTTTAGGGAACCTAGATGGTCCAAGGGCCCGCTAGTAAACCTACATAGTCCATGGGCCCGCTAGTTAACCTACATATTCCAAGTTCCCGCTAGTTAACCTACATAATCTAAGTGCCCGTTGGCTAACCTAGATAGTCCAAGGGCCCGCTAGTTGACCTACATAGTCAAAGTGCCAGCTAGGTAACCTAGGTAGTACAAGTGCCCGCTAGGGAACCTGGATAGTCCAAGTGCCTGTTAGCTAACATAGATAGTCCATGTGGCGGCTAGGTAACCTACATAGTCCAAGTACCCGTTGGTTAACCTAGATAATCCAAGTGCCCGTTCGTTAACCGAGATAATCCAAGTGCCCACTAGGAACCTAGACAGTCCAAGTGCTCGCTAGTTAACCTACAAAGTCCAAGTGCCCTATAGGGAACCTATATAATCCAAGTGCCCGCTAGGCAACCTACATAGTCCAAGTGCCCGTTAGTTAACCTAGATAGTCTAAGTGCCTGCTAGGTAACCTAGATATTCCAAGTGCCCGCTAGGTAACCAACATATTCCAAGTGCCCGCTAGGTAACCTAGATAGTCCAAGTGCCTGCTAGTAAACCTACATAATCCATGGGCCCGCTAGTTAGCCTACATAGTGCAAGGGCCCGCTAGTTAACCTACATCGTCCCAGGGCCCGCTAGTTAAACTAGATAGTCCAAGTGCCCGCTAGTTAACTTACATAGTCTAAGTGCCCGCTAGGTAACCTAGACAGTTCAAGTGACCACTAGGTTACCCACATAGTCCAAGTGCCCGTTCGTTAACCTACATAGTCCAAGTGCCCGCTAGGTAACCAATATAGTCCAAATGCCCGCTAGGGGCCCTAATATTCCAAATGCCCGCTAGTTAACCTAGATAGTCCAAGTGCCCGCTAGTTAACCTAGATTGTCCAAGTGCCCCCTTGTTAACCTACATAGTCCAAGGGCCCACTAGTTAACCTAGATAGTCCAAGTGTCCTCTTGTTGACCTACATAGTCCAAGTGCCTGCTAGTTAACCTATATACCAAGTGCCCGCTACGTATCCTAGATAGTCCAAGTGCATGCTAGTTAACCTACATAGTCCACGTGCCCGCTAGGCAACCTAGATAATCCCAGTGCCCGCTAAGGAACCTACATAGTCCAAGTGCATGCTAGTTAACCTAGATAGTCCAAGTGCCTGCTAGGTAACCTACATAGTGCAAGTGTCCACTAGTTAACCTACATATTCCAAGTGCCCGTTAGTTAACATAGATAGTCCAAGTGCCCGCTAGGGAACGTACATAGTCCACGTGTCCGCTAGGTAACCTAGATAGTGCAAGTGCCCGCTAGTTAACCTAGGTAGTTCAAGTACCCGCTAGGTAACCTAGATCGTCCAAGGGCCCCCTAGTTAGCCTACATAGTCCAAGTGCCCGCTAGGTAACCTAGATAGTCCAAGTGCCCGTTCGGTAACCTAGATAGTCCAAGTGCCCTTTAGGGAACCTAGATAGTCCAAGGTCCCGCAGGTAAACCTACGTACTTCATGGGCCCGCTAGTTAACCTACATAGTGCAAGTGTTGCTAGTTAACCTACATATTCCAAGTGCCCGCTATTTAACCTACATAATCTAGCTAGGTAACCTAGATAGTACAAGTGCCCGCTAGGTAATCTAGATAGTCCAAGTGCCTGTTAGCTAACCTAGATAGTCCAAGTGCCCGATAGGGAACCTACATAATCCAAGTGCCCGCTAGGGAACCTACATAGTCCAAGTGCCTGCTAGGCAACCAATATAGTCCAAGTGCCCGTTAGTTAACCTAGATAGTCAAAGTGCCTGCTAGGTAACCTAGATAGTCCAAGTGCTCGCTAGGTAACCTACATAGTCCAAGAGCCCGCTTGGTAACATAAATAGTCCAAATGCCTGCTAGGGAAACTACATAGTCCAAGTGCCTGCTAGTAAACCTACATAATCCATGGGCCCGCTAGTTAACCTACATAGTACAAGGACCCGCTAGTTAACCTAGATCGTGCAAGTGTCCGCTAATTAACCTACATAGTCCAAGTGCCCGCTAGGGATCCTTCATAATCCAACTGCCTGCTAGGTAACCTAGATAGTCCAAGTGCCCGCTAGTTAACCTAGATAGTCCCAGTGCCCGTTTGTTAACCTAGATAGTCCAAGTGCCCACTAGGGGACGTACATCGTCCAAGGGCCTGCTACGCAACCTAGATAGTCCAAGTGCCCGCTAGGTAACCTAGATAGTCCAAGTGCCCGTTACCTAACCTAGATAGTCCAAGTGCGCGCTAGGCAACCTACATAGTCCAAGTGCCCGTTCGTTAACCTAGAAGTCAAGAGCCCGCTATATACCCTAGACAGTCCAAGTGCCCGCTATGTAACCTAGACAGTACAATTGCCCGCTAGGTTACCTGCATATTCCAAGTGCCCGTTCGTTAACATAGATAGTCCAAGTGCCCGCTAGGGAACCTATACAGTCCAAGCGCTATCTAGGTAACCTAGATAGTCCAAGGGCCCGCTAGTTAACCTACATAGTCCAAGGGCTCGCTTGTTAACTTTGATAGTCCAAGTGCCCCTTAGTTAACCTAGATCGTTCAAGTGCCCGCTAGTTAACCTAGATCGTCCAAGTACTGGCTAGTTAACCTACATAGTCCAAGGGCCCAGTAGTTAACCTAGATTGTCAAAGTGTCCTCTAGTTAACCTACATAGTCCAAGTGCCCGCTAGGTAACCTACATAGTGCAAGTGTCTGCTAGGTAAACTACATAGTCCAAGTGCCCACTAGTTAACATAGATAGTCCAAGAGCCCGCTAGGTAACCTAGAGAGTGCAAATGCCCGCTAGTTAACCTACATAGTCCAAGTGCATGCTAGGTAACCTAGATATTCCAAGGGCCTGCTAGTTAACCTACATAGTCTAAGTGCCCGCTAGGTAACCAACATATTCCAAGTGCCCGCTAGGTAACCTAGATAGTCCAAGTGCCTGCTAGTAAACCTACATAATCCATGGGCCCGCTAGTTAGCCTACATAGTGCAAGGGCCCGCTAGTTAACCTACATCGTCCCAGGGCCCGCTAGTTAAACTAGATAGTCCAAGTGCCCGCTAGTTAACTTACATAGTCTAAGTGCCCGCTAGGTAACCTAGACAGTTCAAGTGACCACTAGGTTACCCACATAGTCCAAGTGCCCGTTCGTTAACCTACATAGTCCAAGTGCCCGCTAGGTAACCAATATAGTCCAAATGCCCGCTAGGGGCCCTAATATTCCAAATGCCCGCTAGTTAACCTAGATAGTCCAAGTGCCCGCTAGTTAACCTAGATTGTCCAAGTGCCCCCTTGTTAACCTACATAGTCCAAGGGCCCACTAGTTAACCTAGATAGTCCAAGTGTCCTCTTGTTGACCTACATAGTCCAAGTGCCTGCTAGTTAACCTATATACCAAGTGCCCGCTACGTATCCTAGATAGTCCAAGTGCATGCTAGTTAACCTACATAGTCCACGTGCCCGCTAGGCAACCTAGATAATCCCAGTGCCCGCTAAGGAACCTACATAGTCCAAGTGCATGCTAGTTAACCTAGATAGTCCAAGTGCCTGCTAGGTAACCTACATAGTGCAAGTGTCCACTAGTTAACCTACATATTCCAAGTGCCCGTTAGTTAACATAGATAGTCCAAGTGCCCGCTAGGGAACGTACATAGTCCACGTGTCCGCTAGGTAACCTAGATAGTGCAAGTGCCCGCTAGTTAACCTAGGTAGTTCAAGTACCCGCTAGGTAACCTAGATCGTCCAAGGGCCCCCTAGTTAGCCTACATAGTCCAAGTGCCCGCTAGGTAACCTAGATAGTCCAAGTGCCCGTTCGGTAACCTAGATAGTCCAAGTGCCCTTTAGGGAACCTAGATAGTCCAAGGTCCCGCAGGTAAACCTACGTACTTCATGGGCCCGCTAGTTAACCTACATAGTGCAAGTGTTGCTAGTTAACCTACATATTCCAAGTGCCCGCTATTTAACCTACATAATCTAGCTAGGTAACCTAGATAGTACAAGTGCCCGCTAGGTAATCTAGATAGTCCAAGTGCCTGTTAGCTAACCTAGATAGTCCAAGTGCCCGATAGGGAACCTACATAATCCAAGTGCCCGCTAGGGAACCTACATAGTCCAAGTGCCTGCTAGGCAACCAATATAGTCCAAGTGCCCGTTAGTTAACCTAGATAGTCAAAGTGCCTGCTAGGTAACCTAGATAGTCCAAGTGCTCGCTAGGTAACCTACATAGTCCAAGAGCCCGCTTGGTAACATAAATAGTCCAAATGCCTGCTAGGGAAACTACATAGTCCAAGTGCCTGCTAGTAAACCTACATAATCCATGGGCCCGCTAGTTAACCTACATAGTACAAGGACCCGCTAGTTAACCTAGATCGTGCAAGTGTCCGCTAATTAACCTACATAGTCCAAGTGCCCGCTAGGGATCCTTCATAATCCAACTGCCTGCTAGGTAACCTAGATAGTCCAAGTGCCCGCTAGTTAACCTAGATAGTCCCAGTGCCCGTTTGTTAACCTAGATAGTCCAAGTGCCCACTAGGGGACGTACATCGTCCAAGGGCCTGCTACGCAACCTAGATAGTCCAAGTGCCCGCTAGGTAACCTAGATAGTCCAAGTGCCCGTTACCTAACCTAGATAGTCCAAGTGCGCGCTAGGCAACCTACATAGTCCAAGTGCCCGTTCGTTAACCTAGAAGTCAAGAGCCCGCTATATACCCTAGACAGTCCAAGTGCCCGCTATGTAACCTAGACAGTACAATTGCCCGCTAGGTTACCTGCATATTCCAAGTGCCCGTTCGTTAACATAGATAGTCCAAGTGCCCGCTAGGGAACCTATACAGTCCAAGCGCTATCTAGGTAACCTAGATAGTCCAAGGGCCCGCTAGTTAACCTACATAGTCCAAGGGCTCGCTTGTTAACTTTGATAGTCCAAGTGCCCCTTAGTTAACCTAGATCGTTCAAGTGCCCGCTAGTTAACCTAGATCGTCCAAGTACTGGCTAGTTAACCTACATAGTCCAAGGGCCCAGTAGTTAACCTAGATTGTCAAAGTGTCCTCTAGTTAACCTACATAGTCCAAGTGCCCGCTAGGTAACCTACATAGTGCAAGTGTCTGCTAGGTAAACTACATAGTCCAAGTGCCCACTAGTTAACATAGATAGTCCAAGAGCCCGCTAGGTAACCTAGAGAGTGCAAATGCCCGCTAGTTAACCTACATAGTCCAAGTGCATGCTAGGTAACCTAGATATTCCAAGGGCCTGCTAGTTAACCTACATAGTCTAAGTGCCCGCTAGGTAACCTACATAGTGCAAGTGTCCGCTAGTTAACCTACATAGTCCAAGTGCCCACTAGGTAACCTATATACTCCAAGTGCCCGCTAGGTTACCTAGATCTTCCAAGTGACCGCTAGTTAACCTAGATTGCCCAAGTGCCCGCTAGTTAACCTACATAGTCCAAGGGCCCACTAGTTAACCTAGATAGTCCAAGTGTCCTCTAGTTAACCTACATAGTCCAAGTGCCCGCTAGTTAACCTATATACCAAGTGCCCGCTACGTAACCTAGATATTCCAAGGGCACGCTAGTTAACCTATATCGTCCAAGTCCCCGCTAGGCAACCTAGATAGTCCAAGTGCCCGCTAAGGAACCTACATAGTCCAAGTGCACGCTAGTTATCCTAGATAGTCCAAGTGCCCGCTAGTTAACCTAGATAGTCCAAGTGCCTGCTAGGTAACCTACATAGTGCAAGTGTCCGCTAGTTAACCTACATATTCCAAGTGCCCGCTGGTTAACATAGATAGTCCAAATGCCCGCTAGGGAACGTACATAGTCCAAGTGCCTGCTAGGTAACCTAGATAGTTCAAGTACCCGCTAGGTAACCTAGATCGTCCAAGGGCCCCCTAGTTAGCCTACATTGTCCAAGTGCCCGCTAGGTAACCTAGATAGTCCAAGTGCCCGTTCGGTAACCTAGATAGTCCAAGTGCCCTTTAGGGAACCTAGATAGTCCAAGGGCCCACAGGTAAACCTACGTACTTCATGGGCCCGCTAGTTAACCTACATAGTGCAAGTGTTGCTAGTTAACCTACATATTCCAAGTGCCCGCTATTTAACCTACATAATCTAAGTGCCAGCTAGGTAACCTAGATAGTACAAGTGCCCGCTAGGGAATCTAGATAGACCAATGCCTGTTAGCTAACCTAGATAGTCCATGTGGCGGCTAGGTAACCTAGACTGTCCAAGTGCCCGCTAGGTTACCTACATAGTCCAAGTGCCCGTTCCTTAACCTAGATAGTCCAAGTGCCCGCTAGGAAACCTACATAGTCCAAGGGCCCGCTAGGTAACCTAGATAGTCCAAGTGTCCGCTAGATAACCTAGAGTCCAAGTGCTCGCTAGTTAACCTACATAGTCCAAGTGACCGCTATGTAACCTAGATAGTCAAAGTGCCCGTTAGGTAACCTAGATAGTCCAAGTGCCCGCTAGGTAACTTACATTGTCAATGTTCCCGCTAGGTAACCTAGATAGTCCAAGTGCCCGCTAGGTAACCTAAGTAGTCCAAATATCCGATAGGGATCCTACATAGTCCAAGTGCCCGCTAGGTAACCTACATTGTCCAAGTGCCCGTTCGTTAACCTAGATAGTCCAAGTGCCCGCTAGGTAACCTAGACTGTCCAAGTGCCCGCTAGTTACCTACAATAGTCCAAGTGCCCGTTCGTTAACCTAGATAGTCCAAGTGCCTGCTAGGAAACCTACATAGTCCAAGGGCCCGCTAGGTAACCTAGATAGTCCAAGTGTCCGCTAGATAACCTAGAGTCCAAGTGCTCGCTAGTTAACCTACATAGTCCAAGTGACCGCTATGTAACCTAGATAGTCAAAGTGCCCGTTAGGTAACCAAGATAGTCCAAGTGCCCGCTAGGTAACTTACATTGTCAAAGTTCCCGCTAGTAAACCTAGATAGTCCAAGTGCCCGTTACCTAACCTAGATAGTCCAAGTGCCCGCTAGGCAACCTACATAGTCCAAGAGCCCGTTCGTTAACCTAGAAGTCCAAGTGCCCGCTAGGTAACCTAGACAGTCCAAGTGCCCGCTAGGTTACCTGCATATTCCAAGTGCCAATTCGTTAACGTAGATAGTCCATGTGCCCACTAGGTAACCTACATAGTCCAAGTGCCCACTAGGTAACCTATATACTCCAAGTGCCCGCTAGGTAACCTAGATCTTCCAAGTGACCGCTAGTTAACCTAGATTGCCCAAGTGCCCGCTAGTTAACCTACATAGTCCAAGGGCCCACTAGTTAACCTAGATAGTCCAAGTGTCCTCTAGTTAACCTACATAGTCCAAGTGCCCGCTAGTTAACCTATATACCAAGTGCCCGCTACGTAACCTAGATATTCCAAGGGCACGCTAGTTAACCTATATCGTCCAAGTCCCCGCTAGGCAACCTAGATAGTCCAAGTGCCCGCTAAGGAACCTACATAGTCCAAGGGCACGCTAGTTATCCTAGATAGTCCAAGTGCCCGCTAGTTAACCTAGATAGTCCAAGTGCCTGCTAGGTAACCTACATAGTGCAAGTGTCCGCTAGTTAACCTACATATTCCAAGTGCCCGCTGGTTAACATAGATAGTCCAAATGCCCGCTAGGGAACGTACATAGTCCAAGTGCCTGCTAGGTAACCTAGATAGTTCAAGTACCCGCTACGTAACCTAGATCATCAAAGGGCCCCCTAGTTAGCCTACATAGTCCAAGTGCCCGCTAGGTAACCTTTATAGTCCAAGTGCGCTTTAGGGAACCTACATAGTCCAAGTGCCCTTTAGCAACCTAGATAGTCCAAGGGCCCGCTAGTAAACCTACATAGTCCATGGGCCCGCTAGTTAACCTACGTATTCCAAGTTCCCGCTAGTTAACCTACATAATCTAAGTGCCCGTTGGCTAACCTAGATAGTCCAAGGGCCCGCTAGTTGACCTACATAGTCAAAGTGCCAGCTAGGTAACCTAGGTAGTACAAGTGCCCGCGAGGGAACCTGGATAGTCCAAGTGCCTGCTAGGTAACCCACATAGTGCAAGTGTCCGCTAGTTAACCTACATATTCCAAGTGCCCGCTGCTTAACATAGATAGTCCAAATGCCCGCTAGGGAACGTACATAGTCCAAGTGCCTGCTAGGTAACCTAGATAGTTCAAGTACCCGCTACGTAACCTAGATCATCAAAGGGCCCCCTAGTTAGCCTACATAGTCCAATTGCCCGCTAGGTAACCTAGATAGTCCAAGTGCCCTTTAGGGAACCTAGATAGTCCAAGTGCCCTTTAGGGAACCTAGATGGTCCAAGGGCCCGCTAGTAAACCTACATAGTCCATGGGCCCGCTAGTTAACCTACATATTCCAAGTTCCCGCTAGTTAACCTACATAATCTAAGTGCCCGTTGGCTAACCTAGATAGTCCAAGGGCCCGCTAGTTGACCTACATAGTCAAAGTGCCAGCTAGGTAACCTAGGTAGTACAAGTGCCCGCTAGGGAACCTGGATAGTCCAAGTGCCTGTTAGCTAACATAGATAGTCCATGTGGCGGCTAGGTAACCTACATAGTCCAAGTACCCGTTGGTTAACCTAGATAATCCAAGTGCCCGTTCGTTAACCGAGATAATCCAAGTGCCCACTAGGAACCTAGACAGTCCAAGTGCTCGCTAGTTAACCTACAAAGTCCAAGTGCCCTATAGGGAACCTATATAATCCAAGTGCCCGCTAGGCAACCTACATAGTCCAAGTGCCCGTTAGTTAACCTAGATAGTCTAAGTGCCTGCTAGGTAACCTAGATATTCCAAGTGCCCGCTAGGTAACCAACATATTCCAAGTGCCCGCTAGGTAACCTAAATAGTCCAAATGCCCGCTAGGGAAACTACATAGTCCAAGTGCCCGCTAGTTAACCTAGATAGTCCAAGTGCCTGCTAGTAAACCTACATAATCCATGGGCCCGCTAGTTAGCCTACATAGTGCAAGGGCCCGCTAGTTAACCTACATCGTCCCAGGGCCCGCTAGTTAACCTAGATAGTCCAAGTGCCCGCTAGTTAACTTACATAGTCTAAGTGCCCGCTAGGTAACCTAGACAGTTCAAGTGACCACTAGGTTACCCACATAGTCCAAGTGCCCGTTCGTTAACCTACATAGTCCAAGTGCCCGCTAGGTAACCAATATAGTCCAAATGCCCGCTAGGGGCCCTAATATTCCAAATGCCCGCTAGTTAACCTAGATAGTCCAAGTGCCCGCTAGTTAACCTAGATTGTCCAAGTGCCCCCTTGTTAACCTACATAGTCCAAGGGCCCACTAGTTAACCTAGATAGTCCAAGTGTCCTCTTGTTGACCTACATAGCCCAAGTGCCTGCTAGTTAACCTATATACCAAGTGCCCGCTACGTATCCTAGATAGTCCAAGTGCATGCTAGTTAACCTACATAGTCCACGTGCCCGCTAGGCAACCTAGATAATCCCAGTGCCCGCTAAGGAACCTACATAGTCCAAGTGCATGCTAGTTAACCTAGATAGTCCAAGTGCCTGCTAGGTAACCTACATAGTGCAAGTGTCCACTAGTTAACCTACATATTCCAAGTGCCCGTTAGTTAACATAGATAGTCCAAGTGCCCGCTAGGGAACGTACATAGTCCACGTGTCCGCTAGGTAACCTAGATAGTGCAAGTGCCCGCTAGTTAACCTAGATAGTCCAAGTGCCTGCTAGTAAACCTACATAATCCATGGGCCCGCTAGTTAGCCTACATAGTGCAAGGGCCCGCTAGTTAACCTACATCGTCCCAGGGTCCGCTAGTTAACCTAGATAGTCCAAGTGCCCGCTAGTTAACTTACATAGTCTAAGTGCCCGCTAGGTAACCTAGACAGTTCAAGTGACCACTAGGTTACCCACATAGTCCAAGTGCCCGTTCGTTAACCTACATAGTCCAAGTGCCCGCTAGGTAACCAATATAGTCCAAATGCCCGCTAGGGGCCCTAATATTCCAAATGCCCGCTAGTTAACCTAGATAGTCCAAGTGCCCGCTAGTTAACCTAGATTGTCCAAGTGCCCCCTTGTTAACCTACATAGTCCAAGGGCCCACTAGTTAACCTAGATAGTCCAAGTGTCCTCTTGTTGACCTACATAGCCCAAGTGCCTGCTAGTTAACCTATATACCAAGTGCCCGCTACGTATCCTAGATAGTCCAAGTGCATGCTAGTTAACCTACATAGTCCACGTGCCCGCTAGGCAACCTAGATAATCCCAGTGCCCGCTAAGGAACCTACATAGTCCAAGTGCATGCTAGTTAACCTAGATAGTCCAAGTGCCTGCTAGGTAACCTACATAGTGCAAGTGTCCACTAGTTAACCTACATATTCCAAGTGCCCGTTAGTTAACATAGATAGTCCAAGTGCCCGCTAGGGAACGTACATAGTCCACGTGTCCGCTAGGTAACCTAGATAGTGCAAGTGCCCGCTAGTTAACCTAGGTAGTTCAAGTACCCGCTAGGTAACCTAGATCGTCCAAGGGCCCCCTAGTTAGCCTACATAGTCCAAGTGCCCGCTAGGTAACCTAGATAGTCCAAGTGCCCGTTCGGTAACCTAGATAGTCCAAGTGCCCTTTAGGGAACCTAGATAGTCCAAGGGCCCGCAGGTAAACCTACGTACTTCATGGGCCCGCTAGTTAACCTACATAGTGCAAGTGTTGCTAGTTAACCTACATATTCCAAGTGCCCGCTATTTAACCTACATAATCTAAGTGCCAGCTAGGTAACCTAGATAGTACAAGTGCCCGCTAGGTAATCTAGATAGTCCAAGTGCCTGTTAGCTAACCTAGATAGTCCAAGTGCCCGATAGGGAACCTACATAATCCAAGTGCCCGCTAGGGAACCTACATAGTCCAAGTGCCTGCTAGGCAACCAATATAGTCCAAGTGCCCGTTAGTTAACCTAGATAGTCAAAGTGCCTGCTAGGTAACCTAGATAGTCCAAGTGCTCGCTAGGTAACCTACATAGTCCAAGAGCCCGCTTGGTAACATAAATAGTCCAAATGCCTGCTAGGGAAACTACATAGTCCAAGTGCCTGCTAGTAAACCTACATAATCCATGGGCCCGCTAGTTAACCTACATAGTACAAGGACCCGCTAGTTAACCTAGATCGTGCAAGTGTCCGCTAATTAACCTACATAGTCCAAGTGCCCGCTAGGGATCCTTCATAATCCAACTGCCTGCTAGGTAACCTAGATAGTCCAAGTGCCCGCTAGTTAACCTAGATAGTCCCAGTGCCCGTTTGTTAACCTAGATAGTCCAAGTGCCCACTAGGGGACGTACATCGTCCAAGGGCCTGCTACGCAACCTAGATAGTCCAAGTGCCCGCTAGGTAACCTAGATAGTCCAAGTGCCCGTTACCTAACCTAGATAGTCCAAGTGCGCGCTAGGCAACCTACATAGTCCAAGTGCCCGTTCGTTAACCTAGAAGTCAAGAGCCCGCTATATAACCTAGACAGTCCAAGTGCCCGCTATATAACCTAGACAGTACAATTGCCCGCTAGGTTACCTGCATATTCCAAGTGCCCGTTCGTTAACATAGATAGTCCAAGTGCCCGCTAGGGAACCTATACAGTCCAAGCGCTATCTAGGTAACCTAGATAGTCCAAGGGCCCGCTAGTTAACCTACATAGTCCAAGGGCTCGCTTGTTAACTTTGATAGTCCAAGTGCCCCTTAGTTAACCTAGATCGTTCAAGTGCCCGCTAGTTAACCTAGATCGTCCAAGTACTGGCTAGTTAACCTACATAGTCCAAGGGCCCAGTAGTTAACCTAGATTGTCAAAGTGTCCTCTAGTTAACCTACATAGTCCAAGTGCCCGCTAGGTAACCTACATAGTGCAAGTGTCTGCTAGGTAAACTACATAGTCCAAGTGCCCACTAGTTAACATAGATAGTCCAAGAGCCCGCTAGGTAACCTAGAGAGTGCAAATGCCCGCTAGTTAACCTACATAGTCCAAGTGCATGCTAGGTAACCTAGATATTCCAAGGGCCTGCTAGTTAACCTACATAGTCTAAGTGCCCGCTAGGTAACCTACATAGTGCAAGTGTCCGCTAGTTAACCTACATAGTCCAAGTGCCCACTAGGTAACCTATATACTCCAAGTGCCCGCTAGGTTACCTAGATCTTCCAAGTGACCGCTAGTTAACCTAGATTGCCCAAGTGCCCGCTAGTTAACCTACATAGTCCAAGGGCCCACTAGTTAACCTAGATAGTCCAAGTGTCCTCTAGTTAACCTACATAGTCCAAGTGCCCGCTAGTTAACCTATATACCAAGTGCCCGCTACGTAACCTAGATATTCCAAGGGCACGCTAGTTAACCTATATCGTCCAAGTCCCCGCTAGGCAACCTAGATAGTCCAAGTGCCCGCTAAGGAACCTACATAGTCCAAGTGCACGCTAGTTATCCTAGATAGTCCAAGTGCCCGCTAGTTAACCTAGATAGTCCAAGTGCCTGCTAGGTAACCTACATAGTGCAAGTGTCCGCTAGTTAACCTACATATTCCAAGTGCCCGCTGGTTAACATAGATAGTCCAAATGCCCGCTAGGGAACGTACATAGTCCAAGTGCCTGCTAGGAAACCTAGATAGTTCAAGTACCCGCTACGTAACCTAGATCATCAAAGGGCCCCCTAGTTAGCCTACATAGTCCAAGTGCCCGCTAGGTAACCTAGATAGTCCAAGTGCGCTTTAGGGAACCTACATAGTCCAAGTGCCCTTTAGGGAACCTAGATAGTCCAAAGGCCCGCTAGTAAACCTACATAGTCCATGGGCCCGCTAGTTAACCTACGTATTCCAAGTTCCCGCTAGTTAACCTACATAATCTAAGTGCCCGTTGGCTAACCTAGATAGTCCAAGGGCCTGCTAGTTGACCTACATAGTCAAAGTGCCAGCTAGGTAACCTAGGTAGTACAAGTGCCCGCGAGGGAACCTGGATAGTCCAAGTGCCTGCTAGGTAACCTACATAGTGCAAGTGTCCGCTAGTTAACCTACATATTCCAAGTGCCCGCTGGTTAACATAGATAGTCCAAATGCCCGCTAGGGAACGTACATAGTCCAAGTGCCTGCTAGGTAACCTAGATAGTTCAAGTACCCGCTACGTAACCTAGATCATCAAAGGGCCCCCTAGTTAGCCTACATAGTCCAATTGCCCGCTAGGTAACCTAGATAGTCCAAGTGCGCTTTAGGGAACCTAGATAGTCCAAGTGCCCTTTAGGGAACCTAGATAGTGCAAGGGCCCGCTAGTAAACCTACATAGTCCATGGGCCCGCTAGTTAACCTACATATTCCAAGTTCCCGCTAGTTAACCTACATAATCTAAGTGCCCGTTGGCTAACCTAGATAGTCCAAGGGCCCGCTAGTTGACCTACATAGTCAAAGTGCCAGCTAGGTAACCTAGGTAGTACAAGTGCCCGCTAGGGAACCTGGATAGTCCAAGTGCCTGTTAGCTAACATAGATAGTCCATGTGGCGGCTAGGTAACCTACATAGTCCAAGTACCCGTTGGTTAACCTAGATAATCCAAGTGCCCGTTCGTTAACCGAGATAATCCAAGTGCCCACTAGGAACCTAGACAGTCCAAGTGCTCGCTAGTTAACCTACAAAGTCCAAGTGCCCTATAGGGAACCTATATAATCCAAGTGCCCGCTAGGCAACCTACATAGTCCAAGTGCCCGTTAGTTAACCTAGATAGTCTAAGTGCCTGCTAGGTAACCTAGATATTCCAAGTGCCCGCTAGGTAACCAACATATTCCAAGTGCCCGCTAGGTAACCTAAATAGTCCAAATGCCCGCTAGGGAAACTACATAGTCCAAGTGCCCGCTAGTTAACCTAGATAATCCAAGTGCCTGCTAGTAAACCTACATAATCCATGGGCCCGCTAGTTAGCCTACATAGTGCAAGGGCCCGCTAGTTAACCTACATCGTCCCAGGGCCCGCTAGTTAACCTAGATAGTCCAAGTGCCCGCTAGTTAACTTACATAGTCTAAGTGCCCGCTAGGTAACCTAGACAGTTCAAGTGACCACTAGGTTACCCACATAGTCCAAGTGCCCGTTCGTTAACCTACATAGTCCAAGTGCCCGCTAGGTAACCAATATAGTCCAAATGCCCGCTAGGGGCCCTAATATTCCAAATGCCCGCTAGTTAACCTACATAGTCCAAGGGCCCACTAGTTAACCTAGATAGTCCAAGTGTCCTCTTGTTGACCTACATAGTCCAAGTGCCTGCTAGTTAACCTATATACCAAGTGCCCGCTACGTATCCTAGATAGTCCAAGTGCATGCTAGTTAACCTACATAGTCCACGTGCCCGCTAGGCAACCTAGATAATTCCAGTGCCCGCTAAGGAACCTACATAGTCCAAGTGCACGCTAGTTAACCTAGATAGTCCAAGTGCCTGCTAGGTAACCTACATAGTGCAAGTGTCCACTAGTTAACCTACATATTCCATGTGCCCGTTAGTTAACATAGATAGTCCAAGTGCCCGCTAGGGAACGTACATAGTCCACGTGTCCGCTAGGTAACCTAGATAGTGCAAGTGCCCGCTAGCTAACCTAGGTAGTTCAAGTACCCGCTAGGTAACCTAGATCGTCCAAGGGCCCCCTAGTTAGCCTACATTGTCCAAGTGCCCGCTAGGTAACCTAGATAGTCCAAGTGCCCGTTCGGTAACCTAGATAGTCCAAGTGCCCTTTAGGGAACCTAGATAGTCCAAGGGCCCACAGGTAAACCTACGTACTTCATGGGCCCGCTAGTTAACCTACATAGTGCAAGTGTTGCTAGTTAACCTACATATTCCAAGTGCCCGCTATTTAACCTACATAATCTAAGTGCCAGCTAGGTAACCTAGATAGTACAAGTGCCCGCTAGGGAATCTAGATAGACCAATGCCTGTTAGCTAACCTAGATAGTCCATGTGGCGGCTAGGTAACCTAGACTGTCCAAGTGCCCGCTAGGTTACCTACATAGTCCAAGTGCCCGTTCCTTAACCTAGATAGTCCAAGTGCCCGCTAGGAAACCTACATAGTCCAAGGGCCCGCTAGGTAACCTAGATAGTCCAAGTGTCCGCTAGATAACCTAGAGTCCAAGTGCTCGCTAGTTAACCTACATAGTCCAAGTGACCGCTATGTAACCTAGATAGTCAAAGTGCCCGTTAGGTAACCTAGATAGTCCAAGTGCCCGCTAGGTAACTTACATTGTCAATGTTCAGGCTAGGTAACCTAGATAGTCCAAGTGCCCGCTAGGTAACCTAAGTAGTCCAAATATCCGATAGGGATCCTACATAGTCCAAGTGCCCGCTAGGTAACCTACATTGTCCAAGTGCCCGTTCGTTAACCTAGATAGTCCAAGTGCCCGCTAGGTAACCTACATAGTCCAAGGGCCCGCTAGGTAACCTAGATAGTCCAAGTGTCCGCTAGATAACCTAGAGTCCAAGTGCTCGCTAGTTAACCTACATAGTCCAAGTGACCGCTATGTAACCTAGATAGTCAAAGTGCCCGTTAGGTAACCTAGATAGTCCAAGTGCCCGCTAGGTAACTTACATTGTCAAAGTTCCCGCTAGTAAACCTAGATAGTCCAAGTGCCCGTTACCTAACCTAGATAGTCCAAGTGCCCGCTAGGCAACCTACATAGTCCAAGAGCCCGTTCGTTAACCTAGAAGTCCAAGTGCCCGCTAGGTAACCTAGACAGTCCAAGTGCCCGCTAGGTTACCTGCATATTCCAAGTGCCAATTCGTTAACGTAGATAGTCCATGTGCCCACTAGGTAACCTACATAGTCCAAGTGCCCACTAGGTAACCTATATACTCCAAGTGCCCGCTAGGTAACCTAGATCTTCCAAGTGACCGCTAGTTAACCTAGATTGCCCAAGTGCCCGCTAGTTAACCTACATAGTCCAAGGGCCCACTAGTTAACCTAGATAGTCCAAGTGTCCTCTAGTTAACCTACATAGTCCAAGTGCCCGCTAGTTAACCTATATACCAAGTGCCCGCTACGTAACCTAGATATTCCAAGGGCACGCTAGTTAACCTATATCGTCCAAGTCCCCGCTAGGCAACCTAGATAGTCCAAGTGCCCGCTAAGGAACCTACATAGTCCAAGTGCACGCTAGTTATCCTAGATAGTCCAAGTGCCCGCTAGTTAACCTAGATAGTCCAAGTGCCTGCTAGGTAACCTACATAGTGCAAGTGTCCGCTAGTTAACCTACATATTCCAAGTGCCCGCTGGTTAACATAGATAGTCCAAATGCCCGCTAGGGAACGTACATAGTCCAAGTGCCTGCTAGGAAACCTAGATAGTTCAAGTACCCGCTACGTAACCTAGATCATCAAAGGGCCCCCTAGTTAGCCTACATAGTCCAAGTGCCCGCTAGGTAACCTTTATAGTCCAAGTGCGCTTTAGGGAACCTACATAGTCCAAGTGCCCTTTAGCAACCTAGATAGTCCAAGGGCCCGCTAGTAAACCTACATAGTCCATGGGCCCGCTAGTTAACCTACGTATTCCAAGTTCCCGCTAGTTAACCTACATAATCTAAGTGCCCGTTGGCTAACCTAGATAGTCCAAGGGCCCGCTAGTTGACCTACATAGTCAAAGTGCCAGCTAGGTAACCTAGGTAGTACAAGTGCCCGCGAGGGAACCTGGATAGTCCAAGTGCCTGCTAGGTAACCCACATAGTGCAAGTGTCCGCTAGTTGACCTACATATTCCAAGTGCCCGCTGCTTAACATAGATAGTCCAAATGCCCGCTAGGGAACGTACATAGTCCAAGTGCCTGCTAGGTAACCTAGATAGTTCAAGTACCCGCTACGTAACCTAGATCATCAAAGGGCCCCCTAGTTAGCCTACATAGTCCAATTGCCCGCTAGGTAACCTAGATAGTCCAAGTGCCCTTTAGGGAACCTAGATAGTCCAAGTGCCCTTTAGGGAACCTAGATGGTCCAAGGGCCCGCTAGTAAACCTACATAGTCCATGGGCCCGCTAGTTAACCTACATATTCCAAGTTCCCGCTAGTTAACCTACATAATCTAAGTGCCCGTTGGCTAACCTAGATAGTCCAAGGGCCCGCTAGTTGACCTACATAGTCAAAGTGCCAGCTAGGTAACCTAGGTAGTACAAGTGCCCGCTAGGGAACCTGGATAGTCCAAGTGCCTGTTAGCTAACATAGATAGTCCATGTGGCGGCTAGGTAACCTACATAGTCCAAGTACCCGTTGGTTAACCTAGATAATCCAAGTGCCCGTTCGTTAACCGAGATAATCCAAGTGCCCACTAGGAACCTAGACAGTCCAAGTGCTCGCTAGTTAACCTACAAAGTCCAAGTGCCCTATAGGGAACCTATATAATCCAAGTGCCCGCTAGGCAACCTACATAGTCCAAGTGCCCGTTAGTTAACCTAGATAGTCTAAGTGCCTGCTAGGTAACCTAGATATTCCAAGTGCCTGCTAGGTAACCAACATATTCCAAGTGCCCACTAGGTAACCTAAATAGTCCAAATGCCCGCTAGGGAAACTACATAGTCCAAGTGCCCGCTAGTTAACCTAGATAGTCCAAGTGCCTGCTAGTAAACCTACATAATCCATGGGCCCGCTAGTTAGCCTACATAGTGCAAGGGCCCGCTAGTTAACCTACATCGTCCCAGGGCCCGCTAGTTAACCTAGATAGTCCAAGTGCCCGCTAGTTAACTTACATAGTCTAAGTGCCCGCTAGGTAACCTAGACAGTTCAAGTGACCACTAGGTTACCCACATAGTCCAAGTGCCCGTTCGTTAACCTACATAGTCCAAGTGCCCGCTAGGTAACCAATATAGTCCAAATGCCCGCTAGGGGCCCTAATATTCCAAATGCCCGCTAGTTAACCTAGATAGTCCAAGTGCCCGCTAGTTAACCTAGATTGTCCAAGTGCCCCCTTGTTAACCTACATAGTCCAAGGGCCCACTAGTTAACCTAGATAGTCCAAGTGTCCTCTTGTTGACCTACATAGTCCAAGTGCCTGCTAGTTAACCTATATACCAAGTGCCCGCTACGTATCCTAGATAGTCCAAGTGCATGCTAGTTAACCTACATAGTCCACGTGCCCGCTAGGCAACCTAGATAATCCCAGTGCCCGCTAAGGAACCTACATAGTCCAAGTGCATGCTAGTTAACCTAGATAGTCCAAGTGCCTGCTAGGTAACCTACATAGTGCAAGTGTCCACTAGTTAACCTACATATTCCAAGTGCCCGTTAGTTAACATAGATAGTCCAAGTGCCCGCTAGGGAACGTACATAGTCCACGTGTCCGCTAGGTAACCTAGATAGTGCAAGTGCCCGCTAGTTAACCTAGGTAGTTCAAGTACCCGCTAGGTAACCTAGATCGTCCAAGGGCCCCCTAGTTAGCCTACATAGTCCAAGTGCCCGCTAGGTAACCTAGATAGTCCAAGTGCCCGTTCGGTAACCTAGATAGTCCAAGTGCCCTTTAGGGAACCTAGATAGTCCAAGGGCCCGCAGGTAAACCTACGTACTTCATGGGCCCGCTAGTTAACCTACATAGTGCAAGTGTTGCTAGTTAACCTACATATTCCAAGTGCCCGCTATTTAACCTACATAATCTAAGTGCCAGCTAGGTAACCTAGATAGTACAAGTGCCCGCTAGGGAATCTAGATAGTCCAAGTGCCTGTTAGCTAACCTAGATAGTCCAAGTGGCGGCTAGGTAACCTACATAGTCCAAGTGCCCGTTCGTTAACCTACATAATCCAAGTGCCCGCTAGGTAACCAGGACAGTCCAAGTGTCCGCTAGTTTACCTTCATAGTGCAAGTGCCAGATAGGAAACCTACATAATCCAAGTGCCCGCTAGGCAACCTACATACTCCAAGTGCCCGTTAGTTAACCTAGAGAGTCAAAGTGCCTGCTAGGTAACCTAGATAGTCCAAGTGCCCGCTAGGTAACCTACATAGTCCAAGTGCCCGCTAGGTATACTAAATAGTCCAAATGCGCGCTAGGGAAACTACATAGTCCAAGTGCCCGCTAGTTAACCTAGAAAGTCCAAGTGCCTGCTAGTAAACCTGCATAATCTATGGGCCCGCTAGTTAACCTACATAGTGCAAGGGCCCGCTAGTTAACCTAGATCGTGCAAGTGTCTGCTAGTTACCCTATATTGCCCAAGTGCCCGCTAGTTAACCTATATACCAAGTGCCCGCTATTTAACCTAGATAGACCAAGTGCCTGCTAGGTAACCTACATAGAGCAAGTGCCCGCTAGTTGACATAGATAGTCCAAGTGCCGGATAGGGAACATACATAGTCCAATTGCCCGCTAGTTAACCTAGATATTTCAAGTACCCGCTAGGAAACCTAGATAGTACAAGGGCCCCCTAGTTAGCCTACATAGTCCAAGTGCCCGCTAGGTAACCTAGATAGTCCAAGTGCCTTTTCGGTAACCTAGATAGTCCAAGTGCCCTTTAGGGAACCTAGATAGTCCAAGGACCCGCAAGTAAACCTACATAGTCCATGGGCCCGCTAGTTAACCTATATATTCCAAGTGCCCGCTAGTTAACCTACAAAATCTAAGTGCCCGTTAGCCAACCTAGATAGTCCAAAGGCCCGCTAGATGACCTACATAGTCCAAGGGCCAGCTGGGTATCCTAGATAGTACAAGTGCCCGCTAGGGAACCTCAATAGTCCAAGTGCATGTTAGCTAACCTAGATAGTCCAAGTGCCCGATAGGGAACCTACATAATCCAAGTGCCCGCTAGGGAACCTACATAGTCCAAGTGCCTGCTAGGCAACCAATATAGTCCAAGTGCCCGTTAGTTAACCTAGATAGTCAAAGTGCCTGCTAGGTAACCTAGATAGTCCAAGTGCTCGCTAGGTAACCTACATAGTCCAAGAGCCCGCTTGGTAAAATAAATAGTCCAAATGCCTGCTAGGGAAACTACATAGTCCAAGTGCCTGCTAGTAAACCTACATACTCCATGGGCCCGCTAGTTAACCTACATACTACAAGGACCCGCTAGTTAACCTAGATCGTGCAAGTGTCCGCTAATTAACCTACATAGTCCAAGTGCCCGCTAGGGATCCTTCATAATCCAACTGCCTGCTAGGTAACCTAGATAGTCCAAGTGCCGGCTAGTTAACCTAGATAGTCCCAGTGCCCGTTTGTTAACCTAGATAGTCCAAGTGCCCACTAGGGGACGTACATCGTCCAAGGGCCTGCTACGCAACCTAGATAGTCCAAGTGCCCGCTAGGTAACCTAGATAGTCCAAGTGCCCGTTACCTAACCTAGATAGTCCAAGTGCGCGCTAGGCAACCTACATAGTCCAAGTGCCCGTTCGTTAACCTAGAAGTCAAGAGCCCGCTATATAACCTAGACAGTCCAAGTGCCCGCTATGTAACCTAGACAGTACAATTGCCCGCTAGGTTACCTGCATATTCCAAGTGCCCGTTCGTTAACATAGATAGTCCAAGTGCCCGCTAGGGAACCTATACAGTCCAAGTGCTATCTAGGTAACCTAGATAGTCCAAGGGCCCGCTAGTTAACCTACATAGTCCAAGGGCTCACTTGTTAACTTTGATAGTCCAAGTGCCCCTTAGTTAACCTAGATCGTTCAAGTGCCCGCTAGTTAACCTAGATCGTCCAAGTACTGGCTAGTTAACCTACATAGTCCAAGGGCCCACTAGTTAACCTAGATTGTCAAAGTGTCCTCTAGTTAACCTACATAGTCCAAGTGCCCGCTAGGTAACCTACATAGTGCAAGTGTCTGCTAGGTAAACTACATAGTCCAAGTGCCCACTAGTTAACATAGATAGTCCAAGAGCCCGCTAGGTAACCTAGAGAGTGCAAATGCCCGCTAGTTAACCTACATAGTCCAAGTGCATGCTAGGTAACCTAGATATTCCAAGGGCCTGCTAGTTAACCTACATAGTCTAAGTGCCCGCTAGGTAACCTACATAGTGCAAGTGTCCGCTAGTTAACCTACATAGTCCAAGTGCCCACTAGGTAACCTATATACTCCAAGTGCCCGCTAGGTTACCTAGATCTTCCAAGTGACCGCTAGTTAACCTAGATTGCCCAAGTGCCCGCTAGTTAACCTACATAGTCCAAGGGCCCACTAGTTAACCTAGATAGTCCAAGTGTCCTCTAGTTAACCTACATAGTCCAAGTGCCCGCTAGTTAACCTATATACCAAGTGCCCGCAACATAACCTAGATATTCCAAGGGCACGCTAGTTAACCTATATCGTCCAAGTCCCCGCTAGGCAACCTAGATAGTCCAAGTGCCCGCTAAGGAACCTACATAGTCCAAGTGCACGGTAGTTATCCTAGATAGTCCAAGTGCCCGCTAGTTAACCTAGATAGTCCAAGTGCCTGCTAGGTAACCTACATAGTGCAAGTGTCCGCTAGTTAACCTACATATTCCAAGTGCCCGCTGGTTAACATAGATAGTCCAAATGCCCGCTAGGGAACGTACATAGTCCAAGTGCCTGCTAGGAAACCTAGATAGTTCAAGTACCCGCTACGTAACCTAGATCATCAAAGGGCCCCCTAGTTAGCCTACATAGTCCAAGTGCCCGCTAGGTAACCTAGATAGTCCAAGTGCGCTTTAGGGAACCTACATAGTCCAAGTGCCCTTTAGGGAACCTAGATAGTCCAAAGGCCCGCTAGTAAACCTACATAGTCCATGGGCCCGCTAGTTAACCTACGTATTCCAAGTTCCCGCTAGTTAACCTACATAATCTAAGTGCCCGTTGGCTAACCTAGATAGTCCAAGGGCCTGCTAGTTGACCTACATAGTCAAAGTGCCAGCTAGGTAACCTAGGTAGTACAAGTGCCCGCGAGGGAACCTGGATAGTCCAAGTGCCTGCTAGGTAACCTACATAGTGCAAGTGTCCACTAGTTAACCTACATATTCCAAGTGCCCGCTGGTTAACATAGATAGTCCAAATGCCCGCTAGGGAACGTACATAGTCCAAGTGCCTGCTAGGTAACCTAGATAGTTCAAGTACCCGCTACGTAACCTAGATCATCAAAGGGCCCCCTAGTTAGCCTACATAGTCCAATTGCCCGCTAGGTAACCTAGATAGTCCAAGTGCGCTTTAGGGAACCTAGATAGTCCAAGTGCCCTTTAGGGAACCTAGATAGTCCAAGGGCCCGCTAGTAAACCTACATAGTCCATGGGCCCGCTAGTTAACCTACATATTCCAAGTTCCCGCTAGTTAACCTACATAATCTAAGTGCCCGTTGGCTAACCTAGATAGTCCAAGGGCCCGCTAGTTGACCTACATAGTCAAAGTGCCAGCTAGGTAACCTAGGTAGTACAAGTGCCCGCTAGGGAACCTGGATAGTCCAAGTGCCTGTTAGCTAACATAGATAGTCCATGTGGCGGCTAGGTAACCTACATAGTCCAAGTACCCGTTGGTTAACCTAGATAATCCAAGTGCCCGTTCGTTAACCGAGATAATCCAAGTGCCCACTAGGAACCTACAGTCCTAGTGCTCGCTAGTTAACCTAGAAAGTCCAAGTGCCCTATAGGGAACCTATATAATCCAAGTGCCCGCTAGGCAACCTACATAGTCCAAGTGCCCGTTAGTTAACCTAGATAGTCTAAGTGCCTGCTAGGTAACCTAGATATTCCAAGTGCCCGCTAGGTAACCAACATATTCCAAGTGCCCGCTAGGTAACCTAAATAGTCCAAATGCCCGCTAGGGAAACTACATAGTCCAAGTGCCCGCTAGTTAACCTAGATAGTCCAAGTGCCTGCTAGTAAACCTACATAATCCATGGGCCCGCTAGTTAGCCTACATAGTGCAAGGGCCCGCTAGTTAACCTACATCGTCCCAGGGCCCGCTAGTTAACCTAGATAGTCCAAGTGCCCGCTAGTTAACTTACATAGTCTAAGTGCCCGCTAGGTAACCTAGACAGTTCAAGTGACCACTAGGTTACCCACATAGTCCAAGTGCCCGTTCGTTAACCTACATAGTCCAAGTGCCCGCTAGGTAACCAATATAGTCCAAATGCCCGCTAGGGGCCCTAATATTCCAAATGCCCGCTAGTTAACCTACATAGTCCAAGGGCCCACTAGTTAACCTAGATAGTCCAAGTGTCCTCTTGTTGACCTACATAGTCCAAGTGCCTGCTAGTTAACCTATATACCAAGTGCCCGCTACGTATCCTAGATAGTCCAAGTGCATGCTAGTTAATCTACATAGTCCACGTGCCCGCTAGGCAACCTAGATAATCCCAGTGCCCGCTAAGGAACCTACATAGTCCAAGTGCACGCTAGTTAACCTAGATAGTCCAAGTGCCTGCTAGGTAACCTACATAGTGCAAGTGTCCACTAGTTAACCTACATATTCCAAGTGCCCGTTAGTTAACATAGATAGTCCAAGTGCCCGCTAGGGAACGTACATAGTCCACGTGTCCGCTAGGTAACCTAGATAGTGCAAGTGCCCGCTAGTTAACCTAGGTAGTTCAAGTACCCGCTAGGTACCTAGATCGTCCAAGGGCCCCCTAGTTAGCCTACATAGTCCAAGTGCCCGCTAGGTAACCTAGATAGTCCAAGTGCCCGTTCGGTAACCTAGATAGTCCAAGTGCCCTTTAGGGAACCTAGATAGTCCAAGGGCCCGCAGGTAAACCTACGTACTTCATGGGCCCGCTAGTTAACCTACATAGTGCAAGTGTTGCTAGTTAACCTACATATTCCAAGTGCCCGCTATTTAACCTACATAATCTAAGTGCCAGCTAGGTAACCTAGATAGTACAAGTGCCCGCTAGGGAATCTAGATAGTCCAAGTGCCTGTTAGCTAACCTAGATAGTCCATGTGGCGGCTAGGTAACCTACATAGTCCAAGTGCCCGTTCGTTAACCTAGATAATCCAAGTGCCCGCTAGGTAACCGGGACAGTCCAAGTGTCCGCTAGTTTACCTTCATAGTGCAAGTGCCAGGTAGGAAACCTACATAATCCAAGTGCCCGCTAGGCAACCTACATACTCCAAGTGCCCGTTAGTTAACCTAGAGAGTCAAAGTGCCTGCTAGGTAACCTAGATAGTCCAAGTGCCCGCTAGGTAACCTACATAGTCCAAGTGCCCGCTAGGTATACTAAATAGTCCAAATGCGCGCTAGGGAAACTACATAGTCCAAGTGCCCGCTAGTTAACCTAGAAAGTCCAAGTGCCTGCTAGTAAACCTGCATAATCCATGGGCCCGCTAGTTAACCTACATAGTGCAAGGGCCCGCTAGTTAACCTAGATCGTGCAAGTGTCCGCTAGTTACCCTATATAGCCCAAGTGCCCGCTTGTTAACCTAGATAGACCAAGTGCCTGCTAGGTAACCTACATAGTGCAAGTGCTCGCTAGTTGACATAGATAGTCCAAGTGCCGGCTAGGGAACATACATAGTCCAATTGCCCGCTAGTTAACCTAGATATTTCAAGTACCCGCTAGGAAACCTAGATAGTACAAGGGCCCCCTAGTTAGCCTACATAGTCCAAGTGCCCGCTAGGTAACCTAGATAGTCCAAGTGCCTTTTCGGTAACCTAGATAGTCCAAGTGCCCTTTAGGGAACCTAGATAGTCCAAGGACCCGCAAGTAAACCTACATAGTCCAAGGGCCCGCTAGGTAACCTAGATAGTCCAAGTGTCCGCTTGATAACCTAGAGTCCATGTGCTCGCTAGTTAACCTAGATCGTCCAAGTGCCCGCAATGTAACCTAGATAGTCAAAGTGCCCGTTAGGTAACCTAGATAGTCCAAGTGCCCGCAATGTAACCTAGATAGTCAAAGTGCCCGTTAGGTAACCTAGATAGTCCAAGTGCCCGCTAGGTAACTTACATTGTCCAAGTTCCCGCTAGGTAAACTAGATACTCAAAGTGCTCGTTACCTAACCTAGATAGTCCAAGTGCCCGCTAGGCAACCTACATAGTCCAAGAGCCCGTTCGTTAACCTAGAAGTCCAAGTGCCCCCTAGGTAACCTAGACAGTCCAAGTGCCCGCTAGGTTACCTGCATATTCCAAGTGCCCATTCGTTAACCTAGATAGTCCAAGTACCCACTAGGTAACCTACATAGTCCAAGTGCCCGTTAGGTAACCTATATAGTCCAAGTGCCCGCTAGGTAACCTACATAGTCCAAGGGCCCGCTAGTTAACCTACATAGTCCAAGGGCTCACTTATTCACTTTGATAGTCCAAGTGCCCGCTAGTTAACCTAGATCTTCCAAGTGCCCGCTAGTTAACCTAGATTGTCCAAGTACCCGCTAGTTAACCTACATAGTCCAAGGGCCCACTAGTTAACCTAGATAGTCCAAGTGTCCTCTAGTCAACCTACATAGTCAAAGTACCCGCTAGTTAACCTATATACCAAGTGCCCGCTATGTAACCTAGATATTCCAAGGGCACGCTAGTTAAACTATATCGTCCAAGTGCCCGCTAGGCAACCTAGATAGTCCAAGTGCCCGCTAGTTAACCTAGATAATCCCAGTGCCCGTTTGTTAACCTAGATAGTCCAAGTGCCCACTAGGGGACGTACATCGTCCAAGTGCCTGCTACGCAACCTAGATAGTCCAAGTGCCCGCTAGGTAACCTAGATAGTCCAAGTGCCCGTTACCTAACCTAGATAGTCCAAGTGCGCGCTAGGCAACCTACATAGT
The DNA here is from genome assembly GCF_050624435.1 of Tenrec ecaudatus. Taxonomy (NCBI): domain Eukaryota; kingdom Metazoa; phylum Chordata; class Mammalia; order Afrosoricida; family Tenrecidae; genus Tenrec; species Tenrec ecaudatus. Next base: position 918,850 of record NW_027457627.1, read on the forward strand.
CCAAGTGCCCGTTCGTTAACCTAGAAGTCAAGAGCCCGCTATATAACCTAGACAGTCCAAGTGCCCGCTATGTAACCTAGACAGTACAATTGCCCGCTAGGTTACCTGCATATTCCAAGTGCCCGTTCGTTAACATAGATAGTCCAAGTGCCCGCTAGGGAACCTATACAGTCCAAGTGCTATCTAGGTAACCTAGATAGTCCAAGGGCCCGCTAGTAAACCTACATAGTCCAAGGGCTCACTTGTTAACTTTGATAGTCCAAGTGCCCCTTAGTTAACCTAGATCGTTCAAGTGCCCGCTAGTTAACCTAGATCGTCCAAGTACTGGCTAGTTAACCTACATAGTCCAAGGGCCCACTAGTTAACCTAGATTGTCAAAGTGTCCTCTAGTTAACCTACATAGTCCAAGTGCCCGCTAGGTAACCTACATAGTGCAAGTGTCTGCTAGGTAAACTACATAGTCCAAGTGCCCACTAGTTAACATAGATAGTCCAAGAGCCCGCTAGGTAACCTAGAGAGTGCAAATGCCCGCTAGTTAACCTATAATCCAAGTGCATGCTAGGTAACCTAGATATTCCAAGGGCCTGCTAGTTAACCTACATAGTCTAAGTGCCCGCTAGGTAACCTACATAGTGCAAGTGTCCGCTAGTTAACCTACATAGTCCAAGCGCCCGCTAGTTAACCTAGATAGTCCAAGTGCCCACTAGGTAACCTATATAGTGCAAGTGTCCGCTAGTTAACCTAAGTATTCCAAGGGCCCACTAGTTAACATACATAGTCCAAGTGCCCGGTAGTTAATTTACATAGTCCAAGTGCCCGCCAGGGAACCTACATAGACCAAGTGCCCGCTAGTTAATCTACATAGTTCAAGGGCCTGCTAGTTAACCTACATAATTCAAGTACCCGCTAGTTAACCTAGATCGTCCTAGTGTCCGCAAATTAACCTGCATAGTACAAGTGCCCGCTAGGGAACTTAGATATTCTAAGCGCCCGCTCTGGAACCTACATAGTCCAAGTGACTGCTAGGGAACCTACATAGTCTAAGTGCCCGCTCTGGAACCTACATAGTCCAAGTGCCCGCTAGGGAACATACATAGTCCAAGTGCCCGCTAGGGAAGCTATGTAGTCCAAGTGCCCGCTAGGGAATCTACATAGTCCAAGGGCCCGCTAGGTAACGTAGATAGTCCAAGTGCTGCTAGTTAATCTACATAGTCCAAGGGCCCGCTAGTTAACCTACATAATCCAAGTACCCGCTAGTTAACCTAGATCGTCCAAGTGTCCGCTAGTTAACCTACATAGTCCAAGTGCCCGCAAGGGAACCTAGATAGTCCAAGTGCCCGCTCTGGAACCTACATTGTCCAAGTGACCGCTAGGGAATCTACATAATCCAAGTGCCCGCTAGTTAACCTACATAATCCAAGTGCCTGCTAGTAAACCTACATAATCCATGGGCCCGCTAGTTAACCTACATAGTGCAAGGGCCCGCTAGTTAACCTAGATCGTGCAAGTGTCCGCTAGTTAGCATATATAGTCCAAGTGCACGCTAGTTAACCTAGATAGTCCAAGTGCCCGCTAGTTAACCTAGATAGTCCAAGTGCCTGCTAAGTAACCTACATAGGGCAAGTGTCCGCTAGTTAACCTACATATTCCAAGTGCCCGCTAGGGAACGTACATAGTCCAAGTGCCTGCTAGTTAACCTAGATAGTTCAAGTACCAGCTAAGTAACCTAGATAGTCCAAGTGCCTTTTCGGTAACCTAGATAGTCCAAGTGCCCTTTAGGGAACCTAGATAGTCCAAGGGCCCGCAAGTAAACGTACATAATCCATGGGCCCGCTAGTAAACCTACATATTCCAAGTGTCCGCTAGTTAATCTACATAATCTAAGTGCCCGTTAGCTAACCTAGGTAGTCCAAGGGCCCGCTAGTTGACCTACATAGTCCAAGGGCCAGCTAGGTAACCTAGGTAGTACAAGTGCCCGCTAGGGAACCTCAATTGTCCAAGTGCCTGTTAGCTAACCTAGATAGTCCAAGTGGCGGCTAGGTAACCTACATTGTACAAGTGCCCGTTCGTTAACCTAGATAAACCAAGTGCCTATTAGGGAACCTACATAGTCCAAGTGCCCGCTAGTTAACCTACATAGTCCAAGTGCCTGATAGGGAACCTACATAATACAAGTGCCCGCTAGGGAACCTACATTGTCCAAGTGCACGCTAGGCAACCTACATAGTCCAAGTGCCCGTTAGTTAACCTAGAGAGTCAAAGTGCCTGCTAGGTAACCTAGATAGTCCAAGTGCCCGCTTGGTAACCTAAATAGTCCAAATGCCCGCTAGGGAAACTACATAGTCCAAGTGCCCCCTAGTTAACCTAGATAGTCCAAGTGCCTGCTAGTAAACCTACATAATCCATGGGCCCGCTAGTTAACCTACATAGTGCAAGGGCCCGCTAGTTAACCTAGATCGAGCAAGTGTCCGCTAGTTAACCTACATAGTCCAAGGGCTCGCTTGTTAACTTTGATAGTCCAAGTGCCCCTTAGTTAACCTAGATGGTTCAAGTTCTCGCTAGTTAACCTAGATCGTCCAAGTAATGGCTAGTTAACCTACATAGTCCAAGGGCCCACTAGTTAACCTAGATTGTCCAAGTGTCCTCTAGTTAACCTACATAGTCCAAGTGCCCGCTAGGTAACCTACATAGTGCAAGTGTCTGCTAGGTAAACTACATAGTCCAAGTGCCCACTAGATAACAAAGATTGTCCAAGTGCCCGCTAGGTAACCTAGAGAGTGCAAATGCCCGCAACTTAACCTACATAGTCCAAGTGCCTGCTACGTAACCTAGATAGTCCAAGGGCCTGCTAGTTAACCTACATAGTCCAAGTGCCCACTAGGTAACATACATAGTGCAAGTGTCCGCTAGTTAACGTACATAGTCCAAGCGCCCGCAAGTTAACCTAGATAGTCCAAGTGCCCGCTAGGTAACCTACATAGTGCAAGTGTCTGCTAGTTAACCTAAGTAGTCCAAGGGCCCACTAGTTAACATACATAGTCCAAGTGCCCGGTAGTTAACTTACATAGTCAAAGTGTCCGTAGGGAACATACATAGTCCAAGTGCCCGCTAGGGAACATACATAGTCCAAGTGACCGCTAGGGAACCTACGTAGTCTAAGTGCCCCCTAGGGAATCTACATAGTCCAAGGGCCCGCTAGGTAACGTAGATAGTCCAAGTGCTGCTAGTTAATCTACATAGTCCAAGGGCCCGCTAGTTAACCTACATAATCCAAGTACTCACTAGTTAACCTAGATCGTCCAAGTGTCCGCTAGTTAACCTACATAGTCCAAGTGCCCGCAAGGGAACCTAGATAGTCCAAGTGCCCGCTCTGGAACCTACATAGTCCAAGTGCCCGCTAGGGAATCTACATAGTCGAAGTGCCCGCATTGGAACATACATAGTGCAAGTGCCGCTAGTTAATCTACATAGTCCAAGGGCCCGCTAGTTAACCTACATAGTCCAAGTACCTGCTAGTTAACCTAGATCGTCCAAGTGCACGCTAATTAACCTACATAGTCCAAGGGCCCGCTAGTTAACCTACATAGTCCAAGGACCCGCTAGTTAACCTACATCGTCCCAGTGCCCGCTAGGAAACCTAGATAGTGCAAGTGCCCGCTAGTTAACCTAGATAGTTCAAGTACCCGCTAGGTAACCTAGATCGTCCAAGGGCCCCCTAGTTAGCCTACATAGTCCAAGTGCCTGCTAGGTAACCTAGATAGTCCAAGTGCCCGTTCGGTAACCTAGATAGTCCAAGTGCCCTTTAGTGAACCTAGATAGTCCAAGTGCCCGCTAGGGAATCTAGATAATCCAAGTGCCTGTTAGCTAACCTAGATAGTCCAAGTGGCGGCTAGGTAACCTACATAGTCCAAGTGCCCGTTCGTTAACCTAGATAATCCAAGTGCCCGCTAGGTAACCTAGACAGTCCAAGTGCCCGCTAGTTAACCTACATAGTCCAAGTGCCCGATAAGGAACCTACATAATCCAAATGCCCGCTAGACAACCTACATACTCCAAGTGCCCATAGTTAACCTAGATAGTCAAAGTGCCTGCTAGGTAACCTAGATAGTCCAAGTGCCCGCTATGTAACCTACATAGTCCAAGGGCCCGCTAGGTAACCTAAATAGTCCAAATGCCTGCTAGGGAAACTACATAATCCAAGTGCCCGCTAGTTAACCTACATAGTCCAAGTGCCTGCTAGTAAACCTACATAATCCATGGTCCCGCTAGTTAACCTACATAGTGCAAGGGCCTGCTAGTTAACCTAGATCGTGCAAGTGTCCGCTAGTTAGCCTATATAGTCCAAGTGCCTGCTAGTTAACCTATATACCAAGTGTCCGCTACGTAACCTACATAGTCCAAGTGCACGCTAGTTAACCTAGGTAGTCCAAGTGCCCGCTAGTTAACCTAGATAGTCCAAGTGCCTGCTAAGTAACCTACATAGGGCAAGTGTCCGCTAGTTAACCTACATATTCCAAGTGCCCGCTAGGGAACGTACATAGTCCAAGTGCCTGCTAGTTAACCTAGATAGTTCAAGTACCCGCTAGGTAACCTAGATAGTCCAAGTGCCTTTTCGGTAACCTAGATAGTCCAAGTGCCCTTTAGGTAACCTAGATAGTCCAAGGACCCGCAAGTAAACGTACATAGTCCATGGGCCCGCAGGTTACCTACATATTCCAAGTGTCCGCTAGTTAACCTACATAATCTAAGTGCCCGTTAGCTAACCTAGATAGTCCAAGGGCCCGCTAGTTGACCTACATAGTGCAAAGGCCAGCTAGGTAACCTAGGCAGTAAAAGTGACCGCTAGGGAACCTCAATTGTCCAAGTGCCTGTTAGCTAACCTAGATAGTCCAAGTGGCGGCTAGGTAACCTACATAGTCCAAATGCCCGTTCGTTAACCTAGATAATCCAAGTGCCCGCTAGGTAACCTAGACAGTCCAAGTGCCCGCTAGTTAACCTACATAGTCCAAGTGCCCGATAAGGAACCTACATAATCCAAATGCCCGCTAGGCAACCTACATACTCCAAGTGCCCACAGTTAACCTAGATAGTCAAAGTCCCTGCTAGGTAACCTAGATAGTCCTAGTGCCCGCTATGTAACCTACATAGTCCAAGTGCCCGCTAGGTAACCTAAATAGTAGAAATGCCTGCTAGGGAAACTACATAATCCAAGTGCCCGCTAGTTAACCAACATAGTCCAAGTGCCTGCTAGTAAACCTACATAATCCATGGGCCCGCTAGTTAACCTACATAGTGTAAGGGCCCGCTAGTTAACCTAGATCGTGCAATTGTCCGCTAGTTAGCCTATATAGTCCAATTGCCCGCTAGTTAACCTATATACCAAGTGTCCGCTACGTAACCTACATAGTCCAAGTGCACGCTAGTTAACCTAGATAGTCCAAGTGCCCGCTAGTTAACCTAGATAGTCCATGTGCCTGCTAAGTAACCTACATAGGGCAAGTTTCCGCTAGTTAACCTACATATTCCAAGTGCCCGCTAGGGAACGTACATAGTCCAAGTGCCTGCTAGTTAACCTAGATAGTTCAAGTACCCGCTAGGTAACCTAGATAGTCCAAGTGCCTTTTCGGTAACCTAGATAGTCCAAGTGCCCTTTAGGTAACCTAGATAGTCCAAGGACCCGCAAGTAAACGTACATAGTCCATGGGCCCGCTAGTAAACCTACATATTCCAAGTGTCCGCTAGTTAACCTACATAATTTAAGTGCCCGTTAGCTAACCTAGATAGTCCAAGGGCCCGCTAGTTGACCTACATAGTCCAAGGGCCAGCTAGGTAACCTAATTAGTAAAAGTGCCCGCAAGGGAACCGCAATTGTCCAAGTGCCTGTTAGCTAACCTAGATAGTCCAAGTGGCGGCTAGGTAACCTACATAGTCCAAGTGCCCGTTCGTTAACCTAGATAAACCAAGTGCCCATTAGGGAACCTACATAGTCCAAGTGCCCGCCAGTTAACCTACATAGTCCAAGTGCCTGATAGGGAACCTACATAATCCAAGTGCCCGCTAGGGAACCTACATAGTCCAAGTGCCTGCTAGGCAACCTACATAGTCCAAGTGCCCGTTAGTTAACCTAGAGAGTCAAAGTGCCTGCTAGGTAACCTAGATAGTCCAAGTGCCCGCTTGATTACCTAAATAGTCCATATGCCCGCTAGGGAAACTACATAGTCCAAGTGCCCGCTAGTTAACCTAGATAGTCCAAGTGCCTGCTAGTAAACCTACATAATCCATGGGCCCGCTAGTTAACCTACATAGTGCAAGGGCCCGCTAGTTAACCTAGATCGAGCAAGTGTCCGCTAGTTAACCTACATAGTCCAAGGGCTCGCTTGTTAACTTTGATAGTCCAAGTTCCTCTTAGTTAACCTAGATCGTTCAAGTGCCCGCTAGTTAACCTAGATCGTCCAAGTACTGGCTAGTTAACCTACATAGTCCAAGGGCCTACTAGTTAACCTAGATTGTCCAAGTGTCCTCTAGTTAACCTACATAGTCCAAGTGCACGCTAGGGAGCCTTCATAATCCAACTGCCTGCTAGGTAACCTAGATAGTCCAAGTGCCCGCTAGTTAACCTAGATAGTCCTAGTGCCGGTTTGTTAACCTAGATAGTCCAAGTGCCCACTTGGGGACGTACATAGTCCAAGTACCTGCTACGCAACCTAGATAGTCCAAGTGCCCGCTAGGTAACCTAGATAGTCCAAGTGCCCGTTACCTAACCTAGATAATCCAAATGCCCGCTAGGTAACCTACATAGTCCAAGTGCCCGTTCGTTAACCTAGAAGTCCAAGAGCCCGCTATGTAACCTAGACAGTCCAAGTACCCGCTATGTAACCTAGACAGTCCAAGTGCCTGCTAGGTTACCTGAATAGTCCAAGTGCCCTTTCGTTAACATAGGTAGTCCAAGTGCCCGCTAGGGAACCTATATAGTCCAAATGCCCGCTAGGTTATCTACATAGTCCAAGGGCCCGCTAGTTAACGTAGATTGTCCAAGTGCCGCTAGTTATTCTGCATAGTTCAAGGGCCCACTAGTTAACCTACATAGTACAAGTACCTGCTAAAAAAGCTAGATAGTCCAAGTGCACGCTAGTTAACCTAGATAGTCCAAGTGCCCTGTAGTTAACCTAGATAGTCCAAGTGCCCGCTAAGAAACCTAGATAGTCCAAGTGCCCGTTACCTAACCTAGATAGTCCAATTGCCCGCTATGCAACATACATAGTCCAAGTGCCCGTTCGTTAACCTAGAAGTCCAAGTGCCCGCTAGGTAACCTAGACTCTCCAAGTGCCCGCTAGGTTACCTACATAGTCCAAATGCCCGTTCGGTAACCTACATAGTGCAAGTGCCCGGTAGTTAACCAACATAGTCCAAGTGCCCACTAGGTAACCTAGATAGTCCAAGGGCCCGCTAGTTAACCTACATAGTCCAAGTGCCCGGTAGTTAACTTACATAGTTCAAGTGTCCATAGGGAACATACAGAGTCCAAGTGCCCGCTAGGGAACCTAAATAGTCCAAGTGCCCGCTAGTTATTCTACATAGTTCAAGGGCCCGCTAGCTAACCTACATAATCCAAGTACCCGCTAGTTAACCTAGATCGTCCAATTGTCCGCTAATTAACCTACATAGTCAAGTGCCCGCTAGGGAACTTAGATAGTCTAAGTGGCCGCTCTGGAACCTACATAGTCAAGTGCTTGCTAGGGAACATACATACTCCAAGGGCCTGCTAGTTAACGTAGATAGTCCAAGTGCCACTAGTTAATCTGCATAGTCCAAGGGCCCGCTAGTTAACCTACATAGTCCAAGTACCCGCTAGTTAACCTAGATCGTCCAAGTGCCCACTAGGTAACCTACATAGTCCAAGGGCCCACTAGTTAACCTACATAGTCCAAGGGCCCGCTAGTTAACCTAGATAGTCCAAGTGCCCGCTAGTTAACCTACATAGTCCAAGTGCCCGCTAGGTAACCTAGACATTTCAAGTGACCACTAGGTTACCTACATAGTCCAAGTGCCCGTTCATTAACCTACATAGTCCAAGTGCCCGCTAGGTAACCAATATAGTCCAAATGCCCGCTAGGGGCCATAATACTCCATATGCCCGCTAGTTAACGTAGATAGTCCAAGTGCTCGCTAGTTAACCTAGATAGACCAAGTGCCCGCTAGGGAACCTATCTAGTCCAAGTACCCGCTAGGAAACGTACATAGTCCAAGTGCCCGCTAGGTAACGTACATAGTCCAAGTGCCCGCTAGGTAACGTAGATAGTCCAAGTGCCCGCTAGGGAACGTACATAGTCCAAGTGCCTGCCAGGTAACCTAGATAGTCCAAGTGCCCACTAGTTAACCTACATAGTCCAGGTTCCCCCTAGGTAACCTAGATAGTCCAAGGGCCCGCTAGGTAACCTACATAGTCATAGTGCCCCCTAGTTAACCTACATTCTCCAAGTGCCCGATAGGGAACCTACATAGTCCAAGTGCCCGCTAGGTAACCTACATAGTCCAAATGCCCTCTAGTTAATCTACATAGTCCAAGTGCCCGATAGGGAACCTACATAATCCAAGTGCCCGCTAGGGAACCTACATAGTCCAAGTGCCCGTTAGGTAACCTAGATAGTCCAAATGCCCACCAGGAAACCCACATAGTCCAAGTGCCCGCTAGGGAACTTACATAGTCCAAGGGCCCGCTAGGGAATCTACACAGTCCAAGTGCCCATTAGTTAACCTAGATAGTCCAAGTCCCCGCTTGGTAACCTAGATAGTCCAACAGCCCGCTAGGTAACCTACATAATCTAAAAACCCGCTATAACGTAGATAGTTCAAGTGCCAGCTAGGTAACCTAGATAGCCCATGTGCCGCTAGGTAATCTACAAAGTCAAAGTGGCCGCTAGGTTATCTATATAGTCCAAATGCCAGCTAGGGAATCTACATAGTCCAAGGGCCCGCTAGTTAATATAGATAGTCCAAGTGCCGCTAGTTATTCTACATAGTTCAAGGGCCCACTAGTTAACCTACATAGTACAAGTACCCGCTAAGAAACCTAGATAGTCCAAGTGCACGCTAGTTAGCCTAGATAGTCCAAGTGCCCTCTAGTTAACCAAGATCGTCCAAGTGCCCGCTAAGAAACTTAGATAGTCCAAGTGCCCGTTACCTAACCTAGATAGTTCAATTGCCCGCTATGCAACATACATAGTCCAAGTGCCCGTACGTTAACCTAGAAGTCCAAGTGCCCGCTAGGTAACCTAGACTCTCCAAGTGCCCGCTAGGTTACCTACATTGTCCAAGTGCCCGTTCGGTAACCTAGATAGTGCAAGTGCCCGGTAGTTAACATACATAGTTCAAGTGCCCGCTAGGTAACCTAGATAGTCCAAGGGCCCGCTAGTTAACCTACATAGTCGAAGGGCTCATTTGTTAACTTTGATAGTCCAAGTGCCCGCTAGTTAACCTATCTCGTCCAAGTGCCCACTAGGTAACCTACATAGTCCAAGTGCACTCTAGGTAACCTATATAGTCCAAGTGCCCGCTAGGTAACCTAGATAGTCCAAGGGCCCGCTAGTTAATCTACATAGTCGAAGGGCTCATTTGTTAACTTTGATAGTCCAAGTGCCCGCTAGTTAACCTATATCGTCCAAGTGCCCACTAGGTAACCTACATAGTCCAAGTGCCCTCTAGGTAACCTATATAGTCCAAGTGCCCGCTAGGTAACCTAGATAGTCCAAGGGCCCGCTTGTTAACCTACATAGTCCAAGGGCTCACTTGATAACTTTGATAGTCCAAGGGCCCGCTAGTTAACCTAGATCGTCCAAGTGCCCGCTAGTTAACCTAGATTGTCCATGTGCCCGCTAGTTAACCTATATAGTCCAAGGGCCCACTTGTTACCATAGATAGTCCAAGTGTCCTCTAGTTAACCTACATAGTCCAAGTGCCCGCTAGTTATCCTATACACCAAGTGCCCGCTACGTATCCTAGATAGTCCAAGGGCACGCTAGTTAACCTACATAGTCCATGTGTCCGCTAGGCACCTAGATAGTCCAAGTGCCTGCTAGGTAACCTACATAGTGCAAGTGTCCACTAGTTAACCTACATATTCCACGTGCCCGCTAGTTAACATAGATAGTCCAAGTGGCCGCTAGGGAACTTACATAGTCCACGTGCCCGCTGGTAACCTACATAGTGCAAGTGCCCGCTACTTAACCTAGATAGTTCAAGTACCCGCTAGGCAACCTAGATCGTCCAAGGGCCCCCTAGTTAGCCTACATAGTCCAAGTGCCCGCTAGGTAACCTAGATAGTCCAAGTGCCCGTTCGGTAACCTAGATAGTCCAAGTGCCCTTTAGGGAACTTAGATAGTCCAAGGGCCCGCTAGTAAACCTACATAGTCCATGGGCCCGCTAATTAACCTACATAGTGCAAGTGTACGCTAGTTAACCTACATATTCCAAGTGCCCGCTATTTAACCTACATAATCTAAGTGCCAGCTAGGTAACCTAGATAGTACAAGTGCTCGCTAGGGAATCTAGATAGTCCAAGTGCCTGTTAGCTAACATAGATAGTCCAAGTGGCGGATAGGTAACCTACATAGTCCAAGTGCCCGTTCGTTAACCTAGATAATCCAAGTGCCCGCTAGGTAACCAGGACAGTCCAAGTGTCCGCTAGTACACCTACATAGTCCAAGTGCCCGCTAGGCAACCTACATACTCCAAGTGCCCGTTAGTTAACCTAGGTAGTCAAAGTGCCTGCTAGGTAACCTAGATAGTCCAAGTGCCCGCTAGGTAAGGTTCATAGTCCAAGTGCCCGCTAGGTAACCTAAATAGTCCAAATGCCTGCTAGGAAAACTACATAGTCCAAGTGCCCGCTAGTTAACCTAGATAGTCCAAGTGCATGCTAGTAAACCTACATAATCCATGGGCCCGCTAGTTAACCTACATAGTGCAAGGGCCCGCTACTTAACCTAGATCGTGCAAGTGTCCGCTAGTTAGCCTATATAGTCCAAGTGCCCGCTAGTTAACCTATATAACAAATGCCCGCTACGTAACCTAGATAGTCCAAGGGCACGCTTGTTAACCTACATAGTACAAGTGCCCGTTAGGCAACCTAGATAGTCCAAGTGCCCTCTAAGGACCCTACATAGTCCAGTGCCCGCTAAGGATCCTACATAGTCCAAGTGCACGCTAGTTAACCTAGATAGTCCAAGTGCCCGCTATTTAACCTAGATAGTGCAAGTGCCTGCTAGGTAACCTACATAGTGCAAGTGTCCGCTAGTTAACCTACATATTACAAGTGCCTGCTAGTTAACATAGATAGTCCAAGTGCCGGCTAGGGAAAGTACATAGTCCAAGTGCCCGCTAGTTAACCTAGATAGTTCAAGTACCCGCTAGGTAACCTAGATAGTCCAAGGGCCCCCTAGTTAGCCTACATAATCCAAGTGCCCGCTAGGTAACCTAGATAGTCCAAATGCCTTTTCGGTAATCTAGATAGTCCAAGTGCCCTTTAGGGAACCTAGATAGTTCAAGGGCCCGCAAGTAAACCTACATAGTCCATGGGCCCGCTAGTTAACCTACATATTCCAAGTGCCCGCTAGTTAACCTACATAATTTAAGTGCCCGTTAGCTAACCTAGATAGTCCAAGGGCCCGCTAGTTGACCTACATAGTCCAAGGGCCAGCTAGGTATCCTAGATAGTACAAGTGCTCGCTAGGGAACCTCAATAGTCCAAGTGCCTGTTAGCTAACTTAGATAGTCCAAGTGGCGGCTAGGTAACCAACATAGTCCATGTGCCTGCTAGGCAACCTACATAGTCCAAGTGCCCGTTAGTTAACCTAGATAGTCAAAGTGCCTGCTAGGTAACCTACATAGTGTAAGTGTCCGCTAGTTAACCTACATAGTCCAAGCGCCCGCTAGTTAACCTAGATAGTCCAAGTGTCCGCTAGGTAACCTACATAGTGCAAGTGTCCACTAGTTAACCTAAGTAGTCCAAGGGCCCGCTAGTTAACATACATAGTCCAAGTACCTGGTAGTTAACTTACATAGTTCCAGTGTCCGTAGGGAACATACATAGTCCATGTGCCCGCTAGGGAACATACATAGTCCAAGTGCCCGCTAGGGAAGCTACGTAGTCCAAGTGCCCGCTAGGGAATCTACATAGTCCAAGAACCCGCTAGTTAACGTATATAGTCCAAGTGCTGCTAGTTAATCTACATAGTCCAAGGGCCCGCTAGTTAACCTACATAATCCAAGCACCCTCTAGTTAACCTAGATCGTCCAAGTGTCCGCTAGTTAACCTACATAGTCCAAGTGCCCGCAAGGGAACCTAGATAGTCCAAGTGCCCGCTCTGGAACCTACATAGTCCAAGTGCCTGCTAGGGAACCTACATAGTCGAAGTGCCCGCTCTGGAACATACATAGTCCAAGTGCCCGCTAGGGAATCTACATAGTCCAAGGTCCCGCTAGTTAACATAGATAGTCCAAGTGCCGCTACTTAATCTACATAGTCCAAGGGCCCGCTAGTTAACCTACATAGTCCAAGTACCCGCTAGTTAACCTAGATGGTCCAAGTGCACGCTAGTTAACCTACATAGTCCAAGGGCCCGCTAGTTAACCTAGATAGTTCAAGTACCCGCTAGGTAACCTAGATCGTCCAAGGGCCCCCTAGTTAGCCTACATAGTCCAAGTGCCCGCTAGGTAACCTAGATAGTCCAAGTGCCCGTTCGGTAACCTAGATAGTGCAAGTGCCCTTTAGGGAACCTAGATAGTCCAAGGGCCCGCTAGTAAACCTACATAGTTTATGGGCCCGCTAGATAACCTACATAGTCCAAGTGTCCGCTAGTTAAACTACATATTCCAAGTGCCCGCTATTTAACCTATATAATCTAAGTGCCAGCTAGGTAACCTAGACAGTACAAGTGCGCGCTAGGGAATCTAGATAGTCCAAGTGCATGTTAGCTAACCTAGATAATCCAAGTGCCCGCTAGGTAACCTAGACAGTCCAAGTGCCCGCTAGTTAACCTACATAGTCCAAGTGCCCGCTAGGCAACCTACATACTCCAAGTGCCTGTTAGTTAACCTAGATAGTCAAAGTGCCTGCTAGGTAACCTAGATAGTTCAAGTGCCCGCTATGTAACCTACATAGTCCAAATTCCCGCTAGGTAACCTAAATAGTCCAAATGCCTGCTAGGGAAACTACATAGTCCAAGTGCCCGCTAGTTAACCTAGATAGTCCAAGTGCCCGCTAGTTAATCTAGATAGTCCAAGTTCCCGCTAGGGAACGTACATAGTCCAAGTGCCCGCTAGTTAACCTAGATAGTTCAAGTACCCGCTAGGTAACCTAGATAGTCCAAGGGCCCCCTAGTTAGCCTACATAATCCAAGTGCCCGCTAGGTAACCTAGATAGTCCAAGTGCCTTTTCGGTAACCTAGATAGTCCAAGTGACCTTTAGGGAACCTAGATAGTTCAAGGGCCCGCAAGTAAACCTACATAGTCCATGGGCCCGCTAATTAACCTACATAGTGCAAGTGTACGCTAGTTAACCTACATATTCCAAGTGCCCGCTAGTTAACCTACATAATTTAAGTGCCCGTTAGCTAACCTAGATAGTCCAAGGGCCCGCTAGTTGACCTACATAGTCCAAGGGCCAGCTAGGTATCCTAGATAATACAAGTGCTCGCTAGGGAACCTCAATAGTCCAAGTGCCTGTTAGCTAACCTAGATAGTCCAAGTGGGTCTAGGTAACCTACATAGTCCATGTGCCTGCTAGGCAACCTACATAGTCCAAGTGCCCGTTAGTTAACCTAGATAGTCAAAGTGCATGCTAGGTAACCTAGATAGTCCAAGAGCTCGCTAGGTAACCTACATAGTCCAAGTACCCGCTTGGTAACCTAAATAGTCCAAATGCCCGCTAGGGAAACTACATAGTCCAAGTGCCCGCTAGTTAACCTAGATATTCCAAGTGCCTGCTAGTAAACCTACATAATCCATGGGCCCGCTAGTTAACCTACATAGTGCAAGGACCCGCTAGTTAACCTAGATCGTGCAAGTGTCCGCTAATTAACCTAAATAGTCCAAGTGCCCGCTAGGGATCCTTCATAATCCAACTGCCTGCTAGGTAACCTAGATAGTCCAAGTGCCCGCTAGTTATCCTAGATAGTCCTAGTGTCCGTTTGTTAACCTAGATAGTCCAAGTGCCCACTAGGGGACGTACATAGTCCAAGTGCCTGCTACGCAAGCTAGATAGTCCAAGTGCCCGCTAGGTAACCTAGATAGTCCAAGTGCCCGTTCGTTAACCTAGAAGTCCAAGAGCCCGCTATGTAACCTAGAGAGTCCAAGTGCCCGCTATGTAACCTTGACAGTACAAGTGCCCGCTAGGTTACCTGCATAATCCAAGTGCCCGTTCGTTAACACAGATAGTCCAAGTGCCCGCTATAGAACCTATATAGTCCAAGTGCTATCTAGGTAACCTAGATAGTCCAAGGGCCCGCTAGTTAACCTACATAGTCCAAGGGCTCGCTTGTTAACTTTGATAGTCCAAGTGCCCCTTAGTTAAACTAGATCGTTCAAGTGCCCGCTAGGTTACCTACATAGTGCAAGTGTCTGCTAGGTTAACTACATAGTCCAAGTGCCCGCTAGTTAACATAGATAGTCTAAGTGCCCGCTAGGGAAGGTACATACTCCAAATGCCCGCTAGGTAACCTACATAGTCCAAGTGCCTGCTAGGTAACCTAGATAGTCCAAGGGCCTGCTAGTTAACCTACATAGTCCAAGTGCCCGCTAGGTAACCTACATAGTCCAAGCGCCCGCTAGTTAACCTAGATAGTCCAAATGTCCGCTAGGTAACCTACATAGTGCAAGTGTCCACTAGTTAACCTAAGTAGTCCAAGGGCCCGCTAGTTAACATACATAGTCCAAGTACCTGGTAGTTAATTTACATAGTTCCAGTGTCCATAGGGAACATACATAGTCCAAGTGCCCGCTAGGGAACATACATAGTCCAAGTGCCCGCTAGGGAAGCTACGTAGTCCAAGTGCCCACTAGGGAATCTACATAGTCCAAGAACCCGCTAGTTAACGTAGATAGTCCAAGTGCTGCTAGTTAATCTACATAGTCCAAGGGCCCGCTAGTTAACCTACATAATCCAAGTACCCTCTAGTTAACCTAGATCGTCCAAGTGTCCGCTAGTTAACCTACATAGTCCAAGTGCCCGCAAGGGAACCTAGAAAGTCCAAGTGCCCGCTCTGGAACCTACATAGTCCAAGTGCCTGCTAGGGAACCTACATAGTCGAAGTGCCCGCTCTGGAACATACATAGTCCAAGTGCCCGCTAGGGAATCTACATAGTCCAAGGTCCCGCTAGTTAACATAGATAGTCCAAGTGCCGCTAGTTAATCTACATAGTCCAAGGGCCCGCTAGTTAACCTACATAGTCCAAGTACCCGCTAGTTAACCTAGATCGTCCAAGTGCACGCTAGTTAACCTACATAGTCCAAGGGCCCGCTAGTTAACCTACATAGTCCAAGGGCCCGCTAGTTAACCTACATCGTCCCAGTGCCCGCTAGGAAACCTAGATAGTCCAAGTGCCCGCTAGTTAACCTAGATAGTTCAAGTACCCGCTAGGTTACCTAGATCGTCCAAGGGCCCCCTAGTTAGCCTACATAGTCCAAGTGCCCGCTAGGTAACCTAGATAGTCCAAGTGCCCGTTCGGTAACCTAGATAGTGCAAGTGCCCTTTAGGGAACCTAGATAGTCCAAGGGCCCGCTAGTAAACCTACATAGTTTATGGGCCCGCTAGATAACCTACATAGTCCAAGTGTCCGCTAGTTAACCTACATATTCCAAGTGCCCGCTATTTAACCTATATAATCTAAGTGCCAGCTAGGTAACCAAGACAGTACAAGTGCCCGCTAGTTAACCTACATAGTCCAAGTGCCCGATAGGGAACCTACATAATCCAAGTGCCCGCTAGGCAACCTACATACTCCAAGTGCCCGTCAGTTAACCTAGATAGTCAAAGTTCCTGCTAGGTAACCTAGATAGTCCAAGTGCCCGCTATGTAACCTACATAGTCCAAATTCCCGCTAGGTAACCTAAATAGTCCAAATGCCTGCTAGGGAAACTACATAGTCCAAGTGCCCGCTAGTTAACGTAGATAGTCCAAGTGCCTACTAGTAAACCTACATAATCCATGGGCCCGCTAGTTAACCTACATAGTGCAAGGGCCCGCTAGTTAACCTAGATCATGCAAGTGTCCACTAGTTAGCCTATATAGTCCAAGTGCCCGCTAGTTAACCTATATACCAAGTGCCTGCTACGTAACCTAGATAGTCCAAGGGCACGCTAGTTAACCTACATAGTACAAGTGCCCGCTAGGCAACCTAGATAGTCCAAGTGCCCGCTAAGGAACCTACATAGTCCAAGTGCACGCTAGTTAACCTAGATAGTCCAAGTGCCCGCTAGTTAATCTAGATAGTCCAAGTTCCCGCTAGGGAACGTACATAGTCCAAGTGCCCGCTAGTTAACCTAGATAGTTCAAGTACCCGCTAGGTAACCTAGATATTCCAAGGGTCCCCTAATTAGCCTATATAGTCCAAGTTCCCGCTAGGTGACCTAGATAGTCCAAGTGCCTTTTCGGTGACCTAGATAGCCCAAGTGCCCTTTAGGGAACCTAGATAGTCCAAGGGCCCGCAAGTAAACCTACATAGTCCATGGGCCCACTAGTTAACGTACATATTCCAAGTGCCCGCTAGTTAACTTACATAATCTAAGAGCCCGTTAGCTAACCTAGATAGTCCATGGGCCCGCTAGTTGACCTACATAGTCCAAGGGCCAGCTAGGTATCCTAGATAGTACAAGTGCCCGCTAGGGAACCTCAATAGTCCAAGTGCCTGTTAGCTAACCTAGAAAGTCCAAGTGGCGGCTAGGTAACCTACATAGTCCAAGTGCCAGTTCGTTAACCTAGATAATCCAAGTGCCCACTAGGGAACCTACATAGTCCAAGTGCCCGCTAGTTAACCTACATAGTCCAAGTGCCCGATAGGGAACCTACATAATCCAAGTGCCCGCTTGGGAACCTACATAGTCCAAGTGCCCGCTAGGCAACCTACATAGTCCAAGTGCCCTTTAGTTAACCTAGATAGTCAAAGTGCCTGCTAGGTAACCTACATAGTCCACGTGTCCGCTAGGTAACCTAGATAGTCCAAGTGCCCGCTAGGGATCCTTCATAATCCAAGTGCCTGCTAGGCAACCTAGATAGTCCAAGTTCCCGCTAGGTAACCTAGATAGTCCAAATGCCCGTTACCTAACCTAGATAGTCCAACTGCCCGCTAGGCAACCTACATAGTCCAAGTGCCCGATCGTTAACCTAGAAGTCCAAGAGCCCGCTATGTAACCTAGAGAGTCCAAGTGCCCGCTATGTAACCTAGACAGTACAAGTGCCCGCTAGGTTATCTGCATAGTCCAAATGCCTGTTCGTTAACATAGATAGTCCAAGTGACCGCTTGGGAACCTATATAGTCCAAGTGTTATCGAGGTAACCTAGATAGTCCAAGGGCCCGCTAGTTAACCTACGTAGTCCAAGGGCTCGCTTGTTAACTTTGATAGTCCAAGTGCCCCTTAGTTAACCTAGATCGTTCAAGTGCCCGCTAGTTAACCTAGATCGTCCAAGTACTGGCTAGTTAACCTACATAGTCCAAGGGCCCACTAGTTAACCTCGATTGTCCAAGTGTCCTCTAGTTAACCTACATAGTACAAGTGCCCGCTAGGTAACCTACATAGTGCAAGTGTCTGCTAGGTAAACTACATAGTCCAAGTGCCCGCTAGGTAACCTAGAGAGTGCAAGTGCCCGCTAGTTAACCTACATAGTCCAAGTGCCTGCTAGGTAACCTAGATAGTCCAAGGGCCTGCTAGTTAACCTACATACTCCAAGTGCCCGCTAGGTAACCTACATTGTGCAAGTGTCCGCTAGTTAACCTAAGTAGTCCAAGGGCCCGCTAGTTAACATACATAGTCCAAGTGCCCGGTAGTTAACTTACATAGTTCAAGTGTCCGTAGGGAACATACATAGTCCAAGTGCCCGCTAGGGAACATACATAGTCCAAGTGCCCGCTAGGAAACCTACGTAGTCCAAGTGCCCGCTAGGGAATCTACATAGTCCAAGGGCCCGCTAGTTAACCTAGATAGTCCAAGTGCTGCTAGTTAATCTACATAGTCCAAAGGCCCGCTAGTTAACCTACCTAATCCAAGTACCCGCTAGTTAACCTAGATCGTCCAAGTGTCTGCTAGTTAACCTACATAGTCCAAGTACCCGCAAGGGAACCTACATAGTCCAAGTGCCCGCTCTGGAACCTACATAGTCCAAGTGCCTGCTAGGGAACCTACATAGTCGAAGTGCCCGCTCTGGAACATACATAGTCCAAGTGCCATAGGGAATCTTCATAGTCCAAGGGCCCGCAAGTTAACTTACATAGTCCAAGTACCCGCTAGTTAACCTAGATCGTCCAAGTGCAGGCTAGTTAACCTACATAGTACAAGGGCCGGCTAGTTAAACTACATAGTCCAAGGGCCCGCTAGTTAACCTACATCGTCCAAGGGCACGCTAGTTAACCTACATAGTCCAACAGCCCGCTAGGTAACCTAGATAGTTCAAGTGACCAGTAGGTTCCTTACATAGTCCAAGTGCCTGTTAGTTAACCTACATAGTCCAAGTGCCCTCTAGGTAACCAATATAGTCCAAATGCCCGCTAGGGACCCTAATAGTCCAAGTGCCCGCTAGTTATCCTAGATAGTCCAAGTGCTCGCTAGTTAACCAGATACTCCAAGTGCCCGCTAGTTAACCTAGATAGACCAAGTGCCCGCTAGGGAACCGACCTAGTCCAAGTGCCCGAAAGGGAACTTACATAGTCCAAGGGCCCGCTAGGGAACCTACATAGTCCAAGTGCCCGTTAGTTAACCTAGATAGTCCAAGTGCCCGCTAGGTAACCTAGATAGTCCAACAGTCCGCTAGGTAACCTACATACTCCAAGAACCCGCTAGGCAACTTAGATAGTTGAAGTGCCAGATATGTAACTTGGATAGTCCATGTGCCGCTAGGTAACCTACAAAGTCAAAGTCCCCGCTAGGTTATCTATATAGTCCAAATGCCCGCTAGGGTATCTACATAGTCCAAGGGCCCGCTAGTTAACGTAGATAGTCCAAGAGCCGCTAGTTATTCTACATAGTTCAAGGGCCCACTAGTTAACCTACATAGTCCAAGTACCCGCTAAGAAACCTAGATAGTCCAAGTGCCCGTTACCTAACCTAGTTAGTCCAAGTGCCCTCTAGTTAACCTAGATCGTCCAAGTGCCCGCTAAGAAACCTAGATAGTCCAAGTGCCCGTTACCTAACCTAGATAGTCCAATTGCCCGCTATGCAACATACATAGTCCAAGTGCCCGTTCGTTAACCTAGAAGTCCAAGTGCCCGCTAGGTAACCTAGACTCTCCAAGTGCCCGCTAGTTTACCTACATAGCCAAATGCCCGTTTGGTAACCTAGATAGTTTAAGTGCCCGGTAGTTATCCTACATAGTCCAAGTGCCCGCTAGGTAACCTAGATAGTACAAGGGCCCGCTAGTTAACCTACATAGTCCAAGTGCCCGGTAGTTAACTTACATAGTTCAAGTGTCCGTAGGGAACATACCGAGTCCAAGTGCCCGCTAGGGAACCTACATACTCCAAGTGCCCGCTAGTTAATCTACATAGTTCAAGGGACCGCTACTTAACCTACATAATCCAAGTACCCGCTAGTTAACCTAGATCGTCCAAGTGTCCGCTAATTAACCTACATAGTACAAGTGCCCGCTAGGGAACCTAGATAGCCTAAGTGCCCGCTCTGGAACCTACATAGTCCAAGTGACTGCTAGGGACCCTACATAGTCCAAGGGCCCGCTCTGGAACATACATAGTCCAAGTGCCCGCTAGGGAATCTGCATAGTCCAAGGGCCCGCTAGTTAACGTAGATAGTCCAAGTGCCGCTAGTTAATCTACATAGTCCAAGTACCTGCTAGTTAACCTAGATCGTCCAAGTGCCCACTAGTTAACCTACATAATCCAAGGGCCCGCTAATTAACCTGCATTGTCCAAGGGCCCGCAAGTTAACCTAGATAGTCCAAGTGACCACTAGGTTTCCTACATAGTCCAAGTGCCCGTTCCTTAACCTACATAGTCCAAGTGCCCGCTAGGTAACAAATATAGTCCAAATGCCCGCTAGGGGCCCTAATAGTCCATATGCCCGCTAGTTAACCTAGATAGTCCAAGTGCTCGCTAGTTAACCTAGATAGACCAAGTGCCCGCTAGGGAACCTATCTAGTCCAAGTACCCGCTCGGAAACATACATAGTCCAAGTGCCCGCTAGGTAAAGTACATAGTCCAAGTGCCCGATAGTGAACCTTCATAATCCAAGTGCCCGCTAAAGAACGTACATTGTCCAAGTGCCTGCTAGGTAACCTAGATAGTCCAAGTGCCCACTAGTTAACCTACATAGTCCAGGTTCCCCCTAGGTAACTTGGATAGTCCAAGGGCCCGCTAGGTAACCTACATAGTCCTAGTGCCCCTTAGTTAACCTACATTCTCCAAGTGCCCGATAGGGAACCTACATAGTCAAAGTGCCCGCTAGGTAACCTACATAGTCCAAATGCCCGCTAGTTAACCTACATAGTCCAAGTGCCCGATAGGAAACCTACATAAACGAAGTGCCCGCTAGGGAACCTACATAGTCCAAGTGCCCGGTAGTTAACTTACATAGTTCAAGTGTCCGTAGGGAACATACCGAGTCCAAGTGCCCGCTAGGGAACCTACATACTCCAAGTGCCCGCTAGTTAATCTACATAGTTCAAGGGACCGCTACTTAACCTACATAATCCAAGTACCCGCTAGTTAACCTAGATCGTCCAAGTGTCCGCTAATTAACCTACATAGTACAAGTGCCCGCTAGGGAACCTAGATAGCCTAAGTGCCCGCTCTGGAACCTACATAGTCCAAGTGACTGCTAGGGACCCTACATAGTCCAAGGGCCCGCTCTGGAACATACATAGTCCAAGTGCCCGCTAGGGAATCTACATAGTCCAAGGGCCCGCTAGTTAACGTAGATAGTCCAAGTGCCGCTAGTTAATCTACATAGTCCAAGTACCTGCTAGTTAACCTAGATCGTCCAAGTGCCCACTAGTTAACCTACATAATCCAAGGGCCCGCTAATTAACCTGCATTGTCCAAGGGCCCGCAAGTTAACCTAGATAGTCCAAGTGACCACTAGGTTTCCTACATAGTCCAAGTGCCCGTTCCTTAACCTACATAGTCCAAGTGCCCGCTAGGTAACAAATATAGTCCAAATGCCCGCTAGGGGCCCTAATAGTCCATATGCCCGCTAGTTAACCTAGATAGTCCAAGTGCTCGCTAGTTAACCTAGATAGACCAAGTGCCCGCTAGGGAACCTATCTAGTCCAAGTACCCGCTCGGAAACATACATAGTCCAAGTGCCCGCTAGGTAAAGTACATAGTCCAAGTGCCCGATAGTGAACCTTCATAATCCAAGTGCCCGCTAAAGAACGTACATTGTCCAAGTGCCTGCTAGGTAACCTAGATAGTCCAAGTGCCCACTAGTTAACCTACATAGTCCAGGTTCCCCCTAGGTAACTTGGATAGTCCAAGGGCCCGCTAGGTAACCTACATAGTCCTAGTGCCCCTTAGTTAACCTACATTCTCCAAGTGCCCGATAGGGAACCTACATAGTCAAAGTGCCCGCTAGGTAACCTACATAGTCCAAATGCCCGCTAGTTAACCTACATAGTCCAAGTGCCCGATAGGAAACCTACATAAACGAAGTGCCCGCTAGGGAACCTACATAGTCCAAGTGCCCGTTAGGTAACCTAGATAGTCCAAATGCCCGCTAGGGAACCCACATAGTCCAAGTGCATGCTAGGGAACGTAGATAGTTCAAGTGCCAGCTAGGTAACTTAGATAGTCAAAATGACCGCTAGGGAGCCTACATAGTCCAAATGTCCGCTAGGTAACCTAGATAGTCTAAGGGCCCCCTAGGTAACCTACATAGTCCTAGTGCCCCCTAGTTAACCTACATTTTCCATGTGCCCGATAGGGAACCTACATAGTCCAAGTGCCCGCTAGGTAACCTACATAGTCCAAATGCCCTCTAGTTATTCTACATAGTCCAAGTGCCTGATAGGGAACCTACATAATCCAAGTGCCTGCTAGGGAACGTACATAGTCCAAGTGCCTGCTAGGTAACCTAGATTGTCCAAGTGCCCACTAGTTAACCTACATAGTCCAGGTTCCCCCTAGGTAACCTAGATAGTCCAAGGGCCCGCTAGGTAACCTACATAGTCCTAGTGCCCCCTAGTTAACCTACATTCTCAAAGTGCCCGATAGGGAACCTACATAGTCCAAGTGCCCGCTAGGTAACCTACATAGTCCAAATGCCCGCTAGTTAACCTACATAGTCCAAGTGCCCGATAGGGAACCTAAATAATCCATGTGCCCGCTAGGGAACCTACCTAGTCCAAGTGCCCGTTAGGTAACCTAGATAGTCCAAATGCCCGCTAGGGAACGTACATTCTCCAAGTGCCTGCTAGGTAACCTAGATAATCTAAGTGCCCACTAGTTAACCTACATAGTCCAGGTTCCCCTTAGGTCACCTGGATAGTCCAAGGGCCCGCTAGGTAACCTACATAGTCCTAGTGCCCCCTAGTTAACCTACATTCTCAAAGTGCCCGAAAGGGAACCTACATAGTCCAAGTGCCCGCTCGGTAACCTACATAGTCCAAATGCCCGCTAGTTAACCTACATAGTCCAAGTGCACGATAGGGAACCTACATAATCCAATTGCCCGCTAGGGAACCTACCTAGTCCAAGTGCCCGTTAGGTAATCTAGATAGTCCAAATGCCCGCTAGGCAACCCACATAGTCCAAGTGCCCGCTAGGGAACTTACATAGTCCAACGGCCCACTAGGGAACCTACATACTACAAGTGCCCGTTAGTTAACCTAGATAGTCCCAGTGCCCGCTAGGTAACCTAGATAGTCCAACAGCCCGGTAGGTAACCTACATACTCCAAGTACCTGCTAGGTAACGTAGATAGTTCAAGTGCCAGCTAGGTAACCTAGATAGTCCAAGTGCCCGCTAGGTAACCTACAAAGTCTAAGTGCCCGCTAGGTAATCTATATAGTCCAAATGCCCGCTAGGTAACCTAGATAGTCTAAGGGCCCGCTAGGTAACCGATATAGTCCTAGTGCCCCCTAGTTAACCTACATTTTCCAAGTGCCCGATAGGGAACCTACATAGTCCAAGTGTCCGCTAGGTAACCTACATAGTCCAAATGCCCTCTAGTTATTCTACATAGTCCAAATGCCCGAAAGGGAACGTACATAATCCAAGTGCCCGCTAGGGAACGTACATAGTCCAAGTGCCCATTAGGTAACCTAGAAAGTCCAAATGCCCGCCAGGAAACCCACATAGTCCAAGTGCCCGCTAGGGAACTTACATAGTCCAAGGGCCCGCTAGGGAACCTACACAGTCCAAGTGCCCGTTAGTTAACCTAGATAGTCCAAGTGCCCGCTTGGTAACCTAGATAGTCCAACCGCCCGGTAGGTAACCTACATACTCCAATTACCCGCTAGGTAACGTAGATAGTTCAAGTGCCAGCTAGGTAACCTAGATAGTCCAAGTGCCCGCTAGGTAACCTACAAAGTCTAAGTGCCTGCTAGGTAATCTATATAGTCCAAATGACCGCTAGGGATCCTACATAGTCCAAATGCCCGCTAGATAACCTAGATAGTCTAAGGGCCCGCTAGGGAACCTTCATAGTCCTAGTGCCAGCTAGGTAACCTAGATAGTCCAAGTGCCCGCTTGGTAACCTAGATAGTCCATGTGCCGCTAGGTGACCTACAAAGTCAAAGTGCCCGCTAGGTTATCTATATAGTCCAAATGCTCGCTAGGTTATCTACATAGTCCAAGGGCCCGCTAATTAACGTAGATAGTCCAAGTGCCGCTAGTTATTCTACATACATCAATGGCCCACTATTTAACCTACATAGTCCAAGTACCCGCTAAGAAACCTAGATAGTCCAAGTGCACGCTAGTTAACCTAGATAGTCCAAGTGCCCTCTAGTTAACCTAGATCGTCCAATTGCCCGCTAAGAAACCTAGATAGTCCAAGTGCCCGTTACCTAACCTAGATAGTCCAATTGCCCGCTATGCAACATACATTGTCCAAGTGCCCGTTCGTTAACGTAGAAGTCCAAGTGCCTGCTAGGTAACCTAGACTCTCCAAGTGCCCGCTAGGTTACCTACATAGTCCAAATGCCCGTTCGGTAACCTAGATAATGCAAGTGCCCGGTAGTTAACCTACAAAGTCCAAGTGCCCGATAGGTAACCTAGATAGTACAAGGGCCCGCTAGTTAACCTACATAGTCCAAGTGCCCGGTAGTTAACTTACATAGTTCAAGTGTCCGTAGGCAACATACAGAGTCCTAGTGCCCGCCAGGGAACCTACATAGACCAAGTGCCCGCTAGTTAATCTACATAGTTCAAGGGCCTGCTAGTTAACCTACATAATTCAAGTACCCGCTAGTTAACCTAGATCGTCCAAGTGTCCGCAAATTAACCTACATAGTACAAGTGCCCGCTAGGGAACTTAGATATTCTAAGTGCCCGCTCTGGAACCTACATAGTCCAAGTGACTGCTAGGGAACCTACATAGTCTAAGTGCCCGCTCTGGAGCCTACATAGTCCAAGTGCCCGCTAGGGAATCTACATAGTCCAAGGGCCCGCTAGTTAACGTAGATAGTCCAAGTGCTGCTAGTTAATCTACATAGTCCAAGGGCCCGCTAGTTAACCTACATAGTCCATGTACCCGCTAGTTAACCTAGATCGTTCAAGTGCCCACTAGGTAACCTACATAGTCCAATGGCCCACTAGTTAACCTACATCATCCAAGGGCCCGCTAGTTAACCTAGATAGTCCAAGTGCCCACTAGTTAACCTACATAGTCCACGTGCCCGCTAGGTAACCTAGACAGTTCAAGTGACCACTAGGTTACCTACATAGTCCAAGTGCCCGCTAGGTAACACATATAGTCCAAATGCCCGCTAGGGGCACTAATAGTCCATATGCCCGCTAGTTAACCTAGATAGTCCAAGTGCTCGCTAGTTAACCTAGATCGACCAAGTGCCCGCTAGGGAACCTATCTAGTCCAAGTACCCGCCAGGAAACGTACATAGTCCAAGTGCCTGGTAGGTAACGTACATAGTCCAAGTGCCCGCTAGGTAACGTAGATAGTCCAAGTGCCCTCTAGGGAACGTACATAGTCCAAGTGCCTGCTAGGTAACCTAGATAGTCCAAGTGCCCACTAGTAAACCTACATACTCCAGGTTCCCCCTAGGTAACCTAGAAAGTCCTAGGGCCCGCTAGGTAACCTACATAGTCCTAGTGCCCCCTAGTTAACCAAATTCTCCAAGTGCCCGATTGGGAACCTACATAGTGCCCCCTAGTTAACCTACATTCTCCAAGTGCCCGTTAGGGAACCTACATAGTCTAAGTGCCCGTTAGATAACCTACATACTCCAAATGCCCTATAGTTAATCTACATAGTCCAAGTGCCCGATAGGGAACGTACATAATCCAAGTGCCCGCTAGGGAACCTACATAGTCCAAGTGCCCGTTTGGTATCCTAGATAGTCAAAATGCCCACCAGGAAACCCACATAGTCCAAGTGCCCGCTAGGTAACCTACATACTCCAAATGCCCTCTAGTTAATCTACATAGTCCAAGTGCCCGATAGGGAACGTACATAGTCCAAGTGCCCGTTTGGTAACCTAGATAGTCAAAATGCCCGCCAGGAACCCCACATAGTCCAAGTGCCCGCTAGGGAACTTACATAGTCCAAGGGCCCACTAGGGAATCTACACAGTCCAGGTGCCCTTTAGTTAACCTAGATAGTCCAAGTGCCCGCTTGGTAACCTAGATAGTCCAACAGCCTGCTATGTAACCTACATACACTAATAACCCGCTATAACGTAGATAGTTCAAGTGCCAGCTAGGTAACCTAGATAGTCCAAGTGCTCGCTAGTTAACCTATCTAGTCCAAGTACCCGCTAGGAAACGTACATAGTCCATGTGCCCGGTAGGCAACGTACATAGTCCAAGTGCCCGCTAGGTAACGAAGATAGTCCAAGTGCCCGCTAGGGAACGTACATAGTCCTAGTGCCTGCTAGGTAACCTAGATAGTCCAAGTGCCCACTAGTTAACCTACATAGTCAAGTTTCCCCCTAGGTAACCTAGATAGTCCAAGGGCCCGCTAGGTAACCTACATAGTCCTAGTGCCCCCTAGTTAACCTACATTCTCCAAGTGCCCGATTGGGAACTTACATAGTGCACCCTAGGTAACCTACATTCTCCAAGTGCCCGATAGGGAACCTACATAATCCAAGTGCCCGCTAGGTAACCTACATAGTCCAAATGCCCTCTAGTTAATCTACATAGTCCAAGTGCCCGATAGGGAACGTACATAATCCAAGTGCCCGCTAGGGAACCTACATAGTCGAAGTGCCCGTTTGGTAACCTAGATAGTAAAAATGCCCGCCAGGAAATCCATATAGTCCAAGTGCCCGCTAGGGAACTTACAGAGTCCAAGGGCCCGCTAGGGAATCTACACAATCCAAGGGCCCTTTAGTTAACCTAGATAGACCAAGTGCCCGCTTGGTAACCTAGTTAGTCCAACAGCCCGCTAGGTAACCTACATATATTAAGAACCCGCTATAACGTAGATAGTTCAAGTGCCAGCTAGGTAACCTAGATAGTACTTGTGCCACTAGGTAACCTAAAAAGTCAAGGTGCCCGCTACGTTATCTATATAGTCCAAATGCCAGCTAGGGAATCTACATAGTCCAAGGGCACGCTAGTTAACGTAGATAGCCCAAGTGCCGCTAATTAAGCTACATAGTCCAAGGGCCCGCTAGTTAACCTACATAGTCCAAGTACCCGCTAAGAAACCTAGATAGTCCAAGTTCACGCTAGTTAACCTAGATAGTCCAAGTGCCCTCTAGTTAACCTAGATCGTCCAAATGCCCGCTAAGAAACCTAGATAGTCCAAGTGCCCGTTACCTAACCTAGATAGTCCAATTGCCCGCTATGCAACATACATAGTCCAAGTGCCCGTTCGTTAACCTAGAAGTCCAAGTGCCCGCTAGGTAACCTAGACTCTCCAATTGCCTGCTAGGTTACCTACATAGTCCAAATGCCCGTTCGGTAACCTAGATAGTGCAAGTGCCCAGTAGTTAACCTACATAGTTCAAATGCCCGCTAGGTAACCTAGATAGTCCAAGGGCCCGCTAGTTAACCTACATAATCCAAGTGCCCGATAGGGAACCTACATAATCCAAGTGCCCGCTAGGGAACCTACACTGTCCAAGTGCACGCTAGTTAACCTAGATAGTCCAAGTGCCCGCTAGTTAACCTAGATAGTCCAAGTGCCTGCTAGGTAACCTACATAGTGCAAATGTCCGCTAGTTAACCTACATATTCCAAGTGCCCGCTAGTTAAAATGGATAGTCCAAGTGCCCGCTAGGTAACCTAGATAATGCAATTGCCCGCTAGTTAACCTAGATAGTTCAAGTACCTGCTAGGTAACCTAGATCGTCCAAGGGCCCCTTAGTTAGTCTACATATTCCAAGTGCCCGCTAGGTAACCTAGATAGTCCAAGTACCGTTCGGTAACCTAGATAGTCCAAGTGCCCTTTAGGGAACCTAGATAATCCAAGGGCCCCCTAGTAAACCTACATAGTCCATGGGCCCGCTAGTTAACCTTCATAGTGCAAGTGTCCGCTACTTAACCTACATATTCCAAGTGCCCGTTAGGGAACCTAGATAGTCCAAGTGCCTCTTAGCTAACCTAGATAGTCCAAGTGGCGGCTAGGTAACCTACTTAGTCCAAGTGCCCGTTCGTTAACCTAGATAAGCCAAGTGGCCACTAGGTAACCTAGACAGTCCAAGTGCCCGCTAGTTAACCTACATAGTCCAAGTGCCCGATGGGAACTACCTAATCCAAGTGCCCGCTAGGCAACCTACATAGTCCAAGAACCCGTTAGTTAACCTAGATAGTCAAATTGCCTGCTAGGTAACCTAGATAGTCCAAGTGCCCGCTAGGTAACCTACATAGTCCAAGTGCCCGCTTTGGAAACTACATAGACCAAGTGCCCGCTAGTTAACCTATATAGTCCAAGTGCCTGCTAGTAAATCTACATAATCCATGGGCCCGCTAGTTAACCTACATAGTGCAAGGGCCCGCTAGTTAACCTACATCGTCCAAGGGCCTGCTAGTTAACCTAGACAGTCCAAGTGCCCGCTAGTTAACCTACATAGTCTAAGTGCCCGCTAGGTAACCTAGATAGTCCAAGTGCCCGTTCGGTAACCTAGATAGTCCAAGTGCCCTTTAGGGAACCTAGATAGTCCAAGGGCCCACTAGGTAACCTACAAAGTCTAAGTGCCTGCTAGGTAATCTATATAGTCCAAATGACCGCTAGGGATCCTACATAGTCCAAATGCCCGCTAGATAACCTAGATAGTCTAAGGGCCCGCTAGGGAACCTTCATAGTCCTAGTGCCAGCTAGGTAACCTAGATAGTCCAAGTGCCCGCTTGGTAACCTAGATAGTCCATGTGCCGCTAGGTGACCTACAAAGTCAAAGTGCCCGCTAGGTTATCTATATAGTCCAAATGCTCGCTAGGTTATCTACATAGTCCAAGGGCCCGCTAATTAACGTAGATAGTCCAAGTGCCGCTAGTTATTCTACATACATCAATGGCCCACTATTTAACCTACATAGTCCAAGTACCCGCTAAGAAACCTAGATAGTCCAAGTGCACGCTAGTTAACCTAGATAGTCCAAGTGCCCTCTAGTTAACCTAGATCGTCCAATTGCCCGCTAAGAAACCTAGATAGTCCAAGTGCCCGTTACCTAACCTAGATAGTCCAATTGCCCGCTATGCAACATACATTGTCCAAGTGCCCGTTCGTTAACGTAGAAGTCCAAGTGCCTGCTAGGTAACCTAGACTCTCCAAGTGCCCGCTAGGTTACCTACATAGTCCAAATGCCCGTTCGGTAACCTAGATAATGCAAGTGCCCGGTAGTTAACCTACAAAGTCCAAGTGCCCGATAGGTAACCTAGATAGTACAAGGGCCCGCTAGTTAACCTACATAGTCCAAGTGCCCGGTAGTTAACTTACATAGTTCAAGTGTCCGTAGGCAACATACAGAGTCCTAGTGCCCGCCAGGGAACCTACATAGACCAAGTGCCCGCTAGTTAATCTACATAGTTCAAGGGCCTGCTAGTTAACCTACATAATTCAAGTACCCGCTAGTTAACCTAGATCGTCCAAGTGTCCGCAAATTAACCTACATAGTACAAGTGCCCGCTAGGGAACTTAGATATTCTAAGTGCCCGCTCTGGAACCTACATAGTCCAAGTGACTGCTAGGGAACCTACATAGTCTAAGTGCCCGCTCTGGAGCCTACATAGTCCAAGTGCCCGCTAGGGAATCTACATAGTCCAAGGGCCCGCTAGTTAACGTAGATAGTCCAAGTGCTGCTAGTTAATCTACATAGTCCAAGGGCCCGCTAGTTAACCTACATAGTCCATGTACCCGCTAGTTAACCTAGATCGTTCAAGTGCCCACTAGGTAACCTACATAGTCCAATGGCCCACTAGTTAACCTACATCATCCAAGGGCCCGCTAGTTAACCTAGATAGTCCAAGTGCCCACTAGTTAACCTACATAGTCCACGTGCCCGCTAGGTAACCTAGACAGTTCAAGTGACCACTAGGTTACCTACATAGTCCAAGTGCCCGCTAGGTAACACATATAGTCCAAATGCCCGCTAGGGGCACTAATAGTCCATATGCCCGCTAGTTAACCTAGATAGTCCAAGTGCTCGCTAGTTAACCTAGATCGACCAAGTGCCCGCTAGGGAACCTATCTAGTCCAAGTACCCGCCAGGAAACGTACATAGTCCAAGTGCCTGGTAGGTAACGTACATAGTCCAAGTGCCCGCTAGGTAACGTAGATAGTCCAAGTGCCCTCTAGGGAACGTACATAGTCCAAGTGCCTGCTAGGTAACCTAGATAGTCCAAGTGCCCACTAGTAAACCTACATACTCCAGGTTCCCCCTAGGTAACCTAGAAAGTCCTAGGGCCCGCTAGGTAACCTACATAGTCCTAGTGCCCCCTAGTTAACCAAATTCTCCAAGTGCCCGATTGGGAACCTACATAGTGCCCCCTAGTTAACCTACATTCTCCAAGTGCCCGTTAGGGAACCTACATAGTCTAAGTGCCCGTTAGATAACCTACATACTCCAAATGCCCTATAGTTAATCTACATAGTCCAAGTGCCCGATAGGGAACGTACATAATCCAAGTGCCCGCTAGGGAACCTACATAGTCCAAGTGCCCGTTTGGTATCCTAGATAGTCAAAATGCCCACCAGGAAACCCACATAGTCCAAGTGCCCGCTAGGTAACCTACATACTCCAAATGCCCTCTAGTTAATCTACATAGTCCAAGTGCCCGATAGGGAACGTACATAGTCCAAGTGCCCGTTTGGTAACCTAGATAGTCAAAATGCCCGCCAGGAACCCCACATAGTCCAAGTGCCCGCTAGGGAACTTACATAGTCCAAGGGCCCACTAGGGAATCTACACAGTCCAGGTGCCCTTTAGTTAACCTAGATAGTCCAAGTGCCCGCTTGGTAACCTAGATAGTCCAACAGCCTGCTATGTAACCTACATACACTAATAACCCGCTATAACGTAGATAGTTCAAGTGCCAGCTAGGTAACCTAGATAGTCCAAGTGCTCGCTAGTTAACCTATCTAGTCCAAGTACCCGCTAGGAAACGTACATAGTCCATGTGCCCGGTAGGCAACGTACATAGTCCAAGTGCCCGCTAGGTAACGAAGATAGTCCAAGTGCCCGCTAGGGAACGTACATAGTCCTAGTGCCTGCTAGGTAACCTAGATAGTCCAAGTGCCCACTAGTTAACCTACATAGTCAAGTTTCCCCCTAGGTAACCTAGATAGTCCAAGGGCCCGCTAGGTAACCTACATAGTCCTAGTGCCCCCTAGTTAACCTACATTCTCCAAGTGCCCGATTGGGAACTTACATAGTGCACCCTAGGTAACCTACATTCTCCAAGTGCCCGATAGGGAACCTACATAATCCAAGTGCCCGCTAGGTAACCTACATAGTCCAAATGCCCTCTAGTTAATCTACATAGTCCAAGTGCCCGATAGGGAACGTACATAATCCAAGTGCCCGCTAGGGAACCTACATAGTCGAAGTGCCCGTTTGGTAACCTAGATAGTAAAAATGCCCGCCAGGAAATCCATATAGTCCAAGTGCCCGCTAGGGAACTTACAGAGTCCAAGGGCCCGCTAGGGAATCTACACAATCCAAGGGCCCTTTAGTTAACCTAGATAGACCAAGTGCCCGCTTGGTAACCTAGTTAGTCCAACAGCCCGCTAGGTAACCTACATATATTAAGAACCCGCTATAACGTAGATAGTTCAAGTGCCAGCTAGGTAACCTAGATAGTACTTGTGCCACTAGGTAACCTAAAAAGTCAAGGTGCCCGCTACGTTATCTATATAGTCCAAATGCCAGCTAGGGAATCTACATAGTCCAAGGGCACGCTAGTTAACGTAGATAGCCCAAGTGCCGCTAATTAAGCTACATAGTCCAAGGGCCCGCTAGTTAACCTACATAGTCCAAGTACCCGCTAAGAAACCTAGATAGTCCAAGTTCACGCTAGTTAACCTAGATAGTCCAAGTGCCCTCTAGTTAACCTAGATCGTCCAAATGCCCGCTAAGAAACCTAGATAGTCCAAGTGCCCGTTACCTAACCTAGATAGTCCAATTGCCCGCTATGCAACATACATAGTCCAAGTGCCCGTTCGTTAACCTAGAAGTCCAAGTGCCCGCTAGGTAACCTAGACTCTCCAATTGCCTGCTAGGTTACCTACATAGTCCAAATGCCCGTTCGGTAACCTAGATAGTGCAAGTGCCCAGTAGTTAACCTACATAGTTCAAATGCCCGCTAGGTAACCTAGATAGTCCAAGGGCCCGCTAGTTAACCTACATAATCCAAGTGCCCGATAGGGAACCTACATAATCCAAGTGCCCGCTAGGGAACCTACACTGTCCAAGTGCACGCTAGTTAACCTAGATAGTCCAAGTGCCCGCTAGTTAACCTAGATAGTCCAAGTGCCTGCTAGGTAACCTACATAGTGCAAATGTCCGCTAGTTAACCTACATATTCCAAGTGCCCGCTAGTTAAAATGGATAGTCCAAGTGCCCGCTAGGTAACCTAGATAATGCAATTGCCCGCTAGTTAACCTAGATAGTTCAAGTACCTGCTAGGTAACCTAGATCGTCCAAGGGCCCCTTAGTTAGTCTACATATTCCAAGTGCCCGCTAGGTAACCTAGATAGTCCAAGTACCGTTCGGTAACCTAGATAGTCCAAGTGCCCTTTAGGGAACCTAGATAATCCAAGGGCCCCCTAGTAAACCTACATAGTCCATGGGCCCGCTAGTTAACCTTCATAGTGCAAGTGTCCGCTACTTAACCTACATATTCCAAGTGCCCGTTAGGGAACCTAGATAGTCCAAGTGCCTCTTAGCTAACCTAGATAGTCCAAGTGGCGGCTAGGTAACCTACTTAGTCCAAGTGCCCGTTCGTTAACCTAGATAAGCCAAGTGGCCACTAGGTAACCTAGACAGTCCAAGTGCCCGCTAGTTAACCTACATAGTCCAAGTGCCCGATGGGAACTACCTAATCCAAGTGCCCGCTAGGCAACCTACATAGTCCAAGAACCCGTTAGTTAACCTAGATAGTCAAATTGCCTGCTAGGTAACCTAGATAGTCCAAGTGCCCGCTAGGTAACCTACATAGTCCAAGTGCCCGCTTTGGAAACTACATAGACCAAGTGCCCGCTAGTTAACCTATATAGTCCAAGTGCCTGCTAGTAAATCTACATAATCCATGGGCCCGCTAGTTAACCTACATAGTGCAAGGGCCCGCTAGTTAACCTACATCGTCCAAGGGCCTGCTAGTTAACCTAGACAGTCCAAGTGCCCGCTAGTTAACCTACATAGTCTAAGTGCCCGCTAGGTAACCTAGATAGTCCAAGTGCCCGTTCGGTAACCTAGATAGTCCAAGTGCCCTTTAGGGAACCTAGATAGTCCAAGGGCCCACTAGTAAACCTACATAGTCCATGGGCCCGCTTGTTAACCTTCATAGTGCAAGTGTCCGCTACTTAACCTACATATTCCAAGTGCCCGCTAGGTAACCTATATAATCTAAGTGCCCGTTGGCTAACCCACATAGTCCAAGGGCCCGTTAGTTGACCTATATAGTCCAAGAGCCCGCTAGTTAACCTAGATAGTCCAAGTGACTGCTAGGTAACCTACATAGTGCAAGTGTCCGCTAGTTAACCTACATATTCCAAGTGCCCGCTAGTTAACATAGATAGTCTAAGTGCCCGCTAGGGAACGTACATAGTCCAAGTGCCCGCTAGGTAACCTAGATACTGCAAGTGTCAGCTAGTTAACCTAGATAGTTCAAGTACCCGCTAGGTAACCTAGATCGTCAAAGGGCCCCCTAGTTAGCCTACATAGTCCAAGTGCCCGCTAGGTAACCTAGATAGTCCAAGTGCCCTTTAGGGAACCTAGATAGTCCAAGGGCCGGCTAGTAAACCTACATAGTCCATGGGCCCGCTAGTTAACCTTCATAGTGCAAGTGTCCGCTACTTAACCTACATATTCCAAGTTCCCGGTAGTTAACCTACATAATCTAAGTGCCCGTAGGCTAACTTAGATAGTCCAAGGGCCCGCTAGTTGACCTACATAGTCCAAGTGCCAGCTAGGTAACCTAGATAGTACAAGTGCCCGCCAGGGAACCTAGATAGTCAAAGTGCCTGTTAGCTAACCTAGATAGTCCAATTGGCGGCTAGGTAACCTACATAGTCCAAGTGCCCGTTCGTTAACCTAGATAAGCCAAGTGGCCACTAGGTGACCTAGATAGTCCAAGTGCTCGCTAGTTAACATACATAGTCCAAGTGCCCGATAGGGAACTACATAATCCAAGTGCCCGCTAGGCAACCTACATAGTCCAAGAACCAGTTAGTTAACCTAGATAGTTAAATTGCCTGCTAGGTAAACAAGATAGTCCAAGAGCCCGCTAGGTAACCTAGATAGTCCAAGTGCCCGCTAGTTAACTTAGATAGACCAAGTGCCCGCTAGGGAACCTAAATACTCCAAATGCCCCCTAGGGAAACTACATAGTCCAAGTGCCCGCTGGTTAACCTAGATAGTCCAAGTGCCTGCTAGTAAACCTACATAATCCATGGGCCCGCTACTTAACCTACATAGTGCAAGGGCCCGCTAGTTAACCTACATTGTCTAAGGGCCCGCTAGTTAACCTAGATAGTCCAAGTGCCCGCTAGTTAACCTACATAGTCTAAGTGCCCGCTAGGTAACCTAGACAATTCAAGTGACCACTAGGTTACCTACATAGTCCAAGTGCCCTTTCGTTAACGTACATAGTCCAAGTTCCCGCTAGGTAACCAAAATAGTCCAAGTGCCCGCTAGGGGCCCTAATAGTCCAAATGCCCGCTAGTTAACCTAGATAGTACAAGTGCCCGCTAGTTAACCTAGATAGATAAAGTGCCCGCTAGGGAACCTATCTAGTCCAAGTACCCGCTAGGAAACGTACATAGTCCAAGTGCCCGCTAGGTAACGTACATAGTCCAAGTGCCCGCTAGGTAACATAGATAGTCCAAGTGCCTGCTAGGGAACGTACATAGTCCAAGTGCCCGCTAGGTAACCAAGATAGTCCTAGTGCCCGCTAATTAACCTACATAGTCCAAGTGCCTGCTAGGTTACCTAGATAGTCCAAGTGCCCACTAGTTAACCTACATAGTCCAGGTTCCCCCTAGGTAACGTACATAGTCCAAGTGCCCGCTAGGGAACCTACATAGTCCAAATGCCCGCTAGTTAACCTACATAGTCCAAGTGCCAGTTAGTTAACCTAGATAATCCCAGTGCCCGCTAGGTAACCTAGATAGTCCAACAGCCCGGTAGGTAACCTACATACTCCAAGTACCCGCTAGGTAACGTAGATAGTCCAAGTGCCCGCTAGATAACCTACAAAATCTAAGTGCCCGCTTGGTAATCTATATAGTCCAAATGACCGCTAGGGAGCCTACATAGTCCAAATGCCCGCTAGGTAACCTAGATAGTCTAAGGGCCCGCTAGGTAACCTACATACTCCTATTGCCCCCTAGTTAACCTACATTTTCCAAAGCCCGATAGGGAACCTAAATAGTCAAAGTGCCCGCTAGGTAACCTACATAGTCCAAATGCCCTCTAGTTATTCTACATAGTCCAAGTGCCCGATAGGGAACCTACATAATCCAAGTGCCCGCTAGGGAACGTACATAGTCCAAGTGCCCGTTAGGTAACCTAGAAAGTCCAAATGCCCGCCAGGAAACCCACATAGTCGAAGGGCCCGCTAGGGAACCTACACAGTCCAAGTGCCCATTAGTTAACCTAGATAGTCCAAGTGCCCGCTTGGTAACCTAGATAGTCCAACAGCCCAGTAGGTAACCTACATACTCCAAGATCCCGCTATAACGTAGATAGTTCAAGCGCCAGCTAGGTAACCTAGATAGTCCATGTGCCGCTAGGTAACCTACAAAGTCAAAGTGCCCGCTAGGTTATCTATATAGTCCAAATGCCTGCTAGGGTAGCTACATAGTCCAATTGCCCGCTAGTTAACGTAGATAGTCCAAGTGCCGCTTGTTATTCTACATAGTTCAAGGGCCCACTAGTTAACCTACATAGTCCAAGTACCCGCTAAGAAACCTAGATAGTCCAAGTGCATGCTAGTTAACCTAGATAGTCCTAGTGCCCTCTAGTTAACCTAGATTGTCCAAGTGCCCGCTAAGAAACCTAAATAGTCCAAGTGCCCGTTACCTAACCTAGATAGTCCAATTGCCCGCTATGCAACATACATAGGCCAAGTGCCCGTTCGTTAACCTAGAAGTCCAAGTACCCGCTATGTAACCTAGACTCTCCAAGTACCCGCTAGGTTACCTACATAGTCCAAATGCCCGTTCGGTAACCTAGATAGTGCAAGTGCCCGGTAGTTAACCTACATAGTCGAAGTGCCGGCTAGGTAACCTAGAGTGTCCAAGAGCCCGCTAGTTAACCTACATAGTCCAAGTGCCCGGTAGTTAACTTACATAGTTCAAGTGTCCGTAGGGAACATACAGAGTCCAAGTGCCCGCTAGGGAACCTACATAGTCCAAGTGCCCGCTAGTGAATCTACATAGTTCAAGGGCCCGCTAGTTAACCTACATAATCCAAGTACCCGCTAGTTAACCTAGATCGTCCAAGTGTCCGATAATTAACCTACATAGTACAAGTGCCCGCTAGGGAACCTAGATAGTCTAAGTGCCCGCTCTGGTAACTGCATAGTCCAAGTGACTCCTAAGGAACTTACATAGTCCAAGTGCCCGCTCTGGAACATACATAGTCCAAGTGCCCGCGAGAGAATCTACATAGTCTAAGGGCCCACTAGTTAACGTAGATAGTCCAAGTGCCGCTAGTTAATCTACATAGTCCAAGGGTCCGCTAGTTGACCTACATAGTCCAAGTACCAGCTAGGTAACCTAGATAGTACAAGTGCCCGCTAGGGAACCTAGATAGTCCAAGTGCCTGTTAGCTAACCTAGATAGTCCCAGTGGCGGCTAGGTAACCTACATAGTCCTAGTGCCCGTTCGTTAACCTAGATAATCCAAGTGCCCGCTAGTTAACCTACATAGTCCAAGTGCCCGATAGGGAACCTACATAATCCAAGTGCCCCTAGGCAACCTACATAGTCCAAGTGCCCGTTAGTTAACCTAGATAGTCAAATTGCCTGCTACGAAACCTAGATAGTCCAAGTGCCCGCTAGGTAACCCACATAGTCCAAGTGCCCGCTAGGTAACCTAAATAGTCCAAATGCCCGCTAGGGAAACTACATAGTCCAAGTGCCCGCTAGTTAACCTAGATAGTCTAAGTGCCTGCTAGTAAACCTACATAATCCATGGGCCCGCTAGTTAACCTACATAGTGCAAGGGCCCGCTAGTTAACCTACATCGTCCAAGGGCCCGCGAGTTAACCTAGATAGTCCAAGTGCCCGCTAGTTAACCTACATAGTCTAAGTGCCTGCTAGGTAACCTAGACAGTTCAAATGACCACTAGGTTACCTACATAGTCCAAGTGCCCGTTCGTTAACCTACATAGTCCAAGTGCCCGCTAGGTAACCAATATAGTCCAAATGCCCGCTAGGGGCCCTAATATTCCAAATGCCCGCTAGTTAACCTCGATAGTCCAAGTGCTCACTAGTTAACCTAGATAGACCAAGTGCCCGCTAGGGAACCTATCTAGTCCAAGTACCCGCTAGGAAACGTACATAGTCCAAGTGCCCGCTAGGTAACGTAGATAGTCCAAGTGCCCGCTAGGGAACGTACATAGTCCAAGTGCCCGCTAGGTAACCTAGATAGTCCAAGTGCCCGCTAGTTAACCTACATATTCCAAGTGCCTGCTAGGTAACCTAGATAGTCCAAGGGCCCACTAGTTAACCTACATAGTCCAGGTTCCCCCTAGGTAACATAGATAGTCCAAGGGCCCGCTAGGTAACCTACATTGTCCTAGTGCCCCCTAGTTAACCTACGTTCTCCAAGTGCCCGATAGGGAACCTACATAGTCCAAGTGCCCGTTAGTTAACCTAGATAGTCCAAGTGCCCGCTAGGTAACGAATATAGTCCAAATGCCCGCTAGGGGCCCTAATATTCCAAATGCCCGCTAGTTAACCTAGATAGTCCAAGTGCTCGCTAGTTAACCTAGATAGACCAATTGCCCACTAGGGAACCTATCTAGTCCAAGTACCCGCTAGGAAACGTACATAGTCCAAGTGCCCGCTAGGTAACGTAGATAGTCCAAGTGCCCGCTAGGGAACGTACATAGTCCAAGTGCCCGCTAGGTAACCTAGATAGTCCAAGTGCCCGCTAGTTAACCTACATATTCCATGTGCCTGCTAGGTAACCTAGATTGTCCAAGTGCCCACTAGTTAACCTACACAGTCCAGGTTCCCCCTAGGTAACCTAGATAGTCCAAGGGCCCGCTAGGTAACCTACATTGTCCTAGTGCCCCATAGTTAACCTACATTCTCCAAGTGCCCGATAGGGAACCTACATAGTCCAAGTGCCCGTTAGTTAACCTAGATAGTCCAAGTGCCCGCTAGGTAACCTAGATAGTCCAACAGTCCGGTACGTATCCTACATACTCCAAGTACCCGCTAGGTAACATAGACAGTTCAAGTGCCAGCTAGGTAACCTAGATAGTCCAAGTGCCCGCTAGGTAACGTACAGAGTCTAAGTTCCCGCTAGGTAACCTAAATATTCCAAATGCCCGCTAGTTAACCTAGATAGTCCAAGTGCCCGCTAGATAACCTAGATAGTCCAAGTGCCTGTAGTAAACCTACATAATCCATGGGTCCGCTAGTTAACCTACATACTGCAAGGGCCCGCTAGTTAACCTAAATCGTCCAAGGACCCGCTAGTTAACCTACATAGTCTAATTGCCCGAAAGGGAACCTACATAATCCAATTGCCCGCTAGGGAACCTACATAGACCAAGTGCCCGTTAGGTAACCTAGATATTCCAAATGCCCGCTATGGAACCCACATAGTCCAAGTGCCCGCTAGGGAACTTACATAGTCCAAGGGCCCGCTAGGGAACCTACATAGTCCAAGTGCCCGTTAGTTAACCTAGATAGTCCTCGTGCCCGCTAGGTAACCTAGATAGTCCAACAGCCCGGTAGGTAACCTACATACTCCAAGTACCTACTAGGTAACATAGATAGTTCAAGTGCCAGCTAGGTAACCTAGATAATCCAAGTGCCCGCTAGGAAACCTACAAAATCTAAGTTCCCGCTAGGTAATCTATATAGTACAAATGACCGCTAGGGAGCCTACATAGTCCAAATGCTCTCTAGGTAACCTAGATAGTCTAAGTGCCCGCTAGGTATCCTACATAGTCCTAGTGCCCCCTAGTTAACCTACATTTTCCAAGTGCCCGATAGGGAAACTACATAGTCCAAATGCCCGTTAGTTAACCTAGATAGTCCAAGTGCCCGCTAGGTAACCTAGATAGTCCAACAGCCCGGTACGTAACCTACATACTCCAAGTACCCGCTAGGTAACGTAGATAGTTCAAGTGCCAGCTAGGTAACCTAGATAGTCCAAGTGCCTGCTAGGTAACGTACAGAGTCTAAGTTCCCGCTAGGTAACCTAAATATTCCAAATGCCCGCTAGTTAACCTAGATAGTCCAAGTGCCCGCTAGATAACCTAGATAGTCCAAGTGCCTGCTAGTAAACCTACATAATCCATGGGCCCGCTAGTTAACCTACATAGTGCAAGGGCCGGCTAGTTAACGTAGATAGTCCAAGTGCCGCTAGTTAATCTACATAGTCCAAGGGCCCGCTAGTTAACCTACATAGTCCAAGTACCCGCTAGTTAACCTAGATCGTCCAAGTGCCCACTAGGTAACCTACATAGTCCAAGCGCCCGCTAGTTAACCTACATAGTCCAAGGGCCCGCTAGTTAACCTACATCGTCCAAAAGCTCCCTAGGTAACCTAGATAGTCCAAGTGCCCGCTAGTTAACCTACATAGTCCAAGTGCCCGCTAGGTAATCTAGACATTTCAAGTGACCACTAGTTTACCTACATAGTCCAAGTGCCCGTTCGTTAACCTACATAGTCCAAGTGCCCGCTAGGTAACCAATATAGTCCAAATGCCCGCTAGGGACCCTAATAGTACATATGCCCGCTAGTTAACCCAGATAGTCCAAGTGCTCGCTAGTTAACCTAGATAGGCCAAGTGCCCACTAGGGAACCTATCTAGTCCAAGTACCCTCTTGGAAACGTACATAGTCCAAGTGCCCGCTAGGTAACGTAGATAGTCCAAGTGCCCACTAGTTACCCTACATAGTCCAGGTTCCCCTTAGGTAACCTAGATAGTCCAAGGGCCCGCTAGGTCACCTACATAGTCCTAGTGTCCCCTAGTTAACCCACATTCTCCAAGTGCCCGATAGGGAACCTACATAATCCAAGTGCCCGCTAGGTAACCTAAATAGGCCAAATGCCCTCTAGTTAATCTACATAGTCCAAGTGCCCGCTAGGTAACCTAGATAGTCCAACAGCCCGGTACGTATCCTACATACTCCAAGTACCCGCTAGGTAACATAGATAGTTCAAGTGCCAGCTAGGTAACCTAGATAGTCCAAGTGCCTGCTAGGTAACGTACAGAGTCTAAGTTCCCGCTAGGTAACCTAAATATTCCAAATGCCCGCTAGTTAACCTAGATAGTCCAAGTGCCCGCTAGATAACCTAGATAATCCAAGTGCCTGTAGTAAACCTACATAATCCATGGGCCCGCTAGTAAACCTACATAGTGCAAGGGCCCGCTAGTTAACCTAAATCGTCCAAGGACCCGCTAGTTAACCTACATAGTCTAATTGCCCGATAGGGAACCTACATAATCCAATTGCCCGCTAGGGAACCTACATAGACCAAGTGCCCGTTAGGTAACCTAGATATTCCAAATGCCCGCTATGGAACCCACATAGTCCAAGTGCCCGCTAGGGAACTTACATAGTCCAAGGGCCCGCTAGGGAACCTACATAGTCCAAGTGCCCGTTAGTTAACCTAGATAGTCCAAGTGCCCGCTAGGTAACCTAGATAGTCCAACAGCCCGGTAGGTAACCTACATACTCCAAGTACCTACTAGGTAACATAGATAGTTCAAGTGCCAGCTAGGTAACCTAGATAATCCAAGTGCCCGCTAGGAAACCTACAAAATCTAAGTTCCCGCTAGGTAATCTATATAGTACAAATGACCGCTAGGGAGCCTACATAGTCCAAATGCTCTCTAGGTAACCTAGATAGTCTAAGTGCCCGCTAGGTATCCTACATAGTCCTAGTGCCCCCTAGTTAACCTACATTTTCCAAGTGCCCGATAGGGAAACTACATAGTCCAAATGCCCGTTAGTTAACCTAGATAGTCCAAGTGCCCGCTAGGTAACCTAGATAGTCCAACAGCCCGGTACGTAACCTACATACTCCAAGTACCCGCTAGGTAACGTAGATAGTTCAAGTGCCAGCTAGGTAACCTAGATAGTCCAAGTGCCTGCTAGGTAACGTACAGAGTCTAAGTTCCCGCTAGGTAACCTAAATATTCCAAATGCCCGCTAGTTAACCTAGATAGTCCAAGTGCCCGCTAGATAACCTAGATAGTCCAAGTGCCTGCTAGTAAACCTACATAATCCATGGGCCCGCTAGTTAACCTACATAGTGCAAGGGCCGGCTAGTTAACGTAGATAGTCCAAGTGCCGCTAGTTAATCTACATAGTCCAAGGGCCCGCTAGTTAACCTACATAGTCCAAGTACCCGCTAGTTAACCTAGATCGTCCAAGTGCCCACTAGGTAACCTACATAGTCCAAGCGCCCGCTAGTTAACCTACATAGTCCAAGGGCCCGCTAGTTAACCTACATCGTCCAAAAGCTCCCTAGGTAACCTAGATAGTCCAAGTGCCCGCTAGTTAACCTACATAGTCCAAGTGCCCGCTAGGTAATCTAGACATTTCAAGTGACCACTAGTTTACCTACATAGTCCAAGTGCCCGTTCGTTAACCTACATAGTCCAAGTGCCCGCTAGGTAACCAATATAGTCCAAATGCCCGCTAGGGACCCTAATAGTACATATGCCCGCTAGTTAACCCAGATAGTCCAAGTGCTCGCTAGTTAACCTAGATAGACCAAGTGCCCACTAGGGAACCTATCTAGTCCAAGTACCCTCTTGGAAACGTACATAGTCCAAGTGCCCGCTAGGTAACGTAGATAGTCCAAGTGCCCACTAGTTACCCTACATAGTCCAGGTTCCCCTTAGGTAACCTAGATAGTCCAAGGGCCAGCTAGGTCACCTACATAGTCCTAGTGTCCCCTAGTTAACCTACATTCTCCAAGTGCCCGATAGGGAACCTACATAATCCAAGTGCCCGCTAGGTAACCTAAATAGGCCAAATGCCCTCTAGTTAATCTACATAGTCCAAGTGCCCGATAGGGAACCTACATAATCCAAGTGCCCGCTAGGGAACTTACATAGTCCACGTGCCTGTTAGGTAACCTAGATAGTCCAAATGCCCGCCAGGAAACCCACATAGTCCAAGTGCCCGCTAGGGAACTTACATAGTCCAAGGGCCCGCTAGGGAATCTACACAGTCCAAGTGCCCGTTAGTTAACCTAGATAGTCCAAGTGCCCGCTAGGTAACCTAGATAGTCCAACAGCCCGGTACGTAACCTACATACTCCAAGTACCCGCTAGGTAACGTAGATAGTCCAAGTGCCAGCTAGGAAACCTAGATAGTCCAAGTGCCCGCTAGGTAACGTACAGAGTCTAAGTTCCCGCTAGGTTACCTAAATATTCCAAATGCCCGCTTGTTAACCTAGATAGTCCAAGTGCCCGCTGGATAACCTAGATAGTCCAAGTGCCTGCTAGTAAACCTACATAATCCATGGGCCCGCTAGTTAACCTACATAGTGCAAGGGCCCGCTAGTTAACGTAGATAGTCCAAGTGCCGCTAGTTAATCTACATAGTCCAAGGGCCCGCTAGTTAACCTACATAGTCCAAGTACCCGCTAGTTAACCTAGATCGTCCAAGTGCCCACTAGGTGACCTACATAGTCCAAGTGCCCGCTAGTTAACCTACATAGTCCAAGGGCCCGCAAGTTAACCTACATCATCCAAAAGCTCCCTAGGTAACCTAGATAGTCCAAGTGCCCGCTAGTTAACCTACATAGTCCAAGTGCCCGCTAGGTAACCTAGATAGTCCAACAGCCCGGTACGTAACCTACATACTCCAAGTACCCGCTAGGTAACGTAGATAGTTCAAGTGCCAGCTAGGTAACCTAGATAGTCCAAGTGCCCGCTAGGTAACGTACAGAGTCTAAGTTCCCGCTAGGTAACCTAAATATTCCAAATGCCCGCTAGTTAACCTAGATAGTCCAAGTGCCGGCTGGATAACTTAGATAGTCCAAGTGCCTGCTAGTAAACCTACATAATCCATGGGCCCGCTAGTTAACCTACATAGTGCAAGGGCCCGCTAGTTAACGTAGATAGTCCAAGTGCCGCTAGTTAACATACATCGTCCAAGGGCCCGCGAGTTAACCGAGATACTCCAAGTGTCCGCTAGTTAACCAACATAGTCTAAGTGCCCGCTAGGTAACCTAGACATTTCAAGTGACCACTAGTTTACCTACATAGTCCAAGTGCCCGTTCGTTAACCTACATAGTCCAAGTGCCCGCTAGGTAACCAATATAGTCCAAATGCCCGCTAGGGGCCCTAATAGTACATATGCCCGCTAGTTAACCTAGATAGTCCAAGTGATCGCTAGTTAACCTAGATAGACCAAGTGCCCGTTAGGGAACCTATCTAGTCCAAGTACCCTCTTGGAAACGTACATAGTCCAAGTGCCCGCTAGGTAACGTAGATAGTCCAAGTGCCCACTAGTTACCCTACATAGTCCAGGTTCCCCTTAGGTAACCTAGATAGTCCAAGGGCCCGCTAGGTCACCTACATAGTCCTAATGCCCCCTAGTTAACCTACATTCTCCAAGTGCCCGATAGGGAACCTACATAGTCCAAGTGCCCGGTAGGTAACCTACATAGGCCAAATGCCCTCTAGTTAATATACATAGTCCAAGTGCCCGATAGGGAACCTACATAATCCAAGTGCCCGCTAGGGAACTTACATAGTCCACGTGCCCGTTAGGTAACCTAGATAGTCCAAATGCCCGCCAGGAAACCGACATAGTC
Organism: Tenrec ecaudatus; assembly: GCF_050624435.1. Taxonomy (NCBI): domain Eukaryota; kingdom Metazoa; phylum Chordata; class Mammalia; order Afrosoricida; family Tenrecidae; genus Tenrec; species Tenrec ecaudatus. Next base: position 962,876 of record NW_027457627.1, read on the forward strand.
CAAGTGCCCGCTAGGGAACTTACATAGTCGAAGGGCCCGCTAGGGAATCTACACAGTCCAAGTGCCCGTTAGTTAACCTAGAAGTCCAAGTGCCCGCTAGGTAACCTAGATAGTCCAAGTGCCCGTTCGGTAACCTAGATAGTCCAAGTGCCCTTTAGGGAACCTAGATAGTCCAAGGGCCCGCTAGTAAACCTACATAGTCCATGGGCCCGCTACTTAACCTTCATAGTGCAAGTGTCCGCTACTTAACCTACATATTCCAAGTGCCCTCTAGTTAACCTACATAATCTAAGTGCCCATTGGCAAACCTAGATAGTCCAAGGGCCCGCTAGTAAACCTACATACTCCATGGGCCCGCTAGTTAACCTTCTTAGTGCAAGTGTCCGCTACTTAACCTACATATTCCAAGTTCCCTCTAGTTAACCTACATAATCTAAGTGCCCGTTGGCTAACATAGATAGTCCAAGGGCCCGGTAGTTGACCTACATAGTCCATGCCAGCTAGGTAACCTAGATAGTACAAGTGCCCGCTAGGGAACCTAGATAGTCCAAGTGCCTGTTAGCTAACCTAGATAGTCCCAGTGGCGGCTAGGTAACCTACATAGTCCTAGTGCCCGTTCGTTAACCTAGAAAATCCAAGTGCCCGCTAGTTAACCTACATAGTCCAAGTGCCCAATAGGGAACCTACATAATCCAAGTGCCCGCTAGGCAACCTACATAGTCCAAGTGCCCGTTAGTTAACCTAGATAGACAAATTGCCTGCTAGGTAACGTAGATAGTCCAAGTACCCGCTAGTTAACCCACATAGTCCAAGTGCCCGCTAGGTAACCTAAATAGTCCAAATGCCCGCTAGGGAAACTACATAGTCCAAGTGCCCACTAGTTAACCTAGATAGTCCAAGTGCCTGCTAGTAAACCTACATAATCCATGGGCCCGCTAGTTAACCTACATAGTCCAAGTGCCCGATAGGGAACCTACATAATCCAAGTGCCCGCTAGGGAACTTACATAGTCCACGTGCCCGTTAGGTAACCTAGATAGTCCAAATGCCCGCCAGGAAACCGACATAGTCCAAGTGCCCGCTAGGGAACTTACATAGTCCAAGGGCCCGCTAGGGAACCTACATAGTCCAAGTGCCCGTTAGTTAACCTAGATAGTCCAAGTGCCCGCTAGGTAACCTAGATAGTCCAACAGCCCGGTAGGTAACCTACATACTCCAAGTACCTACTAGGTAACATAGATAGTTCAAGTGCCAGCTAGGTAACCTAGATAATCCAAGTGCCCGCTAGGAAACCTACAAAATCTAAGTTCCCGCTAGGTAATCTATATAGTACAAATGACCGCTAGGGAGCCTACATAGTCCAAATGCTCTCTAGGTAACCTAGATAGTCTAAGTGCCCGCTAGGTATCCTACATAGTCCTAGTGCCCCCTAGTTAACCTACATTTTCCAAGTGCCCGATAGGGAAACTACATAGTCCAAATGCCCGTTAGTTAACCTAGATAGTCCAAGTGCCCGCTAGGTAACCTAGATAGTCCAACAGCCCGGTACGTAACCTACATACTCCAAGTACCCGCTAGGTAACGTAGATAGTTCAAGTGCCAGCTAGGTAACCTAGATAGTCCAAGTGCCTGCTAGGTAACGTACAGAGTCTAAGTTCCCGCTAGGTAACCTAAATATTCCAAATGCCCGCTAGTTAACCTAGATAGTCCAAGTGCCCGCTAGATAACCTAGATAGTCCAAGTGCCTGCTAGTAAACCTACATAATCCATGGGCCCGCTAGTTAACCTACATAGTGCAAGGGCCCGCTAGTTAACGTAGATAGTCCAAGTGCCGCTAGTTAATCTACATAGTCCAAGGGCCCGCTAGTTAACCTACATAGTCCAAGTACCCGCTAGTTAACCTAGATCGTCCAAGTTCCCACTAGGTAACCTACATAGTCCAAGCGCCCGCTAGTTAACCTACATAGTCCAAGGGCCCGCTAGTTAACCTACATCGTCCAAAAGCTCCCTAGGTAACCTAGATAGTCCAAGTGCCCGCTAGTTAACCTACATAGTCCAAGTGCCCGCTAGGTAATCTACACATTTCAAGTGACCACTAGTTTACCTACATAGTCCAAGTGCCCGTTCGTTAACCTACATAGTCCAAGTGCCCGCTAGGTAACCAATATAGTCCAAATGCCCGCTAGGGACCCTAATAGTATATATGCCCGCTAGTTAACCCAGATAGTCTAAGTGCTCGCTAGTTAACCTAGATAGACCAAGTGCCCACTAGGGAACCTATCTAGTCCAAGTACCCTCTTGGAAACGTACATAGTCCAAGTGCCCGCTAGGTAACGTAGATAGTCCAAGTGCCCACTAGTTACCCTACATAGTCCAGGTTCCCCTTAGGTAACCTAGATAGTCCAAGGGCCAGCTAGGTCACCTACATAGTCCTAGTGTCCCCTAGTTAACCTACATTCTCCAAGTGCCCGATAGGGAACCTACATAATCCAAGTGCCCGCTAGGTAACCTAAATAGGCCAAATGCCCTCTAGTTAATCTACATAGTCCAAGTGCCCGATAGGGAACCTACATAATCCAAGTGCCCACTAGGGAACTTACATAGTCCACGTGCCTGTTAGGTAACCTAGATAGTCCAAATGCCCGCCAGGAAACCCACATAGTCCAAGTGCCCGCTAGGGAACTTACATAGTCCAAGGGCCCGCTAGGGAATCTACACAGTCCAAGTGCCCGTTAGTTAACCTAGATAGTCCAAGTGCCCGCTAGGTAACCTAGATAGTCCAACAGCCCGGTACGTAACCTACATACTCCAAGTACCCGCTAGGTAACGTAGATAGTCCAAGTGCCAGCTAGGAAACCTAGATAGTCCAAGTGCCCGCTAGGTAACGTACAGAGTCTAAGTTCCCGCTAGGTTACCTAAATATTCCAAATGCCCGCTTGTTAACCTAGATAGTCCAAGTGCCCGCTGGATAACCTAGATAGTCCAAGTGCCTGCTAGTAAACCTACATAATCCATGGGCCCGCTAGTTAACCTACATAGTGCAAGGGCCGGCTAGTTAACGTAGATAGTCCAAGTGCCGCTAGTTAATCTACATAGTCCAAGGGCCCGCTAGTTAACCTACATAGTCCAAGTACCCGCTAGTTAACCTAGATCGTCCAAGTGCCCACTAGGTGACCTACATAGTCCAAGTGCCCGCTAGTTAACCTACATAGTCCAAGGGCCCGCAAGTTAACCTACATCATCCAAAAGCTCCCTAGGTAACCTAGATAGTCCAAGTGCCCGCTAGTTAACCTACATAGTCCAAGTGCCCGCTAGGTAACCTAGATAGTCCAACAGCCCGGTACGTAACCTACATACTCCAAGTACCCGCTAGGTAACGTAGATAGTTCAAGTGCCAGCTAGGTAACCTAGATAGTCCAAGTGCCCGCTAGGTAACGTACAGAGTCTAAGTTCCCGCTAGGTAACCTAAATATTCCAAATGCCCGCTAGTTAACCTAGATAGTCCAAGTGCCGGCTGGATAACTTAGATAGTCCAAGTGCCTGCTAGTAAACCTACATAATCCATGGGCCCGCTAGTTAACCTACATAGTGCAAGGGCCCGCTAGTTAACGTAGATAGTCCAAGTGCCGCTAGTTAACATACATCGTCCAAGGGCCCGCGAGTTAACCGAGATACTCCAAGTGTCCGCTAGTTAACCAACATAGTCTAAGTGCCCGCTAGGTAACCTAGACATTTCAAGTGACCACTAGTTTACCTACATAGTCCAAGTGCCCGTTCGTTAACCTACATAGTCCAAGTGCCCGCTAGGTAACCAATATAGTCCAAATGCCCGCTAGGGGCCCTAATAGTACATATGCCCGCTAGTTAACCTAGATAGTCCAAGTGATCGCTAGTTAACCTAGATAGACCAAGTGCCCGTTAGGGAACCTATCTAGTCCAAGTACCCTCTTGGAAACGTACATAGTCCAAGTGCCCGCTAGGTAACGTAGATAGTCCAAGTGCCCACTAGTTACCCTACATAGTCCAGGTTCCCCTTAGGTAACCTAGATAGTCCAAGGGCCCGCTAGGTCACCTACATAGTCCTAATGCCCCCTAGTTAACCTACATTCTCCAAGTGCCCGATAGGGAACCTACATAGTCCAAGTGCCCGGTAGGTAACCTACATAGGCCAAATGCCCTCTAGTTAATATACATAGTCCAAGTGCCCGATAGGGAACCTACATAATCCAAGTGCCCGCTAGGGAACTTACATAGTCCACGTGCCCGTTAGGTAACCTAGATAGTCCAAATGCCCGCCAGGAAACCGACATAGTCCAAGTGCCCGCTAGGGAACTTACATAGTCGAAGGGCCCGCTAGGGAATCTACACAGTCCAAGTGCCCGTTAGTTAACCTAGAAGTCCAAGTGCCCGCTAGGTAACCTAGATAGTCCAAGTGCCCGTTCGGTAACCTAGATAGTCCAAGTGCCCTTTAGGGAACCTAGATAGTCCAAGGGCCCGCTAGTAAACCTACATAGTCCATGGGCCCGCTACTTAACCTTCATAGTGCAAGTGTCCGCTACTTAACCTACATATTCCAAGTGCCCTCTAGTTAACCTACATAATCTAAGTGCCCATTGGCAAACCTAGATAGTCCAAGGGCCCGCTAGTAAACCTACATACTCCATGGGCCCGCTAGTTAACCTTCTTAGTGCAAGTGTCCGCTACTTAACCTACATATTCCAAGTTCCCTCTAGTTAACCTACATAATCTAAGTGCCCGTTGGCTAACATAGATAGCCCAAGGGCCCGGTAGTTGACCTACATAGTCCATGCCAGCTAGGTAACCTAGATAGTACAAGTGCCCGCTAGGGAACCTAGATAGTCCAAGTGCCTGTTAGCTAACCTAGATAGTCCCAGTGGCGGCTAGGTAACCTACATAGTCCTAGTGCCCGTTCGTTAACCTAGAAAATCCAAGTGCCCGCTAGTTAACCTACATAGTCCAAGTGCCCAATAGGGAACCTACATAATCCAAGTGCCCGCTAGGCAACCTACATAGTCCAAGTGCCCGTTAGTTAACCTAGATAGACAAATTGCCTGCTAGGTAACGTAGATAGTCCAAGTACCCGCTAGTTAACCCACATAGTCCAAGTGCCCGCTAGGTAACCTAAATAGTCCAAATGCCCGCTAGGGAAACTACATAGTCCAAGTGCCCACTAGTTAACCTAGATAGTCCAAGTGCCTGCTAGTAAACCTACATAATCCATGGGCCCGCTAGTTAACCTACATAGTGCAAGGGCCCGCTAGTTAACATACATCGTCTAAGGGCCCGCGAGTTAACCTAGATAGTCCAAGTGCCCGCTAGTTAACCTACATAGTCTAAGTGCCCGCTAGGTAACCTAGATATTTCAAGTGACCACTAGGTTACCTACATAGTCCAAGTGCCCGTTAGTTAACCTACATAGTCCAAGTGCCCGCTAGGTAACCAATATAGTCCAAATGCCTGATAGGGGCCCTAATATTCCAAATGCCCGCTAGTTAACCTAGATAGTCCAAGTGCCCGCTAGTTAACCTAGATAGACCAAGTGCCCGCTAGGGAACCTATCTAGTCCAAGTACCCGCTAGGAAACGTACATAGTCCAAGTGCCCGCTAGGTAACGTAGATAGTCCAAGTGCCCGCTAGGGAACGTACATAGTCCAAGTGCCCGCTAGGTAACCTAGATAGTCCAAGTGCCCGCTAGTTAACCTACATATTCCAAGTGCCTGCTAGGTAACCTAGATTGTCCAAGTGCCCACTAGTTAACCTACATAGTCCAGGTTCCCCATAGGTAACCTAGATAGTCCACGGGTCCGCTAGGTAACCTACATTGTCCTAGTGCCCCCTAGTTAACCTACATTCTCCAAGTGCCCGATGGGGAACCTACATAGAACAAGTGCCCGCTAGGTAACCTACATAGTCCAAATGCCCGCTAGTTAACCTATATAGTCCAAGTGCCCGATAGGGAACCTTCATAATCCAATTGCCCGCTAGGGAACCTACATAGACCAAGTGCCCGTTAGGTAAGCTAGATAGTCCAAATGCCCGCTATGGAACCCACATATTCCAAGTGCCAGCTAGGGAACTTACATAGTCCAAGGGCCCGCTAGGGAACCTACATAGTCCAAGTGCCCGTTAGTTAACCTAGATAGTCCAAGTGCCCGCTAGGTAACCTAGATAGTCCAACAGCCCGGTAGGTAACCTACATACTCCAAGTACCCGCTAGGTAACGTAGATAGTTCAAGTGCCAGCTAGGTAACCTAGATAGTCCAAGTGCCCGCTAGGTAACCTACAAAGTCTAAGTTCCCGCTAGGTAATCTATATAGTCCAAATGCTCGCTAGGGGCCCTAATATTCCAAATGCCCGCTAGTTAACCTAGATAGTCCAAGTGCTCGCTAGTTAACCTAGATAGACCAAGTGCCCACTAGGGAACCTATCTAGTCCAAGTACCCTCTAGGAAACGTACATAGTCCAAGTGCCCGCTAGGTAACGTAGATAGTCCAAGTGCCCGCTAGGGAACGTACATAGTCCAAGTGCCTGCTAGGTAACATAGATAGTACAAGTGCCCACTAGTTAACCAAATAGTACAGGTTCCCCCTAGGTAACCTAGATAGTCCAAGGGCCCGCTAGGTAACCTACATAGTCCTAGTGCCCCCTAGTTAACCTACATTCTCCAAGTGCCCGATAGGGTACCTACATAGTCCAAGTGCCCGCTAGGTAACCTACATAGTTCAAATGCCCTCTAGTTAATATACATAGTCCAAGTGCCCGATAGGGAACCTACATAATCCAAGTGCCCGCTAGGGAACGTACATAGTCCAAGTGCCCGTTAGGTAACCTAGATAGTCCAAATGCCCGCCAGGAAACCCACATAGTCCAAGTGCCCGCTAGGGAACTTACATAGTCCAAGTGCCCGCTAGGGAATCTACACAGTCCAAGGGCCCGCTAGTTAACGTAGATAGTCCAAGTGCCTCTAGTTAATCTACATAGCCCAATGGCCCACTAGTTAACCTACATAGTCCAATTATCCGCTAAGAAACCTAGATACTCCAAGTGCACGCTAGTTTACCTAGATAGTCCAAGTGCACGCTAGTTAACCTAGATAGTCCAAGTGCCCTCTAGTTAACCTAGTTCGTCCAAGTGCCCATTAAGAAACCTAGATAGTCCAAGTGCCCGTTACCTAACCTAGATAGTCCAATTGCCCGCTATGCAACATACATAGTCCAAGTGCCCGTTCGTTAACCTAGAAGTCCAAGTGCCCGCTAGGTAACCTAGATAGTCCAAGTGCCCGTTCGGTAACCTAGATAGTCCAAGTGCCCTTTAGGGAACCTAGATAGTCCAAGGGCCCGCTAGTAAACCTACATAGTCGATGGGCCCGCTAGTTAACCTTCATAGTGCAAGTGTCCGCTACTTAACCTACATATTCCAAGTGCCCTCTAGTTAACCTACATAATCTAAGTGCCCGTTGGCTAACCTAGATAGTCCAAGGGCCCGCTAGTTGACCTACATAGTCCAAGTGCCCGCTAGTTAAGCTAGATAGTCCAAGTGACTGCTAGGTAACCTACATAGTGCAAGTGTCCACTAGTTAACCTACATATTCCAAGTGCCCTCTAGTTAACATAGAAAGTCCAAGTGCCCGCTAGGGAACGTGCATAGTCCAAGTGCCCGCCAGGTAACCTAGATAGTACAAGTGCCCGCTAGTTAACCTAGATAGTTCAAGTACCCGCTAGGTAACCTAGATCGTCCAAGGGCCCCCTAGTTAGCCTACATATTCCAAGTGCCCGCTAGGTAACCTAGATAGTCCAAGGACCCGCTAGTAAACCTACATACTCCATGTGCCCGCTACTTAACCTTCATAGTGCAAGTGTCCGCTACTTAACCTACATATTCCAAGTCCCCGCTAGTTAACCTACATAATCTAAGTGCCCGTTGGCTAACATAGATAGTCCAAGGGCCCGCTAGTTGACCTACATAGTCCAAGTGCCAGCTAGGTAACCTAGATAGTACAAGTGCCCGCTAGGGAACCTAGATAGTCCAAGTGCCTGTTAGCTAACCTAGATAGTCCCAGTGGCAGCTAGGTAACCTACATAGTCCTAGTGCCCGTTCGTTAACCGAGATAATCCAAGTGCCCGCTAGTTAACCTACATAGTCCAAGTGCCCGATAGGGAACCTACATAATCCAAGTGCCCGCTAGGCAACCTACATAGTCCAAGTGCCCGTTAGTTAACCTAGATAGTCAAATTGCCTGCTAGGAAACCTAGATAGTCCAAGTGCCCGCTAGGGAACCCACATATCCAAGTGCCCGCTAGGTAACCTAAATAGTCCAAATGCCCGCTAGGGAAACTACATAGTCCAAGTGCCAGCTAGTTAACCTAGACAGTCTAAGTGCCTGCTAGTAAACCTACATAATCCATGGGCCCGCTAGTTAACCTACATAGTGCAAGGGCCCGCTAGTTAACCTACATCGTCCAAGGGCCCGCGAGTTATCCTAGATAGTCCAAGTGCCCGCTAGTTAACCTACATAGTCTAAGTGCCCGCTAGGTAACCTAGACAGTTCAAATGACCACTAGGTTACCTACATAGTCCAAGTGCCCGTTCGTTAACCTACATAGTCCAAGTGCCCGCTAGGTAACCAATATAGTCCAAATGCCCGCTAGGGGCCCTAATATTCCAAATGCCCGCTAGTTAACCTAGATAGTCCAAGTGCTCGCTAGTTAACCTAGATAGACCAAGTGCACGCCAGGGAACCTATCTAGTCCAAGTACCCGCTAGGAAACGTACATAGTCCAAGTGCCCGCTAGGTAACGTAGATAGTCCAAGTGCCCGCTAGGGAACGTACATAGTCCAAGTGCCTGCTAGGTAACATAGATAGTCCAAGTGCCCACTAGTTAACCAAATAGTACAGGTTCCCCCTAGGTAACCTAGATAGTCCAAGGGCCCGCTAGGTAACCTACATAGTCCTAGTGCCCCCTAGTTAACCTACATTCTCCAAGTGCCCGATAGGGAACCTACATAGTCCAAGTGCCCGCTAGGTAACCTACATAGTTCAAATGCCCCCTAGTTAATATACATAGTCCAAGTGCCCGATAGGGAACCTACATAATCCAAGTGCCCGCTAGGGAACGTACATAGTCCAAGTGCCCGTTAGGTAACCTAGATAGTCCAAATGCCCGCCAGGAAACCCACATAGTCCAAGTGCCCGCTAGGGAACTTACATAGTCCAAGGGCCCGCTAGGGAATCTACACAGTCCAAGTGCCCGTTAGTTAACCTAGATAGTCCAAGTCCCCGCTTGGTAACCTAGATAGTCCAACAGCCCGCTAGGTAACCTACATACTCTAAAAACCCGCTATAACGTAGATAGTTCAAGTGACAGCTAGGTAACCTAGATAGTCCATGTGCCGCTAGGTAACCTACAAAGTCAAAGTGCCCGCCAGGTTATCTATATAGTCCAAATGCCAGCTAGGGAATCTACATAGTCCAAGGGCCCGCTAGTTAACGTAGATAGTCCAAGTGCCTCTAGTTAATCTACATAGCCCAATGGCCCACTAGTTAACCTACATAGTCCAATTATCCGCTAAGAAACCTAGATAGTCCAAGTGCACGCTAGTTTACCTAGATAGTCCAAGTGCACGCTAGTTAACCTAGATAGTCCAAGTGCCCTCTAGTTAACCTAGTTCGTCCAAGTGCCCGTTAAGAAACCTAGATAGTCCAAGTGCCCGTTACCTAACCTAGATAGTCCAATTGCCCGCTATGCAACATACATAGTCCAAGTGCCCGTTCGTTAACCTAGAAGTCCAAGTGCCCGCTAGGTAACCTAGATAGTCCAAGTGCCCGTTCGGTAACCTTGATAGTCCAAGTGCCCTTTAGGGAACCTAGATAGTCCAAGGGCCCGCTAGTAAACCTACATAGTCGATGGGCCCGCTAGTTAACCTTCATAGTGCAAGTGTCCGCTACTTAACCTACATATTCCAAGTGCCCTCTAGTTAACCTACATAATCTAAGTGCCCGTTGGCTAACCTAGATAGTCCAAGGGCCCGCTAGTTGACCTACATAGTCCAAGTGCCCGCTAGTTAAGCTAGATAGTCCAAGTGACTGCTAGGTAACCTACATAGTGCAAGTGTCCACTAGTTAACCTACATATTCCAAGTGCCCTCTAGTTAACATAGAAAGTCCAAGTGCCCGCTAGGGAACGTGCATAGTCCAAGTGCCCGCCAGGTAACCTAGATAGTACAAGTGCCCGCTAGTTAACCTAGATAGTTCAAGTACCCGCTAGGTAACCTAGATCGTCCAAGGGCCCCCTAGTTAGCCTACATATTCCAAGTGCCCGCTAGGTAACCTAGATAGTCCAAGGACCCGCTAGTAAACCTACATACTCCATGTGCCCGCTACTTAACCTTCATAGTGCAAGTGTCCGCTACTTAACCTACATATTCCAAGTCCCCGCTAGTTAACCTACATAATCTAAGTGCCCGTTGGCTAACATAGATAGTCCAAGGGCCCGCTAGTTGACCTACATAGTCCAAGTGCCAGCTAGGTAACCTAGATAGTACAAGTGCCCGCTAGGGAACCTAGATAGTCCAAGTGCCTGTTAGCTAACCTAGATAGTCCCAGTGGCAGCTAGGTAACCTACATAGTCCTAGTGCCCGTTCGTTAACCGAGATAATCCAAGTGCCCGCTAGTTAACCTAGATAGTTCAAGTACCCGCTAGGTAACCTAGATCGTCCAAGGGCCCCCTAGTTAGCCTACATATTCCAAGTGCCCGCTAGGTAACCTAGATAGTCCAAGGACCCGCTAGTAAACCTACATACTCCATGTGCCCGCTACTTAACCTTCATAGTGCAAGTGTCCGCTACTTAACCTACATATTCCAAGTCCCCGCTAGTTAACCTACATAATCTAAGTGCCCGTTGGCTAACATAGATAGTCCAAGGGCCCGCTAGTTGACCTACATAGTCCAAGTGCCAGCTAGGTAACCTAGATAGTACAAGTGCCCGCTAGGGAACCTAGATAGTCCAAGTGCCTGTTAGCTAACCTAGATAGTCCCAGTGGCAGCTAGGTAACCTACATAGTCCTAGTGCCCGTTCGTTAACCGAGATAATCCAAGTGCCCGCTAGTTAACCTACATAGTCCAAGTGCCCGATAGGGAACCTACATAATCCAAGTGCCCGCTAGGCAACCTACATAGTCCAAGTGCCCGTTAGTTAACCTAGATAGTCAAATTGCCTGCTAGGAAACCTAGATAGTCCAAGTGCCCGCTAGGGAACCCACATAGTCCAAGAGCCCGCTAGGTAACCTAAATAGTCCAAATGCCCGCTAGGGAAACTACATAGTCCAAGTGCCCGCTAGTTAACCTAGATAGTCTAAGTGCCTGCTAGTAAACCTACATAATCCATGGGCCCGCTAGTTAACCTACATAGTGCAAGGGCCCGCTAGTTAACCTACATCGTCCAAGGGCCCGCGAGTTAACCTAGATAGTCCAAGTGCCCGCTAGTTAACCTACATAGTCTAAGTGCCCGCTAGGTAACCTAGACAGTTCAAATGACCACTAGGTTACCTACATAGTCCAAGTGCCCGTTCGTTAACCTACATAGTCCAAGTGCCCGCTAGGTAACCAATATAGTCCAAATGCCCGCTAGGGGCCCTAATATTCCAAATGCCCGCTAGTTAACCTAGATAGTCCAAGTGCTCGCTAGTTAACCTAGATAGACCAAGTGCACGCTAGGGAACCTATCTAGTCCAAGTACCCGCTAGGAAACGTACATAGTCCAAGTGCCCGCTAGGTAACGTAGATAGTCCAAGTGCCCGCTAGGGAACGTACATAGTCCAAGTGCCTGCTAGGTAACATAGATAGTCCAAGTGCCCACTAGTTAACCAAATAGTACAGGTTCCCCCTAGGTAACCTAGATAGTCCAAGGGCCCGCTAGGTAACCTACATAGTCCTAGTGCCCCCTAGTTAACCTACATTCTCCAAGTGCCCGATAGGGAACCTACATAGTCCAAGTGCCCGCTAGGTAACCTACATAGTTCAAATGCCCCCTAGTTAATATACATAGTCCAAGTGCCCGATAGGGAACCTACATAATCCAAGTGCCCGCTAGGGAACGTACATAGTCCAAGTGCCCGTTAGGTAACCTAGATAGTCCAAATGCCCGCCAGGAAACCCACATAGTCCAAGTGCCCGCTAGGGAACTTACATAGTCCAAGGGCCCGCTAGGGAATCTACACAGTCCAAGTGCCCGTTAGTTAACCTAGATAGTCCAAGTCCCCGCTTGGTAACCTAGATAGTCCAACAGCCCGCTAGGTAACCTACATACTCTAAAAACCCGCTATAACGTAGATAGTTCAAGTGACAGCTAGGTAACCTAGATAGTCCATGTGCCGCTAGGTAACCTACAAAGTCAAAGTGCCCGCCAGGTTATCTATATAGTCCAAATGCCAGCTAGGGAATCTACATAGTCCAAGGGCCCGCTAGTTAATGTAGATAGTCCAAGTGCCTCTAGTTAATCTACATAGCCCAATGGCCCACTAGTTAACCTACATAGTCCAATTATCCGCTAAGAAACCTAGATAGTCCAAGTGCACGCTAGTTTACCTAGATAGTCCAAGTGCACGCTAGTTAACCTAGATAGTCCAAGTGCCCTCTAGTTAACCTAGTTCGTCCAAGTGCCCGTTAAGAAACCTAGATAGTCCAAGTGCCCGTTACCTAACCTAGATAGTCCAATTGCCCGCTATGCAACATACATAGTCCAAGTGCCCGTTAGTTAACCTAGAAGTCCAAGTGCCCGCTAGGTAACCTAGATAGTCCAAGTGCCCGTTCGGTAACCTAGATAGTCCAAGTGCCCTTTAGGGAACCTAGATAGTCCAAGGGCCCGCTTGTAAACCTACATAGTCGATGGGCCCGCTAGTTAACCTTCATAGTGCAAGTGTCCGCTACTTAACCTACATATTCCAAGTGCCCTCTAGTTAACCTACATAATCTAAGTGCCCGTTGGCTAACCTAGATAGTCCAAGGGCCCGCTAGTTGACCTACATAGTCCAAGTGCCCGCTAGTTAAGCTAGATAGTCCAAGTGACTGCTAGGTAACCTACATAGTGCAAGTGTCCACTAGTTAACCTACATACTCCAAGTGCCCTCTAGTTAACATAGAAAGTCCAAGTGCCCGCTAGTTGACCTACATAGTCCAAGTGCCAGCTAGGTAACCTAGATAGTACAAGTGCCCGCTAGGGAACCTAGATAGTCCAAGTGCCTGTTAGCTAACCTAGATAGTCCCAGTGGCGGCTAGGTAACCTACATAGTCCTAGTGCCCGTTCGTTAACCGAGATAATCCAAGTGCCCGCTAGTTAACCTACATAGTCCAAGTGCCCGATAGGGAACCTACATAATCCAAGTGCCCGCTAGGCAACCTACATAGTCCAAGTGCCCGTTAGTTAACCTAGATAGTCAAATTGCCTGCTAGGAAACCTAGATAGTCCAAGTGCCCGCTAGGGAACCCACATAGTCCAAGTGCCCGCTAGATAACCTAAATAGTCCAAATGCCCGCTAGGGAAACTACATAGTCCAAGTGCCCGCTAGTTAACCTAGATAGTCTAAGTGCCTGCTAGTAAACCTACATAATCCAAGTGCCCGCTAGTTAACCTACATAGTGCAAGGGCCCGCGAGTTAACCTAGATAGTCCAAGTGCCCGCTAGTTAACCTACATAGTCAAAGTGCCTGCTAGGTAACCTAGACAGTTCAAATGACCACTAGGTTACCTACATAGTCCAAGTGCCCGTTCGTTAACCTACATAGTCCATGTGCCCGCTAGGTAACCAATATAGTCCAAATGCCCGCTAGGGGCCCTAATATTCCAAATGCCCGCTAGTTAACCTAGATAGTCCAAGTGCTCGCTAGTTAACCTAGATAGACCAAGTGCCCGCTAGGGAACCTATCTAGTCCAAGTACCCGATAGGAAACGTACATAGTCCAAGTGCCCGCTAGGTAACGTAGATAGTCCAAGTGCCCGCTAGGGAACGTACATAGTCCAAGTACCCGCTAGGTAACCTAGATAGTCCAAGTGCCCGCTAGTTAACATACATATTCCAAATGCCTGCTAGGTAACCTAGATAGTCCAAGTGCCCACTAGTTAACCTACATAGTCCAGGTTCCCCTAGGTAACCTAGATAGTCCAAGGGCCCGATAGGTAACCTACATTCTCCAAGTGCCCGATAGGGAACCTATATAGTCCAAGTGCCCGTTAGTTAACCTAGATAGACCAATTGCCCGCTAGGTAACCTAGATAGTCCAACAGCCCGGTACGTAACCTACATACTCCAAGTACCCGCTAGGTAACGTAGATAGTTCAAGTGCCAGCTAGGTAACCTAGATAGTCCAAGTGCCCGCTAGGTAACGTACAGAGTCTAAGTTCCCGCTAGGTAACCTAAATATTCCAAATGCCCGCTAGTTAACCTAGATAGTCCAAGTGCCTGCTAGTAAACCTACATAATCCATGGGCCCGCTAGTTAACCTACATAGTGTAAGGGCCTGCTAGTTAACCTAAATCGTCCAAGGGCCCGCTAGTTAACCTACATAGTCTAATTGCCCGATAGGGAACCTACATAATCCAATTGCCCGCTAGGGAACCTACATAGACCAAGTGCCCGTTAGGTAACCTAGATAGTCCAAATGCCCGCTATGGAACCCACATAGTCCAAGTGCCCGCTGGAGACTTACATAGTCCAAGGGCCCGCTAGGGAACCTACATAGTCCAAGTGCCCGTTAGTTAACGTAGATAGTCCAAGTGCCCGCTAGTTTACCTAGATAGTCCAACAGGCTGGTAGGTAACCTACATACTCCAAGTACCCGCTAGGTAACATAGATAGTTCAAGTGCCAGCTAGGTAACCTAGATAGTCCAAGTGCCCTCTAGGAAACCTACAAAGTCTAAGTTCCCGCTAGGTAATCTATATAGTCCAAATGACCGCTAGGGAGCCTACATAGTCCAAATGCTCGCTAGGTAACCTAGATAGTCTAAGGGCCCGCTAGGTATTCTACATAGTCCTAGTGCCCCCTAGTTAACCTACATTTTCCAAGTGCCCGATAGGGAACCTACATAGTCCATGTGCCTGCTAGGTAACCTACATAGTCCAAATGCCCTCTAGTTAACCTACATAGTCCATGTGCCCGATAGGGAACCTACATAATCCAAGTGCCCGCTAGGGAACCTACATAGTCCAAATGCCCGTTAGTTAACCTAGATAGTCCCAATGCCCGCTAGGTAACCTAGATAGTCCAACAGCCCGGTACGTAACCTACATACTCCAAGTACCCGCTAGGTAACGTAGATAGTTCAAGTGCCAGCTAGGTAACCTAGATAGTCCAAGTGCCCGCTACGTAACGTACAGAGTCTAAGTTCCCGCTAGGTAACCTAAATATTCCAAATGCCCGCTAGTTAACCTAGATAGTCCAAGTGCCCGCTAGATAACCTAGATAGTCCAAGTGCCTGCTAGTAAACCTACATAATCCATGTGCCCGCTAGTTAACCTACATAGTGCAAGGGCCCGCTAGTTAACGTAGATAGTCCAAGTGCCGCTAGTTAATCTACATAGTCCAAGGGCCCCCTAGTTAACCTACATAGTCCAAGTACCCGCTAGTTAACCTAGATCGTCCAAGTGCCCACTAGGTAACCTACATAGTCCAAGCGCCCGCTAGTTAACCTACATAGTCCAAGAGCCCGCTAGTTAACCTACATCGTCCAAAAGCTCCCTAGTTAACCTAGATCGTCCAAGTGCCCACTAGGTAACCTACATAGTCCAAGCGCCCGCTAGTTAACCTACATAGTCCAAGAGCTCGCTAGTTAACCTACATCGTCCAAAAGCTCCCTAGGTAACCTAGATAGACCAAGTGCCTGCTAGGTAACCTACATAGTGCAAGTGCTCGCTAGTTGACATAGATAGTCCAAGTGCCGGCTAGGGAACATACATAGTCCAATTGCCCGCTAGTTAACCTAGATATTTCAAGTACCCGCTAGGAAACCTAGATAGTACAAGGGCCCCCTAGTTAGCCTACATAGTCCAAGTGCCCGCTAGGTAACCTAGATAGTCCAAGTGCCTTTTCGGTAACCTAGATAGTCCAAGTGCCCTTTAGGGAACCTAGATAGTCCAAGGACCCGCAAGTAAACCTACATAGTCCAAGGGCCCGCTAGGTAACCTAGATAGTCCAAGTGTCCGCTTGATAACCTAGAGTCCATGTGCTCGCTAGTTAACCTAGATCGTCCAAGTGCCCGCAATGTAACCTAGATAGTCAAAGTGCCCGTTAGGTAACCTAGATAGTCCAAGTGCCCACAATGTAACCTAGATAGTCAAAGTGCCCATTAGGTAACCTAGATGGTCCAAGTGCCCGCTAGGTAACTTACATTGTCCAAGTTCCCGCTAGGTACACTAGATACTCAAAGTGCTCGTTACCTAACCTATATAGTCCAAGTGCCCGCTAGGCAACCTACATAGTCCAAGAGCCTGTTCGTTAACCTAGAAGTCCAAGTGCCCCCTAGGTAACCTAGACAGTCCAAGTGCCCGCTAGGTTACCTGCATATTCCAAGTGCCCATTCGTTAACCTAGATAGTCCAAGTACCCACTAGGTAACCTACATAGTCCAAGTGCCCGTTAGGTAACCTATATAGTCCAAGTGCCCGCTAGGTAACCTACATAGTCCAAGGGCCCGCTAGTTAACCTACATAGTCCAAGGGCTCACTTATTCACTTTGATAGTCCAAGTGCCCGCTAGTTAACCTAGATCTTCCAAGTGCCCGCTAGTTAACCTAGATTGTCCAAGTACCCGCTAGTTAACCTACATAGTCCAAGGGCCCACTAGTTAACCTAGATAGTCCAAGTGTCCTCTAGTCCACCTACATAGTCAAAGTGCCCGCTAGTTAACCTATATACCAAGTGCCCGCTATGTAACCTAGATATTCCAAGGGCACGCTAGTTAAACTATATCGTCCAAGTGCCCGCTAGGCAACCTAGATAGTCCAAGTGCCCGCTAAGGAACCTACATAGTCCAATTGCACGCTAGTTATTGTAGATAGTCCAAGTACCCGCTAGTTAACCTAGATAGTCCAAGTGCCTGCTAGGTAACCTACATAGTGCAAGTGTCCGCTAGTTAACCTACATATTCCAAGTGCCCGCTAGTTAACATAGATAGTCCAAGTGCCCGCTAGGGAACGTACATAGTCCAAGTGCCCGCTAGGTAACCTAGATACTGCAAGTGCCCGCTAGTTAACCTAGATAGTTCAAGTACCCTCTAGGTAACCTAGATTGTCCTAGGGCCACCTAGTTAGCCTACATAGCCCACGTGTCTGCTAGGTAACCTAGAGAGTCCAAGTACTGCTAGTTAATCTACATAGTCCAAGGGCCCGCTAGTTAACCTACATAGTCCTAGTGCCGCTAGGGAACCTAGATAGTCCAAGTGCCCGCTCTGGAACCTACATAGTCCAAGTGCCTGCTAGGGAACCTACATAGTCGAAGTGCCCGCTCTGGAACATACATATTCCAAGTGCCCGCTAGGGAATCTACGTAGTCCAAGGGCCCGCTAGTTAAGGTAGATAGTCCAAGTGCCGCTAGGTAATCTACATAGTCCAAAGGCCCGCTAGTTAACCTACATAGTCCAAGTACCCGCTAGTTAACCTAGATCGTCCAAGTGCCCGCGAGGTAACCTACATAGTCCAAGGGCCCGCTAGTTAACCTACATAGTCCAAGGGCCCGCTAGTTAACCTACATAGTCCAAGTGCCCGCTAGGTAACCTAGACAGTTCAAGTGACCACTAGGTTACCTACATAGTCCAAGTGCCCGTTCGTTAACCTACATAGTCCAAATGCCCGCTAGGTAACCAATATAGTCCAAATGCCCGCTAGGGGCCCTAATAGTCCAAATGCCCGCTAGGTAACCTACATAGTCCAAGGGACACTTTCTTTAACCTAGATAGTCCAAGTGCTCGCTAGTTAACCTAGATGTACCAAGTGTCCGCTAGGGAACCTATCTAGTCCAAGTACCCGCTAGGAATCCTACATAGTCCAAGTGCCCGCTAGGTAACATAGATAGTCCAAGTGCCCGCTAGGGTTATGTACATAGTCCAAGTGCTCGCTAGTTAACCTAAATAGTCCAAGTGTCCACTAGTTTACCTAGATAGACCAAGTGCCCGCTAGGGAACCTACCTAGTCGAAGTGACCGATAGGGAACCTACATAGTCCAAGTGCCCATTAGTTAACCTAGATAGTCCAATGCCTGCTACGTAACCTAGATAGTCCAACAGCCCGCTAGGTAACCTACATACTCAAAGAACCCGCTAGGCAACATAGATAGTTCAAGTGCCAGCTAGGTAACCTAGATAGTCCAAGTGCCCGCTAGGTAACCTACAAAGTCTAAGTGCCCGCTAGGTTATCTATAGAGTCCAAATGCCCGCTAGGGAACCTACATTGTTCAAGTACCCGCTAGGTAACCTAGATCGTCAAAGGGCCCCCTAGTTAGCCTACATAGTCCAAGTGCCCGCTAGGTAACCTAGATTGTCCAAGTTCCCGCTCGGTAGCCTAGACAGTCCAAGTGCCCTTTAGGGAACCTTGATAGTCCAAGGGCCCGCTAGTAAACCTACATAGTCCATGGGCCCGCTTGTTAACCTTCATAGTGCAAGTGTCCGCTACTTTACCTACATATTCCAAGTGCCCGCTAGTTAACCTACATAATCTAAGTGCCCGTTGGCGAACCTAGATAGTCCAAGGGCCCGCTAGTTGACCTACATAGTCCATGTGCCCGCTAGTTAACCTAGATAGTCCAAGTGCCTACTAGGTAACCTACATAGTGCAAGTGTCCGCTAGTTAACCTACATAGTCCAAGAGCCCGCTAGTTAACATAGATAGTCCAAGTGCCCGCTAGGGAACCCACATAGTCCAAGTACCCGCTAGGAAACCTAGATAGTTCAAGTACCCGCTAGGTAACCTAGATCGTCAAAGGGCCCCCTAGTTAGCCTACATAGTCCAAGTGCCCGCTAGGTAACCTAGATTGTCCAAGTGCCCGCTCGGTAACCTAGATAGTCCAAGTGCCCTTTAGGGAACCTAGATAGTGCAAGGGCCCGATAGTAAACCTACATAGTCCATGGGCCCACTAGTTAACCTTCATAGTGCAAGTGTCCGCTACTTAACCTACATATTCCAAGTTCCCGCTAGTTAACCTACATAATCTAAGTGTCCGTTGGCTAACCTAGATAGTCCAAAGGCCCGCTAGTTGACCTATATAGTCAAAGTGCCAGCTAGGTAACCTAGATAGTACAAGTGCCCGCTAGGGAACCTAGATAGTCCAAGTGCCTGTTACCTAACCTAGATAGTCCAAGTGGCGGCTAGGTAACCTACATAGTCCAAGTGCCCGTTCGTTAACCTAGATAATCCAAGTGCCCGTTCGTTAACCTAGATAATCCAAATGCCCACTAGCTAACCTAGACAGTCGAAGTGCCCGCTAGTTAACCTACATAGTCCAAGTGCCCGATAGGGAACCTACATAATCCAAGTGCCTGCCAGGCAACCTATATAATCCAAGTGCCCGTTAGTTAACCTAGATAGTCAAAGTGCCTGCTAGGTAACCTAGATAGTCCAAGTGCTCGCTAGGTAACCTACATAGTCCAAGAGCCCGCTTGGTAACATAAATA
Source organism: Tenrec ecaudatus (assembly GCF_050624435.1). Lineage (NCBI taxonomy): Eukaryota > Metazoa > Chordata > Mammalia > Afrosoricida > Tenrecidae > Tenrec > Tenrec ecaudatus. Next base: position 982,550 of record NW_027457627.1, read on the forward strand.
GTCCAAATGCCTGCTAGGGAAACTACATAGTCCAAGTGCCTGCTAGTAAACCTACATAATCCATGGGCCCGCTAGTTAACCTACATAGTACAAGGACCCGCTAGTTAACCTAGATCGTGCAAGTGTCCGCTAATTAACCTACATAGTCCAAGTGCCCGCTAGGGATCCTTCATAATCCAACTGCCTGCTAGGTAACCTAGATAGTCCAAGTGCCCGCTAGTTAACCTAGATAATCCCAGTGCCCGTTTGTTAACCTAGATAGTCCAAGTGCCCACTAGGGGACGTACATCGTCCAAGTGCCTGCTACGCAACCTAGATAGTCCAAGTGCCCGCTAGGTAACCTAGATAGTCCAAGTGCCCGTTACCTAACCTAGATAGTCCAAGTGCGCGCTAGGCAACCTACATAGTCCAAGTGCCCGTTCGTTAACCTAGAAGTCAAGAGCCCGCTATATAACCTAGACAGTCCAAGTGCCCGCTATGTAACCTAGACAGTACAATTGCCCGCTAGGTTACCTGCATATTCCAAGTGCCCGTTCGTTAACATAGATAGTCCAAGTGCCCGCTAGGGAACCTATACAGTCCAAGTGCTATCTAGGTAACCTAGATAGTCCAAGGGCCCGCTAGTTAACCTACATAGTCCAAGGGCTCGCTTGTTAACTTTGATAGTCCAAGTGCCCCTTAGTTAACCTAGATCATTCAAGTGCCCGCTAGTTAACCTAGATCGTCCAAGTACTGGCTAGTTAACCTACATAGTCCAAGGGCCCACTAGTTAACCTAGATTGTCAAAGTGTCCTCTAGTTAACCTACATAGTCCAAGTGCCCGCTAGGTAACCTACATAGTGCAAGTGTCTGCTAGGTAAACTACATAGTCCAAGTGCCCACTAGTTAACATAGATAGTCCAAGAGCCCGCTAGGTAACCTAGAGAGTGCAAATGCCCGCTAGTTAACCTATAATCCAAGTGCATGCTAGGTAACCTAGATATTCCAAGGGCCTGATAGTTAACCTACATAGTCTAAGTGCCCGCTAGGTAACCTACATAGTGCAAGTGTCCGCTAGTTAACCTACATAGTCCAAGCGCCCGCTAGTTAACCTAGATAGTCCAAGTGCCCACTAGGTAACCTATATAGTGCAAGTGTCCGCTAGTTAACCTAAGTAGTCCAAGGGCCCACTAGTTAACATACATAGTCCAAGTGCCCGGTAGTTAATTTACATAGTTCAAGTGTCCGTAGGGAACATACAGAGTCCAAGTGCCCGCCAGGGAACCTACATAGACCAAGTGCCCGCTAGTTAAACTACATAGTTAAAGGGCCTGCTAGTTAACCTACATAATTCAAGTACCCGCTAGTTAACCTAGATCGTCCAAGTGTCCGCAAATTAACCTACATAGTACAAGTGCCCGCTAGGGAACTTAGATATTCTAAGTGCCCGCTCTGGAACCTACATAGTCCAAGTGACTGCTAGGGAACCTACATAGTCTAAGTGCCCACTCTGGAACCTACATAGTCCAAGTGCCCGCTAGGGAACATACATAGTCCAAGTGCCCGCTAGGGAAGCTACGTAGTCCAAGTGCCCGCTAGGGAATCTACATAGTCCAAGGGCCCGCTAGGTAACGTAGATAGTCCAAGTGCTGCTAGTTAATCTACATAGTCCAAGGTCCCGCTAGTTAACCTACATAATCCAAGTACCCGCTAGTTAACCTAGATCGTCCAAGTGTCCGCTAGTTAACCTACATAGTCCAAGTGCCCGCAAGGGAACCTAGATAGTCCAAGTGCCCGCTCTGGAACCTACATTGTCCAAGTGACCGCTAGGGAATCTACATAATCCAAGTGCCCGCTAGTTAACCTACATAATCCAAGTGCCTGCTAGTAAACCTACATAATCCATGGGCCCGCTATTAACCTACATAGTGCAAGGGCCCGCTAGTTAACCTAGATCGTGCAAGTGTCCGCTAGTTAGCATATATAGTCCAAGTGCACGCTAGTAAACCTAGATAGTCCAAGTGCCCGCTAGTTAACCTAGATAGTCCAAGTGCCTGCTAAGTAACCTACATAGGGCAAGTGTCCGCTAGTTAACCTACATATTCCAAGTGCCCGCTAGGGAACGTACATAGTCCAAGTGCCTGCTAGTTAACCTAGATAGTTCAAGTACCAGCTAGGTAACCTAGATAGTCCAAGTGCCTTTTCGGTAACTTAGATAGTCCAAGTGCCCTTTAGGGAACCTAGATAGTCCAAGGGCCCGCAAGTAAACGTACATAATCCATGGGCCCGCTAGTAAACCTACATATTCCAAGTGTCCGCTAGTTAATCTACATAATCTAAGTGCCCGTTAGCTAACCTAGGTAGTCCAAGGGCCCGCTAGTTGACCTACATAGTCCAAGGGCCAGCTAGGTAACCTAGGTAGTACATGCCCGCTAGGGAACCTCAATTGTCCAAGTGCCTGTTAGCTAACCTAGATAGTCCAAGTGGCGACTAGGTAACCTACATAGTACAAGTGCACGTTCGTTAACCTAGATAAACCAAGTGCCTATTAGGGAACCTACACAGTCCAAGTGCCCGCTAGTTAACCTACATAGTCCAAGTGCCTGATAGGGAACCTACATAATCCAAGTGCCCGCTAGGGAACCTACATTGTCCAAGTGCACGCTAGGCAACCTACATAGTCCAAGTGCCCGTTAGTTAACCTAGAGAGTCAAAGTGCCTGCTAGGTAACCTAGATATTCCAAGTGCCCGCTTGGTAACCTAAATAGTCCAAATGCCCGCTAGGGAAATTACATAGTCCAAGTGCCCCCTAGTTAACCTAGATAGTCCAAGTGCCTGCTAGTAAACCTACATAATCCATGGGCCCGCTAGTTAACCTACATAGTGCAAGCGCCCGCTAGTTAACCTAGATCGATCAAGTGTCCGCTAGTTAACCTACATAGTCCAAGGGCTCGCTTGTTAACTTTGATAGTCCAAGTGCCCTTTAGTTAACCTAGATGGTTCAAGTTCCCGCTAGTTAACCTAGATCGTCCAAGTACTGGCTAGTTAACCTACATAGTCCAAGGGCCCACTAGTTAACCTAGATTGTCCAAGTGTCATCTAGTTAACCTACATAGTCCAAGTGCCCGCTAGGTAACCTACATAGTGCAAGTGTCTGCTAGGTAAACTACATAGTCCAAGTGCCCACTAGATAACAAAGATAGTCCAAGTGCCCGCTAGGTAACCTAGAGAGTGCAAATGCCCGCTACTTAACCTACATAGTCCAAGTGCCTGCTACGTAACCTAGATAGTCCAAGGGCCTGCTAGTTAACCTACATAGTCCAAGTGCCCACTAGGTAACATACATAGTGCAAGTGTCCGCTAGTTAACGTACATAGTCCAAGCGCCCGCTAGTTAACCTAGATAGTCCAAGTGCCCGCTAGGTAACCTACATAGTGCAAGTGTCTGCTAGTTAACCTAAGTAGTCCAAGGGCCCACTAGTTAACATACATAGTCCAAGTGCCCGGTAGTTAACTTACATAGTCAAAGTGTCCGTAGGGAACATACATAGTCCAAGTGCCCGCTAGGGAACATACATAGTCCAAGTGACCGCTAGGGAACCTACGTAGTCCAAGTGCCCGCTAGGGAATCTACATAGTCCAAGGGCCCGCTAGGTAACGTAGATAGTCCAAGTGCTGCTAGTTAATCTACATAGTCCAAGGGCCCGCTAGTTAACCTACATAATCCAAGTACTCACTAGTTAACCTAGATCGTCCAAGTGTCCGCTAGTTAACCTACATAGTCCAAGTGCCCGCAAGGGAACCTAGATAGTCCAAGTGCCCGCTCTGGAACCTACATAGTCCAAGTGCCCGCTAGGGAATCTACATAGTCGAAGTGCCCGCTCTGGAACATACATAGTGCAAGTGCCGCTAGTTAATCTACATAGTCCAAGGGCCCGCTAGTTATCCTACATAGTCCAAGTACCCGCTAGTTAACCTAGATCGTCCAAGTGCACGCTAATTAACCTACATAGTCCAAGGGCCCGCTAGTTAACCTACATAGTCCAAGGACCCGCTAGTTAACCTACATCGTCCCAGTGCCCGCTAGGAAACCTAGATAGTGCAAGTGCCCGCTAGTTAACCCAGATAGTTCAAGTACCCGCTAGGTAACCTAGATCGTCCAAGGGCCCCCTAGTTAGCCTACATAGTCCAAGTGCCTGCTAGGTAACCTAGATAGTCCAAGTGCCCGTTCGGTAACCTAGATAGTCCAAGTGCCCTTTAGTGAACCTAGATAGTCCAAGTGCCCGCTAGGGAATCTAGATAATCCAAGTGCCTGTTAGCTAACCTAGATAGTCCAAGTGGCGGCTAGGTAACCTACATAGTCCAAGTGCCCGTTCGTTAACCTAGATAATCCAAGTGCCCGCTAGGTAACCTAGACAGTCCAAGTGCCCGCTAGTTAACCTACATAGTCCAAGTGCCCGATAAGGAACCTACATAATCCAAATGCCCGCTAGACAACCTACATACTCCAAGTGCCCATAGTTAACCTAGATAGTCAAAGTGCCTGCTAGGTAACCTAGATAGTCCAAGTGCCCGCTATGTAACCTACATAGTCCAAGGGCCCGCTAGGTAACCTAAAAAGTCCAAATGCCTGCTAGGGAAACTACATAATCCAAGTGCCCGCTAGTTAACCTACATAGTCCAAGTGCCTGCTAGTAAACCTACATAATCCATGGGCCCGCTAGTTAACCTACATAGTGCAAGGGCCCGCTAGTTAACCTAGATCGTGCAAGTGTCCGCTAGTTAGCCTATATAGTCCAAGTGCCTGCTAGTTAACCTATATACCAAGTGTCCGCTACGTAACCTACATAGTCCAAGTGCACGCTAGTTAACCTAGGTAGTCCAAGTGCCCGCTAGTTAACCTAGATAGTCCAAGTGCCTGCTAAGTAACCTACATAGGGCAAGTGTCCGCTAGTTAACCTACATATTCCAAGTGCCCGCTAGGGAACGTACATAGTCCAAGTGCCTGCTAGTTAACCTAGATAGTTCAAGTACCCGCTAGGTAACCTAGATAGTCCAAGTGCGTTTTCGGTAACCTAGATAGTCCAAGTGCCCTTTAGGTAACCTAGACAGTCCAAGGACCCGCAAGTAAACGTACATAGTCCATGGGCCCGCAGGTTACCTACATATTCCAAGTGTCCGCTAGTTAACCTACATAATCTAAGTGCCCGTTAGCTAACTTAGATAGTCCAAGGGCCCGCTAGTTGACCTACATAGTGCAAAGGCCAGCTAGGTAACCTAGGCAGTAAAAGTGCCCGCTAGGGAACCTCAATTGTCCAAGTGCCTGTTAGCTAACCTAGATAGTCCAAGTGGCGGCTAGGTAACCTACATAGTCCAAATGCCCGTTCGTTAACCTAGATAATCCAAGTGCCCGCTAGGTAACCTAGACAGTCCAAGTGCCCGCTAGTTAACCTACATAGTCCAAGTGCCCGATAAGGAACCTACATAATCCAAATGCCCGCTAGGCAACCTACATACTCCAAGTGCCCACAGTTAACCTAGATAGTCAAAGTCCCTGCTAGGTAACCTAGATAGTCCAAGTGCCCGCTATGTAACCTACATAGTCCAAGTGCCCGCTAGGTAACCTAAATAGTCCAAATGCCTGCTAGGGAAACTACATAATCCAAGTGCCCGCTAGTTAACCAACATAGTCCAAGTGCCTGCTAGTAAACCTACATAATCCATGGGCTCGCTAGTTAACCTACATAGTGTAAGGGCCCGCTAGTTAACCTAGATCGTGCAATTGTCCGCTAGTTAGGCTATATAGTCCAATTGCCCGCTAGTCAACCTATATACCAAGTGTCCGCTACGTAACCTACATAGTCCAAGTGCACGCTAGTTAACCTAGATAGTCCAAGTGCCCGCTAGTTAACCTAGATAGTCCATGTGCCTGCTAAGTAACCTACATAGGGCAAGTGTCCGCTAGTTAACCTACATATTCCAAGTGCCCGCTAGGGAACGTACATAGTCCAAGTGCCTGCTAGTTAACCTAGATAGTTCAAGTACCCGCTAGGTAACCTAGATAGTCCAAGTGCCTTTTCGGTAACCTAGATAGTCCAAGTGCCCTTTAGGTAACCTAGATAGTCCAAGGACCCGCAAGTAAACGTACATAGTCCATGGGCCCGCTAGTTAACCTACATATTCCAAGTGTCCGCTAGTTAACCTACATAATCTAAGTGCCCGTTAGCTAACCTAGATAGTCCAAGGGCCCGCTAGTTGACCTACATAGTCCAAGGGCCAGCTAGGTAACCTAGGTAGTAAAAGTGCCCGCAAGGGAACCGCAATTGTCCAAGTGCCTGTTAGCTAACCTAGATAGTCCAAGTGGCGGCTAGGTAACCTACATAGTCCAAGTGCCCGTTCGTTAACCTAGATAAACCAAGTGCCCATTAGGGAACCTACATAGTCCAAGTGCCCGCTAGTTAACCTACATAGTCCAAGTGCCTGATAGGGAACCTACATAATCCAAGTGCCCGCTAGGGAACCTACATAGTCCAAGTGCCTGCTAGGCAACCTACATAGTCCAAGTGCCCGTTAGTTAACCTAGAGAGTCAAAGTGCCTGCTAGGTAACCTAGATAGTCCAAGTGCCCGCTTGATTACCTAAATAGTCCATATGCCCGCTAGGGAAACTACATAGTCCAAGTGCCCGCTAGTTAACCTAGATAGTCCAAGTGCCTGCTAGTTAACCTAGATAGTTCAAGTACCCGCTAGGTAACCTAGATAGTCCAAGTGCGTTTTCGGTAACCTAGATAGTCCAAGTGCCCTTTAGGTAACCTAGACAGTCCAAGGACCCGCAAGTAAACGTACATAGTCCATGGGCCCGCAGGTTACCTACATATTCCAAGTGTCCGCTAGTTAACCTACATAATCTAAGTGCCCGTTAGCTAACTTAGATAGTCCAAGGGCCCGCTAGTTGACCTACATAGTGCAAAGGCCAGCTAGGTAACCTAGGCAGTAAAAGTGCCCGCTAGGGAACCTCAATTGTCCAAGTGCCTGTTAGCTAACCTAGATAGTCCAAGTGGCGGCTAGGTAACCTACATAGTCCAAATGCCCGTTCGTTAACCTAGATAATCCAAGTGCCCGCTAGGTAACCTAGACAGTCCAAGTGCCCGCTAGTTAACCTACATAGTCCAAGTGCCCGATAAGGAACCTACATAATCCAAATGCCCGCTAGGCAACCTACATACTCCAAGTGCCCACAGTTAACCTAGATAGTCAAAGTCCCTGCTAGGTAACCTAGATAGTCCAAGTGCCCGCTATGTAACCTACATAGTCCAAGTGCCCGCTAGGTAACCTAAATAGTCCAAATGCCTGCTAGGGAAACTACATAATCCAAGTGCCCGCTAGTTAACCAACATAGTCCAAGTGCCTGCTAGTAAACCTACATAATCCATGGGCTCGCTAGTTAACCTACATAGTGTAAGGGCCCGCTAGTTAACCTAGATCGTGCAATTGTCCGCTAGTTAGGCTATATAGTCCAATTGCCCGCTAGTCAACCTATATACCAAGTGTCCGCTACGTAACCTACATAGTCCAAGTGCACGCTAGTTAACCTAGATAGTCCAAGTGCCCGCTAGTTAACCTAGATAGTCCATGTGCCTGCTAAGTAACCTACATAGGGCAAGTGTCCGCTAGTTAACCTACATATTCCAAGTGCCCGCTAGGGAACGTACATAGTCCAAGTGCCTGCTAGTTAACCTAGATAGTTCAAGTACCCGCTAGGTAACCTAGATAGTCCAAGTGCCTTTTCGGTAACCTAGATAGTCCAAGTGCCCTTTAGGTAACCTAGATAGTCCAAGGACCCGCAAGTAAACGTACATAGTCCATGGGCCCGCTAGTTAACCTACATATTCCAAGTGTCCGCTAGTTAACCTACATAATCTAAGTGCCCGTTAGCTAACCTAGATAGTCCAAGGGCCCGCTAGTTGACCTACATAGTCCAAGGGCCAGCTAGGTAACCTAGGTAGTAAAAGTGCCCGCAAGGGAACCGCAATTGTCCAAGTGCCTGTTAGCTAACCTAGATAGTCCAAGTGGCGGCTAGGTAACCTACATAGTCCAAGTGCCCGTTCGTTAACCTAGATAAACCAAGTGCCCATTAGGGAACCTACATAGTCCAAGTGCCCGCTAGTTAACCTACATAGTCCAAGTGCCTGATAGGGAACCTACATAATCCAAGTGCCCGCTAGGGAACCTACATAGTCCAAGTGCCTGCTAGGCAACCTACATAGTCCAAGTGCCCGTTAGTTAACCTAGAGAGTCAAAGTGCCTGCTAGGTAACCTAGATAGTCCAAGTGCCCGCTTGATTACCTAAATAGTCCATATGCCCGCTAGGGAAACTACATAGTCCAAGTGCCCGCTAGTTAACCTAGATAGTCCAAGTGCCTGCTAGTAAACCTACATAATCCATGGGCCCGCTAGTTAACCTACATAGTGCAATGGCCCGCTAGTTAACCTAGATCGAGCAAGTGTCCGCTAGTTAACCTACATAGTCCAAGGGCTCGCTTGTTAACTTTGATAGTCCAAGTGCCTCTTAGTTAACCTAGATCGTTCAAGTGCCCGCTAGTTAACCTAGATCGTCCAAGTACTGGCTAGTTAACCTACATAGTCCAAGGGCCTACTAGTTAACCTAGATTGTCCAAGTGTCCTCTAGTTAACCTACATAGTCCAAGTGCCCGCTAGGGAGCCTTCATAATCCAACTGCCTGCTAGGTAACCTAGATAGTCCAAGTGCCCGCTAGTTAACCTAGATAGTCCTAGTGCCGGTTTGTTAACCTAGATAGTCCAAGTGCCCACTAGGGGACGTACATAATCCAAGTGCCTGCTACGCAACCTAGATAGTCCAAGTGCCCGCTAGGTAACCTAGATAGTCCAAGTGCCCGTTACCTAACCTAGATAATCCAAGTGCCCGCTAGGTAACCTACATAGTCCAAGTGCCCGTTCGTTAACCTAGAAGTCCAAGAGCCCGCTATGTAACCTAGACAGTCCAAGTGCCCGCTATGTAACCTAGACAGTCCAAGTGCCTGCTAGGTTACCTGAATAGTCCAAGTGCCCTTTCATTAACATAGGTAGTCCAAGTGCCCGCTAGGGAACCTATATAGTCCAAATGCCCGCTAGGTTATCTACATAGTCCAAGGGCCCGCTAGTTAACGTAGATTGTCCAAGTGCCGCTAGTTATTCTGCATAGTTCAAGGGCCCACTAGTTAACCTACATAGTACAAGTACCTGCTAAAAAACCTAGATAGTCCAAGTGCACGCTAGTTAACCTAGATAGTCCAAGTGCCCTCTAGTTAACCTAGATAGTCCAAGTGCCCGCTAAGAAACCTAGATAGTCCAAGTGCCCGTTACCTAACCTAGATAGTCCAATTGCCCGCTATGCAACATACATAGTCCAAGTGCCCGTTCGTTAACCTAGAAGTCCAAGTGCCCGCTAGGTAACCTAGACTCTCCAAGTGCCCGCTAGGTTACCTACATAGTCCAAATGCCCGTTCGGTAACCTACATAGTGCAAGTGCCCGGTAGTTAACCAACATAGTCCAAGTGCCCACTAGGTAACCTAGATAGTCCAAGGGCCCGCTAGTTAACCTACATAGTCCAAGTGCCCGGGAGTTAACTTACATAGTTCAAGTGTCCGTAGGGAACATACAGAGTCCAAGTGCCCGCTAGGGAACCTAAATAGTCCAAGTGCCCGCTAGTTAATCTACATAGTTCAAGGGCCCGCTAGCTAACCTACATAATCCAAGTACCCGCTAGTTAACCTAGATCGTCCAATTGTCCGCTAATTAACCTACATAGTCAAGTGCCCGCTAGGGAACTTAGATAGTCTAAGTGGCCGCTCTGGAACCTACATAGTCAAGTGCTTGCTAGGGAACCTACATACTCCAAGGGCCTGCTAGTTAACGTAGATAGTCCAAGTGCCACTAGTTAATCTACATAGTCCAAGGGCCCGCTAGTTAACCTACATAGTCCAAGTACCCGCTAGTTAACCTAGATCGTCCAAGTGCCCACTAGGTAACCTACATAGTCCAAGGGCCCACTAGTTAACCTACATAGTCCAAGGGCCCGCTAGTTAACCTACATCGTCCGGGGCCCGCTAGTTAACCTAGATAGTCCAAGTGCCCGCTAGTTAACCTACATAGTCCAAGTGCCCGCTAGGTAACCTAGACATTTCAAGTGACCACTAGGTTACCTACATAGTCCAAGTGCCCGTTCATTAACCTACATAGTCCAAGTGCCCGCTAGGTAACCAATATAGCCAAATGCCCGCTAGGGGCCATAATAGTCCATATGCCCGCTAGTTAACGTAGATAGTCCAAGTGCTCGCTAGTTAACCTAGATAGACCAAGTGCCCGCTAGGGAACCTATCTAGTCCAAGTACCCGCTAGGAAACGTACATAGTCCAAGTGCCCGCTAGGTAACGTACATAGTCCAAGTGCCCCGCTAGGTAACGTAGATAGTCCAAGTGCCCGCTAGGGAACGTACATAGTCCAAGTGCCTGCCAGGTAACCTAGATAGTCCAAGTGCCCACTAGTTAACCTACATAGTCCAGGTTCCCCCTAGGTAACCTAGATAGTCCAAGGGCCCGCTAGGTAACCTACATAGTCATAGTGCCCCCTAGTTAACCTACATTCTCCAAGTGCCCGATAGGGAACCTACATAGTCCAAGTGCCCGCTAGGTAACCTACATAGTCCAAATGCCCTCTAGTTAATCTACATAGTCCAAGTGCCCGATAGGGAACCTACATAATCCAAGTGCCCGCTAGGGAACCTACATAGTCCAAGTGCCCGTTAGGTAACCTAGATAGTCCAAATGCCCACCAGGAAACCCACATAGTCCAAGTGCCCGCTAGGGAACTTACATAGTCCAAGGGCCCGCTAGGGAATCTACACAGTCCAAGTGCCCATTAGTTAACCTAGATAGTCCAAGTCCCCGCTTGGTAACCTAGATAGTCCAACAGCCCGCTAGGTAACCTACATAATCTAAAAACCCGCTATAACGTAGATAGTTCAAGTGCCAGCTAGGTAACCTAGATAGCCCATGTGCCGCTAGGAAATCTACAAAGTCAAAGTGGCCGCTAGGTTATCTATATAGTCCAAATGCCAGCTAGGGAATCTACATAGTCCAAGGGCCCGCTAGTTAATATAGATAGTCCAAGTGCCGCTAGTTATTCTACATAGTTCAAGGGCCCACTAGTTAACCTACATAGTACAAGTACCCGCTAAGAAACCTAGATAGTCCAAGTGCACGCTAGTTAGCCTAGATAGTCCAAGTGCCCTCTAGTTAACCAAGATCGTCCAAGTGCCCGCTAAGAAACTTAGATAGTCCAAGTGCCCGTTACCTAACCTAGATAGTTCAATTGCCCGCTATGCAACATACATAGTCCAAGTGCCCGTACGTACGTTAACCTAGAAGTCCAAGTGCCCGCTAGGTAACCTAGACTCTCCAAGTGCCCGCTAGGTTACCTACATAGTCCAAGTGCCCGTTTGGTAACCTAGATAGTGCAAGTGCCCGGTAGTTAACATACATAGTTCAAGTGCCCGCTAGGTAACCTAGATAGTCCAAGGGCCCGCTAGTTAACCTACATAGTCGAAGGGCTCATTTGTTAACTTTGATAGTCCAAGTGCCCGCTAGTTAACCTATCTCGTCCAAGTGCCCACTAGGTAACCTACATAGTCCAAGTGCCCTCTAGGTAACCTATATAGTCCAAGTGCCCGCTTGTTAACCTACATAGTCCAAGGGCTCACTTGATAACTTTGATAGTCCAAGGGCCCGCTAGTTAACCTAGATCGTCCAAGTGCCCGCTAGTTAACCTAGATTGTCCATGTGCCCGCTAGTTAACCTATATAGTCCAAGGGCCCACTAGTTACCATAGATAGTCCAAGTGTCCTCTAGTTAACCTACATAGTCCAAGTGCCCGCTAGTTATCCTATACACCAAGTGCCCGCTACGTATCCTAGATAGTCCAAGGGCACGCTAGTTAACCTACATAGTCCATGTGTCCGCTAGGCAACCTAGATAGTCCAAGTGCCTGCTAGGTAACCTACATAGTGCAAGTGTCCACTAGTTAACCTACATATTCCACGTGCCCGCTAGTTAACATAGATAGTCCAAGTGGCCGCTAGGGAACTTACATAGTCCACGTGCCCGCTGGTAACCTAGATAGTGCAAGTGCCCGCTACTTAACCTAGATAGTTCAAGTACCCGCTAGGCAACCTAGATCGTCCAAGGGCCCCCTAGTTAGCCTACATAGTCCAAGTGCCCGCTAGGTAACCTAGATAGTCCATGTGCCCGTTCGGTAACCTAGATAGTCCAAGTGCCCTTTAGGGAACTTAGATAGTCCCAGGGCCCGCTAGTAAACCTACATAGTCCATGGGCCCGCTAATTAACCTACATAGTGCAAGTGTACGCTAATTAACCTACATATTCCAAGTGCCCGCTATTTAACCTACATAATCTAAGTGCCAGCTAGGTAACCTAGATAGTACAAGTGCTCGCTAGGGAATCTAGATAGTCCAAGTGCCTCTTAGCTAACATAGATAGTCCAAGTGGCGGATAGGTAACCTACATAGTCCAAGTGCCCGTTCGTTAACCTAGATAATCCAAGTGCCCGCTAGGTAACCAGGACAGTCCAAGTGTCCGCTAGTACACCTACATAGTCCAAGTGCCCGCTAGGCAACCTACATACTCCAAGTGCCCGTTAGTTAACCTAGGTAGTCAAAGTGCCTGCTAGGTAACCTAGATAGTCCAAGTGCCCGCTAGGTAACGTTCATAGTCCAAGTGCCCGCTAGGTAACCTAAATAGTCCAAATGCCTGCTAGGAAAACTACATAGTCCATGTGCCCGCTAGTTAACCTAGATAGTCCAAGTGCATGCTAGTAAACCTACGTAATCCATGGGCCCGCTAGTTAACCTACATTGTGCAAGGGCCCGCTAGTTAACCTAGATCGTGCAAGTGTCCGCTAGTTAGCCTATATACTCCAAGTGCCCGCTAGTTAACCTATATAACAAATGCCCGCTACGTAACCTAGATAGTCCAAGGGCACGCTTGTTAACCTACATAGTACAAGTGCCCGTTAGGCAACCTAGATAGTCCAAGTGCCCGCTAAGGAACCTACATAGTCCAAGTGCACGCTAGTTAACCTAGATAGTCCAAGTGCCCGCTATTTAACCTAGATAGTGCAAGTGCCTGCTAGGTAACCTACATAGTGCAAGTGTCCGCTAGTTAACCTACATATTACAAGTGCCCGCTAGTTAACATAGATAGTCCAAGTGCCGACTAGGGAAAGTACATAGTCCAAGTGCCCGCTAGTTAACCTAGATAGTTCAAGTACCCGCTAGGTAACCTACATAGTCCATGTGTCCGCTAGGTAACCTAGATAGTCCAAATGCCTTTTCGGTAATCTAGATAGTCCAAGTGCCCTTTAGGGAACCTAGATAGTTCAAGGGCCCGCAAGTAAACCTACATAGTCCATGGGCCCGCTAGTTAACCTACATATTCCAAGTGCCCGCTAGTTAACCTACATAATTTAAGTGCCCGTTAGCTAACCTAGATAGTCCAAGGGCCCGCTAGTTGACCTACATAGTCCAAGGGCCAGCTAGGTATCCTAGATAGTACAAGTGCTCGCTAGGGAACCTCAATAGTCCAAGTGCCTGTTAGCTAACTTAGATAGTCCAAGTGGCGGCTAGGTAACCAACATAGTCCATGTGCCTGCTAGGCAACCTACATAGTCCTAGTGCCCGTTAGTTAACCTAGATAGTCAAAGTGCCTGCTAGGTAACCTACATAGTGTAAGTGTCCGCTAGTTAACCTACATAGTCCAAGCGCCCGCTAGTTAACCTAGATAGTCCAAGTGTCCGCTAGGTAACCTACATAGTGCAAGTGTCCACTAGTTAACCTAAGTAGTCCAAGGGCCCGCTAGTTAACATACATAGTCCAAGTACCTGGTAGTTAACTTACATAGTTCCAGTGTCCGTAGGGAACATACATAGTCCATGTGCCCGCTAGGGAACATACATAGTCCAAGTGCCCGCTAGGGAAGCTACGTAGTCCAAGTGCCCGCTAGGGAATCTACATAGTCCAAGAACCCGCTAGTTAACGTATATAGTCCAAGTGCTGCTAGTTAATCTACATAGTCCAAGGGCCCGCTAGTTAACCTACATAATCCAAGCACCCTCTAGTTAACCTAGATCGTCCAAGTGTCCGCTAGTTAACCTACATAGTCCAAGTGCCCGCAAGGGAACCTAGATAGTCCAAGTGCCCGCTCTGGAACCTACATAGTCCAAGTGCCTGCTAGGGAACCTACATAGTCGAAGTGCCCGCTCTGGAACATACATAGTCCAAGTGCCCGCTAGGGAATCTACATAGTCCAAGGTCCCGCTAGTTAACATAGATAGTCCAAGTGCCGCTAGTTAATCTACATAGTCCAAAGGCCCGCTAGTTAACCTACATAGTCCAAGTACCCGCTAGTTAACCTAGATCGTCCAAGTGCACGCTAGTTAACCTACATAGTCCAAGGGCCCGCTAGTTAACCTAGATAGTTCAAGTACCCGCTAGGTAACCTAGATCGTCCAAGGGCCCCCTAGTTAGCCTACATAGTCCAAGTGCCCGCTAGGTAACCTAGATAGTCCAAGTGCCCGTTCGGTAACCTAGATAGTGCAAGTGCCCTTTAGGGAACCTAGATAGTCCAAGGGCCCGCTAGTAAACCTACATAGTTTATGGGCCCGCTAGATAACCTACATAGTCCAAGTGTCCGCTAGTTAACCTACATATTCCAAGTGCCCGCTATTTAACCTACATAATCTAAGTGCCAGCTAGGTAACCTAGACAGTACAAGTGCGCGCTAGGGAATCTAGATAGTCCAAGTGCCTGTTAGCTAACCTAGATAATCCAAGTGCCCGCTAGGTAACCTAGACAGTCCAAGTGCCCGCTAGTTAACCTACATAGTCCAAGTGCCCGCTAGGCAATCTACATACTCCAAGTGCCCGTTAGTTAACCTAGATAGTCAAAGTGCCTGCTAGGTAACCTAGATAGTCCAAGTGCCCGCTATGTAACCTACATAGTCCAAATTCCCGCTAGGTAACCTAAATAGTCCAAATGCCTGCTAGGGAAACTACATAGTCCAAGTGCCCGCTAGTTAACCTAGATAGTCCAAGTGCCCGCTAGTTAATCTAGATAGTCCAAGTTCCCGCTAGGGAACGTACATAGTCCAAGTGCCCGCTAGTTAACCTAGATAGTTCAAGTACCCGCTAGGTAACCTAGATAGTCCAAGGGCCCCCTAGTTAGCCTACATAATCCAAGTGCCCGCTAAGTAACCTAGATAGTCCAAGTGCCTTTTTGGTAACCTAGATAGTCCAAGTGACCTTTAGGGAACCTAGATAGTTCAAGGGCTCGCAAGTAAACCTACATAGTCCATGGGCCCGCTAGTTAACCTACATATTCCAAGGGCCCGCTAGTTAACCTACATAATTTAAGTGCCCGTTAGCTAACATAGATAGTCCAAGGGCCCGCTAGTTGACCTACATAGTCCAAGGGCCAGCTAGGTATCCTAGATAATACAAGTGCTCGCTAGGGAACCTCAATAGTCCAAGTGCCTGTTAGCTAACCTAGATAGTCCAAGTGGGGGCTAGGTAACCTACATAGTCCATGTGCCTGCTAGGCAACCTACATAGTCCAAGTGCCCGTTAGTTAACCTAGATAGTCAAAGTGCATGCTAGGTAACCTAGATAGTCCAAGTGCTCGCTAGGTAACCTACATAGTCCAAGTGCCCGCTTGGTAACCTAAATAGTCCAAATGCCCGCTAGGGAACCTACATAGTCCAAGTGCCCGCTAGTTAACCTAGATATTCCAAGTGCCTGCTAGTAAACCTACATAATCCATGGGCCCGCTAGTTAACCTACATAGTGCAAGGACCCGCTAGTTAACCTAGATCGTGCAAGTGTCCGCTAATTAACCTACATAGTCCAAGTGCCCGCTAGGGATCCTTCATAATCCAACTGCCTGCTAGGTAACCTAGATAGTCCAAGTGCCCGCTAGTTAACCTAGATAGTCCTAGTGTCCTTTTGTTAACCTAGATAGTCCAAGTGCCCACTAGGGGACGTTCATAGTCCAAGTGCCTGCTACGCAAGCTAGATAGTCCAAGTGCCCGCTAGGTAACCTAGATAGTCCAAGTGCCCGTTCGTTCACCTAGAAGTCCAAGAGCCCGCTATTTAACCTAGAGAGTCCAAGTGCCCGCTATGTAACCTTGACAGTACAAGTGCCCGCTAGGTTACCTGCATAATCCAAGTGCCCGTTCGTTAACACAGATAGTCCAAGTGCCCGCTAGGGAACCTATATAGTCCAAGTGCTATCTAGGTAACCTAGATAGTCCAAGGGCCCGCTAGTTAACCTACATAGTCCAAGGGCTCGCTTGTTAACTTTGATAGTCCAAGTGCCCCTTAGTTAAACTAGATCGTTCAAGTGCCCGCTAGGTAACCTACATAGTGCAAGTGTCTGCTAGGTTAACTACATAGTCCAAGTGCCCGCTAGTTAACATAGATAGTCTAAGTGCCCGCTAGGGAAGGTACATACTCCAAATGCCCGCTAGGTAACCTACATAGTCCAAGTGCCTGCTAGGTAACCTAGATAGTCCAAGGGCCTGCTAGTTAACCTACATAGTCCAAGTGCCCGCTAGGTAACCTACATAGTCCAAGCGCCCGCTAGTTAACCTAGATAGTCCAAGTGTCCGCTAGGTAACCTACATAGTGCAAGTGTCCACTAGTTAACCTAAGTAGTCCAAGGGCCCGCTAGTTAACATACATAGTCCAAGTACCTGGTAGTTAACTTACATAGTTCCAGTGTCCGTAGGGAACATACATAGTCCAAGTGCCCGCTAGGGAACATACATAGTCCAAGTGCCCGCTAGGGAAGCTACGTAGTCCAAGTGCCCGCTAGGGAATCTACATAGTCCAAGAACCCGCTAGTTAACGTAGATAGTCCAAGTGCCGCTAGTTAATCTACATAGTCCAAGGGCCCGCTAGTTAACCTACATAATCCAAGTACCCTCTAGTTAACCTAGATCGTCCAAGTGTCCGCTAGTTAACCTACATAGTCCAAGTGCCCGCAAGGGAACCTAGAAAGTCCAAGTGCCCGCTCTGGAACCTACATAGTCCAAGTGCCTGCTAGGGAACCTACATAGTCGAAGTGCCCGCTCTGGAACATACATAGTCCAAGTGCCCGCTAGGGAATCTACATAGTCCAAGGTCCCGCTAGTTAACATAGATAGTCCAAGTGCCGCTAGTTAATCTACATAGTCCAAAGGCCCGCTAGTTAACCTACATAGTCCAAGTACCCGCTAGTTAACCTAGATCGTCCAAGTGCACGCTAGTTAACCTACATAGTCCAAGGGCCCGCTAGTTAACCTACATAGTCCAAGGGCCCGCTAGTTAACCTACATCGTCCCAGTGCCCGCGAGGAAACCTAGATAGTCCAAGTGCCCGCTAGTTAACCTAGATAGTTCAAGTACCCGCTAGGTAACCTAGATCGTCCAAGGGCCCCCTAGTTAGCCTACATAGTCCAAGTGCCCGCTAGGTAACCAAGATAGTCCAAGTGCCCGTTCAGTAACCTAGATAGTGCAAGTGCCCTTTAGGGAACCTAGATAGTCCAAGGGCCCGCTAGTAAACCTACATAGTTTATGGGCCCGCTAGATAACCTACATAGTCCAAGTGTCCGCTAGTTAACCTACATATTCCAAGTGCCCGCTATTTAACCTACATAATCTAAGTGCCAGCTAGGTAACCTAGACAGTACAAGTGCGCGCTAGGGAATCTAGATAGTCCAAGTGCCTGTTAGCTAACCTAGATAATCCAAGTGCCCGCTAGGTAACCTAGACAGTCCAAGTGCCCGCTAGTTAACCTACATAGTCCAAGTGCCCGATAGGGAACCTACATAATCCAAGTGCCCGCTAGGCAACCTACATACTCCAAGTGCCCGTCAGTTAACCTAGATAGTCAAAGTTCCTGCTAGGTAACCTAGATAGTCCAAGTGCCCGCTATGTAACCTACATAGTCCAAATTCCCGCTAGGTAACCTAAATAGTCCAAATGCCTGCTAGGGAAACTACATAGTCCAAGTGCCCGCTAGTTAACGTAGATAGTCCAAGTGCCTACTAGTAAACCTACATAATCCATGGGCCCGCTAGTTAACCTACATAGTGCAAGGGCCCGCTAGTTAACCTAGATCATGCAAGTGTCCACTAGTTAGCCTATATAGTCCAAGTGCCCGCTAGTTAACCTATATACCAAGTGCCTGCTACGTAACCTAGATAGTCCAAGGGCACGCTAGTTAACCTACATAGTACAAGTGCCCGCTAGGCAACCTAGATAGTCCAAGTGCCCGCTAAGGAACCTACATAGTCCAAGTGCACGCTAGTTAACCTAGATAGTCCAAGTGCCCGCTAGTTAATCTAGATAGTCCAAGTTCCCGCTAGGGAACGTACATAGTCCAAGTGCCCGCTAGTTAACCTAGATAGTTCAAGTACCCGCTAGGTAACCAAGATATTCCAAGGGTCCCCTAATTAGCCTATATAGTCCAAGTTCCCGCTAGGTGACCTAGATAGTCCAAGTGCCTTCTCGGTGACCTAGATAGCCCAAGTGCCCTTTAGGGAACCTAGATAGTCCAAGGGCCCGCAAGTAAACCTACATAGTCCATGGGCCCACTAGTTAACGTACATATTCCAAGTGCCCGCTAGTTAACTTACATAATCTAAGAGCCCGTTAGCTAACCTAGATAGTCCATGGGCCCGCTAGTTGACCTACATAGTCCAAGGGCCAGCTAGGTATCCTAGATAGTACAAGTGCCCGCTAGGGAACCTCAATAGTCCAAGTGCCTGTTAGCTAACCTAGATAGTCCAAGTGGCGGCTAGATAACCTACATAGTCCAAGTGCCAGTTCGTTAACCTAGATAATCCAAGTGCCCACTAGGGAACCTACATAGTCCAAGTGCCCGCTAGTTAACCTACATAGTCCAAGTGCCCGATAGGGAACCTACATAATCCAAGTGCCCGCTTGGGAACCTACATAGTCCAAGTGCCCGCTAGGCAACCTACATAGTCCAAGTGCCCGTTAGTTAACCTAGATAGTCAAAGTGCCTGCTAGGTAACCTACATAGTCCACGTGTCCGCTAGGTAACCTAGATAGTCCAAGTGCCCGCTAGGGATCCTTCATAATCCAAGTGCCTGCTAGGCAACCTAGATAGTCCAAGTTCCCGCTAGGTAACCTAGATAGTCCAAATGCCCGTTACCTAACCTAGATAGTCCAACTGCCCGCTAGGCAACCTACATAGTCCAAGTGCCCGATCGTTAACCTAGAAGTCCAAGAGCCCGCTATGTAACCTAGAGAGTCCAAGTGCCCGCTATGTAACCTAGACAGTACAAGTGCCCGCTAGGTTATCTGCATAGTCCAAATGCCTCTTCGTTAACATAGATAGTCCAAGTGACCGCTTGGGAACCTATATAGTCCAAGTGCTATCGAGGTAACCTAGATAGTCCAAGGGCCCGCTAGTTAACCTACGTAGTCCAAGGGCTCGCTTGTTAACTTTGATAGTCCAAGTGCCCCTTAGTTAACCTAGATCGTTCAAGTGCCCGCTAGTTAACCTAGATCGTCCAAGTACTGGCTAGTTAACCTACATAGTCCAAGGGCCCACTAGTTAACCTCGATTGTCCAAGTGTCCTCTAGTTAACCTACATAGTACAAGTGCCCGCTAGGTAACCTACATAGTGCAAGTGTCTGCTAGGTAAACTACATAGTCCAAGTGCCCGCTAGGTAACCTAGAGAGTGCAAGTGTCCGCAAGTTAACCTACATAGTCCAAGTGCCTGCTAGGTAACCTAGATAGTCCAAGGGCCTGCTAGTTAACCTACATACTCCAAGTGCCCGCTAGGTAACCTACATTGTGCAAGTGTCCGCTAGTTAACCTAAGTAGTCCAAGGGCCCGCTAGTTAACATACATAGTCCAAGTGCCCGGTAGTTAACTTACATAGTTCAAGTGTCCGTAGGGAACATACATAGTCCAAGTGCCCGCTAGGGAACATACATAGTCCAAGTGCCCGCTAGGGAACCTACGTAGTCCAAGTGCCCGCTAGGGAATCTACATAGTCCAAGGGCCCGCTAGTTAAACTAGATAGTCCAAGTGCTGCTAGTTAATCTACATAGTCCAAAGGCCCGCTAGTTAACCTACCTAATCCAAGTACCCGCTAGTTAACCTAGATCGTCCAAGTGTCTGCTAGTTAACCTACATAGTCCAAGTACCCGCAAGGGAACCTACATAGTCCAAGTGCCCGCTCTGGAACCTACATAGTCCAAGTGCCTGCTAGGGAACCTACATAGTCGAAGTGCCCGCTCTGGAACATACATAGTCCAAGTGCCATAGGGAATCTTCATAGTCCAAGGGCCCGCAAGTTAACTTACATAGTCCAAGTACCCGCTAGTTAACATAGATCGTCCAAGTGCAGGCTAGTTAACCTACATAGTACAAGGGCCGGCTAGTTAAACTACATAGTCCAAGGGCCCGCTAGTTAACCTACATCGTCCAAGGGCCCGCTAGTTAACCTACATAGTCCAACAGCCCGCTAGGTAACCTAGATAGTTCAAATGACCAGTAGGTTCCTTACATAGTCCAAGTGCCTGTTAGTTAACCTACATAGTCCAAGTGCCCTCTAGGTAACCAATATAGTCCAAATGCCCGCTAGGGACCCTAATAGTCCAAGTGCCCGCTAGTTATCCTAGATAGTCCAAGTGCCCGCTAGTTAACCTAGATAGACCAAGTGCCCGCTAGGGAACCGACCTAGTCCAAGTGCCCGAAAGGGAACTTACATAGTCCAAGGGCCCGCTAGGGAACCTACATAGTCCAAGTGCCCGTTAGTTAACCTAGATAGTCCAAGTGCCCGCTAGGTAACCTAGATAGTCCAACAGTCCGCTAGGTAACCTACATACTCCAAGAACCCGCTAGGCAACTTAGATAGTTGAAGTGCCAGATATGTAACCTGGATAGTCCATGTGCCGCTAGGTAACCTACAAAGTCAAAGTCCCCGCTAGGTTATCTATATAGTCCAAATGCCCGCGAGGGTATCTACATAGTCCAAGGGCCCGCTAGTTAACGTAGATAGTCCAAGAGCCGCTAGTTATTCTACATAGTTCAAGGGCCCACTAGTTAACCTACATAGTCCAAGTACCCGCTAAGAAACCTAGATAGTCCAAGTGCCCGTTACCTAACCTAGTTAGTCCAAGTGCCCTCTAGTTAACCTAGATCGTCCAAGTGCCCGCTAAGAAACCTAGATAGTCCAAGTGCCCGCTATGCAACATACATAGTCCAAGTGCCCGTTCGTTAACCTAGAAGTCCAAGTGCCCGCTAGGTAACCTAGACTCTCCAAGTGCCCGCTAGGTTACCTACATAGCCAAATGCCCGTTTGGTAACCTAGATAGTTTAAGTGCCCGGTAGTTAACCTACATAGTCCAAGTGCCCGCTAGGTAACCTAGATAGTACAAGGGCCCGCTAGTTAACCTACATAGTCCAAGTGCCCGGTAGTTAACTTACATAGTTCAAGTGTCCGTAGGGAACATACAGAGTCCAAGTGCCCGCTAGGGAACCTACATACTCCAAGTGCCCGCTAGTTAATCTACATAGTTCAAGGGACCGCTACTTAACCTACATAATCCAAGTACCCGCTAGTTAACCTAGATCGTCCAAGTGTCCGCTAATTAACCTACATAGTACAAGTGCCCGCTAGGGAACCTAGATAGCCTAAGTGCCCGCTCTGGAACCTACATAGTCCAAGTGACTGCTAGGGACCCTACATAGTCCAAGGGCCCGCTCTGGAACATACATAGTCCAAGTGCCCGCTAGGGAATCTGCATAGTCCAAGGGCCCGCTAGTTAACGTAGATAGTCCAAGTGCCGCTAGTTAATCTACATAGTCCAAGTACCTGCTAGTTAACCTAGATCGTCCAAGTGCCCACTAGTTAACCTACATAATCCAAGGGCCCGCTAATTAACCTGCATTGTCCAAGGGCCCGCAAGTTAACCTAGATAGTCCAAGTGACCACTAGGTTTCCTACATAGTCCAAGTGCCCGTTCCTTAACCTACATAGTCCAAGTGCCCGCTAGGTAACAAATATAGTCCAAATGCCCGCTAGGGGCCCTAATAGTCCATATGCCCGCTAGTTAACCTAGATAGTCCAAGTGCTCGCTAGTTAACCTAGATAGACCAAGTGCCCGCTAGGGAACCTATCTAGTCCAAGTACCCGCTCGGAAACATACATAGTCCAAGTGCCCGCTAGGTAAAGTACATAGTCCAAGTGCCCGATAGTGAACCTTCATAATCCAAGTGCCTGCTAAAGAACGTACATTGTCCAAGTGCCTGCTAGGTAACCTGGATAGTCCAAGGGCCCGCTAGGTAACCTACATAGTCCTAGTGCCCCTTAGTTAACCTACATTCTCCAAGTGCCCGATAGGGAACCTACATAGTCAAAGTGCCCGCTAGGTAACCTACATAGTCCAAATGCCCGCTAGTTAACCTACATAGTCCAAGTGCCCGATAGGAAACCTACATAAACGAAGTGCCCGCTAGGGAACCTACATAGTCCAAGTGCCCGTTAGGTAACCTAGATAGTCCAAATGCCCGCTAGGGAACCCACATAGTCCAAGTGCATGCTAGGGAACGTAGATAGTTCAAGTGCCAGCTAGGTAACTTAGATAGTCAAAATGACCGCTAGGGAGCCTACATAGTCCAAATGTCCGCTAGGTAACCTAGATAGTCTAAGGGCCCCCTAGGTAACCTACATAGTCCTAGTGCCCCCTAGTTAACCTACATTTTCCATGTGCCCGATAGGGAACCTACATAGTCCAAGTGCCCGCTAGGTAACCTACATAGTCCAAATGCCCTCTAGTTATTCTACATAGTCCAAGTGCCCGATAGGGAACCTACATAATCCAAGTGCCTGCTAGGGAACGTACATAGTCCAAGTGCCTGCTAGGTAACCTAGATTGTCCAAGTGCCCACTAGTTAACCTACATAGTCCAGGTTCCCCCTAGGTAACCTAGATAGTCCAAGGGCCCGCTAGGTAACCTACATAGTCCTAGTGCCCCCTAGTTAACCTACATTCTCAAAGTGCCCGATAGGGAACCTACATAGTCCAAGTGCCCGCTAGGTAACCTACATAGTCCAAATGCCCGCTAGTTAACCTACATAGTCCAAGTGCCCGATAGGGAACCTAAATAATCCATGTGCCCGCTAGGGAACCTACCTAGTCCAAGTGCCCGTTAGGTAACCTAGATAGTCCAAATGCCCGCTAGGGAAGGTACATTCTCCAAGTGCCTGCTAGGTAACCTAGATAATCTAAGTGCCCACTAGTTAACCTACATAGTCCAGGTTCCCCTTAGGTCACCTGGATAGTCCAAGGGCCCGCTAGGTAACCTACATAGTCCTAGTGCCCCCTAGTTAACCTACATTCTCAAAGTGCCCGATAGGGAACCTACATAGTCCAAGTGCCCGCTCGGTAACCTACATAGTCCAAATGCCCGCTAGTTAACCTACATAGTCCAAGTGCACGATAGGGAACCTACATAATCCAATTGCCCGCTAGGGAACCTACCTAGTCCAAGTGCCCGTTAGGTAATCTAGATAGTCCAAATGCCCGCTAGGGAACCCACATAGTCCAAGTGCCCGCTAGGGAACTTACATAGTCCAACGGCCCACTAGGGAACCTACATACTACAAGTGCCCGTTAGTTAACCTAGATAGTCCCAGTGCCCGCTAGGTAACCTAGATAGTCCAACAGCCCGGTAGGTAACCTACATACTCCAAGTACCTGCTAGGTAACGTAGATAGTTCAAGTGCCAGCTAGGTAACCTAGATAGTCCAAGTGCCCGCTAGGTAACCTACAAAGTCTAAGTGCCCGCTAGGTAATCTATATAGTCCAAATGCCCGCTAGGTAACCTAGATAGTCCACGGGCCCGCTAGGTAACCTACATTGTCCTAGTGCCCCCTAGTTAACCTACATTCTCCAAGTGCCCGATGGGGAACCTACATAGAACAAGTGCCCGCTAGGTAACCTACATAGTCCAAATGCCCGCTAGTTAACCTACATAGTCCAAGTGCCCGAAAGGGAACGTACATAATCCAAGTGACCGTATGGAACGTACATAGTCCAAGTGCCCGTTAGGTAACCTAGAAAGTCCAAATGCCCGCCAGGAAACCCACATAGTCCAAGTGCCCGCTAGGGAACTTACATAGTCCAAGGGCCCGCTAGGGAACCTACACAGTCCAAGTGCCCGTTAGTTAACCTAGATAGTCCAAGTGCCCGCTTGGTAACCTAGATAGTCCAACCGCCCGGTAGGTAACCTACATACTCCAAGTACCCGCTAGGTAACGTAGATAGTTCAAGTGCCAGCTATGTAACCTAGATAGTCCAAGTGCCCGCTAGGTAACCTACAAAGTCTAAGTGCCTGCTAGGTAATCTATATAGTCCAAATGACCGCTAGGGATCCTACATAGTCCAAATGCCCGCTAGATAACCTAGATAGTCTAAGGGCCCGCTAGGTAACCTACATAGTCCTAGTGCCCCCTAGTTAACCTACATTTTCCACGTGCCCGATAGGGAACCTACATAGTCCAAGTACCCGCTAGGTAACCTACATAGTCCAAATGCCCTCTAGTTAACCTACATAGTCCACGTGCCCGATAGGGAACCTACATAATCCAATTGCCCGCTAGGGAACCTAGACAGTCCACGTGCCCGCTAGGTTACCTGCATATTACAAGTGCCCGTTCGTTAAGCTTAGATAGTCCAAGTGCCCACTAGGTAACCCACATAGTCCAAGTGCCCGCTAGGTAACCTAGATAATCCTAGTGCCCGCTAGGGAACCTTCATAGTCCTAGTGCCAGCTAGGTAACCTAGATAGTCCAAGTGCCCGCTTGGTAACCTAGATAGTCCATGTGCCGCTAGGTGACCTACAAAGTCAAAGTGCCCGCTAGGTTATTTATATAGTCCAAATGCTCGCTAGGGTATCTACATAGTCCAAGGGCCCGCTAATTAACGTAGATAGTCCAAGTGCCGCTAGTTATTCTACATACATCAATGGCCCACTATTTAACCTACATAGTCCAAGTACCCGCTAAGAAACCTAGATAGTCCAAGTGCACGCTAGTTAACCTAGATAGTCCAAGTGCCCTCTGGTTAACCTAGATCGTCCAATTGCCCGCTAAGAAACCTAGATAGTCCAAGTGCCCGTTACCTAACCTAGATAGTCCAATTGTCCGCTATGCAACATACATTGTCCAAGTGCCCGTTCGTTAACGTAGAAGTCCAAGTGCCTGCTAGGTAACCTAGACTCTCCAAGTGCCCGCTAGGTTACCTACATAGTCCAAATGCCCGTTCGGTAACCTAGATAATGCAAGTGCCCGGTAGTTAACCTACAAAGTCCAAGTGCCCGATAGGTAACCTAGATAGTACAAGGGCCCGCTAGTTAACCTACATAGTCCAAGTGCCCGGTAGTTAACTTACATAGTTCAAGTGTCCGTAGGCAACATACAGAGTCCAAGTGCCCGCCAGGGAACCTACATAGACCAAGTGCCCGCTAGTTAATCTACATAGTTCAAGGGCCTGCTAGTTAACCTACATAATTCAAGTACCCGCTAGTTAACCTAGATCGTCCAAGTGTCCGCAAATTAACCTACATAGTACAAGTGCCCGCTAGGGAACTTAGATATTCTAAGTGCCCGCTCTGGAACCTACATAGTCCAAGTGACTGCTAGGGAACCTACATAGTCTAAGTGCCCGCTCTGGAACCTACATAGTCCAAGTGCTCGCTAGGGAATCTACATAGTCCAAGGGCCCGCTAGTTAACGTAGATAGTCCAAGTGCTGCTAGTTAATCTACATAGTCCAAGGGCCCGCTAGTTAACCTACATAGTCCATGTACCCGCTAGTTAACCTAGATCGTTCAAGTGCCCACTAGGTAACCTACATAGTCCAAGGGCCCACTAGTTAACCTACATCATCCAAGGGCCCGCTAGTTAACCTAGATAGTCCAAGTGCCCACTAGTTAACCTACATAGTCCACGTGCCCGCTAGGTAACCTAGACAGTTCAAGTGACCACTAGGTTAACTACATAGTCCAAGTGCCCGCTAGGTAACACATATAGTCCAAATGCCCGCTAGGGGCACTAATAGTCCATATGCCCGCTAGTTAACCTAGATAGTCCAAGTGCTCGCTAGTTAACCTAGATCGACCAAATGCCCGCTAGGGAACCTATCTAGTCCAAGTACCCGCCAGGAAACGTACATAGTCCAAGTGCCTGCTAGGTAACGTACATAGTCCAAGTGCCCGCTAGGTAACGTAGATAGTCCAAGTGCCCTCTAGGGAACGTTCATAGTCCAAGTGCCTGCTAGGTAACCTAGATAGTCCAAGTGCCCACTAGTAAACCTACATACTCCAGGTTCCCCCTAGGTAACCTAGAAAGTCCTAGGGCCCGCTAGGTAACCTACATAGTCCTAGTGCCCCCTAGTTAACCTACATTCTCCAAGTGCCCGATTGGGAACCTACATAGTGCCCCCTAGTTAACCTACATTCTCCAAGTGCCCGTTAGGGAACCTACATAGTCTAAGTGCCCGTTAGATAACCTACATACTCCAAATGCCCTCTAGTTAATCTACATAGTCCAAGTGCCCGATAGGGAACGTACATAATCCAAGTGCCCGCTAGGGAACCTACATAGTCCAAGTGCCCGTTTGGTAACCTAGATAGTCAAAATGCCCACCAGGAAACCCACATAGTCCAAGTGCCCTCTAGGTAACCTACATACTCCAAATGCCCTCTAGTTAATCTACATAGTCCAAGTGCCCGATAGGGAACGTACATAGTCCAAGTGCCCGTTTGGTAACCTAGATAGTCAAAATGCCCGCCAGGAAACCCACATAGTCCAAGTGCCCGCTAGGGAACTTACATAGTCCAAGGGCCCACTAGGGAATCTACACAGTCCAGGTGCCCTTTAGTTAACCTAGATAGTCCAAGTGCCCGCTTGGTAACCTAGATAGTCCAACAGCCTGCTAGGTAACCTACATACTCTAAGAACCCGCTATAACGTAGATAGTTCAAGTGCCAGCTAGGTAACCTAGATAGTCCAAGTGCTCGCTAGTTAACCTATCTAGTCCAAGTACCCGCTAGGAAACGTACATAGTCCATGTGCCCGGTAGGTAACGTACATAGTCCAAGTGCCCGCTAGGTAACGAAGATAGTCCAAGTGCCCGCTAGGTAACGTACATAGTCCTAGTGCCTGCTAGGTAACCTAGATAGTCCAAGTGCCCACTAGTTAACCTACATAGTCAAGTTTCCCCCTAGGTAACCTAGATAGTCCAAGGGCCCGCTAGGTAACCTACATAGTCCTAGTGCCCCCTAGTTAACCTACATTCTCCAAGTGCCCGATTGGGAACCTACATAGTGCACCCTAGTTAACCTACATTCTCCAAGTGCCCGATAGGGAACCTACATAATCCAAGTGCCCGCTAGGTAACCTACATAGTCCAAATGCCCTCTAGTTAATCTACATAGTCCAAGTGCCCAATAGGGAACGTACATAATCCAAGTGCCCGCTAGGGAACCTACATAGTCGAAGTGCCCGTTTGGTAACCTAGATAGTAAAAATGCCCGCCAGGAAATCCATATAGTCCAAGTGCCCGCTAGGGAACTTACAGAGTCCAAGGGCCCGCTAGGGAATCTACACAATCCAAGGGCCCTTTAGTTAACCTAGATAGACCAAGGGCCCGCTTGGTAACCTAGTTAGTCCAACAGCCCGCTAGGTAACCTACATATATTAAGAACCCGCTATAACGTAGATAGTTCAAGTGCCAGCTAGGTAACCTAGATAGTACTTGTGCCACTAGGTAACCTACAAAGTCAAGGTGCCCGCTACGTTATCTATATAGTCCAAATGCCAGCTAGGGAATCTACATAGTCCAAGGGCCCGCTAGTTAACGTAGATAGCCCAAGTGCCGCTAATTAAGCTACATAGTCCAAGGGCCCGCTAGTTAACCTACATAGTCGAAGTACCCGCTAAGAAACCTAGATAGTCCAAGTTCACGCTAGTTAACCTAGATAGTCCAAGTGCCCTCTAGTTAACCTAGATCGTCCAAATGCCCGCTAAGAAACCTAGATAGTCCAAGTGCCCGTTACCTAACCTAGATAGTCCAATTGCCCGCTATGCAACATACATAGTCCAAGTGCCCGTTCGTTAACCTAGAAGTCCAAGTGCCCGCTAGGTAACCTAGACTCTCCAATTGCCTGCTAGGTTACCTACATAGTCCAAATGCCCGTTCGGTAACCTAGATAGTGCAAGTGCCCAGTAGTTAACCTACATAGTTCAAATGCCCGCTAGGTAACCTAGATAGTCCAAGGGCCCGCTAGTTAACCTACATAATCCAAGTGCCCGATAGGGAACCTACATAATCCAAGTGCCCGCTAGGGAACCTACACAGTCCAAGTGCACGCTAGTTAACCTAGATAGTCCAAGTGCCCGCTAGTTAACCTAGATAGTCCAAGTGCCTGCTAGGTAACCTACATAGTGCAAATGTCCGCTAGTTAACCTACATATTCCAAGTGCCCGCTAGTTAAAATGGATAGTCCAAGTGCCCGCTAGGTAACCTAGATAATGCAATTGCCCGCTAGTTAACCTAGATAGTTCAAGTACCTGCTAGGTAACCTAGATCGTCCAAGGGCCCCTTAGTTAGTCTACATAGTCCAAGTGCCCGCTAGGTAACCTAGATAGTCCAAGTGACCGTTCGGTAACCTAGATAGTCCAAGTTCCCTTTAGGGAACCTAGATAATCCAAGGGCCCCCTAGTAAACCTACATAGTCCATGGGCCCGCTAGTTAACCTTCATAGTGCAAGTGTCCGCTACTTAACCTACATATTCCAAGTGCCCGTTAGGGAACCTAGATAGTCCAAGTGCCTCTTAGCTAACCTAGATAGTCCAAGTGGCGGCTAGGTAACCTACTTAGTCCAAGTGCCCGTTCGTTAACCTAGATAAGCCAAGTGGCCACTAGGTAACCTAGACAGTCCAAGTGCCCGCTAGTTAACCTACATAGTCCAAGTGCCCGATGGGAACTACCTAATCCAAGTGCCCGCTAGGCAACCTACATAGTCCAAGAACCCGTTAGTTAACCTAGATAGTCAAATTGCCTGCTAGGTAACCTAGATAGTCCAAGTGCCCGCTAGGTAACCTACATAGTCCAAGTGCCCGCTTTGGAAACTAAATAGTCCAAGTGCCCGCTAGTTAACCTATATAGTCCAAGTGCCTGCTAGTAAATCTACATAATCCATGGGCCCGCTAGTTAACCTACATAGTGCAAGGGCCCGCTAGTTAACCTACATCGTCCAAGGGCCTGCTAGTTAACCTAGACAGTCCAAGTGCCCGCTAGTTAACCTACATAGTCTAAGTGCCCGCTATGTAACCTAGATAGTCCAAGTGCCCGTTCGGTAACCTAGATAGTCCAAGTGCCCTTTAGGGAACCTAGATAGTCCAAGGGCCCACTAGTAAACATACATAGTCCATGGGCCCGCTTGTTAACCTTCATAGTGCAAGTGTCCGCTACTTAACCTACATATTCCAAGTGCCCGCTAGGTAACCTACATAATCTAAGTGCCCGTTGGCTAACCCACATAGTCCAAGGGCCCGTTAGTTGACCTACATAGTCCAAGAGCCCGCTAGTTAACCTAGATAGTCCAAGTGACTGCTAGGTAACCTACATAGTGCAAGTGTCCGCTAGTTAACCTACATATTCCAAGTGCCCGCTAGTTAACATAGATAGTCTAAGTGCCCGCTAGGGAACGTACATAGTCCAAGTGCCCGCTAGGTAACCTAGATACTGCAAGTGTCAGCTAGTTAACCTAGATAGTTCAAGTACCCGCTAGGTAACCTAGATCGTCAAAGGGCCCCCTAGTTAGCCTACATAGTCCAAGTGCCCGCTAGGTAACCTAGATAGTCCAAGTGCCCTTTAGGGAACCTAGATAGTCCAAGGGCCGGCTAGTAAACCTACATAGTCCATGGGCCCGCTAGTTAACCTTCATAGTGCAAGTGTCCGCTACTTAACCTACATATTCCAAGTTCCCGGTAGTTAACCTACATAATCTAAGTGCCCGTAGGCTAACTTAGATAGTCCAAGGGCCCGCTAGTTGACCTACATAGTCCAAGTGCCAGCTAGGTAACCTAGATAGTACAAGTGCCCGCCAGGGAACCTAGATAGTCAAAGTGCCTGTTAGCTAACCTAGATAGTCCAAGTGGCGTCTAGGTAACCTACATAGTCCAAGTGCCCATTCGTTAACCTAGATAAGCCAAGTGGCCACTAGGTGACCTAGATAGTCCAAGTGCTCGCTAGTTAACATACATAGTCCAAGTGCCCGATAGGGAACTACATAATCCAAGTGCTCGCTAGGCAACCTACATAGTCCAAGAACCCGTTAGTTAACCTAGATAGTTAAATTGCCTGCTAGGTAAACAAGATAGTCCAAGAGCCCGCTAGGTAACCTAGATAGTCCAAGTGCCCGCTAGTTAACTTAGATAGACCAAGTGCCCGCTAGGGAACCTAAATACTCCAAATGCCCCCTAGGGAAACTACATAGTCCAAGTGCCCGCTAGTTAACCTAGATAGTCCAAGTGCCTGCTAGTAAACCTACATAATCCATGGGCCCGCTACTTAACCTACATAGTGCAAGGGCCCGCTAGTTAACCTACATTGTCTAAGGGCCCGCTAGTTAACCTAGATAGTCCAAGTGCCCGCTAGTTAACCTACATAGTCTAAGTGCCCGCTAGGTAACCTAGACAATTCAAGTGACCACTAGGTTACCTACATAGTCCAAGTGCCCTTTCGTTAACGTACATAGTCCAAGTTCCCGCTAGGTAACCAAAATAGTCCAAGTGCCCGCTAGGGGCCCTAATAGTCCAAATGCCCGCTAGTTAACCTAGATAGTACAAGTGCCCGCTAGTTAACCTAGATAGATAAAGTGCCCGCTAGGGAACCTATCTAGTCCAAGTACCCGCTAGGAAACGTACATAGTCCTAGTGCCCGCTAGGTAACGTACATAGTCCAAGTGCCCGCTAGGTAACATAGATAGTCCAAGTGCCTGCTAGGGAACGTACATAGTCCAAGTGCCCGCTAGGTAACCTAGATAGTCCTAGTGCCCGCTAATTAACCTACATAGTCCAAGTGCCTGCTAGGTTACCTAGATAGTCCAAGTGCCCACTAGTTAACCTACATAGTCCAGGTTCCCCCTAGGTAACGTACATAGTCCAAGTGCCCGCTAGGGAACCTACATAGTCCAAATGCCCGCTAGTTAACCTACATAGTCCAAGTGCCAGTTAGTTAACCTAGATAATCCCAGTGCCCGCTAGGTAACCTAGATAGTCCAACAGCCCGGTAGGTAACCTACATACTCCAAGTACCCGCTAGGTAACGTAGATAGTCCAAGTGCCCGCTAGATAACCTACAAAATCTAAGTGCCCGCTTGGTAATCTATATAGTCCAAATGACCGCTAGGGAGCCTACATAGTCCAAATGCCCGCTAGGTAACCTAGATAGTCTAAGGGCCCGCTAGGTAACCTACATACTCCTATTGCCCCCTAGTTAACCTACATTTTCCAAAGCCCGATAGGGAACCTACATAGTCAAAGTGCCCGCTAGGTAACCTACATAGTCCAAATGCCCTCTAGTTATTCTACATAGTCCAAGTGCCCGATAGGGAACCTA
The DNA here is from genome assembly GCF_050624435.1 of Tenrec ecaudatus. NCBI lineage: Eukaryota > Metazoa > Chordata > Mammalia > Afrosoricida > Tenrecidae > Tenrec > Tenrec ecaudatus. The sequence goes on from NW_027457627.1 coordinate 1,014,327, forward strand.
CATAATCCAAGTGCCCGCTAGGGAACGTACATAGTCCAAGTGCCCGTTAGGTAACCTAGAAAGTCCAAATGCCCGCCAGGAAACCCACATAGTCGAAGGGCCCGCTAGGGAACCTACACAGTCCAAGTGCCCATTAGTTAACCTAGATAGTCCAAGTGCCCGCTTGGTAACCTAGATAGTCCAACAGCCCAGTAGGTAACCTACATACTCCAAGATCCCGCTATAACGTAGATAGTTCAAGCGCCAGCTAGGTAACCTAGATAGTCCATGTGCCGCTAGGTAACCTACAAAGTCAAAGTGCCCGCTAGGTTATCTATATAGTCCAAATGCCTGCTAGGGTAGCTACATAGTCCAATTGCCCGCTAGTTAACGTAGATAGTCCAAGTGCCGCTTGTTATTCTACATAGTTCAAGGGCCCACTAGTTAACCTACATAGTCCAAGTACCCGCTAAGAAACCTAGATAGTCCAAGTGCATGCTAGTTAACCTAGATAGTCCTAGTGCCCTCTAGTTAACCTAGATCGTCCAAGTGCCCGCTAAGAAACCTAAATAGTCCAAGTGCCCGTTACCTAACCTAGATAGTCCAATTGCCCGCTATGCAACATACATAGGCCAAGTGCCCGTTCGTTAACCTAGAAGTCCAAGTACCCGCTATGTAACCTAGACTCTCCAAGTACCCGCTAGGTTACCTACATAGTCCAAATGCCCGTTCGGTAACCTAGATAGTGCAAGTGCCCGGTAGTTAACCTACATAGTCCAAGTGCCGGCTAGGTAACCTAGAGTGTCCAAGAGCCCGCTAGTTAACCTACATAGTCCAAGTGCCCGGTAGTTAACTTACATAGTTCAAGTGACCGTAGGGAACATACAGAGTCCAAGTGCCCGCTAGGGAACCTACATAGTCCCAGTGCCCGCTAGTGAATCTACATAGTTCAAGGGCCCGCTAGTTAACCTACATAATCCAAGTACCCGCTAGTTAACCTAGATCTTCCAAGTGTCCGATAATTAACCTACATAGTACAAGTGCCCGCTAGGGAACCTAGATAGTCTAAGTGCCCGCTCTGGTAACTACATAGTCCAAGTGACTCCTAAGGAACTTACATAGTCCAAGTGCCCGCTCTGGAACATACATAGTCCAAGTGCCCGCGAGAGAATCTACATAGTCTAAGGGCCCACTAGTTAACGTAGATAGTCCAAGTGCCGCTAGTTAATCTACATAGTCCAAGGGTCCGCTAGTTGACCTACATAGTCCAAGTACCAGCTAGGTAACCTAGATAGTATAAGTGCCCGCTAGGGAACCTAGATAGTCCAAGTGCCTGTTAGCTAACCTAGATAGTCCCAGTGGCGGCTAGGTAACCTACATAGTCCTAGTGCCCGTTCGTTAACCTAGATAATCCAAGTGCCCGCTAGTTAACCTACATAGTCCAAGTGCCCGATAGGGAACCTACATAATCCAAGTGCCCCTAGGCAACCTACATAGTCCAAGTGCCCGTTAGTTAACCTAGATAGTCAAATTGCCTGCTACGAAACCTAGATAGTCCAAGTGCCCGCTAGGTAACCCACATAGTCCAAGTGCCCGCTAGGTAACCTAAATAGTCCAAATGCCCGCTAGGGAAACTACATAGTCCAAGTGCCCGCTAGTTAACCTAGATAGTCTAAGTGCCTGCTAGTAAACCTACATAATCCATGGGCCCGCTAGTTAACCTACATAGTGCAAGGGCCCGCTAGTTAACCTACATCGTCCAAGGGCCCGCGAGTTAACCTAGATAGTCCAAGTGCCCGATAGTTAACCTACATAGTCTAAGTTCCTGCTAGGTAACCTAGACAGTTCAAATGACCACTAGGTTACCTACATAGTCCAAGTGCCCGTTCGTTAACCTACATAGTCCAAGTGCCCGCTAGGTAACCAATATAGTCCAAATGCCCGCTAGGGGCCCTAATATTCCAAATGCCCGCAAGTTAACCTAGATAGTCCAAGTGCTCACTAGTTAACCTAGATAGACCAAGTGCCCGCTAGGGAACCTATCTAGTCCAAGTACCCGCTAGGAAACGTACATAGTCCAAGTGCCCGCTAGGTAACGTAGATAGTCCAAGTGCCCGCTAGGGAACGTACATAGTCCAAGTGCCCGCTAGGTAACCTAGATAGTCCAAGTGCCCGCTAGTTAACCTACATATTCCAAGTGCCTGCTAGGTAACCTAGATAGTCCAAGGGCCCACTAGTTAACCTACATAGTCCAGGTTCCCCCTAGGAAACATAGATAGTCCAAGGGCCCGCTAGGTAACCTACATTGTCCTAGTGCCCCCTAGTTAACCTACGTTCTCCAAGTGCCCGATAGGGAACCTACGTAGTCCAAGTGCCCGTTAGTTAACCTAGATAGTCCAAGTGCCCGCTAGGTAACGAATATAGTCCAAATGCCCGCTAGGGGCCCTAATATGCCAAATGCCCGCTAGTTAACCTAGATAGTCCAAGTGCTCGCTAGTTAACCTAGATAGACCAATTGCCTGCTAGGGAACCTATCTAGTCCAAGTACCCGCTAGGAAACGTACATAGTCCAAGTGCCCGCTAGGTAACGTAGATAGTCCAAGTGCCCGCTAGGGAACGTACATAGTCCAAGTGCCCGCTAGGTAACCTAGATAGTCCAAGTGCCCGCTAGTTAACCTACATATTCCAAGTGCCTGCTAGGTAACCTAGATTGTCCAAGTGCCCACAAGTTAACCTACATAGTCCAGGTTCCCCCTAGGTAACCTAGATAGTCCAAGGGCCCGCTAGGTAACCTACATTGTCCTAGTGCCCCCTAGTTAACCTACATTCTCCAAGTGCCCGATAGGGAACCTACATAGTCCAAGTGCCCGTTAGTTAACCTAGATAGTCCAAGTGCCCGCTAGGTAACCTAGATAGTCCAACAGCCCGGGACGTATCCTACATACTCCAAGTACCCGCTAGGTAACATAGATAGTTCAAGTGCCAGCTAGGTAACCTAGATAGTCCAAGTGCCCGCTAGGTAACGTACAGAGTCTAAGTTCCCGCTAGGTAACCTAAATATTCCAAATGCCTGCTAGTTAACCTAGATAGTCCAAGTGCCTGCTAGTAAACCTACATAATCCATGGGCCCGCTAGTTAACCTACATAGTGCAAGGGCCCGCTAGTTAACCTAAATCGTCCAAGGACCCGCTAGTTAACCTACATAGTCTAATTGCCCGATAGGGAACCTACATAATCCAATTGCCCGCTAGGGAACCTACATAGACCAAGTGCCCGTTAGGTAACCTAGATATTCCAAATGCCCGCTATGGAACCCACATAGTCCAAGTGCCCGCCAGGGAACTTACATAGTCCAAGGGCCCGCTAGGGAACCTACATAGTCCAAGTGCCCGTTAGTTAACCTAGATAGTCCAAGTGCCCGCTAGGTAACCTAGATAGTCCAACAGCCCGGTAGGTAACCTACATACTCCAAGTACCTACTAGGTAACATAGATAGTTCAAGTGCCAGCTAGGTAACCTAGACAATCCAAGTGCCCGCTAGGAAACCTACAAAATCTAAGTTCCCGCTAGGTAATCTATATAGTACAAATGACCGCTAGGGAGCCTACATAGTCCAAATGCTCTCTAGGTAACCTAGATAGTCTAAGTGCCCGCTAGGTATCCTACATAGTCCTAGTGCCCCCTAGTTAACCTACATTTTCCAAGTGCCCGATAGGGAAACTACATAATCCAAATGCCCGTTAGTTAACCTAGATAGTCCAAGTGCCCGCTAGGTAACCTAGATAGTCCAACAGCCCGGTACGTAACCTACATACTCCAAGTAACCGCTAGGTAACGTAGATAGTTCAAGTGCCAGCTAGGTAACCTAGATAGTCCAAGTGCCTGCTAGGTAACGTACAGAGTCTAAGTTCCCGCTAGGTAACCTAAATATTCCAAATGCCCGCTAGTTAACCTAGATAGTCCAAGTGCCCGCTAGATAACCTAGATAGTCCAAGTGCCTGCTAGTAAACCTACATAATCCATGGGCCCGCTAGTTAACCTACATAGTGCAAGGGCCCGCTAGTTAACGTAGATAGTCCAAGTGCCGCTAGTTAATCTACATAGTCCAAGGGCCCGCTAGTTAACCTACATAGTCCAAGTACCCGCTAGTTAACCTAGATCGTCCAAGTGCCCACTAGGTAACCTACATAGTCCAAGCGCCCGCTAGTTAACCTACATAGTCCAAGGGCCCGCTAGTTAACCTACATCGTCCAAAAGCTCCCTAGGTAACCTAGATAGTCCAAGTGCCCGCTAGTTAACCTACATAGTCCAAGTGCCCGCTAGGTAATCTAGACATTTCAAGTGACCACTAGTTTACCTACATAGTCCAAGTGCCCGTTCGTTAACCTACATAGTCCAAGTGCCCGCTAGGTAACCAATATAGTCCAAATGCCCGCTAGGGACCCTAATAGTACATATGCCCGCTAGTTAACCTAGATAGTCCAAGTGCTTGCTAGTTAACCTAGATAGACCAAGTGCCAGCTAGGGAACCTATCTAGTCCAAGTACCCTCTTGGAAAAGTACATAGTCCAAGTGCCCGCTAGGTAACGTAGATAGTCCAAGTGCCCACTAGTTACCCTACATAGTCCAGGTTCCCCTTAGGTAACCTAGATAGTCCAAGGGCCCGCTAGGTCACCTACATAGTCCTAGTGCCCCCTAGTTAACCTACATTCTCCAAGTGCCCGATAGGGAACCTACTTAGTCCAAGTGGCCGGTAGGTAACCTACATAGGCCAAATGCCCTCTAGTTAATATACATAGTCCAAGTGCCCGATAGGGAACCTACATAATCCAAGTGCCCGCTAGGGAACTTACATAGTCCACGTGCCCGTTAGGTAACCTAGATAGTCCAAATGCCCGCCAGGAAACCCACATAGTCCAAGTGCCCGCTAGGGAACTTACATAGTCGAAGGGCCCGCTAGGGAATCTACACAGTCCAAGTGCCCGTTAGTTAACCTAGAAGTCCAAGTGCCCGCTAGGTAACCTAGATAGTCCAAGTGCCCGTTCGGTAACCTAGATAGTCCAAGTGCCCTTTAGGGAACCTAGATAGTCCAAGGGCCCGCTAGTAAACCTACATAGTCCATGGGCCCGCTACTTAACCTTCATAGTGCAAGTGTCCGCTACTTAACCTACATATTCCAAGTGCCCTCTAGTTAACCTACATAATCTAAGTGCCCGTTGGCAAACCTAATAGTCCAAGGGCCCGCTAGTAAACCTACATACTCCATGGGCCCGCTAGTTAACCTTCTTGGTGCAAGTGTCCGCTACTTAACCTACATATTCCAAGTTCCCTCTAGTTAACCTACATAATCTAAGTGCCCGTTGGCTAACATAGATAGTCCAAGGGCCCGGTAGTTGACCTATATAGTCCATGCCAGCTAGGTAACCTAGATAGTACAAGTGCCCGCTAGGGAACCTAGATAGTCCAAGTGCCTGTTAGCTAACCTAGATAGTCCCAGTGGCGGCTAGGTAACCTACATAGTCCTAGTGCCCGTTCGTTAACCTAGATAATCCAAGTGCCCGCTAGTTAACCTACATAGTCCAAGTGCCCAATAGGGAACCTACATAATCCAAGTGCCCGCTAGGCAACCTACATAGTCCAAGTGCCCGTTAGTTAACCTAGATAGACAAATTGCCTGCTAAGTAACGTAGATAGTCCAAGTACCCGCTAGTTAACCCACATAGTCCAAGTGCCCGCTAGGTAACCTAAATAGTCCAAATGCCCGCTAGGGAAACTACATAGTACAAGTGCCCACTAGTTAACCTAGATTGTCCAAGTGCCTGCTAGTAAACCTACATAATCCATGGGCCCGCTAGTTAACCTACATAGTGCAAGGGCCCGCTAGTTAACATACATCGTCCAAGGGCCCGCGAGTTAACCTAGATAGTCCAAGTGCCCGCTACTTAACCTACATAGTCTAAGTGCCCGCTAGGTAACCTAGACATTTCAAGTGACCACTAGGTTACCTACATAGTCCAAGTGCCCGTTAGTTAACCTACATAGTCCAAGTGCCCGCTAGGTAACCAATATAGTCCAAATGCCTGATAGGGGCCCTAATATTCCAAGTGCCCGCTAGTTAACCTAGATAGACCAAGTGCCCGCTAGGGAACCTATCTAGTCCAAGTACCCGCTAGGAAACGTACATAGTCCAAGTGCCCGCTAGGTAACGTAGATAGTCCAAGTGCCCGCTAGGGAACGTACATAGTCGAAGTGCCCGCTAGGTAACCTAGATAGTCCAAGTGCCCGCTAGTTAACCTACATATTCCAAGTGCCTGCTAGGTAACCTAGATTGTCCAAGTGCCCACTAGTTAACCTATATAGTCCAGGTTCCCCCTAGGTAACCTAGATAGTCCACGGGCCCGCTAGGTAACCTACATTGTCCTAGTGCCCCCTAGTTAACCTACATTCTCCAAGTGCCCGATGGGGAACCTACATAGAACAAGTGCCCGCTAGGTAACCTACATAGTCCAAGTGCCTGTTAGCTAACCTAGATAGTCCCAGTGGCGGCTAGGTAACCTACATAGTCCTAGTGCCCGTTCGTTAACCTAGATAATCCAAGTGCCCGCTAGTTTACCTACATAGTCCAAGTGCCCAATAGGGAACCTACATAATCCAAGTGCCCGCTAGGCAACCTACATAGTCCAAGTGCCCGTTAGTTAACCTAGATAGAGAAATTGCCTGCTAGGTAACGTAGATAGTCCAAGTACCCGCTAGTTAACCCACATAGTCCAAGTTCCCGCTAGGTAACTTAAATAGTCCAAATGCCCGCTAGGGAAACTACATAGTCCAAGTGCCCACTAGTTAACCTAGATAGTCCAAGTGCCTGCTAGTAAACCTACATAATCCATGGGCCCGCTAGTTAAACTACATAGTGCAAGGGCCCGCTAGTTAACATACATTGTCCAAGGGCCCGCGAGTTAACCTAGATAGTCCAAGTGCCCGCTAGTTAACCTACATAGTCTAAGTGCCCGCTAGGTAACCTAGACATTTCAAGTGACCACTAGGTTACCTACATAGTCCAAGTGCCCGTTAGTTAACCTACATAGTCCAAGTGCCCGCTAGGTAACCAATATAGACCAAATGCCTGATAGGGGCCCTAATATTCCAAATGCCCGCTAGTTAACCTAGATAGTCCAAGTGCCCGCTAGTTAACCTAGATAGACCAAGTGCCCGCTAGGGAACCTATCTAGTCCAAGTACCCGCTAGGAAACGTACATAGTCCAAGTGCCCGCTAGGTAACGTAGATAGTCCAAGTGCCCGCTAGGGAACGTACATAGTCGAAGTGCCCGCTAGGTAACCTAGATAGTCCAAGTGCCCGCTAGTTAACCTACATATTCCAAGTGCCTGCTAGGTAACCTAGATTGTCCAAGTGCCCACTAGTTAACCTACATAGTCCAGGTTCCCCCTAGGTAACCTAGATAGTCCACGGGCCCGCTAGGTAACCTACATTGTCCTAGTGCCCCCTAGTTAACCTACATTCTCCAAGTGCCCGATGGGGAACCTACATAGAACAAGTGCCCGCTAGGTAACCTACATAGTCCAAATGCCCGCTAGTTAACCTACATAGTCCAAGTGCCCGATAGGGAACCTACATAATCCAATTGCCCGCTAGGGAACCTACATAGACCAAGTGCCCGTTAGGTAACCTAGATAGTCCAAATGCCCGCTATGGAACCCACATATTCCAAGTGCCAGCTAGGGAACTTACATAGTCCAAGGGCCCGCTAGGGAACCTACATAGTCCAAGTGCCCGTTAGTTAACCTAGATAGTCCAAGTGCCCGCTAGGTAACCTAGATAGTCCAACAGCCCTGTAGGTAACCTACATACTCCAAGTACCCGCTAGGTAACGTAGATAGTTCAAGTGCCAGCTAGGTAACCTAGATAGTCCAAGTGCCCACTAGGTAACCTACAAAGTCTAAGTTCCCGCTAGGTAATCTATATAGTCCAAATGCTCGCTAGGGGCCCTAATATTCCAAATGCCCGCTAGTTAACCTAGATAGTCCAAGTGCTCGCTAGTTAACCTAGATAGACCAAGTGCCCACAAGGGAACCTATCTAGTCCAAGTACCCTCTAGGAAACGTACATAGTCCAAGTGCCCGCTAGGTAACGTAGATAGTCCAAGTGCCCGCTAGGGAACGTACATAGTCCAAGTGCCTGCTAGGTAACATAGATAGTCCAAGTGCCCACTAGTTAACCAAATAGTACAGGTTCCCCCTAGGTAACCTAGATAGTCCAAGGGCCCGCTAGGTAACCTACATAGTCCTAGTGCCCCCTAGTTAACCTACATTCGCCAAGTGCCCGATAGGGTACCTACATAGTCCAAGTGCCCGCTAGGTAACCTACATAGTTCAAATGCCCTCTAGTTAATATACATAGTCCAAGTGCCCGATAGGGAACCTACATAATCCAAGTGCCCGCTAGGGAACGTACATAGTCCAAGTGCCCGTTAGGTAACCTAGATAGTCCAAATGCCCGCCAGGAAACCCACATAGTCCAAGTGCCCGCTAGGGAACTTACATAGTCCAAGTGCCCGCTAGGGAATCTACACAGTCCAAGTGCCTGTTAGTTAACCTACATAGTCCAAGTCCCCGCTTGGTAACCTAGATAGTCCAACAGCCCGCTAGGTAACCTACATACTCTAAAAACCCGCTATAACGTAGATAGTTCAAGTGACAGCTAGGTAACCTAGATAGTCCATGTGCCGCTAGGTAACCTACAAAGTCAAAGTGCCCGCCAGGTTATCTATATAGTCCAAATGCCAGCTAGGGAATCTACATAGTCCAAGGGCCCGCTAGTTAACGTAGATAGTCCAAGTGCCTCTAGTTAATCTACATAGCCCAATGGCCCACTAGTTAACCTACATAGTCCAATTATCCGCTAAGAAACCTAGATAGTCCAAGTGCACGCTAGTTTACCTAGATAGTCCAAGTGCACGCTAGTTAACCTAGATAGTCCAAGTGCCCTCTAGTTAACCTAGTTCGTCCAAGTGCCCGTTAAGAAACCTAGATAGTCCAAGTGCCCGTTACCTAACCTAGATAGTCCAATTGCCCGCTATGCAACATACATAGTCCAAGTGCCCGTTCGTTAACCTAGAAGTCCAAGTGCCCGCTAGGTAACCTAGATAGTCCAAGTGCCCGTTCGGTAACCTAGATAGTCCAAGTGCCCTTTAGGGAACCTAGATAGTCCAAGGGCCCGCTAGTAAACCTACATAGTCGATGGGCCCGCTAGTTAACCTTCATAGTGCAAGTGTCCGCTACTTAACCTACATATTCCAAGTGCCCTCTAGTTAACCTACATAATCTAAGTGCCCGTTGGCTAACCTAGATAGTCCAAGGGCCCGCTAATTGACCTACATTGTCCAAGTGCCCGCTAGTTAAGCTAGATAGTCCAAGTGACTGCTAGGTAACCTACATAGTGCAAGTGTCCACTAGTTAACCTACATATTCCAAGTGCCCTCTAGTTAACATGGAAAGTCCAAGTGCCCGCTAGGGAACGTGCATAGTCCAAGCGCCCGCCAGGTAACCTAGATAGTACAAGTGCCCGCTAGTTAACCTAGATAGTTCAAGTACCCGCTAGGTAACCTAGATCGTCCAAGGGCCCCCTAGTTAGCCTACATAGTCCAAGTGCCCGCTAGGTAACCTAGATAGTCCAAGGGTCCGCTAGTAAACCTACATACTCCATGTGCCCGCTACTTAACCTTCATAGTGCAAGTGTCCGCTACTTAACCTACATATTCCAAGTCCCCGCTAGTTAACCTACATAATCTAAGTGCCCGTTGGCTAACATAGATAGTCCAAGGGCCCGCTAGTTGACCTACATAGTCCAAGTGCCAGCTAGGTAACCTAGATAGTACAAGTGCCCGCTAGGGAACCTAGATAGTCCAAGTGCCTGTTAGCTAACCTAGATAGTCCCAGTGGCAGCTAGGTAACCTACAGAGTCCTAGTGCCCGTTCATTAACCGAGATAATCCAAGTGCCCGCTAGTTAACCTACATAGTCCAAGTGCCCGATAGGGAAGCTACATAATCCAAGTGCCCGCTAGGCAACCTACATAGTCCAAGTGCCCGTTAGTTAACCTAGATAGTCAAATTGCCTGCTAGGAAACCTAGATAGTCCAAGTGCCCGCTAGGGAACCCACATAGTCCAAGTGCCCGCTAGGTAACCTAAATAGTCCAAATGCCCGCTAGGGAAACTACATAGTCCAAGTGCCCGCTAGTTAACCTAGATAGTCTAAGTGCCTGCTAGTAAACCTACATAATCCATGGGCCCGCTAGTTAACCTACATAGTGCAAGGGCCCGCTAGTTAACCTACATCGTCCAAGGGCCCGCGAGTTAACCTAGATAGTACAAGTGCCCGCTAGTTAACCTACATAGTCTAAGTGCCCGCTAGGTAACCTAGACAGTTCAAATGACCACTAGGTTACCTACATAGTCCAAGTGCCCGTTCGTTAACCTACATAGTCCAAGTGCCCGCTAGGTAACCAATATAGTCCAAATGCCCGCTAGGGGCCCTAATATTCCAAATGCCCGCTAATTAACCTAGATAGTCCAAGTGCTCGCTAGTTAACCTAGATAGACCAAGTGCCCGCTAGGGAACCTATCTAGTCCAAGTACCCGCTAGGAAACGTACATAGTCCAAGTGCCCGCTAGGTAACGTAGATAGTCCAAGTGCCCGCTAGGGAACGTACATAGTCCAAGTGCCTGCTAGGTAACATAGATAGTCCAAGTGCCCACTAGTTAACCAAATAGTACAGGTTCCCCCTAGGTAACCTAGATAGTCCAAGGGCCCGCTAGGTAACCTACATAGTCCTAGTGCCCCCTAGTTAACCTACATTCTCCAAGTGCCCGATAGGGAACCTACATAGTCCAAGTGCCCGCTAGGTAACCTACATAGTTCAAATGCCCCCTAATTAATATACATAGTCCAAGTGCCCGATAGGGATCCTACATAATCCAAGTGCCTGCTAGTGAACGTACATAGTCCAAGTGCCCGTTAGGTAACCTAGATAGTCCAAATGCCCGCCAGGAAACCCACATAGTCCAAGTGCCCGCTAGGGAACTTACATAGTCCAAGGGCCCGCTAGGGAATCTACACAGTCCAAGTGCCCGTTAGTTAACCTAGATAGTCCAAGTCCCCGCTTGGTAACCTAGATAGTCCAACAGCCCGCTAGGTAACCTACATACTCTAAAAACCCGCTATAACGTAGATAGTTCAAGTGACAGCTAGGTAACCTAGATAGTCCATGTGCCGCTAGGTAACCTACAAAGTCAAAGTGCCCGCCAGGTTATCTATATAGTCCAAATGCCAGCTAGGGAATCTACATAGTCCAAGGGCCCGCTAGTTAACGTAGATAGTCCAAGTGCCTCTAGTTAATCTACATAGCCCAATGGCCCACTAGTTAACCTACATAGTCCAATTATCCGCTAAGAAACCTAGATAGTCCAAGTGTACGCTAGTTTACCTAGATAGTCCAAGTGCACGCTAGTTAACCTAGATAGTCCAAGTGCCCTCTAGTTAACCTAGTTCGTCCAAGTGCCCGCTAAGAAACCTAGATAGTCCAAGTGCCCGTTACCTAACCTAGATAGTCCAATTGCCCGCTATGCAACATACATAGTCCAAGTGCCCGTTCGTTAACCTAGAAGTCCAAGTGCCCGCTAGGTAACCTAGATAGTCCAAGTGCCCGTTCGGTAACCTAGATAGTCCAAGTGCCCTTTAGGGAACCTAGATAGTCCAATGGCCCGCTAGTAAACCTACATAGTCGATGGGCCCGCTAGTTAACCTTCATAGTGCAAGTGTCCGCTACTTAACCTACATATTCCAAGTGCCCTCTAGTTAACCTACATAATCTAAGTGCCCGTTGGCTAACCTAGATAGTCCAAGGGCCCGCTAGTTGACCTACATAGTCCAAGTGCCCGCTAGTTAAGCTAGATAGTCCAAGTGACTGCTAGGTAACCTACATAGTGCAAGTGTCCACTAGTTAACCTACATACTCCAAGTGCCCTCTAGTTAACATAGAAAGTCAAAGTGCCCGCTAGTTGACCTACATAGTCCAAGTGCCAGCTAGGTAACCTAGATAGTACAAGTGCCCGCTAGGGAACCTAGATAGTCCAAGTGCCTGTTAGCTAACCTAGGTAGTCCCAGTGGCGGCTAGGTAACCTACATAGTCCTAGTGCCCGTTCGTTAACCGAGATAATCCAAGTGCCCGCTAGTTAACCTACATAGTCCAAGTGCCCGATAGGGAACCTACATAATCCAAGTGCCCGCTAGGCAACCTACATAGTCCAAGTGCCCGTTAGTTAACCTAGATAGTCAAATTGCCTGCTAGGAAACCTAGATAGTCCAAGTGCCCGCTAGGGAACCCACATAGTCCAAGTGCCCGCTAGGTAACCTAAATAGTCCAAATGCCTTCTAGGGAAACTACATAGTCCAAGTGCCCGCTGGTTAACCTAGATAGTCTAAGTGCCTGCTAGTAAACCTACATAATCCAAGTGCCCGCTAGTTAACCTACATAGTGCAAGGGCCCGCGAGTTAACCTAGATAGTCCAAGTGCCCGCTAGTTAACCTACATAGTCTAAGTGCCCGCTAGGTAATCTAGACAGTTCAAATGACCACTAGGTTACCTACATAGTCCAAGTGCCCCTTCGTTAACCTACATAGTCCAAGTGCCCGCTAGGTAACCAATATAGTCCAAATGCCCGCTAGGGGCCCTAATATTCCAAATGCCCGCTAGTTAACCTAGATAGTCCAAGTGCTCGCTAGTTAACCTAGATAGACCAAGTGCCCGCTAGGGAACCTATCTAGTCCAAGTACCCGCTAGGAAACGTACATAGTCCAAGTGCCCGCTAGGTAACGTAGATAGTCCAAGTGCCCGCTAGGGAACGTACATAGTCCAAGTACCCGCTAGGTAACCTAGATAGTCCAAGTGCCCGCTAGTTAACCTACATATTCCAAATGCCTGCTAGGTAACCTAGATAGTCCAAGTGCCCACTAGTTAACCTACATAGTCCAGGTTCCCCCTAGGTAACCTAGATAGTCCAAGGGCCCGCTAGGTAACCTACATTCTCCAAGTGCCCGATAGGGAACCTATATAGTCCAAGTGCCCGTTAGTTAACCTAGATAGACCAATTGCCCGCTAGGTAACCTAGATAGTCCAACAGCCCGGTACGTAACCTACATACTCCAAGTACCCGCTAGGTAACGTAGATAGTTCAAGTGCCAGCTAGGTAACCTAGATAGTCCAAGTGCCCGCTAGGTAACGTACAGAGTCTAAGTTCCCGCTAGGTAACCTAAATATTCCAAATGCCCGCTAGTTAACCTAGATAGTTCAAGTGCCTGCTAGTAAACCTACATAATCCATGGGCCCGCTAGTTAACCTACATAGTGTAAGGGCCCACTAGTTAACCTAAATCGTCCAAGGGCCCGCTAGTTAACCTACATAGTCTAATTGCCCGATAGGGAACCTACATAATCCAATTGCCCGCTAGGGAACATACATAGACCAAGTGCCCGTTAGGTAACCTAGATAGTCCAAATGCCCGCTATGGAACCCACATAGTCCAAGTGCCCGCTGGGGACTTACATAGTCCAAGGGCCCGCTAGGGAACCTACATAGTCCAAGTGCCCGTTAGTTAACGTAGATAGTCCAAGTGCCCGCTAGGTAACCTAGATAGTCCAACAGCCTGGTAGGTAACCTACATACTCCAAGTACCCGCTAGGTAACATAGATAGTTCAAGTGCCAGCTAGGTAACCTAGATAGTCCAAGTGCCCGCTAGGAAACCTACAAAGTCTAAGTTCCCGCTAGGTAATCTATATAGTCCAAATGACCGCTAGGGAGCCTACATAGTCCAAATGCTCGCTAGGTAACCTAGATAGTCTAAGGGCCCGCTAGGTATTCTACATAGTCCTAGTGCCCCCTAGTTAACCTACATTTTCCAAGTGCCCGATAGGGAACCTACATAGTCCAAGTGCCTGCTAGGTAACCTACATAGTCCAAATGCCCTCTAGTTAACCTACATAGTCCATGTGCCCGATAGGGAACCTACATAATCCAAGTGCCCGCTAGGGAACCTACATAGTCCAAATGCCCGTTAGTTAACCTAGATAGTCCCAATGCCCGCTAGGTAACCTAGATAGTCCAACAGCCCGGTACGTAACCTACATACTCCAAGTACCCGCTAGGTAACGTAGATAGTTCAAGTGCCAGCTAGGTAACCTAGATAGTCCAAGTGCCCACTAGGTAACGTACAGAGTCTAAGTTCCCGCTAGGTAACCTAAATATTCCAAATGCCCGCTAGTTAACCTAGATAGTCCAAGTGCCTGCTAGATAACCTAGATAGTCCAAGTGCCTGCTAGTAAACCTACATAATCCATGTGCCCGCTAGTTAACCTACATAGTGCAAGGGCCCGCTAGTTAACGTAGATAGTCCAAGTGCCGCTAGTTAATCTACATAGTCCAAGGGCCCGCTAGTTAACCTACATAGTCCAAGTACCCGCTAGTTAACCTAGATCGTCCAAGTGCCCACTAGGTAACCTACATAGTCCAAGAGCCCGCTAGTTAACCTACATCGTCCAATAGCTCCCTAGGTAACCTAGATAGTCCAAGTGCCCGCTAGGTAATCTAGACATTTCAAGTGACCACTAGTTTACCTACATAGTCCAAGTGCCCGTTCGTTAACCTACAAAATCCAAGTGCCCGCTAGGTAACCAATATAGTCCAAATGCCCGCTGGGGGCCCTAATAGTACATATGCCCGCTAGTAAACCTAGATAGTCCAAGTGCTCGCTAGTTAACCTAGATAGACCAAGTGCCCACTAGTTACCCTACATAGTCCAGGTTCCCCTTAGGTAACTTAGATAGTCCAAGGGCCCGCTAGGTCACCTACATAGTCCTAGTGCCCCCTAGTTAACCTACATTCTCCAAGTGCCCGATAGGGAACCTACATAGTCCAAGTGCCCGCTAGGTAACCTACATAGGCCAAATTCCCTCTAGTTAATCTACATAGTCCAAGTGCCCGATAGGGAACCTACATAATCCAAGTGCCCGCTAGGGAACTTACATAGTCCACGTGCCCGTTAGGGAATCTACACAGTCCACGTGCCCGTTAGTTAACCTAGATAGACCAAGTGCCCACTAGTTACCCTACATAGTCCAGGTTCCCCTTAGGTAACTTAGATAGTCCAAGGGCCCGCTAGGTCACCTACATAGTCCTAGTGCCCCCTAGTTAACCTACATTCTCCAAGTGCCCGATAGGGAACCTACATAGTCCAAGTGCCCGCTAGGGAACGTACATAGTCCAAGTGCCCGTTAGGTAACCTAGATAGTCCAAATGCCCGCCAGGAAACCCACATAGTCCAAGTGCCCACTAGGGAACTTACATAGTCCAAGGGCCCGCTAGGGAATCTACACAGTTCCCGTACCCGTTAGTTAACCTAGATAGTCCAAGTGCCCGCTAGGTAACCTAGATAGTCCAACAGCCCGGTACGTAACCTACATACTCCAAGTACCCGCTAGGTAAGGTAGATAGTTCAAGTGCCAGCTATGTAACCTAGATAGTCCAAGTGCCCGCTAGGTAACGTACAGAGTCTAAGTTCCCGCTAGGTAACCTAAATATTCCAAATGCCCGCTAGTTAACCTAGATAGTCCAAGTGCCCGCTAGATAACCTAGATAGTCCAAGGGCCTGCTAGTAAACCTACATAATCCATGGGCCCGCTAGTTAACCTACATAGTGGAATGGCCCGCTAGTTAACGTAGATAGTCCAAGTGCCGCTAGTTAATCTACATAGTCCAAGGGCCCATTAGTTAACCTACATAGTCCAAGTACCCGCTAGTTAACCTAGATCGTCCAAGTGCCCACTAGGTAACCTACATAGTCCAAGCGCCCGCTAGTTAACCTACATAGTCCAAGGGCCCGCTAGTTAACCTACATCGTCCAAAAGCTCCCTAGGTAACTTAGATAGTCCAAGTGCCCACTTGTTAACGTACATAGTCCAAGTGTCCGCTAGGTAATCTAGACATTTCAAGTGACCACTAGTTTACCTACATATTCCAAGTGCCCGTTCGTTAACCTACATAGTCCAAGTGCCCGCTAGGTAACCAATATAGTCCAAATGCCCGCTAGGGGCCCTAATAGTACATATGCCCGCTAGTTAACCTAGATAGTCCAAGTGCTCGCTAGTTAACGTAGATAGACCAAGTGCCCGCTAGGGAACCTATCTAGTCCAAGTACCCTCTTGGAAACGTACATAGTCCAAGTGCCCGCTAGGTAACGTAGATAGTCCAAGTGCCCACTAGTTACCCTACATAGTCCAGGTTCCCCTTACGTAACCTAGATAGTCCAAGGGCCCGATAGGTAACCTACATAGTCCTAGTGCCCCCTAGTTAACCTACATTCTCCAAGTGCCCGATAGGGAACCTACATAGTCCAAGTGCCCGCTAGGTAACCTACATAGGCCAAATGCCCTCTAGTTAATCTACATAATCCAAGTGCCCACTAGGGAACTTAAATAGTCCACGTGCCCGTTAGGTAACCTAGATAGTCCAAATGCCCGCCAGGAAACCCACATAGACCAAGTGCCCGCTAGGGAACTTACATAGTCCAAGGGCCCGCTAGGGAATCTACACAGTCCAAGTGCCCGTTAGTTAACCTAGATAGTCCAAGTTCCCGCTAGGTAACCTAGATAATCCAACAGCCCGGTACGTAACCTACATACTCCAAGTACCCGCTAGGTAACGTAGATAGTCCAAGTGCCCTCTAGTTAACCTAGTTCGTCCAAGTGCCCGCTAAGAAACCTAGATAGTCCAAGTGCCCGTTACCTAACCTAGATAGTCAAATTGCCCGCTATGCAACATACATAGTCCAAGTGCCCGTTCGTTAACCTAGAAGTCCAAGTGCCCGCTAGGTAACCTAGATAGTCCAAGTGCCCGTTCGGTAACCTAGATCGTCCAAGTGCCCTTTAGGGAACCTAGATAGTCCAAGGGCCCGCTAGTAAACCTACATAGTCGATGGGCCCGCTAGTTAACCTTCATAGTGCAAGTGTCGGCAACTTAACCTACACATTCCAAGTACCCTCTAGTTAACCTACATAATCTAAGTGCCCGTTGGCAAACCTAGATAGTCCAAGGGCCCGCTAGTTGACCTACATAGTCCATGCCAGCTAGGTAACCTAGATAGTACAAGTGCCCGCTAGGGAACCTAGATAGTCCAAGTGCCTGTTAGCTAACCTAGATAGTCCCAGTGGCGGCTAGGTAACCTACATAGTCCTAGTGCCCGTTCGTTAACCTAGATAATCCAAGTGCCCGCTAGTTAACCTACATAGTCCAAGTGCCCGATAGGGAACCTACATAATCCAAGGGCCCGCTAGGCAACCTACATTGTCCAAGTGCCCGTTAGTTAACCTAGATAGTCAAATTGCCTGCTAGGTAACGTAGATAGTCCAAGTACCCGCTAGGGAACCCACATAGTCCAAGTGCCCGCTAGGTAACCTAAATAGTCCAAATGCCAGCTAGGGAAACTACATAGTCCAAGTGCCCACTAGTTAACCTAGATAGTCCAAGTGCCTGCTAGTAAACCTACATAATCCATGGGCCCGCTAGTTAACCTACATAGTGCAAGGGCCCGCTAGTTAACATACATCGTCCAAGGGCCCGCGAGTTAACCTAGATGGTCCAAGTGCCCGCTAGTTAACCTACATAGTCTATGTGCCCGCTAGGTAACCTAGACATTTCAAGTGACCACTAGGTTACCTACATAGTCCAAGTGCCCGTTAGTTAACCTACATAGTCCAAGTGCCCGCTAGGTAACCAATATAGTCCAAATGCCTGATAGGGGCCCTAATATTCCAAATGCCCGCTAGTTAACCTAGATAGTCCAAGTGCCCGCTAGTTAACCTAGATAGACCAAGTGCCCGCTAGGGAACCTATCTAGTCCAAGTAACCGCTAGGAAACGTACATAGTCCAATTGCCCGCTAGGGAACGTACATAGTCCAAGTGCCCGCAGGGTAACCTAGATAGTCCAAGTGCCCGCTAGTTAACCTACATATTCCAAGTGCCTGCTAGGTAACCTAGATTGTACAAGTGCCCACTAGTTAACATACATAGTCCAGGTTCCCCCTAGGTAACCTAGATAGTCCATGGGCCCACTAGGTAACCTACATTATCCTAGTGCCCCCTAGTTAACCTACATTCTCCAAGTGCCCGATGGGGAAACTACATAGAACAAGTGCCCGCTAGGTAACCTACATAGTCCAAATGCCCGCTAGTTAACCTACATAGTCCAAGTGCCCGATAGGGAACCTACATAATCCAATTGCCCGCTAGGGAACCTACATAGACCAAGTGCCCGTTAGGTAACCTAGATAGTCCAAATGCCCGCTATGGAACCCACATATTCCAAGTGCCCGCTAGGGAACTTACATAGTCCAAGGGCCCGCTAGGGAACCTACATAGTCCAAGTGCCCGTTAGTTAACCTAGATAGTCCAAGTGCCCGCTAGGTAACCTAGATAGTCCAACAGCCCGGTAGGTAACCTACATACTCCAAGTACCCGCTAGGTAACGTAGATAGTTCAAGTGCCAGCTAGGTAACCTAGATAGTCCAAGTGCCCGCTAGGTAACCTACAAAGTCTAAGTTCCCGCTAGGTAATCTATATTGTCCAAATGCGCGCTAGGGGCCCTAATAGTCCATATGCCCGCTAGTTAACCTAGATAGTCCAAGTGCTCGCTAGTTAACCTAGATAGACCAAGTGCCCAGTAGGGAACCTATCTAGTCCAAGTACCCTCTAGGAAACGTACATAGTCCAAGTGCCCGCTAGGTAACGTAGATAGTCCAATTGCCCGCTAGGGAACGTACATAGTCCAAGTGCCTGCTAGGTAACATAGATAGTACAAGTGCCCACTAGTTAACCAAATAGTACAGGTTCCCCCTAGGTAACCTAGATAGTCCAAGGGCCCGCTAGGTAACCTACATAGTCCTAGTGCCCCCTAGTTAACCTACATTCTCCAAGTGCCCGATAGGGAACCTACATAGTCCAAGTGCCCGCTAGGTAACCTACATAGTTCAAATGCCCTCTAGTTAATATACATAGTCCAAGTGCCCGATAGGGAACCTACATAATCCAAGTGCCCGCTAGGGAACGTACATAGTCCAAGTGCCCGTTAGGTAACCTAGATAGTCCAAATGCCCGCCAAGAAACCCACATAGTCCAAGTGCCCGCTAGGGAACTTACATAGTCCAAGTGCCCGCTAGGGAATCTACACAGTCCAAGTGCCCGTTAGTTAACCTACATAGTCCAAGTCCCCGCTTGGTAACCTAGATAGTCCAACAGCCCTCTAGGTAACATACATACTCTAAAAACCCGCTATAACGTAGATAGTTCAAGTGACAGCTAGGTAACCTAGATAGTCCATGTGCCGCTAGGTAACCTACAAAGTCAAAATGCCCGCCAGGGTATTATATAGTCCAAATGCCAGCTAGGGAATCTACATAGTCCAAGGGCCCGCTAGTTAACGTAGATAGTCCAAGTGCCTCTAGTTAATCTACATAGCCCAATGGCCCACTAGTTAACCTACATAGTCCAATTATGCGCTAAGAAACCTAGATAGTCCAAGTGCACGCTAGTTTACCTAGATAGTCCAAGGGCACGCTAGTTAACCTAGATAGTCCAAGTGCCCTCTAGTTAACCTAGTTCGTCCAAGTGCCCGCTAAGAAACCTAGATAGTCCAAGTGCCCGTTACCTAACCTAGATAGTCCAATTGCCCGCTATGCAACATACATAGTCCAAGTGCCCGTTTGTTAACCTAGAAGTCCAAGTGCCCGCTAGGTAACCTAGATAGTCCAAGTGCCCGTTCGGTAACCTAGATAGTCCAAGTGCCCTTTAGGGAACCTAGATAGTCCAAGGGCCCGCTAGTAAACCTACATAGTCGATGGGCCCGCTAGTTAACCTTCATAGTGCAAGTGTCCACTACTTAACCTACATATTCCAAGTGCCCTCTAGTTAACCTACATAATCTAAGTGCCCGTTGGCTAACCTAGATAGTCCAAGGGCCCGCTAGTTGACCTACATAGTCCAAGTGCCCGCTAGTTAAGCTAGATAGTCCAAGTGACTGCTAGGTAACCTACATAGTGCAAGTGTCCACTAGTTAACCTACATATTCCAAGTGCCCTCTAGTTAACATAGAAAGTCCAAGTGCCCGCTAGGGAACGTACATAGTCCAAGTGCCCGCCAGGTAACCTAGATAGTACAAGTGCCCGCTAGTTAACCTAGATAGTTCAAGTACCCGCAAGGTAACCTAGATCGTCCAAGGGCCCCCTAGTTAGCCTACATAGTCCAAGTGCCCGCTAGGTAACCTAAATAGTCCAAGGGCCCGCTAGTAAACCTACATACTCCATGTGCCCGCTAGTTAACCTTCATAGTGCAAGTGTCCGCTACTTAACCTACATATTCCAAGTTCCCGCTAGTTAACCTACATAATCTAAGTGCCCGTTGGCTAACATAGATAGTCCAAGGGCCCGCTAGTTGACTTACATAGTCCAAGTGCCAGCTAGGTAACCTAGATAGTCCAAGTGCCCGCTGGAACCTAGATAGTCCAAGTGCCTGTTAGCTAACCTAGATAGTCCCATTGGCGGCTAGGTAACCTACATAGCCCTAGTGCCCGTTCGTTAACCGAGATAATCCAAGTGCCCGCTAGTTAACCTACATAGTCCAAGTGCCCGATAGGGAACCTACATAATCCAAGTGCCCGCTAGGCAACCTACATAGTCCAAGTGCCCGTTAGTTAACCTAGATAGTCAAATTGCCTGCTAGGAAACCTAGATAGTCCAAGTGCCCGCTAGGGAACTCACATAGTCCAAGTGCCCGCTAGGTAACCTAAATAGTCCAAATGCCCGCTAGGGAAACTACATAGTCCAAGTGCCCGATAGTTAACCTAGATAGTCTAAGTGCCTGCTAGTAAACCTACATAATCCATGGGCCCGCTAGTTAACCTACATAGTGCAAGGGCCCGCTAGTTAACCTACAACATCCAAGGACCCGCGAGTTAACCTAGATAGTCCAAATGCCCGCTAGTTAACCTACATAGTCTAAGTGCCCGCTAGGTAACCTAGACAGTTCAAATGACCACTAGGTTACCTACATAGTCCAAGTGCCCGTTCGTTAACCTACATAGTCCAAGTGCCCGCTAGGTAACCAATATAGTCCAAATGCCCGCTAGGGGCCCTAATATTCCAAATGCCCGCTAGTTAACCTAGATAGTCCAAGTGCTCGCTAGTTAACCTAGATAGACCAAGTGCCCGCTAGGGAACCTATCTAGTCCAAGTACCCGCTAGGAAACGTACATAGTCCAAGTGCCCGCTAGGTAACGTAGATAGTCCAAGTGCCCGCTAGGGAACGTACATAGTCCAAGTGCCCGCTAGGTAACCTAGATAGTCCAAGTGCCCGCTAGTTAACCTACATATTCCAAGTGCCTGCTAGGTAACCTAGATAGTCCAAGTGCCCACTAGTTAACCTACATAGTCCAGGTTCCCCCTAGGTAACCTAGATAGTCCAAGGGCCCGCTAGGTAACCTACATTGTCCTAGTGCCCCCTAGTTAACCTACATTCTCCAAGTGCCCGATAGGGAACCTATATAGTCCAAGTGCCCGTTAGTTAACCTAGATAGTCCAAGTGCCCGCTAGGTAATGAATAGAGTCCAAATGCCCGCTATGGGCCCTAATATTCCAAATGCCCGCTAGTTAACCTAGATAGTACAAGTGCTCGCTAGTTAACCTAGATAGACCAATTGCCCGCTAGGTAACCTAGATAGTCCAACAGCCCGGTAGGTAACCTACATACTCCAAGTACCCGCTAGGTAACGTATATAGTTCAAGTGCCAGCTAGGTAACCTAGATAGTCCAAGTGCCCGCTAGGTAACGTACAGAGTCTAAGTTCCCGCTAGGTAACCTAAATATTCCTAATGCCCGCTAGTTAACCTAGATAGTCCAAGTGCCCGCTAGATAACCTAGATAGTCCAAGTGCCTGCTAGTAAACCTACATAATCCATGGGCCCGCTAGTTAACCTACATAGTGTAAGGGCCCGCTAGTTAACCTAAATCGTCCAAGGGCCCGCTAGTTAACCTACATAGTCTAATTGCCCGATAGGGAACCTACATAATCCAATTGCCCGCTAGGGAACCTACATAGACCAAGTGCCCGTTAGGTAACCTAGATAGTCCAAATGCCCGCTATGGAACCCACATAGTCCAAGTGCCCGCTAGGGAACTTACATAGTCCAAAGGACCGCTAGGGAACCTACATAGTCCAAGTGCCCGTTAGTTAACCTACATAGTCCAAGTGCCCGATAGGGAACCTACATAATCCAATTGCCCGCTAGGGAACCTACATAGACCAAGTGCCCGTTAGGTAACCTAGATAGTCCAAATGCCCGCTATGGAACCCACATATTCCAAGTGCCCGCTAGGGAACTTACATAGTCCAAGGGCCCGCTAGGGAACCTACATAGTCCAAGTGCCCGTTAGTTAACCTAGATAGTCCAAGTGCCCGCTAGGTAACCTAGATAGTCCAACAGCCCGGTAGGTAACCTACATACTCCAAGTACCCGCTAGGTAACGTAGATAGTTCAAGTGCCAGCTAGGTAACCTAGATAGTCCAAGTGCCCGCTAGGTAACCTACAAAGTCTAAGTTCCCGCTAGGTAATCTATATTGTCCAAATGCGCGCTAGGGGCCCTAATAGTCCATATGCCCGCTAGTTAACCTAGATAGTCCAAGTGCTCGCTAGTTAACCTAGATAGACCAAGTGCCCAGTAGGGAACCTATCTAGTCCAAGTACCCTCTAGGAAACGTACATAGTCCAAGTGCCCGCTAGGTAACGTAGATAGTCCAATTGCCCGCTAGGGAACGTACATAGTCCAAGTGCCTGCTAGGTAACATAGATAGTACAAGTGCCCACTAGTTAACCAAATAGTACAGGTTCCCCCTAGGTAACCTAGATAGTCCAAGGGCCCGCTAGGTAACCTACATAGTCCTAGTGCCCCCTAGTTAACCTACATTCTCCAAGTGCCCGATAGGGAACCTACATAGTCCAAGTGCCCGCTAGGTAACCTACATAGTTCAAATGCCCTCTAGTTAATATACATAGTCCAAGTGCCCGATAGGGAACCTACATAATCCAAGTGCCCGCTAGGGAACGTACATAGTCCAAGTGCCCGTTAGGTAACCTAGATAGTCCAAATGCCCGCCAAGAAACCCACATAGTCCAAGTGCCCGCTAGGGAACTTACATAGTCCAAGTGCCCGCTAGGGAATCTACACAGTCCAAGTGCCCGTTAGTTAACCTACATAGTCCAAGTCCCCGCTTGGTAACCTAGATAGTCCAACAGCCCTCTAGGTAACATACATACTCTAAAAACCCGCTATAACGTAGATAGTTCAAGTGACAGCTAGGTAACCTAGATAGTCCATGTGCCGCTAGGTAACCTACAAAGTCAAAATGCCCGCCAGGGTATTATATAGTCCAAATGCCAGCTAGGGAATCTACATAGTCCAAGGGCCCGCTAGTTAACGTAGATAGTCCAAGTGCCTCTAGTTAATCTACATAGCCCAATGGCCCACTAGTTAACCTACATAGTCCAATTATGCGCTAAGAAACCTAGATAGTCCAAGTGCACGCTAGTTTACCTAGATAGTCCAAGGGCACGCTAGTTAACCTAGATAGTCCAAGTGCCCTCTAGTTAACCTAGTTCGTCCAAGTGCCCGCTAAGAAACCTAGATAGTCCAAGTGCCCGTTACCTAACCTAGATAGTCCAATTGCCCGCTATGCAACATACATAGTCCAAGTGCCCGTTTGTTAACCTAGAAGTCCAAGTGCCCGCTAGGTAACCTAGATAGTCCAAGTGCCCGTTCGGTAACCTAGATAGTCCAAGTGCCCTTTAGGGAACCTAGATAGTCCAAGGGCCCGCTAGTAAACCTACATAGTCGATGGGCCCGCTAGTTAACCTTCATAGTGCAAGTGTCCACTACTTAACCTACATATTCCAAGTGCCCTCTAGTTAACCTACATAATCTAAGTGCCCGTTGGCTAACCTAGATAGTCCAAGGGCCCGCTAGTTGACCTACATAGTCCAAGTGCCCGCTAGTTAAGCTAGATAGTCCAAGTGACTGCTAGGTAACCTACATAGTGCAAGTGTCCACTAGTTAACCTACATATTCCAAGTGCCCTCTAGTTAACATAGAAAGTCCAAGTGCCCGCTAGGGAACGTACATAGTCCAAGTGCCCGCCAGGTAACCTAGATAGTACAAGTGCCCGCTAGTTAACCTAGATAGTTCAAGTACCCGCAAGGTAACCTAGATCGTCCAAGGGCCCCCTAGTTAGCCTACATAGTCCAAGTGCCCGCTAGGTAACCTAAATAGTCCAAGGGCCCGCTAGTAAACCTACATACTCCATGTGCCCGCTAGTTAACCTTCATAGTGCAAGTGTCCGCTACTTAACCTACATATTCCAAGTTCCCGCTAGTTAACCTACATAATCTAAGTGCCCGTTGGCTAACATAGATAGTCCAAGGGCCCGCTAGTTGACTTACATAGTCCAAGTGCCAGCTAGGTAACCTAGATAGTCCAAGTGCCCGCTGGAACCTAGATAGTCCAAGTGCCTGTTAGCTAACCTAGATAGTCCCATTGGCGGCTAGGTAACCTACATAGCCCTAGTGCCCGTTCGTTAACCGAGATAATCCAAGTGCCCGCTAGTTAACCTACATAGTCCAAGTGCCCGATAGGGAACCTACATAATCCAAGTGCCCGCTAGGCAACCTACATAGTCCAAGTGCCCGTTAGTTAACCTAGATAGTCAAATTGCCTGCTAGGAAACCTAGATAGTCCAAGTGCCCGCTAGGGAACTCACATAGTCCAAGTGCCCGCTAGGTAACCTAAATAGTCCAAATGCCCGCTAGGGAAACTACATAGTCCAAGTGCCCGATAGTTAACCTAGATAGTCTAAGTGCCTGCTAGTAAACCTACATAATCCATGGGCCCGCTAGTTAACCTACATAGTGCAAGGGCCCGCTAGTTAACCTACAACATCCAAGGACCCGCGAGTTAACCTAGATAGTCCAAGTGCCCGCTAGTTAACCTACATAGTCTAAGTGCCCGCTAGGTAACCTAGACAGTTCAAATGACCACTAGGTTACCTACATAGTCCAAGTGCCCGTTCGTTAACCTACATAGTCCAAGTGCCCGCTAGGTAACCAATATAGTCCAAATGCCCGCTAGGGGCCCTAATATTCCAAATGCCCGCTAGTTAACCTAGATAGTCCAAGTGCTCGCTAGTTAACCTAGATAGACCAAGTGCCCGCTAGGGAACCTATCTAGTCCAAGTACCCGCTAGGAAACGTACATAGTCCAAGTGCCCGCTAGGTAACGTAGATAGTCCAAGTGCCCGCTAGGGAACGTACATAGTCCAAGTGCCCGCTAGGTAACCTAGATAGTCCAAGTGCCCGCTAGTTAACCTACATATTCCAAGTGCCTGCTAGGTAACCTAGATAGTCCAAGTGCCCACTAGTTAACCTACATAGTCCAGGTTCCCCCTAGGTAACCTAGATAGTCCAAGGGCCCGCTAGGTAACCTACATTGTCCTAGTGCCCCCTAGTTAACCTACATTCTCCAAGTGCCCGATAGGGAACCTATATAGTCCAAGTGCCCGTTAGTTAACCTAGATAGTCCAAGTGCCCGCTAGGTAATGAATAGAGTCCAAATGCCCGCTATGGGCCCTAATATTCCAAATGCCCGCTAGTTAACCTAGATAGTACAAGTGCTCGCTAGTTAACCTAGATAGACCAATTGCCCGCTAGGTAACCTAGATAGTCCAACAGCCCGGTAGGTAACCTACATACTCCAAGTACCCGCTAGGTAACGTATATAGTTCAAGTGCCAGCTAGGTAACCTAGATAGTCCAAGTGCCCGCTAGGTAACGTACAGAGTCTAAGTTCCCGCTAGGTAACCTAAATATTCCTAATGCCCGCTAGTTAACCTAGATAGTCCAAGTGCCCGCTAGATAACCTAGATAGTCCAAGTGCCTGCTAGTAAACCTACATAATCCATGGGCCCGCTAGTTAACCTACATAGTGTAAGGGCCCGCTAGTTAACCTAAATCGTCCAAGGGCCCGCTAGTTAACCTACATAGTCTAATTGCCCGATAGGGAACCTACATAATCCAATTGCCCGCTAGGGAACCTACATAGACCAAGTGCCCGTTAGGTAACCTAGATAGTCCAAATGCCCGCTATGGAACCCACATAGTCCAAGTGCCCGCTAGGGAACTTACATAGTCCAAAGGACCGCTAGGGAACCTACATAGTCCAAGTGCCCGTTAGTTAACGTAGATAGTCCAAGTGCCCGCTAGGTAACCTAGATAGTCCAACAGCCTGGTAGGTAACCCACATACTCCAAGTACCCGCTAGGTAACATAGATAGTTCAAGTGCCAGCTAGGTAACCTAGATAGTCCAAGTGCCCGCTAGGTAACCTACAAAGTCTAAGTTCCCGCTAGGTAATCTATATAGTCCAAATGACCGCTAGGGAGCCTACATTGTCCAAATGCTCGCTAGGTAACCTAGATAGTCTAAGGGCCCGCTAGGTATTCTACATAGTCCTAGTGCCCCCTAGTTAACCTACATTTTCCAAGTGCCCGATAGGGAACCTACATAGTCCAAGTGCCTGCTAGGTAACCTACATAGTCCAAATGCCCTCTAGTTAACCTACATAGTCCATGTGCCCAATAGGGAACCTACATAATCCAAGTGCCCGCTAAGGAACCTACATAGTCCAGGTGCCCGTTAGGTAACATTGATAGTCCAAATGCCCGCCAGGAAACCCACATAGTCCAAGTGCCCTCTAGGGGACTTACATAGTCCAAGGGCCCGCTGGGGAATCTACACAGTCCAAGTGCCAGTTAGTTAACCTACATAGTGCAAGTCCCCGCTTGGTAACCTAGATAGTCCAACAGCCTGCTATGTAACCTACATACTGTAAGAACCCGCTATAACCTATATAGTTCAAGTGCCAGCTAGGTAACCTAGATAGTCCATGTGCCGCTATGTAACCTACAAAGTCAATGTGCCCGCTAGGTTATCTATATAGTCCAAATGCCAGCTAGGGAATCTATATAGTCCAAGGGCCCGCTAGTTAACGTAGATAGTCCAAGTGCCGCTAGTTAATCTACATAGTCCAAGGGCCCGCTAGTTAACCTACATAGTCCAAGTACCCGCTAAGAAACCTAGATAGTCCAAGTGCACGCTAGTTAACCTAGATAGTCCAAGTACCCTCAAGTTAACCTATATCGTCCAAGTGCCTGATAAGAAACCTAGATAGTCCAAGTGCCCGTTACCTAATCTAGATAGTCCAATTGCCCGCTATGTAACATACATAGTCCAAGTGCCCGTTCTTTAACCTAGAAGTCCAAGTGCCCGCTAGGTAACCTAGACTCTCCAAGTGCCCTCTAGGTTACCTACATAGTCCAAATGCCCGTTCGGTAACGTAGATTGTGCAAGTGCCCGGTAGTTAACCTACATAGTCCAAGTGCCCGCTAGGTAACCTAGATAGACCAAGGGCCCGCTAGTTAACCTACATAGTCCAAGTGCCCGGTAGTTAACTTTTATAGTTCATGTGTCCGTAGGGAACATACAGAGTCCAAGTGTCCGCTAGGGAACCTACATAATCCAAGTGCCCGCTAGTTAATCTACATAGTTCAAGGGCCCGCTAGTTAACCTACATAATCCAAGAACCCGCTAGTTAACCTAGGTCGTCCAAGTGTCCGCTAATTAACCTACAAAGTAAAACTGCCCGCTAGGGAACCTAGATAGCCTAAGTGCCCGCTCTGGAACCTACATAGTCCAAGTGCCCGCTCTGGAACATACATAGTCCAAGTGCACGCTAGGGAATCTACATAGTCCAAGGCCCGCTACTTAACGTAGATAGTCCAAGTGCCGCTTGTTAATCTACATAGTCCAAGGGCCCGCTAGATAAGTACATAGTCCAAATACCCGCTAGTTAACCTACATCGTCCAAGGGCCCGCGAGTTAACCTAGATAGTCCAAGTGCCCGCTAGTTAACCTACATAGTCTAAGTGCCTGCTAGGTAACCTAGAAAATCCAAGTGACCACTAGGTTACCTACATGGTCCAAGTGCCCGTTCGTTAACCTACATAGTCCAAGTGTCCGCTAGGTAACCAACATAGTCCAAATGTCCGCTAGGGGCCCTAATATTCCAAATGCCTGCTAGTTAACCTAGATAGTCCAAGTGCTCGCTAGTTAACCTAGATAGTCCAAGTGCCCGCTAGTTTACCTAGATAGACCAAGTGCCCGCCAGGGATCCTATCTAGTCCAAGTACCCGCTAGGAAACGTACATCGTCCAAGTGCCCGCTAGGTAACATAGATAGTCCAAGTGCCCGCTACGGAACGTACATAGTCCAAGTGCCCGCTAGGTAACCTAGATAGTCCAAGTGCCCGCTAGTTAACCTACATATTCCAAGTGCCTGCTAGGTAACCTAGATAGTCAAAGTGCCCACTAGTTAACCTACATAGTCCAGGTTTCCCCTAGGTAACCTAGATAGTCCAAGGGCCCGCTAGGTAACCTACATAGTCCAAGTGCCCGCTAGTTAACCAAGATAGTCCAAGTGCCTGCTAGTAAACCTACATAATCCATGGGCCCTCTAGTTAACCTACATAGTGCAAGGGCCTGCTAGTTAACCTACATTGTCCAAGGGCCCGCGAGTTAACCTAGATAGTCCAAGTGCCCGCTAGTTAACCTACATAGTCTAAGTGCCCGCTAGGTAACCTAGACAGTTCAAGTGACCACTAGTTTACCTACATAGTCCAAGTGGCCGTTCGTTAACCCACATAGTCCAAGTGCCCGCTAGGTAACCAATATAGTCCAAATGCCCGCTAGGGGCCCTAATATTCCAAATGCCCGCTAGTTAACCTAGATAGTCCAAGTGCTCGCTAGTTAACCTAGATAGTCCAAGTGCCCGCTAGTTAACCTATATAGAACAAGTGCCCGCTGGGGAACCTATCTAGTCCAAGTACCCGCTAGGAAACGTACATAGTCCAAGTGCCCGCTAGGTAACGTAGATAGTCCAAGTGCCCGCTAGGGAACGTACATAGTCCAAGTGCCCGCTAGGTAACCTAGATAGTCCAAGTGCCGGCTAGTTAACCTACATATTCCAAGTGCCTGCTAGGCAACCTAGATAGTGCAAGTGCCCACTAGTTAACCTACATAGTCCAGGTTCCCCCTAGGTCACCTAGATAGTCCAAGGGCCCGCTAGGTAACCTACATTGTCCTAGTGCCCCCTAGTTAACCTACATTCTCCAAGTGCCCGATAGGGAACCTACATAGAACAAGTGCCCGCTAGGTAACCTACATAGTCCAAATGCCCGCTAGTTAACCTACATAGTGTAAGAGCCCCCTAGTTAACCTAGATCATGCAAGTGTCCGCTAGTTAACCTACATAGTCCAAGTGCCAGTTAGATAACCTAGGTAGTCCAAATGTCCGCTAGGTAACCTAGATAGTCCAACAGCCCGCTTGGTAACCTACATACTCTAAGAACCCGCTATAACGTAGATAGTTCAAGTGCCAGCTAGGTAACCTAGATAGTCCATGTGCCGCTAGGTAACCTACAAAGTCAAAGTGCCCGCCAGGTTATCTATATAGTCCAAATGCCAGCTAGGGAATCTACATAGTCCAAGGGCCCGCTAGTTAACCTACATAGTCCAAGTACCCGCTAGGTAACGTAGATAGTTCAAGTGCCAACTAGGTAACCTAGATAGTCCAAGTGCCCGCTAGGTAACTACAAAGTCTAAGTTCCCGCTAGGTAATCTATATAGTCCAAATGCTCGCTAGGAAACCTAGATAGTCTAAGGGCCCGCTAGGTAACCTACATAGTCCTAGTGCCCCCTAGTTAACCTACATTTTCCAAGTGCCTGATAGGGAACCTACATAGTCCAAGTGCCTGCTAGGTAACCTACATAATCCAAATGCCCTCTAGTTAACCTACATAGTCCAAGTGCCCGTTAGGTAACCTAGATAGTCCAAATGCCCGCCAGGAAACACAGATAGTCCAAGTGCCCGCTAAGGAACTTACATAGTCCAAGGGCCCGCTAGGGAATCTACACAGTCCAAGTGCCCGTTAGTTAACCTACATAGTCCAAGTCCCCGCTTGGTAACCTAGATAGTCCAACAGCCCGCTTGGTAACCTACATACTCTAAGAACCCGCTATAACGTAGATAGTTCAAGTGCCAGCTAGGTAACCTAGATAGTCCATGTGCCGCTAGGTAACCTACAAAGTCAATGTGCCCGCCAGGTTATCTATAGTCCAAATGCCAGCTAGGGAATCTACATAGTCCAAGGGCCCGCTAGTTAACGTAGATAGTCCAAGTGGCGCTAGTTAATCTACATAGTCCAAGGGCCCGCTAGTTTACCTACATAGTCCAAGTACCCGCTAAGAAACCTAGATAATCCAAGTGCACGCTAGTTAACCTAGATAGTCCAAGTGCCCTCTAGTTAACCTAGATCGTCCAAGTGCCTGCTAAGAAACCTAGATAGTCCAAGTGCCCGTTACCTAATCTAGATAGTCCAATTGCCCGCTATGCAACATACATAGTCCAAGTGCCCCTTCGTTAGCCAAGAAGTCCAAGTGCCTGCTAGGTAACCTAGACTCTCCAAGTGCCCGCTAGGTTACCTTCATAGTCCAAATGCCCGTTCGGTAACATAGATAGTGCAAGTGCCCGGTAGTTAACCTACATAGTCCAAGTGCCTGCTAGGTAACCTAGATAGACCAAGGACCCACTAGTTAACCTACATAGTCCAAGTGCCCGGTAGTTAACTTACATAGTTCAAGTGTCCGTAGGGAACATACAGAGTCCATGTGCCCGCTAGGGAACCTACATAATCCAAGTGCCCGCTAGTTAATCTACATAGTTCAAGGGCCCGCTAGTTAACCTACATAATCCAAGTACCCGCTAGTTAACGTAGATCGTCCAAGTGTCCGCTAATTATCCTTTATAGTACAAGTGCCCGCTAGGGAACCTAGATAGTCTAAGTGCCCGCTCTGGAACCTACATAGTCCAAGTGAATGCTTGGGAACCTACGTAGTTCAAGTGCCCGCTCTGGAACATACATAGTCCAAGTGCCCGCTAGGGAATCTACATAGTCCAAGGCCCGCTAGTTAACGTAGATAGTCCAAGTACCTGCTAGTTAACCTACATCGTCCAAGGGTCCGCGAGTTAACCTAGATAGTCCAAGTGCCCGCTAGTTAACCTACATAGTCTAAGTGCCCGCTAGGTAACCTAGACAATTCAAGTGACCACTAGGTTACCTATATAGTCCAAGTGCCCGTTCGTTAACCTACATAGTCCAAGTGCCCGCTAGGTAAACAATATAGCCCAAATGCCCGCTAGGGGCCCTAATATTCCAAATGCCCGCTAGTTAACCTAGATAGTCCAAGTGCTCGCTAGTTAACCTAGATAGTCCAAGGGCCCGCTAGTTAACCTAGATAGACCAAGTGCCCGCCAGGGATCCTATCTAGTCCAAATACCCGCTAGAAAACGTACATAGTCCAAGTGATCACTAGGTAACGTAGATAGTCCAAGTGCCCGCTACGGAACGTACGTAGTCCAAGTGCCCGCTAGGTAACCTAGATAGTCCAAGTGCCCGCTAGTTAACCTACATATTCCAAATGCCTGCTAGGTAACCTAGATAGTCCAAGTGCCCACTAGTTAACCTACATAGTGCAGGTTCCCCCTAGGTAACCTAGATAGTCCAAGGGCCCGCTAGGTAACCTACATTGTCCTAGTGCCCCCTAGTTAACCTACATTCTCCAACTGCCCGATTGGAACCTACATAGTCCAAGTGCCTGTTAGTTAATCTAGATAGTACAAGTGCCCGCTAGGTAACCTAGGTAGTCCAACAGCCCGGTAGGTAACCTACATACTCCAAGTACCTGCTAGGTAACGTAGATAGTTCAAGTGCATGCTAGGTAACCTAGATAGTCCAAGTGCCTGATAGATAACCAACAGAGTCAAAGTTCCCGCTAGGTAATCTATATAGTCCAAATGACCGCTAGGGAGCCTACATAGTCCAAGTGCTCGCAAGGTAACCTAGATAGTCTAAGGGCCCACTAGGTAACCTACATGGTCCTAGTGCCCCCTAGTTAACCTACATTTTCCAAGTGCCCGAGAGGGAACCTACATAGTCCAAGTGCCTGCTAGGCAACCTACATAGTCCAAATGCCCTCTAGTTAACCTACATAGTCCAAGTGCCCGATAGGGGACCTACATAATCCAAGTGCCCGCTAGGGAACCTACATAGTCCAAGTGCCTGTTAGGTAACCTAGATAGTCCAAATGCCCGCCAGGAAACCCACATAGTCCAAGTGCCTGCTAGGTAAAGTACATAGTCCAAGTGCCCGCTAGGTAACGTAGATAGTCCAAGTGCCCGCTGGGAAACGTACATTGTCCAAGTGCCTGCTAGGTAACCTAGAGAGTCCAAGTGCCCACTAGTTAACCTACATAGTGCAGGTTCCCCCTAGGTAACCTAGATAGTCCAAGGGCCCGCTAGGTAACCTACATTGTCCTAGTGCCCCCTAGTTAACCAACATTCTCCAAGTGCCCGATAGGGAACATACATAGTCCAAGTGCCCGCTAGGTAACCTACATAGTCCAAATGCCCGCCAATTAACCTATATAGTCCAAGTGCCCGATAGGGAAATTACATAATCCAAGTGCCCGCTAGGGAACCCACATAATCCAAGTGCCCGCTAGGTAACCTAGACAGTTCAAGTGACCACTAGTTTACCTACATAGTCCAAGTGGCCGTTCGTTAACCCACATAGTCCAAGTGCCCGCTAGGTAACCAATATAGTCCAAATGCCCGCTAGGGGCCCTAATATTCCAAATGCCCGCTAGTTAACCTAGATAGTCCAAGTGCTCGCTAGTTAACCTAGATAGTACAAGTGCCCGCTAGTTAACCTATATAGAACAAGTGCCCGCTGGGGAACCTATCTAGTCCAAGTACCCGCTAGGAAACGTACATAGTCCAAGTGCCCGCTAGGTAACGTAGATAGTCCAAGTGCCCGCTAGGGAACGTACATAGTCCAAGTGCCCGCTAGGTAACCTAGATAGTCCAAGTGCCGGCTAGTTAACCTACATATTCCAAGTGCCTGCTAGGCAACCTAGATAGTGCAAGTGCCCACTAGTTAACCTACATAGTCCAGGTTCCCCCTAGGTCACCTAGATAGTCCAAGGGCCCGCTAGGTAACCTACATTGTCCTAGTGCCCCCTAGTTAACCTACATTCTCCAAGTGCCCGATAGGGAACCTACATAGAACAAGTGCCCGCTAGGTAACCTACATAGTCCAAATGCCCGCTAGTTAACCTACATAGTGTAAGAGCCCCCTAGTTAACCTAGATCATGCAAGTGTCCGCTAGTTAACCTACATAGTCCAAGTGCCAGTTAGATAACCTAGGTAGTCCAAATGTCCGCTAGGTAACCTAGATAGTCCAACAGCCCGGAAGGTAACCTACATACTCTAAGAACCCGCTATAACGTAGATAGTTCAAGTGCCAGCTAGGTAACCTAGATAGTCCATGTGCCGCTAGGTAACCTACAAAGTCAAAGTGCCCGCCAGGTTATCTATATAGTCCAAATGCCAGCTAGGGAATCTACATAGTCCAAGGGCCCGCTAGTTAACCTACATAGTCCAAGTACCCGCTAGGTAACGTAGATAGTTCAAGTGCCAACTAGGTAACCTAGATAGTCCAAGTGCCCGCTAGGTAACTACAAAGTCTAAGTTCCCGCTAGGTAATCTATATAGTCCAAATGCTCGCTAGGAAACCTAGATAGTCTAAGGGCCCGCTAGGTAACCTACATAGTCCTAGTGCCCCCTAGTTAACCTACATTTTCCAAGTGCCTGATAGGGAACCTACATAGTCCAAGTGCCTGCTAGGTAACCTACATAATCCAAATGCCCTCTAGTTAACCTACATAGTCCAAGTGCCCGTTAGGTAACCTAGATAGTCCAAATGCCCGCCAGGAAACACAGATAGTCCAAGTGCCCGCTAAGGAACTTACATAGTCCAAGGGCCCGCTAGGGAATCTACACAGTCCAAGTGCCCGTTAGTTAACCTACATAGTCCAAGTCCCCGCTTGGTAACCTAGATAGTCCAACAGCCCGCTTGGTAACCTACATACTCTAAGAACCCGCTATAACGTAGATAGTTCAAGTGCCAGCTAGGTAACCTAGATAGTCCATGTGCCGCTAGGTAACCTACAAAGTCAATGTGCCCGCCAGGTTATCTATAGTCCAAATGCCAGCTAGGGAATCTACATAGTCCAAGGGCCCGCTAGTTAACGTAGATAGTCCAAGTGGCGCTAGTTAATCTACATAGTCCAAGGGCCCGCTAGTTTACCTACATAGTCCAAGTACCCGCTAAGAAACCTAGATAATCCAAGTGCACGCTAGTTAACCTAGATAGTCCAAGTGCCCTCTAGTTAACCTAGATCGTCCAAGTGCCTGCTAAGAAACCTAGATAGTCCAAGTGCCCGTTACCTAATCTAGATAGTCCAATTGCCCGCTATGCAACATACATAGTCCAAGTGCCCCTTCGTTAGCCAAGAAGTCCAAGTGCCTGCTAGGTAACCTAGACTCTCCAAGTGCCCGCTAGGTTACCTTCATAGTCCAAATGCCCGTTCGGTAACATAGATAGTGCAAGTGCCCGGTAGTTAACCTACACAGTCCAAGTGCCTGCTAGGTAACCTAGATAGACCAAGGACCCACTAGTTAACCTACATAGTCCAAGTGCCCGGTAGTTAACTTACATAGTTCAAGTGTCCGTAGGGAACATACAGAGTCCATGTGCCCGCTAGGGAACCTACATAATCCAAGTGCCCGCTAGTTAATCTACATAGTTCAAGGGCCCGCTAGTTAACCTACATAATCCAAGTACCCGCTAGTTAACGTAGATCGTCCAAGTGTCCGCTAATTATCCTTTATAGTACAAGTGCCCGCTAGGGAACCTAGATAGTCTAAGTGCCCGCTCTGGAACCTACATAGTCCAAGTGAATGCTTGGGAACCTACGTAGTTCAAGTGCCCGCTCTGGA
This sequence comes from Tenrec ecaudatus, assembly GCF_050624435.1. Taxonomy (NCBI): domain Eukaryota; kingdom Metazoa; phylum Chordata; class Mammalia; order Afrosoricida; family Tenrecidae; genus Tenrec; species Tenrec ecaudatus. The sequence continues at coordinate 1,049,481 of NW_027457627.1, forward strand.
ACATACATAGTCCAAGTGCCCGCTAGGGAATCTACATAGTCCAAGGCCCGCTAGTTAACGTAGATAGTCCAAGTACCTGCTAGTTAACCTACATCGTCCAAGGGTCCGCGAGTTAACCTAGATAGTCCAAGTGCCCGCTAGTTAACCTACATAGTCTAAGTGCCCGCTAGGTAACCTAGACAATTCAAGTGACCACTAGGTTACCTATATAGTCCAAGTGCCCGTTCGTTAACCTACATAGTCCAAGTGCCCGCTAGGTAAACAATATAGCCCAAATGCCCGCTAGGGGCCCTAATATTCCAAATGCCCGCTAGTTAACCTAGATAGTCCAAGTGCTCGCTAGTTAACCTAGATAGTCCAAGGGCCCGCTAGTTAACCTAGATAGACCAAGTGCCCGCCAGGGATCCTATCTAGTCCAAATACCCGCTAGAAAACGTACATAGTCCAAGTGACCACTAGGTAACGTAGATAGTCCAAGTGCCCGCTACGGAACGTACATAGTCCAAGTGCCCGCTAGGTAACCTAGATAGTCCAAGTGCCCGCTAGTTAACCTACATATTCCAAATGCCTGCTAGGTAACCTAGATAGTCCAAGTGCCCACTAGTTAACCTACATAGTGCAGGTTCCCCCTAGGTAACCTAGATAGTCCAAGGGCCCGCTAGGTAAGCTACATTGTCCTAGTGCCCCCTAGTTAACCTACATTCTCCAACTGCCCGATTGGAACCTACATAGTCCAAGTGCCTGTTAGTTAATCTAGATAGTACAAGTGCCCGCTAGGTAACCTAGGTAGTCCAACAGCCAGGTAGGTAACCTACATACTCCAAGTACCTGCTAGGTAACGTAGATAGTTCAAGTGCATGCTAGGTAACCTAGATAGTCCAAGTGCCTGATAGGTAACCAACAGAGTCAAAGTTCCCGCTAGGTAATCTATATAGTCCAAATGACCGCTAGGGAGCCTACATAGTCCAAGTGCTCGCAAGGTAACCTAGATAGTCTAAGGGCCCACTAGGTAACCTACATGGTCCTAGTGCCCCCTAGTTAACCTACATTTTCCAAGTGCCCGAGAGGGAACCTACATAGTCCAAGTGCCTGCTAGGCAACCTACATAGTCCAAATGCCCTCTAGTTAACCTACATAGTCCAAGTGCCCGATAGGGGACCTACATAATCCAAGTGCCCGCTAGGGAACCTACATAGTCCAAGTGCCCGTTAGGTAACCTAGATAGTCCAAATGCCTGCCAGGAAACCCACATAGTCCAAGTGCCTGCTAGGTAAAGTACATAGTCCAAGTGCCCGCTAGGTAACGTAGATAGTCCAAGTGCCCGCTGGGAAACGTACATTGTCCAAGTGCCTGCTAGGTAACCTAGAGAGTCCAAGTGCCCACTAGTTAACCTACATAGTGCAGGTTCCCCCTAGGTAACCTAGATAGTCCAAGGGCCCGCTAGGTAACCTACATTGTCCTAGTGCCCCCTAGTTAACCAACATTCTCCAAGTGCCCGATAGGGAACATACATAGTCCAAGTGCCCGCTAGGTAACCTACATAGTCCAAATGCCCGCCAATTAACCTATATAGTCCAAGTGCCCGATAGGGAAATTACATAATCCAAGTGCCCGCTAGGGAACCCACATAGTCCAAGTGCCCGCTAGGTAACCTAGATAGTTCAACAGCCCGGTAGGTAACCTACATACTCCAAGTACCCGCTAGGTAACGTAGATAGTTCAAGTGCCTGCTAGGTAACCTAGATAATCCTAGTGCCCGCTAGGTAACCTACAAAGTCTAAGTGCCCGCTAGGTAATCTATATAGTCCAAATGACCGCTAGGGAGCCTACATAGTCCAAATGCCCGCTAGGTAACCTAGATAGTCTAAGGGCCCTCTAGTTAACCTACATAGTCCTAGTGCCCCCAAGTTAACCTACCTTTTCCAAGTGCCTGTTAAGGAACCTACATAGTCCAAGTGCCCGTTAAGTAACCTAGATAGTCCAAATGCCCGCCAGGAAAAACACATAGTCCAAGTGCCCGCTAGGGAACTTACATAGTCCAAGGGCCTGAGAGGGAACCTACATAGTCCAAGTGCCCGTTAGTTAACCTAGATAGTCCAAGTGCCCACTTGGTAACCTAGATAGTCCAACAGCCCGCTAGGTAACCTACATACTCCAAGAACCCGCTAGGTAACATATATAGTTCAAGTTTCGGCTAGGTAACCTAGACAGTCCAAGTGCCCGCTAGGTAACCTACAGAGTCTAAGTGCCCGCTGGGTTATCTATATAGTCCAAATGCCCCCTGGGGAACCTACATAGTCCAAGTGCTCGCTAGGTAACCTAGATAATCCAAGTGCCCGCTAGTTAACCTAGATCGTCCAAGTGCCCACTAGTTTACCTACATAGTCAATGGGCCCGCTAGTTAACCTACATAGTGCAAGAGCCCGCTAGTTAACCTAGATCGTGCAAGTGTCTGCTAGTTAACCTACATAATCCAAGTGCCAGTTAGCTAACCTAGATAGTCCAAGGGCCTTCTAGTTACCCTATATAGTCCAAGTGCCCGCTACGTAAACTACATAGTGCAAGTGTCCGCTAATTAACCTACATAGTCCAAGTGCCCGCTAGTTAATCTAGATAGTCAAAGTGCCCGCTAGGTAACCTAGATAGACGAAGGACCCGCTAGTTAACCTACATAGTGCATGTGCCCGGTAGTTAACTTACATAGTTCAAGTGTCCGTAGGGAACATACAGAGTCCAAGTGCCCGCTAGGGAACCTACATTGTCCAAGTGCCCGCTAGTTAATCTACATAGTTCAAGGGCCCGCTAGTTAACCTACATAGTCCAAGTACCCGCTAGTTAACCTAGATCGCCCAAGTGCCCACTAGGTAACCTACATTGTCCAAGGGCCCGCTAGTTAACCTAGATAGTCCAAGTGCCCGCTAGTTAACATACATAGTCCAAGTGCCCGCTAGGTAACCTAGACATTTCAAGTGACCACTAGGTTACCTACATAGTCCAAGTGCCCGTTCGTTAACCTACATAGTCCAAGTGCCCGCTAGGGAACCAATATACTCCAAATGCCCGCTAGGGGCCCTAATAGTCCATATGCCCGCTAGTTAACCTAGATAGACCAAGTGCCCGCTAGGGAACCTATCTAGTCCAAGTACCCGCTGGGAAACGTTCATAGTCCAAGTGCCCGCTAGGTAACGTACATAGTCCAAGTGCCCGCTAGGTAACGTAGATAGTCCAAGTGCCCGCTTGGGAAGGTACATAGTCCAAGTGCCTGCTAGGTAACCTAGATAGTCCAAGTGCCCACTAGTTAACCTACATAGTCCAGGTTCCCCCTAGGTAACCTAGATAGTCCAATGGCCCGCTAGGTAACCTACATTGTCCTAGTGCCCCCTAGTTAACCTACATTCTCCAAGTGCCCGATAGGGAACCTACATACTCCAAGTGCCCGTTAGGTAACCTAGATAGTCCAAATGCCCGCTAGGGAACCCACATAGTCCAAGTGCCCGCTAGGGAACTTATATAGTCCAAGGGCCCGCTAGGGAACCTATATAGTCCAAGTGCCCGTTAGTTAACCTGGATAGTCCAATTGCCCGCTAGGTAACCTAGATAGTTCAACAGTCAGGTAGGTAACCTACATACTCCAAGTACCCGCTAGGTAACGTAGATAGTTCAAGTGAATGCTAGGTAACCTAGATAGTCCTAGTGCCCGCTAGGTAACCTACAAAGTCTAAGTGCCCGCTAGGTAATCTATATAATCCAAATGACCGCTAGGGAGCCTACATAGTCCAAGTGCTCGCAAGGTAACCTAGATAGTCTAAGGGCCCACTAGGTAACCTACATGGTCCTAGTGCCCCCTAGTTAACCTACATTTTCCAAGTGCCCGAGAGGGAACCTACATAGTCCAAGTGCCTGCTAGGCAACCTACATAGTCCAAATGCCCTCTAGTTAACCTACATAGTCCAAGTGCCCGATAGGGGACCTACATAATTCAAGTGCCCGCTAGGGAACCTACATAGTCCAAGTGCCTGTTAGGTAACCTAGATAGTCCAAATGCCCGCCAGGAAACCCACATAGTCCAAGTGCCTGCTAGGTAAAGTACATAGTCCAAGTGCCCGCTAGGTAACGTAGATAGTCCAAGTGCCCGCTGGGAAACGTACATTGTCCAAGTGCCTGCTAGGTAACCTAGAGAGTCCAAGTGCCCACTAGTTAACCTACATAGTGCAGGTTCCCCCTAGGTAACCTAGATAGTCCAAGGGCCCGCTAGGTAACCTACATTGTCCTAGTGCCCCCTAGTTAACCAACATTCTCCAAGTGCCCGATAGGGAACATACATAGTCCAAGTGCCCGCTAGGTAACCTACATAGTCCAAATGCCCGCCAATTAACCTATATAGTCCAAGTGCCCGATAGGGAAATTACATAATCCAAGTGCCCGCTAGGGAACCCACATAGTCCAAGTGCCCGCTAGGTAACCTAGACAGTTCAAGTGACCACTAGTTTACCTACATAGTCCAAGTGGCCGTTCGTTAACCCACATAGTCCAAGTGCCCGCTAGGTAACCAATATAGTCCAAATGCCCGCTAGGGGCCCTAATATTCCAAATGCCCGCTAGTTAACCTAGATAGTCCAAGTGCTCGCTAGTTAACCTAGATAGTCCAAGTGCCCCCTAGTTAACCTATATAGAACAAGTGCCCGCTGGGGAACCTATCTAGTCCAAGTACCCGCTAGGAAACGTACATAGTCCAAGTGCCCGCTAGGTAACGTAGATAGTCCAAGTGCCCGCTAGGGAACGTACATAGTCCAAGTGCCCGCTAGGTAACCTAGATAGTCCAAGTGCCGGCTAGTTAACCTACATATTCCAAGTGCCTGCTAGGCAACCTAGATAGTGCAAGTGCCCACTAGTTAACCTACATAGTCCAGGTTCCCCCTAGGTCACCTAGATAGTCCAAGGGCCCGCTAGGTAACCTACATTGTCCTAGTGCCCCCTAGTTAACCTACATTCTCCAAGTGCCCGATAGGGAACCTACATAGAACAAGTGCCCGCTAGGTAACCTACATAGTCCAAATGCCCGCTAGTTAACCTACATAGTGTAAGAGCCCCCTAGTTAACCTAGATCATGCAAGTGTCCGCTAGTTAACCTACATAGTCCAAGTGCCAGTTAGATAACCTAGGTAGTCCAAATGTCCGCTAGGTAACCTAGATAGTCCAACAGCCCGGAAGGTAACCTACATACTCTAAGAACCCGCTATAACGTAGATAGTTCAAGTGCCAGCTAGGTAACCTAGATAGTCCATGTGCCGCTAGGTAACCTACAAAGTCAAAGTGCCCGCCAGGTTATCTATATAGTCCAAATGCCAGCTAGGGAATCTACATAGTCCAAGGGCCCGCTAGTTAACCTACATAGTCCAAGTACCCGCTAGGTAACGTAGATAGTTCAAGTGCCAACTAGGTAACCTAGATAGTCCAAGTGCCCGCTAGGTAACTACAAAGTCTAAGTTCCCGCTAGGTAATCTATATAGTCCAAATGCTCGCTAGGAAACCTAGATAGTCTAAGGGCCCGCTAGGTAACCTACATAGTCCTAGTGCCCCCTAGTTAACCTACATTTTCCAAGTGCCTGATAGGGAACCTACATAGTCCAAGTGCCTGCTAGGTAACCTACATAATCCAAATGCCCTCTAGTTAACCTACATAGTCCAAGTGCCCGTTAGGTAACCTAGATAGTCCAAATGCCCGCCAGGAAACACAGATAGTCCAAGTGCCCGCTAAGGAACTTACATAGTCCAAGGGCCCGCTAGGGAATCTACACAGTCCAAGTGCCCGTTAGTTAACCTACATAGTCCAAGTCCCCGCTTGGTAACCTAGATAGTCCAACAGCCCGCTTGGTAACCTACATACTCTAAGAACCCGCTATAACGTAGATAGTTCAAGTGCCAGCTAGGTAACCTAGATAGTCCATGTGCCGCTAGGTAACCTACAAAGTCAATGTGCCCGCCAGGTTATCTATAGTCCAAATGCCAGCTAGGGAATCTACATAGTCCAAGGGCCCGCTAGTTAACGTAGATAGTCCAAGTGGCGCTAGTTAATCTACATAGTCCAAGGGCCCGCTAGTTTACCTACATAGTCCAAGTACCCGCTAAGAAACCTAGATAATCCAAGTGCACGCTAGTTAACCTAGATAGTCCAAGTGCCCTCTAGTTAACCTAGATCGTCCAAGTGCCTGCTAAGAAACCTAGATAGTCCAAGTGCCCGTTACCTAATCTAGATAGTCCAATTGCCCGCTATGCAACATACATAGTCCAAGTGCCCCTTCGTTAGCCAAGAAGTCCAAGTGCCTGCTAGGTAACCTAGACTCTCCAAGTGCCCGCTAGGTTACCTTCATAGTCCAAATGCCCGTTCGGTAACATAGATAGTGCAAGTGCCCGGTAGTTAACCTACATAGTCCAAGTGCCTGCTAGGTAACCTAGATAGACCAAGGACCCACTAGTTAACCTACATAGTCCAAGTGCCCGGTAGTTAACTTACATAGTTCAAGTGTCCGTAGGGAACATACAGAGTCCATGTGCCCGCTAGGGAACCTACATAATCCAAGTGCCCGCTAGTTAATCTACATAGTTCAAGGGCCCGCTAGTTAACCTACATAATCCAAGTACCCGCTAGTTAACGTAGATCGTCCAAGTGTCCGCTAATTATCCTTTATAGTACAAGTGCCCGCTAGGGAACCTAGATAGTCTAAGTGCCCGCTCTGGAACCTACATAGTCCAAGTGAATGCTTGGGAACCTACGTAGTTCAAGTGCCCGCTCTGGAACATACATAGTCCAAGTGCCCGCTAGGGAATCTACATAGTCCAAGGCCCGCTAGTTAACGTAGATAGTCCAAGTACCTGCTAGTTAACCTACATCGTCCAAGGGTCCGCGAGTTAACCTAGATAGTCCAAGTGCCCGCTAGTTAACCTACATAGTCTAAGTGCCCGCTAGGTAACCTAGACAATTCAAGTGACCACTAGGTTACCTATATAGTCCAAGTGCCCGTTCGTTAACCTACATAGTCCAAGTGCCCGCTAGGTAAACAATATAGCCCAAATGCCCGCTAGGGGCCCTAATATTCCAAATGCCCGCTAGTTAACCTAGATAGTCCAAGTGCTCGCTAGTTAACCTAGATAGTCCAAGGGCCCGCTAGTTAACCTAGATAGACCAAGTGCCCGCCAGGGATCCTATCTAGTCCAAATACCCGCTAGAAAACGTACATAGTCCAAGTGACCACTAGGTAACGTAGATAGTCCAAGTGCCCGCTACGGAACGTACGTAGTCCAAGTGCCCGCTAGGTAACCTAGATAGTCCAAGTGCCCGCTAGTTAACCTACATATTCCAAATGCCTGCTAGGTAACCTAGATAGTCCAAGTGCCCACTAGTTAACCTACATAGTGCAGGTTCCCCCTAGGTAACCTAGATAGTCCAAGGGCCCGCTAGGTAACCTACATTGTCCTAGTGCCCCCTAGTTAACCTACATTCTCCAACTGCCCGATTGGAACCTACATAGTCCAAGTGCCTGTTAGTTAATCTAGATAGTACAAGTGCCCGCTAGGTAACCTAGGTAGTCCAACAGCCCGGTAGGTAACCTACATACTCCAAGTACCTGCTAGGTAACGTAGATAGTTCAAGTGCATGCTAGGTAACCTAGATAGTCCAAGTGCCTGATAGGTAACCAACAGAGTCAAAGTTCCCGCTAGGTAATCTATATAGTCCAAATGACCGCTAGGGAGCCTACATAGTCCAAGTGCTCGCAAGGTAACCTAGATAGTCTAAGGGCCCACTAGGTAACCTACATGGTCCTAGTGCCCCCTAGTTAACCTACATTTTCCAAGTGCCCGAGAGGGAACCTACATAGTCCAAGTGCCTGCTAGGCAACCTACATAGTCCAAATGCCCTCTAGTTAACCTACATAGTCCAAGTGCCCGATAGGGGACCTACATAATCCAAGTGCCCGCTAGGGAACCTACATAGTCCAAGTGCCCGTTAGGTAACCTAGATAGTCCAAATGCCCGCCAGGAAACCCACATAGTCCAAGTGCCTGCTAGGTAAAGTACATAGTCCAAGTGCCCGCTAGGTAACGTAGATAGTCCAAGTGCCCGCTGGGAAACGTACATTGTCCAAGTGCCTGCTAGGTAACCTAGAGAGTCCAAGTGCCCACTAGTTAACCTACATAGTGCAGGTTCCCCCTAGGTAACCTAGATAGTCCAAGGGCCCGCTAGGTAACCTACATTGTCCTAGTGCCCCCTAGTTAACCAACATTCTCCAAGTGCCCGATAGGGAACATACATAGTCCAAGTGCCCGCTAGGTAACCTACATAGTCCAAATGCCCGCCAATTAACCTATATAGTCCAAGTGCCCGATAGGGAAATTACATAATCCAAGTGCCCGCTAGGGAACCCACATAGTCCAAGTGCCCGCTAGGTAACCTAGATAGTTCAACAGCCCGGTAGGTAACCTACATACTCCAAGTACCCGCTAGGTAACGTAGATAGTTCAAGTGCCTGCTAGGTAACCTAGATAATCCTAGTGCCCGCTAGGTAACCTACAAAGTCTAAGTGCCCGCTAGGTAATCTATATAGTCCAAATGACCGCTAGGGAGCCTACATAGTCCAAATGCCCGCTAGGTAACCTAGATAGTCTAAGGGCCCTCTAGTTAACCTACATAGTCCTAGTGCCCCCAAGTTAACCTACCTTTTCCAAGTGCCTGTTAAGGAACCTACATAGTCCAAGTGCCCGTTAAGTAACCTAGATAGTCCAAATGCCCGCCAGGAAAAACACATAGTCCAAGTGCCCGCTAGGGAACTTACATAGTCCAAGGGCCTGAGAGGGAACCTACATAGTCCAAGTGCCCGTTAGTTAACCTAGATAGTCCAAGTGCCCACTTGGTAACCTAGATAGTCCAACAGCCCGCTAGGTAACCTACATACTCCAAGAACCCGCTAGGTAACATATATAGTTCAAGTTTCGGCTAGGTAACCTAGACAGTCCAAGTGCCCGCTAGGTAACCTACAGAGTCTAAGTGCCCGCTGGGTTATCTATATAGTCCAAATGCCCCCTGGGGAACCTACATAGTCCAAGTGCTCGCTAGGTAACCTAGATAATCCAAGTGCCCGCTAGTTAACCTAGATCGTCCAAGTGCCCACTAGTTTACCTACATAGTCAATGGGCCCGCTAGTTAACCTACATAGTGCAAGAGCCCGCTAGTTAACCTAGATCGTGCAAGTGTCTGCTAGTTAACCTACATAATCCAAGTGCCAGTTAGCTAACCTAGATAGTCCAAGGGCCTTCTAGTTACCCTATATAGTCCAAGTGCCCGCTACGTAAACTACATAGTGCAAGTGTCCGCTAATTAACCTACATAGTCCAAGTGCCCGCTAGTTAATCTAGATAGTCAAAGTGCCCGCTAGGTAACCTAGATAGACGAAGGACCCGCTAGTTAACCTACATAGTGCATGTGCCCGGTAGTTAACTTACATAGTTCAAGTGTCCGTAGGGAACATACAGAGTCCAAGTGCCCGCTAGGGAACCTACATTGTCCAAGTGCCCGCTAGTTAATCTACATAGTTCAAGGGCCCGCTAGTTAACCTACATAGTCCAAGTACCCGCTAGTTAACCTAGATCGCCCAAGTGCCCACTAGGTAACCTACATTGTCCAAGGGCCCGCTAGTTAACCTAGATAGTCCAAGTGCCCGCTAGTTAACCTACATAGTCCAAGTGCCCGCTAGGTAACCTAGACATTTCAAGTGACCACTAGGTTACCTACATAGTCCAAGTGCCCGTTCGTTAACCTACATAGTCCAAGTGCCCGCTAGGGAACCAATATACTCCAAATGCCCGCTAGGGGCCCTAATAGTCCATATGCCCGCTAGTTAACCTAGATAGACCAAGTGCCCGCTAGGGAACCTATCTAGTCCAAGTACCCGCTGGGAAACGTTCATAGTCCAAGTGCCCGCTAGGTAACGTACATAGTCCAAGTGCCCGCTAGGTAACGTAGATAGTCCAAGTGCCCGCTTGGGAAGGTACATAGTCCAAGTGCCTGCTAGGTAACCTAGATAGTCCAAGTGCCCACTAGTTAACCTACATAGTCCAGGTTCCCCCTAGGTAACCTAGATAGTCCAATGGCCCGCTAGGTAACCTACATTGTCCTAGTGCCCCCTAGTTAACCTACATTCTCCAAGTGCCCGATAGGGAACCTACATACTCCAAGTGCCCGTTAGGTAACCTAGATAGTCCAAATGCCCGCTAGGGAACCCACATAGTCCAAGTGCCCGCTAGGGAACTTATATAGTCCAAGGGCCCGCTAGGGAACCTATATAGTCCAAGTGCCCGTTAGTTAACCTGGATAGTCCAATTGCCCGCTAGGTAACCTAGATAGTTCAACAGTCAGGTAGGTAACCTACATACTCCAAGTACCCGCTAGGTAACGTAGATAGTTCAAGTGAATGCTAGGTAACCTAGATAGTCCTAGTGCCCGCTAGGTAACCTACAAAGTCTAAGTGCCCGCTAGGTAATCTATATAATCCAAATGACCGCTAAGGAGCCTACATAGTCCAAATGCCCGCTAGGTAACCTAGATAGTCTAAGGGCCCTCTAGGTAACCTACATAGTCCTAGTGCCCCCTAGTTAACCTACATTTTTCCAAGTGCCCGATAAGGAACTTACATAGTCCAAGTGCCCGCTAGGTACCCTACATAGTCCAAAAGCCCTCTAGTTAACCTACATAGTCCAAGTGCCCGATAGGGAACCTAAATAATCCAAGTGCCCGCTAGGGAACCTACATAGTCCAAGTGCCCGTTAAGTAACCTAGATAGTCCAAATGCCCACCAGGAAACCCACATAGTCCAAGTGCCCGCTAGGGAACTTACATAGTCCAAGTGCCCGTTAGTTAACCTCGATAGTCCAAGTGCCCGCTTGGTAACCTAGATAGTCCAACAGCCCGCTAGGTAACCTACATACTCCAAAAACCCGTTGGTAACATAGATAGTTCAAGTGCCAGCTTGGCAACCTGGATAGTCCAAGTGCCCGCTAGTTAACCTTGATCATCCAAGTGCCCGCTAGTTAACCTACATAGTCCAAGTGCCTGATAGGGAACCTACATTGTCCAAGTGCCCGCAGAGGAACCTACATAGTAAAAGTGCCCATTAGGGAACCTAGAAAGTCCAAGTGCCCTTAGGGAACCTATATAGTCCATGTGCCCACTAGGGAACCTACATAGTCAAACTGCCCACTAGGGAACCTGCATTGTGCAAGTGCCCGCTTGTTAACCTAGATAGTCCAAGTGCCCGCTAGTTAACCTAGATAGTCTAATTTCTTGATAGTTAACCTACATAGTCCAAGGTCAGCGAGTTAACCTAGATAGTCCAAGTGCCCGCTAGTTAACCTACATAGTCCCAGAACCTGCTAGTTAACCTAGATAGTCCAAGTGCCCGCTAGTTAACCTACATAGTCCAAGGGCCTGCTAGTTAACCTAGATCGTCCAAGTGTACGCTAGTTAACCTACATAGTCCATGTTCCCGTTATGTAACCTAGATATTACAAGTGCCCGCAAGGTAACCTACATAGTCCAAGTGCCCGCTAGGTAACCTAGATATTCCAAGTTCCTGTTAGCTAACCTAGACAATCCAAGTGCCCTCTAGGTAACCTACATAGTCCAAGTGCCCTTTCGTTAACCTAGATAGTCCAAGTGCCCGTTAGGTAACCTACATAGTCCAAGTTCCCGCTAGGTAACATAGATAGTCCAAGTGCCCATTACCTAACCTAGATAATCCAATTGCCTGATATGCAACATATATAGTCCAAGTGCCCATTCGTTAACCTAGAAGTCGAAGTGCCCGCTAGGTAACCTACATAGTCCAAATGCCCGTTCGGTAACATAGATAGTCCAAGTGCCCGCTAATTAACCTACATAGTCCAAGTGCCCGCTAGGTAACCTAGATAGTGCAAGTGCCCGCTAGGTAACCTACATAGTTCAAGTGCCCGCTAGTTAACCTAGATAGTCCAAGTGCCCGTTTGTTAACCTAGATAGTCCAAGTGCCCGCTAGGTATCCTATAGAGTCCAATTGCCTGCTAGGTAAGTTACATAGTCCAAAAGCCCGTTCATTACCCTACATAGTCCAAGGGCCCACTATTTAACCTAGATCGTCCAAGTGTCTTTGGTTAACCTACATAGTCCAAGTGCCCGCAAGGTAACCTATAAAGTCCAAGTTCCAGCTATGTAACCTAGATAGTCCAATGGCCCGCTAGTTAACCTACATAGTCCAAGTGCCCGCTAGGTAAACTAGATAATCCTAGTGGCCGCTAAGGAACCTACATAGTCCAAGTGCCCGCTCATTAACCTAGATAGTCCAAGTGCCGCTGGGAAACCTACATAGTGCAAGTGTCCCCTAGTTAACCTACATATTCCAAGTGCCCGCTAGTTAACATAGATAGTCCAAGTGCCCGCTAGGGGACGTACATAGTCCAAGTGCCCGCTAGTTAACCTTGATAGTCCAAGTGCCCGCTAGGTAACCTACATATTCCAAGTGCCCACTAGGTATCCTAAATAATCCAAATGCCCGCTAGGGAAACTACATAGTCCAAGTGCCCGCTAGGTAACCTAGATAGTCCAAGTGCCCGCTAGGGAATCTACATAGTCCAAGGGCCCTCTAGTTAACGTAGATAGTCCAAGTGCCGCAAGTTAATATACATAGTTCAAGGGCCCGCTAGTTAACCTACATAGTCCAACTCCCGCTAGTTAACCTAGATTGTCCAAGTCCGCTAGTTAACCTACATAGTACAAGTGCCCGCTAGGGAACCAATATAGTCCAAATGCCCGCTAGGGGCCCTAATAGTCCATATGCCCGCTAGTTAACCTAGATAGTCCAAGTGCTCGCTAGTTAACCTAGATAGTCCAAGTGCCCGCTAGTTAACCTATATAGAACAAGTGCCCGCTGGGGAACCTATCTAGTCCAAGTACCCGCTAGGAAACGTACATAGTCCAAGTGCCCGCTAGGTAACGTAGATAGTCCAAGTGCCCGCTAGGGAACGTACATAGTCCAAGTGCCCGCTAGGTAACCTAGATAGTCCAAGTGCCGGCTAGTTAACCTACATATTCCAAGTGCCTGCTAGGCAACCTAGATAGTGCAAGTGCCCACTAGTTAACCTACATAGTCCAGGTTCCCCCTAGGTCACCTAGATAGTCCAAGGGCCCGCTAGGTAACCTACATTGTCCTAGTGCCCCCTAGTTAACCTACATTCTCCAAGTGCCCGATAGGGAACCTACATAGAACAAGTGCCCGCTAGGTAACCTACATAGTCCAAATGCCCGCTAGTTAACCTACATAGTGTAAGAGCCCCCTAGTTAACCTAGATCATGCAAGTGTCCGCTAGTTAACCTACATAGTCCAAGTGCCAGTTAGATAACCTAGGTAGTCCAAATGTCCGCTAGGTAACCTAGATAGTCCAACAGCCCGGAAGGTAACCTACATACTCTAAGAACCCGCTATAACGTAGATAGTTCAAGTGCCAGCTAGGTAACCTAGATAGTCCATGTGCCGCTAGGTAACCTACAAAGTCAAAGTGCCCGCCAGGTTATCTATATAGTCCAAATGCCAGCTAGGGAATCTACATAGTCCAAGGGCCCGCTAGTTAACCTACATAGTCCAAGTACCCGCTAGGTAACGTAGATAGTTCAAGTGCCAACTAGGTAACCTAGATAGTCCAAGTGCCCGCTAGGTAACTACAAAGTCTAAGTTCCCGCTAGGTAATCTATATAGTCCAAATGCTCGCTAGGAAACCTAGATAGTCTAAGGGCCCGCTAGGTAACCTACATAGTCCTAGTGCCCCCTAGTTAACCTACATTTTCCAAGTGCCTGATAGGGAACCTACATAGTCCAAGTGCCTGCTAGGTAACCTACATAATCCAAATGCCCTCTAGTTAACCTACATAGTCCAAGTGCCCGTTAGGTAACCTAGATAGTCCAAATGCCCGCCAGGAAACACAGATAGTCCAAGTGCCCGCTAAGGAACTTACATAGTCCAAGGGCCCGCTAGGGAATCTACACAGTCCAAGTGCCCGTTAGTTAACCTACATAGTCCAAGTCCCCGCTTGGTAACCTAGATAGTCCAACAGCCCGCTTGGTAACCTACATACTCTAAGAACCCGCTATAACGTAGATAGTTCAAGTGCCAGCTAGGTAACCTAGATAGTCCATGTGCCGCTAGGTAACCTACAAAGTCAATGTGCCCGCCAGGTTATCTATAGTCCAAATGCCAGCTAGGGAATCTACATAGTCCAAGGGCCCGCTAGTTAACGTAGATAGTCCAAGTGGCGCTAGTTAATCTACATAGTCCAAGGGCCCGCTAGTTTACCTACATAGTCCAAGTACCCGCTAAGAAACCTAGATAATCCAAGTGCACGCTAGTTAACCTAGATAGTCCAAGTGCCCTCTAGTTAACCTAGATCGTCCAAGTGCCTGCTAAGAAACCTAGATAGTCCAAGTGCCCGTTACCTAATCTAGATAGTCCAATTGCCCGCTATGCAACATACATAGTCCAAGTGCCCCTTCGTTAGCCAAGAAGTCCAAGTGCCTGCTAGGTAACCTAGACTCTCCAAGTGCCCGCTAGGTTACCTTCATAGTCCAAATGCCCGTTCGGTAACATAGATAGTGCAAGTGCCCGGTAGTTAACCTACATAGTCCAAGTGCCTGCTAGGTAACCTAGATAGACCAAGGACCCACTAGTTAACCTACATAGTCCAAGTGCCCGGTAGTTAACTTACATAGTTCAAGTGTCCGTAGGGAACATACAGAGTCCATGTGCCCGCTAGGGAACCTACATAATCCAAGTGCCCGCTAGTTAATCTACATAGTTCAAGGGCCCGCTAGTTAACCTACATAATCCAAGTACCCGCTAGTTAACGTAGATCGTCCAAGTGTCCGCTAATTATCCTTTATAGTACAAGTGCCCGCTAGGGAACCTAGATAGTCTAAGTGCCCGCTCTGGAACCTACATAGTCCAAGTGAATGCTTGGGAACCTACGTAGTTCAAGTGCCCGCTCTGGAACATACATAGTCCAAGTGCCCGCTAGGGAATCTACATAGTCCAAGGCCCGCTAGTTAACCTAGATAGTCCAAGTGCCCGCTAGTTAACCTACATAGTCTAAGTGCCCGCTAGGTAACCTAGACAATTCAAGTGACCACTAGGTTACCTATATAGTCCAAGTGCCCGTTCGTTAACCTACATAGTCCAAGTGCCCGCTAGGTAAACAATATAGCCCAAATGCCCGCTAGGGGCCCTAATATTCCAAATGCCCGCTAGTTAACCTAGATAGTCCAAGTGCTCGCTAGTTAACCTAGATAGTCCAAGGGCCCGCTAGTTAACCTAGATAGACCAAGTGCCCGCCAGGGATCCTATCTAGTCCAAATACCCGCTAGAAAACGTACATAGTCCAAGTGACCACTAGGTAACGTAGATAGTCCAAGTGCCCGCTACGGAACGTACATAGTCCAAGTGCCCGCTAGGTAACCTAGATAGTCCAAGTGCCCGCTAGTTAACCTACATATTCCAAATGCCTGCTAGGTAACCTAGATAGTCCAAGTGCCCACTAGTTAACCTACATAGTGCAGGTTCCCCCTAGGTAACCTAGATAGTCCAAGGGCCCGCTAGGTAACCTACATTGTCCTAGTGCCCCCTAGTTAACCTACATTCTCCAACTGCCCGATTGGAACCTACATAGTCCAAGTGCCTGTTAGTTAATCTAGATAGTACAAGTGCCCGCTAGGTAACCTAGGTAGTCCAACAGCCCGGTAGGTAACCTACATACTCCAAGTACCTGCTAGGTAACGTAGATAGTTCAAGTGCATGCTAGGTAACCTAGATAGTCCAAGTGCCTGATAGGTAACCAACAGAGTCAAAGTTCCCGCTAGGTAATCTATATAGTCCAAATGACCGCTAGGGAGCCTACATAGTCCAAGTGCTCGCAAGGTAACCTAGATAGTCTAAGGGCCCACTAGGTAACCTACATGGTCCTAGTGCCCCCTAGTTAACCTACATTTTCCAAGTGCCCGAGAGGGAACCTACATAGTCCAAGTGCCTGCTAGGCAACCTACATAGTCCAAATGCCCTCTAGTTAACCTACATAGTCCAAGTGCCCGATAGGGGACCTACATAATCCAAGTGCCCGCTAGGGAACCTACATAGTCCAAGTGCCCGTTAGGTAACCTAGATAGTCCAAATGCCCGCCAGGAAACCCACATAGTCCAAGTGCCTGCTAGGTAAAGTACATAGTCCAAGTGCCCGCTAGGTAACGTAGATAGTCCAAGTGCCCGCTGGGAAACGTACATTGTCCAAGTGCCTGCTAGGTAACCTAGAGAGTCCAAGTGCCCACTAGTTAACCTACATAGTGCAGGTTCCCCCTAGGTAACCTAGATAGTCCAAGGGCCCGCTAGGTAACCTACATTGTCCTAGTGCCCCCTAGTTAACCAACATTCTCCAAGTGCCCGATAGGGAACATACATAGTCCAAGTGCCCGCTAGGTAACCTACATAGTCCAAATGCCCGCCAATTAACCTATATAGTCCAAGTGCCCGATAGGGAAATTACATAATCCAAGTGCCCGCTAGGGAACCCACATAGTCCAAGTGCCCGCTAGGTAACCTAGATAGTTCAACAGCCCGGTAGGTAACCTACATACTCCAAGTACCCGCTAGGTAACGTAGATAGTTCAAGTGCCTGCTAGGTAACCTAGATAATCCTAGTGCCCGCTAGGTAACCTACAAAGTCTAAGTGCCCGCTAGGTAATCTATATAGTCCAAATGACCGCTAGGGAGCCTACATAGTCCAAATGCCCGCTAGGTAACCTAGATAGTCTAAGGGCCCTCTAGTTAACCTACATAGTCCTAGTGCCCCCAAGTTAACCTACCTTTTCCAAGTGCCTGTTAAGGAACCTACATAGTCCAAGTGCCCGTTAAGTAACCTAGATAGTCCAAATGCCCGCCAGGAAAAACACATAGTCCAAGTGCCCGCTAGGGAACTTACATAGTCCAAGGGCCTGAGAGGGAACCTACATAGTCCAAGTGCCCGTTAGTTAACCTAGATAGTCCAAGTGCCCACTTGGTAACCTAGATAGTCCAACAGCCCGCTAGGTAACCTACATACTCCAAGAACCCGCTAGGTAACATATATAGTTCAAGTTTCGGCTAGGTAACCTAGACAGTCCAAGTGCCCGCTAGGTAACCTACAGAGTCTAAGTGCCCGCTGGGTTATCTATATAGTCCAAATGCCCCCTGGGGAACCTACATAGTCCAAGTGCTCGCTAGGTAACCTAGATAATCCAAGTGCCCGCTAGTTAACCTAGATCGTCCAAGTGCCCACTAGTTTACCTACATAGTCAATGGGCCCGCTAGTTAACCTACATAGTGCAAGAGCCCGCTAGTTAACCTAGATCGTGCAAGTGTCTGCTAGTTAACCTACATAATCCAAGTGCCAGTTAGCTAACCTAGATAGTCCAAGGGCCTTCTAGTTACCCTATATAGTCCAAGTGCCCACTACGTAAACTACATAGTGCAAGTGTCCGCTAATTAACCTACATAGTCCAAGTGCCCGCTAGTTAATCTAGATAGTCAAAGTGCCCGCTAGGTAACCTAGATAGACGAAGGACCCGCTAGTTAACCTACATAGTGCATGTGCCCGGTAGTTAACTTACATAGTTCAAGTGTCCGTAGGGAACATACAGAGTCCAAGTGCCCGCTAGGGAACCTACATTGTCCAAGTGCCCGCTAGTTAATCTACATAGTTCAAGGGCCCGCTAGTTAACCTACATAGTCCAAGTACCCGCTAGTTAACCTAGATCGCCCAAGTGCCCACTAGGTAACCTACATTGTCCAAGGGCCCGCTAGTTAACCTAGATAGTCCAAGTGCCCGCTAGTTAACCTACATAGTCCAAGTGCCCGCTAGGTAACCTAGACATTTCAAGTGACCACTAGGTTACCTACATAGTCCAAGTGCCCGTTCGTTAACCTACATAGTCCAAGTGCCCGCTAGGGAACCAATATACTCCAAATGCCCGCTAGGGGCCCTAATAGTCCATATGCCCGCTAGTTAACCTAGATAGACCAAGTGCCCGCTAGGGAACCTATCTAGTCCAAGTACCCGCTGGGAAACGTTCATAGTCCAAGTGCCCGCTAGGTAACGTACATAGTCCAAGTGCCCGCTAGGTAACGTAGATAGTCCAAGTGCCCGCTTGGGAAGGTACATAGTCCAAGTGCCTGCTAGGTAACCTAGATAGTCCAAGTGCCCACTAGTTAACCTACATAGTCCAGGTTCCCCCTAGGTAACCTAGATAGTCCAATGGCCCGCTAGGTAACCTACATTGTCCTAGTGCCCCCTAGTTAACCTACATTCTCCAAGTGCCCGATAGGGAACCTACATACTCCAAGTGCCCGTTAGGTAACCTAGATAGTCCAAATGCCCGCTAGGGAACCCACATAGTCCAAGTGCCCGCTAGGGAACTTATATAGTCCAAGGGCCCGCTAGGGAACCTATATAGTCCAAGTGCCCGTTAGTTAACCTGGATAGTCCAATTGCCCGCTAGGTAACCTAGATAGTTCAACAGTCAGGTAGGTAACCTACATACTCCAAGTACCCGCAAGGTAACGTAGATAGTTCAAGTGAATGCTAGGTAACCTAGATAGTCCTAGTGCCCGCTAGGTAACCTACAAAGTCTAAGTGCCCGCTAGGTAATCTATATAATCCAAATGACCGCTAAGGAGCCTACATAGTCCAAATGCCCGCTAGGTAACCTAGATAGTCTAAGGGCCCTCTAGGTAACCTACATAGTCCTAGTGCCCCCTAGTTAACCTACATTTTTCCAAGTGCCCGATAAGGAACTTACATAGTCCAAGTGCCCGCTAGGTACCCTACATAGTCCAAAAGCCCTCTAGTTAACCTACATAGTCCAAGTGCCCGATAGGGAACCTAAATAATCCAAGTGCCCGCTAGGGAACCTACATAGTCCAAGTGCCCGTTAAGTAACCTAGATAGTCCAAATGCCCACCAGGAAACCCACATAGTCCAAGTGCCCGCTAGGGAACTTACATAGTCCAAGTGCCCGTTAGTTAACCTCGATAGTCCAAGTGCCCGCTTGGTAACCTAGATAGTCCAACAGCCCGCTAGGTAACCTACATACTCCAAAAACCCGTTGGTAACATAGATAGTTCAAGTGCCAGCTTGGCAACCTGGATAGTCCAAGTGCCCGCTAGTTAACCTTGATCATCCAAGTGCCCGCTAGTTAACCTACATAGTCCAAGTGCCTGATAGGGAACCTACATTGTCCAAGTGCCCGCAGAGGAACCTACATAGTAAAAGTGCCCATTAGGGAACCTAGAAAGTCCAAGTGCCCTTAGGGAACCTATATAGTCCATGTGCCCACTAGGGAACCTACATAGTCAAACTGCCCACTAGGGAACCTGCATTGTGCAAGTGCCCGCTTGTTAACCTAGATAGTCCAAGTGCCCGCTAGTTAACCTAGATAGTCTAATTTCTTGATAGTTAACCTACATAGTCCAAGGTCAGCGAGTTAACCTAGATAGTCCAAGTGCCCGCTAGTTAACCTACATAGTCCCAGAACCTGCTAGTTAACCTAGATAGTCCAAGTGCCCGCTAGTTAACCTACATAGTCCAAGGGCCTGCTAGTTAACCTAGATCGTCCAAGTGTACGCTAGTTAACCTACATAGTCCATGTTCCCGTTATGTAACCTAGATATTACAAGTGCCCGCAAGGTAACCTACATAGTCCAAGTGCCCGCTAGGTAACCTAGATATTCCAAGTTCCTGTTAGCTAACCTAGACAATCCAAGTGCCCTCTAGGTAACCTACATAGTCCAAGTGCCCTTTCGTTAACCTAGATAGTCCAAGTGCCCGTTAGGTAACCTACATAGTCCAAGTTCCCGCTAGGTAACATAGATAGTCCAAGTGCCCATTACCTAACCTAGATAATCCAATTGCCTGATATGCAACATATATAGTCCAAGTGCCCATTCGTTAACCTAGAAGTCGAAGTGCCCGCTAGGTAACCTACATAGTCCAAATGCCCGTTCGGTAACATAGATAGTCCAAGTGCCCGCTAATTAACCTACATAGTCCAAGTGCCCGCTAGGTAACCTAGATAGTGCAAGTGCCCGCTAGGTAACCTACATAGTCCAAGTGCCCGCTAGTTAACCTAGATAGTCCAAGTGCCCGTTTGTTAACCTAGATAGTCCAAGTGCCCGCTAGGTATCCTATAGAGTCCAATTGCCTGCTAGGTAAGTTACATAGTCCAAAAGCCCGTTCATTAACCTACATAGTCCAAGGGCCCACTATTTAACCTAGATCGTCCAAGTGTCTTTGGTTAACCTACATAGTCCAAGTGCCCGCAAGGTAACCTATAAAGTCCAAGTTCCAGCTATGTAACCTAGATAGTCCAATGGCCCGCTAGTTAACCTACATAGTCCAAGTGCCCGCTAGGTAAACTAGATAATCCTAGTGGCCGCTAAGGAACCTACATAGTCCAAGTGCACGCTAGTTAACCCAGATAGTCCAAGTGCCCGCTCATTAACCTAGATAGTCCAAGTGCCGCTGGGAAACCTACATAGTGCAAGTGTCCCCTAGTTAACCTACATATTCCAAGTGCCCGCTAGTTAACATAGATAGTCCAAGTGCCCGCTAGGGGACGTACATAGTCCAAGTGCCCGCTAGTTAACCTTGATAGTCCAAGTGCCCGCTAGGTAACCTACATATTCCAAGTGCCCACTAGGTATCCTAAATAATCCAAATGCCCGCTAGGGAAACTACATAGTCCAAGTGCCCGCTAGGTAACCTAGATAGTCCAAGTGCCCGCTAGGGAATCTACATAGTCCAAGGGCCCTCTAGTTAACGTAGATAGTCCAAGTGCCGCTAGTTAATATACATAGTTCAAGGGCCCGCTAGTTAACCTACATAGTCCAACTCCCGCTAGTTAACCTAGATTGTCCAAGTCCGCTAGTTAACCTACATAGTACAAGTGCCCGCTAGGGAACCAATATAGTCCAAATGCCCGCTAGGGGCCCTAATAGTCCATATGCCCGCTAGTTAACCTAGATAGTCCAAGTGCTCGCTAGTTAACCTAGATAGACCAAGTGCCCGCTAGGGAACCTATCTAGTCCAAGTACCCGCTAGGAAACGTACATAGTCCAAGTGCCCGCTAGGTAACGTACATAGTCCAAGTGCCTGCTAGGTAACCTAGATAGTCCAAGTGCCCACTAGTTAACCTACATAGTATAGGTTCCCCGTAGGTAACCTAGATAGTCCAAGGGCCCGCTAGGTAACCTACATTGTCCTAGTGCCCCCTAGTTAACCTACATTCTCCAAGTGCCCGATAGGGAACCTACATAGTCCAAGTGCCCGTTAGGTAACCTAGATAGTCCAAATGCCCGCTAGGGAACCCACATAGTCCAAGTGCCCCCTAGGGAACTTATATAGTCCAAGGGCCCGCTAGGGAACCTACATAGTCCAAGTGCCCGTTAGTTAACCTGGATAGTCCAAGTGCCCGCTAGGTAACCTAGATAGTTCAACAGTCCGGTAGGTAACCTACATACTCCAAGTACCCGCTAGGTAACGTAGATAGTTCAAGTGCCTGCTAGGTAACCTAGATAGTCCTAGTGCCCGCTAGGTAACCTACAAAGTCTAAGTGCCCGCTAGGTAATCTATATAATCCAAATGACCGCTAGGGAGCCTACATAGTCCAAATGCCCGCTAGGTAACCTAGATAGTCTAAGGGCCCTCTAGGTAACCTACATAGTCCTAATGCCCCCTAGTTAACCTACATTTTTCCAAGTGCCCGATAAGGAACCTACATAGTCCAAGTGCCCGATAGGGAACCTAAATAATCCAAGTGCCCGCTAGGGAACCTACATAGTCCAATTGCCCGTTAAGTAACCTAGATAGTCCAAATGCCCGCCAGGAAACACACATAGTCCACGTGCCCGCTAGGGAACTTACATAGTCCAAGTGCCCGTTAGTTAACCTCGATAGTTCAAGTGCCCGATTGGTAACCTAGATAGTCCAACAGCCCGCTAGGTAACCTACATACTCCAAGAACCCGCTAGGTAACATAGATAGTTCAAGTGCCAGCTTGAACTCCTAGATAGTCCAAGTGCCCGCTAGGTAACCTAGATATTCAAAGTTCCTGTTAGCTAACCTAGACAATCCAAGTGCCCTCTAGCTAACTTACATAGTCCAGTGCCCTTTCATTAACCCAGATAGTCCAACTGCCCGCTAGGTAACCTACATAGTCCAAGTTCCCACTAGGGAACCTGCATTGTACAAGTGCCCTCTAATTAACCTAGATAGTCCAATTGCCCGCTACTTAACCTAGATAGTCCAAGTGCCCGCTAGTTAACCTACATAGTCCAAGTGCCTGAAAGGGAACCTACATTGTCCAAGTGCCCTTAGAGGAACCTACATAGGCCAAGTGCCCGTTAGGGAACCTAGATAGTCCAAGTGCCCTTAGGGAACCTATAGAGTCCAAGTGCCCGCTAGGGAACCTACATAGTCAAAGTGCCCGCTAGGGAACCTGCATTGTGCAAGTGCCCGCTTGTTAACCTAGATAGTCCAAGTGCCCGCTAGTTAACCTAGATAGTCTAATTTCTCGATAGTTAACCTACATAGTCCAAGGTCAGCTAGTTAACCTAGATAGTCCAAGTGCCCGCTAGTTAACCTACATAGTCCCAGAACCTGCTAGTTAACCTAGATAGTCCAAGTGCCCGCTAGTTAACCTACATAGTCCAAGGGCCCGCTAGTTAACCTAGATATTCCAAGTGCCCGTTGGTTAACCTGGATCGTCCAAGTGTACGCTAGTTAACCTACATAGTCCATGTTCCCGTTAGGTAACCTAGATAGTACAAGTGCCCGCAAGGTAACCTACATAGTCCAAGTGCCCGCTAGGTAACCTAGATATTCCAAGTTCCTGTTAGCTAACCTAGACAATCCAAGTGCCCTCTAGCTAACCTACATAGTCCAGTGCCCTTTCATTAACCTAGATAGTCCAACTGCCCGCTAGGTAACCTACATAGTCCAAGTTCCCGCTAGGTAACATAGATAGTCCAAGTGCCCATTACCTAACCTAGATAATCCAATTGCCCGCTATGCAACATATATAGTCCAAGTGCCCATTCGTTAACCTAGAAGTCGAAGTGCCCGCTAGGTAACCTACATAGTCCAAATGCCCGTTCGGTAACCTAGATAGTCCAAGTGCCCGCTAATTAACCTACATAGTCCAAGTGCCCGCTAGGTAACCTAGATAGTGCAAGTACCCGCTAGGTAACCTACATAGTCCAAGTGCCCACTAGTTAACCTAGATAGTCCAAGTGCCCGTTTGTTAACCTAGATAGTCCAAGTGCCCGCTAGGTAACCTAGAGAGTCCAATTGCCTGCTAGGTAAGTTACATAGTCCAAATGCCCGTTCGTTAAACTACATAGTCCAAGGGCCCACTATTTAACCTAGATCGTCCAAGTGTCTTTGGTTAACCTACATAGTCCAAGTGCCCGCAAGGTAACCTATAAAGTCCAAGTTCCAGCTATGTAACCTAGATAGTCCAATGGCCCGCTAGTTAACCTCCATAGTCCAAGTGCCCGCTAGGTAAACTAGATAATCCTAGAGCCCGCTAAGGAACCTACATAGTCCAAGTGCACGCTAGTTAACCCAGATAGTCCAAGTGCCCGCTCGTTAACCTAGATAGTCCAAGTGCCGCTGGGAAACCTACATAGTGCAAGTGTCCCCTAGTTAACCTACATATTCCAAGTGCCCGCTAGTTAACATAGATAGTCCAAGTGCCCGCTAGGGAACATACATGGTCCAAGTGCCCGCTAGGTAACCTAGATAGTGCAAGTGCACGGTAGTTAACCTACATAGTCCAAGTGCCCGCTAGTTAACCTTGATAGTCCAAGTGCCTTCTAGTTAACTTAAATAGTCCAAGTGCCCGCTAGGTAACCTACATAGTCCAAGTGCCCACTAGGTAACCTAAATTATCCAAATGCCCGCTAGGGAAACTACATAGTCCAAGTGCCCTCTGGTTAACCTAGATAGTCCAAGTGCCCGCTAGTAAACCAAGATAGTCCAAGGGCCCGCCAGTTAATCTAGAGAGTCCAAGTGCCCGCTAGTTAACCTACATAGTCCAAGGGCCCTCTAGTTAACCTAGATAGTCCAAGTGCCCGCTAGGGGACGTACATAGTCCAAGTGCCCGCTAGGTAACCTAGATAGTCCAAGTGCCCGCTAGGTAACCTACATAGTCCAAGTGCCCACTAGGTAACCTAAATAATCCAAATGCCCGCTAGGGAAACTACATAGTCCAAGTGCCCACTAGTTAACCTAGATAGTCCAAGTGCCCACTAGGGAATCTACATAGTCCAAGGGCCCGCTAGTTAACGTAGATAGTCCAAGTGCCGCTAGTTAATCTACATAGTTCAAGGGCCCGCTAGTTAAACTAGATTGTCCAAGTCCGCTAGTTAACCTACATAGTACAAGTGCCCGCTAGGGAAACAATATAGTCCAAATGCCCGCTAGGGGCCCTAATAATCCATATGCCCGCTAGTTAACCTAGATAGTCCAAGTGCTCGCTAGTTAACCTAGATAGACCAAGTGCCTGCTAGGGAACCTATCTAATCTAAGTACCCGCTAGGAAACGTACATAGTCCAAGTGCCTGCTAGGTAACGTACATAGTCCAAGTGTCCGCTAGGTAACGTAGATAGTCCAAGTGCCCGCTAGGGAACATACATAGTCCAAGTGCCTGCTAGGTAACCTAGATAGTCCAAGTGCCCACAAGTTAACCTACATAGTACAGGTTCCCCCTAGGTAACCTAGATAGTCCAAGGGCCCGCTAGGTAACCTACATTGTCCTAGTGCCCCCTAGTTAATCTACATTCTCCAAGTGCCCGATAGGGAACCTACATAGTCAAAGTGCCCGTTAGGTAACCTAGATATTCCAAATGCCCGCTAGGGAACCCATATAGTTCAAGTGCCCGTTAGTTAACCTAGATAGTCCAAGTGCCCGCTAGGTAACCTAGATAGTTCAACAGGCCGGTAGGTAACCTACATACTCCAAGTACCCGCTAGGTAACGTAGATAGTTCAAGTGCCTACTAGGTACCCTAGCTAGTCCTAGTGCCCGCTAGGTAACCTACAAAGTCTAAGTGCCCGCTAGGTAATCTATATAGTCCAAATGACCGCTAGGGAGCCTACATAGTCCAAATGCCCGCTAGGTAACCTAGATAGTCTAAGGGCCCTCTAGGTAACCTACATAGTCCTAGAGCCCCCTAGTTAACCTACCTTTTCCAAGTGCCCGATAAGGAACCTCCATAGTCCAAGTGCCCGCTAGGTACCCTACATAATCCAAATGCCCGCTAGGTAACCTAGATCGTCCAAGTGCCCGATAGGGAACCTACATAATCCAAGTGCCCGCTAGGGAACCTACATAGTCCAAGTGCCCATTAAGTAACCTAGATAGTCCAAATGCCCGCCAGGAAATCCACATAGTCCAAGTGCCCGCTAGGGAACTTACATAGTCCAAGGGCCTGAGAGGGAACCTACATAGTCCAAGTGCCCGTTAGTTAACCTAGATAGTCCAAGTGCCCGCTTGGTAACCTAGATAGTCCAACAGCCTGCTAGGTAACCTACATACTCCAAGAACCCGCTAGGTAACATATATAGTTCAAGTGCCAGCTAGGTAACCTAGACAGTCCAAGTGCCCGCTAGGTAACCTACAGAGTCTAAGTGCCCGCTGGGTTATCTATATACTCCAAATGCCCGCTGGGGAACCTACATAGTCCAAGTGCTCGCTAGGTAACGTAGATAATCCAAGTGCCCGCTAGTTAACCTAGATCGTCCAAGTGCCCACTAGTTTACCTACATAGTCAATGGGCCCGCTAGTTAACCTACATAGTGCAAGAGCCCGCTAGTTAACCTATATCGTGCAAGTGTCCGCTAGTTAACCTACATAATCCAAGTGCCAGTTAGCTAACCTAGATAGTCCAAGGGCCTTCTAGTTACCCTACATAGTCCAAGTGCCCGCTATGTAACCTACATAGTGCAAGTGTCCGCTAGTTAACCTACATAGTCCAAGTGCCCGCTAGTTAATCTAGATAGTCAAAGTGCCCGCTAGGTAACCTAGATAGACCAAGGGCCCGCTAGTTAACCTACATAGTCCAAGTGCCCGGTAGTTAACTTACATAGTTCAAGTGTCCGTAGGGAACATACAGAGTCCAAGTGCCCGCTAGGGAACCTACATTGTCCAAGTGCCCGCTAGTTATCATAGATAGTCCAAGTGCTGCTAGTTAATCTACATAGTCCAAGGGCCCGCTAGTTAACCTACATAGTCCAAGTGCCCGATAGGGAACCTACATAGTCCAAGTGCCTGCTAGGGAACCTACATAGTTCAAGTGCCCGCTCTGGAACATACATAGTCCAAGTGCCCGCTAGGAAATCTACATAGTCCAAGGGCCCGCTAGTTAACGTAGATAGTCCAAGTGCCGCTAGTTAATCTACATAATCCAAGGGCCCGCTAGTTAACCTATATAGTCCAAGTACCCGCTAGTTAACCTAGATTGTTCAAGGGCCCGCGAGTTAACCTACATCGTCCAAGGGCCCGCTAGTTAACCTAGATAGTCCAAGTGCCCGCTAGTTAACCTACATAGTCCAAGTGCCCGCTAGGTAACCTAGACATTTCAAGTGACCACTACGTTACCTACATAGTCCAAGTGCCCGTTCGTTAACCTACATAGTCAAAGTGCCCGCTAGGTAACCAATATAGTCCAAATTCCCGCTAGGGGCCCTAATAGTCCATATGCCCGCTAGTTAACCTAGATAGTCCAAGTGCTCGCTAGTTAACCTAGATAGACCAAGTGCCCGCTAGGGAACCTATCTAGTCCAAGTACCCGCTAGGAAACGTACATAGTCCAAGTGCCCGCTAGGTAATGTACATAGGCCAAGTGCCCGCTAGGTAACGTAGATAGTCCAAGTGCCCGCTAGGGAACGTACATAGTCCAAGTGCCTGCTAGGTAACCTAGATAGTCCAAGTGCCCACTAGTTAACCTACATAGGACAGGTTCCCCCTAGGTAACCTAGATAGTCCAATGGCCCGCTAGGTAACCTACATTGTCCTAGTGCCCCCTAGTTAACCTACATTCTCCAAGTGCCCGATAGGGAACCTAAATAGTCCAAGTGCCCGTTAGGTAACCTAGATAGTCCAAATGCCCGCTAGGGAACCCACATAGTCCAAGTGCCCGCTAGGGAACTTATATATTCCAAGGGCCCGCTAGGGAACCTACATAGTCCAAGTGCCCGTTAGTTAACCTGGATAGTCCAAGTGCCCGCTAGGTAACCTAGATAGTTCAACAGTCCGGTAGGTAACCTACATACTCCAAGTACCCGCTAGGTAACGTAGATAGTTCAAGTGAATGCTAGGTAACCTAGATAGTCCTAGTGCCCGCTAGGTAACCTAGAAAGTCTAAGTGCCCGCTAGGTAATCTATATAATCCAAATGACCGCTAGGGAGCCTACATAGTCCAAATGCCCGCTAGGTAACCTAGATAGTCTAAGGGCCCTCTAGGTAACCTACATAGTCCTAGTGCCCCCTAGTTAACCTACATTTTTCCTAGTGCCCGATAAGGAACCTACATAGTCCAAGTGCCCGCTAGGTACCCTACATAGTCCAAATGCCCTCTAGTTAACCTACATAGTCCAAGTGCCCGATAGGGAACTTACATAATCCAAGTGCCCACTAGGGAACCTACATAGTCCAAGTGCCCGTTAAGTAACCTAGATAGTCCAAATGCCCACCAGGAAACCCACATAGTCCAAGTGCCCGCTAGGGAACTTACATAGTCCAAGTGCCCGTTAGTTAACCTCCATAGTCCAAGTGCCCGCTTGGTAACCTAGATAGTCCAACAGCCCATAGGTAACCTATATACTCCAAGAACCCGCTAGGTAACATAGATAGTTCAAGTGCCAGCTTGGCAACCTAGATAGTCCAAGTGCCCGCTAGGTAACCTACAGAGTCTAAGTGCCCGCTAGGGAACCTACATAGTCAAAGTGCCCGCTAGGGAACCTGCATTGTAGAAGTGCCCGCTAATTAACCTAGATAGTCCAATTGCCCGCTACTTAACCTAGATAGTCCAAGGCCCGCTAGTTAACCTACATAGTCCAAGTGCCTGATAGGGAACCTACATTGTCCAAGTGCCCGCAGAGGAACCTACATAGTCCAAGTGCCCGTTAGGGAACCTAGATAGTCCAAGTGCCCTTAGGGAACCTATAGAGTCCAAGTGCCCGCTAGGGAACCTACAAAGGTCAAAGTGCCCGCTAGGGAACCTGCATTGTGCAAGTGCCCGCTTGTTAACCTAGATAGTCCAAGTGCCCGCTAGTTAACCTAGATAGTCTAATTTCTCGATAGTTAACCTACATAGTCCAAGGTCAGCTAGTTAACCTTGATAATCCAAGTGCCCGCTAGTTAACCTACATAGTCCCAGAACCTGCTAGTTAACCTAGATAGTCCAAGTGCCCGCTAGTTAACCTACATAGTCCAAGGGCCCGCTAGTTAACCTAGATATTCCAAGTGCCCGTTGGTTAACCTAGATCGTCCAAGTGTACGCTAGTTAACCTACATAGTCCATGTTCCCGTTAGGTAACCTAGATAGTACAAGTGCCCGCAAGGTAACCTACATAGTCCAAGTGCCCGCTAGGTAACCTAGATATTCCAAGTTCCTGTTAGCTAACCTAGACAATCCAAGTGCCCTCTAGCTAACCTACATAGTCCAGTGCCCTTTCATTAACCTAGATAGTCCAACTGCCCGCTAGGTAACCTACATAGTCCAAGTTCCCGCTAGGTAACATAGATAGTCCAAGTGCCCATTACCTAACCTAGATAATCCAATTGCCCGCTATGCAACATATATAGTCCAAGTGCCCATTCGTTAACCTAGAAGTCGAAGTGCCCGCTAGGTAACCTACATAGTCCAAATGCCCGTTCGGTTACCTAGATAGTCCAAGTGCCCGCTAATTAACCTACATAGTCCAAGTACCCGCAAGGTAACCTACATAGACCAAGTGCCCGCTAGTTAACCTAGATAGTCCAAGTGCCCATTTGTTAACCTAGATAGTCCAAGTGCCCACTAGGTAAACTAGAGAGTCCAATTGCCTGCTAGGTAAGTTACATAGTCCAAATGCCCGTTCGTTAACCTACATAGTCCAAGGGCCCACTATTTAACATAGATCGTCCAAGTGTCTTTGGTTAACCTACATAGTCCAAGTGCCCGCAAGGTAACCTATAAAGTCCAAGTTCCAGCTATGTAACCTAGATAGTCCAATGGCCCGCTAGTTAACCTACATAGTCCAAGAGCCCGCTAGGTAAACTAGATAATCCTAGTGCCCGCTAAGGAACCTACATACTCCAAGTGCACGCTAGTTAACCCAGATAGTCCAAATGCCCGCTAGTTAACCTAGATAGTCCAAGTCCCACTAGGTAACCTACATAGTGCAAGTGTCCCCTAGTTAACCTACATATTCCAAGTGCCCGCTAGTTAACATAGATAGTCCAAGTGCCCGCTAGGGAACATACATGGTCCAAGTGCCCGAAGGTAACCTAGATAGTGCAAGTGCACGGTAGTTAACCTACATAGTCCAAGTGCCCGCTAGTTAACCTTTATACTCCAAGTGCCTTCTAGTTAACTTAAATAGTCCAAGTGCCCGCTAGGTAACCTACATAGTCCAAGTGCCCACTAGCTAACCTAAATTATCCAAATGCCCGCTAGGGAAACTACATAGTCCAAGTGCCCGCTAGTTAACCTAGTTAGTCCAAGTGCCCGCTAGTAAACCTAGATAGTCCAAGGGCCCGCTAGTTAATCTAGAGAGTCCAAGTGCCCGCTAGTTAACCTACATAGTCCAAGGGCCCTCTAGTTAACCTAGATAGTCCAAGTGCTCGCTAGGGGACGTACATAGTCCAAGTGCCCGCTAGGTAACCTAGATAGTCCAAGTGCCCGCTAGGTAACCTACATAGTCCAAGTGCCCACTAGGTAACCTAAATAATCCAAATGCCCGCTAGGGAAACTACATAGTCCAAGGGCCTGCTAGTTAACGTAGATAGTCCAAGGGCCGCTAGTTAATCTACATAGTTCAAGGGCCCGCTAGTTAACCTACATAGTCCAACTACCCGCTAGTTAACCTAGATTGTCCAAGTCTGCTAGTTAACCTACATAGTACAAGTGCCCGCTAGGGAACCAATATAATCCAAATGCCCGCTAGGGGCCCTAATAGTCCATATGCCCACTAGTTAACCTAGATAGTCCAAGTGCTCACTAGTTAACCTAGATAGACCAAGTGCCCGCTAGGGAACCTATCTAGTCCAAGTACCCGCTAGGAAACGTACATAGTCCAAGTGCCTGCTAGGTAACGTACATAGTCCAAGTGCCCGCTAGGTAACGTACATAGTCCAAGTGCCCGCTAGGGAACGTACATAGTCCAAGTGCCTGCTAGGTAAACTAGCTAGTCCAAGTGCCCACTAGTTAACCTACATAGTACAGGTTCCCCCTAGGTACCCTAGATAGTCCAAGTGCCCGCTAGTTAACCTAGATTGTCCAAGTGCCCGCTAGTTAACCTACATAGTCCAAGGGCCCACTAGTTAACCAAGATAGTCCAAGTGTCCTCTAGTTAACCTACATAGTCCAAGTAACCACTAGGTAACCTAGATAGTCCAAGTGCCCGCTAGGTAACTTACATAGTCCAAATGCCCTCTTGGCAACCTAGATAGTCCAAGTGCCCGTTCGTTAACCTAGATAGCCAAGTGCCCGCTAGGTAACCTAGACAGTCCAAGTGTCTGCTAGGTAACCTACATACTCCAAATGCCCGTTCGTTAACCTACATAGTCCAAGGGCCCACTAGTAACCTAGATCGTCCAAGTGTCCTCTAGTTAACCTACATAGTCCAAATGCACGCTAGTTAACCTACATAGTCCAAGTGCCGCTAGGTAACCTACAAAGTTCAAGTGTCCATAGGGAACATACAGAATCCAAGTGCCCGCTAGGGAATCTACATAGTCCAAGGGCCCGCTAGTTAACGTAGATAGTCGAAGTGCCGCTAGATAATCTATATAGTCCAAGGCCCTCTAGTTAACCGAAATAGTCCAAGTGCACGCTAGGGAACCTACATAGTCCAAGTCCTGCTAGTTAACCTAGATAGTCCAAGTGCCCGCTAGTTAACTTACATAGTCCAAGGTCAGCTAGTTAACCTAGATAGTCCAAGTGCCCGCTAGTTAACCTACATAGTCCAAAAACCCGCTAGTTAACCTAGATAGTCCAAGTGCCCTCTAGTTAACCTAAATAGTCCTAGGGCCCGCTAGTTAACCTAGATATTCCATGTGCCCGCTAGTTAACCTAGATTGTCCAAGTGTCCTCAAGTTAACCTACATAGTCCAAGTGCCCGCTAGGTAACCTAGATAATCCAAGTGCCCGCTAGGTAACTTACATAGTCCAAATGCCCGCTAGGCAACGTAGATAGTCCAAGTGCCCGTTCGTTAACCTAGATAGCCAAGTGCCCGCTAGGTAACCTAGACAGTCCAAGTGTCTGCTAGGTAACCTACATAGTCCAAATGCCCGTTCATTAACCTACATAGTCCAAGGGCCCACTAGTTAACCTAGATCGTCCAAGTGTCCTCTAGTTAACCTACATAGTCAAAATGCACGCTAGTTAACCTACATAGTCCAAGTTCCCGGTAGTTAACATAGATAGTACAAGTGCCCACTAGTTAACATATATGGCCAAGTGCCCGCTAGGGAACGTACATAGTCCAAGTGCCCGCTAGGTAACCAAGATAGTCCAAGGGCCCGCTGGTTAACCTACATATTCCAAGTGCCCAGTATTTAACTGACATAGTCCAAGTGCCCGCTCTGGAACCTACATAGTCCAAGTGCCTGCTAGGGAACCTACATAGTTCAAGTGTCCGTAGGGAACATACAGAATCCAAGTGCCCGCCAGGGAATCTACATAGTCCAAGGGCCCGCTAGTTAACCTAGATAGTCAAAGTGCCGCTAGATAATCTACATAGTCCAAGGGACTGCTAGTTAACCTACATAGTCCAAGTACCCGCTAGTTAACCTAGATCGTGCAAGTGCACGCTAGTTAACCTACTTAGTCCAAGGGCCCGCTAGTTAACCTATATAGTCCAAGTGCCCGCTAGGGAACCTACATAGTCAAAGTGCCCGCTGGGGAACCTACATAGTCCAAGTCCCCGCTAGTTAACCTAGATAGTCCAAGTGCCCGCTAGTTAACCTAGATAGTCCAAGTGCCCGCTAGTTAACCAGGATCATCAAAGTGCCCTCTAGTTAACTTACATAGTCCAAAGGCCTGCTAGTTAACCTACATAGAGCAAGGGCCCGCTAGTTAACCTTGATAGTCCAAGTGCCCGCTAGTTAACCTTCATAGTCCAAGTTCCCGCTAGGTAACCTAGACAGTCCAAGTGACCATTAGGTTACCTACATAGTCCAAGTGCCCGTTAGTTAACCTACATAGTCCAAGTGTCCGCTAGGGAACGTACATAGTCCAGGTGCCTGCTAGGTATCCTAGATAGTCCAAGTGCCCGCTAGTTAACCTACATAGTCCAAGTGCATCCTAGGTAAACTACATAGTCCAAGTGCCCACTAGGTAACCTAGACTGTCCAATTACCCCCCAGTTAACCTAGACAGTCCAAGTAACCGATAGGGAAGCTACATAGTCCAAATGCTCGCTAGGGAATCTACATAGTCCAAGTGCCCGCTAGGTAACCTAGATAGTCCAATAGCCCATTAGCTAACCTAGGTAGTCGAAGTGTCCGCTAGTTAACCTATATAGTCCAAGTGCCCGCTAGGGAACCAATATAGTCCAAATGCCCGCTAGGGGCCCTAATAGTCCATATGCCCGCTAGTTAACCTAGATAGTCCAAGTGCTCGCTAGTTAACCTAGATAGACCAAGTGCCCGCTAGGGAACCTATCTAGTCCAAGTACCCGCTAGGAAACGTACATAGTCCAAGTGCCCGCTAGGTAACGTACATAGTCCAAGTGTCCACTAGGTAACGTAGATAGTCCAAGTGCCCGCTAGGTAACGTACATAGTCCAAGTGCCTGCTAGGTAACCTAGATAGTCCAAGTGCCCACTAGTTAACCTACATAGTACAGGTTCCCCCTAGGTAACTTAGATAGTCCAAGGGCCCGCAAGGTAACCTACATTGTCCTAGTGCCCCCTAGTTAATCTACATTCTCCAAGTGCCCGATAGGGAACCTACATAATCCAAGTGCCTGGTAGGTAACCTAGATAGTCCAAATGCCCGCTAGGGAACCCACATAGTCCAAGTGCCCGCTAGGGAACCTATATAGTTCAAGTGCCCGTTAGTTAACCTAGATAGTCCAAGTGCCCGCTAGGTAACCTAGATAGTTCAACAGCCCGGTAGGTAACCTACATACTCCAAGTACCCGCTAGGTAACGTAGATAGTTCAAGTGCCTGCTAGGTAACCTAGATAGTCCTAGTGCCCGCTAGGTAACCTACAAAGTCTAAGTGCCCGCTAGGTAATCTATATAGTCCAAATGACCGCTAGGGAGCCTACATAGTCCAAATGCCCGCTAGGTAACCTAGATAGTCTAAGGGCCCTCTAGGTAACCTACATAGTCCTAGTGCCCCTAGTTAACCGGCCTTTTCCAAGTGCCCGATAAGGAACCTCCATAGTCCAAGTGCCCGCTAGGTACCCTACATAATCCAAAGCCCGCTAGGTAACCTAGATAGTCCAAGTGCCCGATAGGGAACCTACATAATCCAAGTGCCCGCTAGGGAACCTACATAGTCCAAGTGCCCATTAAGTAACCTAGATAGTCCAAATGCCCGCCAGGAAAACCACATAGTCCAAGTGCCCGCTAGGGAACTTACATAGTCCAAGGGCCTGAGAGGGAACCTACATAGTCCAAGTGCCCGTTAGTTAACCTAGATAGTCCAAGTGCCCGCTTGGTAACCTAGATAGTCCAACAGCCCGCTAGGTAACCTACATACTCCAAGAACCCGCTAGGTAACATATATAGTTCAAGTTCCAGCTAGGTAACCTAGACAGTCCAAGTGCCCGCTAGGTAACCTACAGAGACTAAGTGCCCGCTGCGTTATCTATATAGTCCAAATGCCCGCTGGGGAACCTACATAGTCCAAGTGCCCGCTAGGTAACCTAGATAATCCAAGTGCCCGCTAGTTAACCTAGATCGTCCCAATGCCCACTAGTGTACCTACATAGTCAATGGGCCCGCTAGTTAACCTACATAGTGCAAGAGCCCGCTAGTTAACCTAGATCGTGCAAGTGTCCGCTAGTTAACCTACATAGTCCAAGTGCCAGTTAGCTAACCTAGATAGTCCAACGGCCTTCTAGTTACCCTACATAGTCCAAGTGCCCGCTACGTTACCTACATAGTGCAAGTGTCCGCTAGTTAACCTACATAGTCCAAGTGCCCGCTAGTTAATCTAGATAGTCCAAGTGCCCGCTAGGTAACCTAGATAGACCAAGGGCCCGCTAGTTAACCTAGATAGTCCAAGTGCCCGGTAGTTAACTTACATAGTTCAAGTGTCCGTAGGGAACATTCATAGTCCAAGTGCCCGCTAGGGAACCTACATAGTCCAAGTGCCCGCTAGGGATCCTATGTAGTCCAAGTGCCCGCTAGGGAATCTACATAGACCAAGGGACCACTATTTATCGTATATAGTCCAAGAGCTGCTAGTTAATCTACATAGTCCAAGTACCCGCTAGTTAAGCTAGATCGTGCAAGTGCACGCTAGTTAACCTACTTAGTCTAAGGGCCCGCTAGTTAACCTATATAGTCCAAGTGCCCGCTAGTTAACCTAGATAGTCCAAGTGCCCGCTAGTTAACCTAGATAGTCCAAGTGCCCGCTAGTTAACCAGGATCATCAAAGTGCCCTCTAGTTAACTTACATAGTCCAAAGGCCTGCTAGTTAACCTACATAGAGCAAGGGCCCGCTAGTTAACCTTGATAGTCCAAGTGCCCGCTAGTTAACCTTCATAGTCCAAGTTCCCGCTAGGTAACCTAGACAGTCCAAGTGACCATTAGGTTACCTACATAGTCCAAGTGCCCGTTAGTTAACCTACATAGTCCAAGTGCCCGCTAGGGAACGTACATAGTCCAGGTGCCTGCTAGGTATCCTAGATAGTCCAAGTGCCCGCTAGTTAACCTACATAGTCCAAGTGCATCCTAGGTAAACTACATAGTCCAAGTGCCCACTAGGTAACCTAGACTGTCCAATTACCCCCCAGTTAACCTAGACAGTCCAAGTAACCGATAGGGAAGCTACATAGTCCAAGTGCCCGCTAGGTAACCTAGATAGTCCAATAGCCCATTAGCTAACCTAGGTAGTCGAAGTGTCCGCTAGTTAACCTATATAGTCCAAGTGCCCGCTAGGGAACCAATATAGTCCAAATGCCCGCTAGGGGCCCTAATAGTCCATATGCCCGCTAGTTAACCTAGATAGTCCAAGTGCTCGCTAGTTAACCTAGATAGACCAAGTGCCCGCTAGGGAACCTATCTAGTCCAAGTACCCGCTAGGAAACGTACATAGTCCAAGTGCCCGCTAGGTAACGTACATAGTCCAAGTGTCCGCTAGGTAACGTAGATAGTCCAAGTGCCCGCTAGGTAACGTACATAGTCCAAGTGCCTGCTAGGTAACCTAGATAGTCCAAGTGCCCACTAGTTAACCTACATAGTACAGGTTCCCCCTAGGTAACCTAGATAGTCCAAGGGCCCGCAAGGTAACCTACATTGTCCTAGTGCCCCCTAGTTAATCTACATTCTCCAAGTGCCCGATAGGGAACCTACATAATCCAAGTGCCCGGTAGGTAACCTAGATAGTCCAAATGCCCGCTAGGGAACCCACATAGTCCAAGTGCCCGCTAGGGAACTTATATAGTCCAAGGGCCCGCTAGGGAACCTATATAGTTCAAGTGCCCGTTAGTTAACCTAGATAGTCCAAGTGCCCGCTAGGTAACCTAGATAGTTCAACAGCCCGGTAGGTAACCTACATACTCCAAGTACCCGCTAGGTAACGTAGATAGTTCAAGTGCCTGCTAGGTAACCTAGATAGTCCTAGTGCCCGCTAGGTAACCTACAAAGTCTAAGTGCCCGCTAGGTAATCTATATAGTCCAAATGACCGCTAGGGAGCCTACATAGTCCAAATGCCCGCTAGGTAACCTAGATAGTCTAAGGGCCCTCTAGGTAACCTACATAGTCCTAGTGCCCCTAGTTAACCGGCCTTTTCCAAGTGCCCGATAAGGAACCTCCATAGTCCAAGTGCCCGCTAGGTACCCTACATAATCCAAAGCCCGCTAGGTAACCTAGATAGTCCAAGTGCCCGATAGGGAACCTACATAATCCAAGTGCCCGCTAGGGAACCTACATAGTCCAAGTGCCCATTAAGTAACCTAGATAGTCCAAATGCCCGCCAGGAAAACCACATAGTCCAAGTGCCCGCTAGGGAACTTACATAGTCCAAGGGCCTGAGAGGGAACCTACATAGTCCAAGTGCCCGTTAGTTAACCTAGATAGTCCAAGTGCCCGCTTGGTAACCTAGATAGTCCAACAGCCCGCTAGGTAACCTACATACTCCAAGAACCCG
Source organism: Tenrec ecaudatus (assembly GCF_050624435.1). Classification (NCBI taxonomy): domain Eukaryota; kingdom Metazoa; phylum Chordata; class Mammalia; order Afrosoricida; family Tenrecidae; genus Tenrec; species Tenrec ecaudatus. The sequence goes on from NW_027457627.1 coordinate 1,086,170, forward strand.
CTAGGTAACATATATAGTTCAAGTTCCAGCTAGGTAACCTAGACAGTCCAAGTGCCCGCTAGGTAACCTACAGAGACTAAGTGCCCGCTGCGTTATCTATATAGTCCAAATGCCCGCTGGGGAACCTACATAGTCCAAGTGCCCGCTAGGTAACCTAGATAATCCAAGTGCCCGCTAGTTAACCTAGATCGACCCAGTGCCCACTAGTGTACCTACATAGTCAATGGGCCCGCTAGTTAACCTACATAGTGCAAGAGCCCGCTAGTTAACCTAGATCGTGCAAGTGTCCGCTAGTTAACCTACATAGTCCAAGTGCCAGTTAGCTAACCTAGATAGTCCAACGGCCTTCTAGTTACCCTACATAGTCCAAGTGCCCGCTACGTAACCTACATAGTGCAAGTGTCCGCTAGTTAACCTACATAGTCCAAGTGCCCGCTAGTTAATCTAGATAGTCCAAGTGCCCGCTAGGTAACCTAGATAGACCAAGGGCCCACTAGTTAACCTACATAGTCCAAGTGCCCGGTAGTTAACTTACATAGTTCAAGTGTCCGTAGGGAACATTCATAGTCCAAGTGCCCGCTAGGGAACCTACATAGTCCAAGTGCCCGCTAGGGATCCTACGTAGTCCAAGTGCCCGCTAGGGAATCTACATAGACCAAGGGCCCACTAGTTATCGTATATAGTCCAAGTGCTGCTAGTTAATCTACATAGTCCAAGGGCCCGCTAGTTAACCTACATAGTCCAAGTGCCCGATAGGGAACCTACATAGTCCAAGTGTCTGCTAGGGAACCTACATAGTTCAAGTGCCCGCTCTGGAACATACATAGTCCAAGTGCCCGCTAGGGAATCTACATAGTCCAAGGGCCCGCTAGTTAACGTAGATAGTCCAAGTGCCGCTAGTTAATCTACATAATCCAAGGGCCCGCTAGTTAACCTACATAGTCCAAGTACCCGCTAGTTAATCTAGATCGTTCAAGGGCCCGCGAGTTAACCTACATCGTCCAAGGGCCCGCTAGTTAACCTAGATAGTCCAAGTGCCCGCTAGTTAACCTACATAGTCCAAGTGCCCGCTAGGTAACCTAGACATTTCAAGTGACCACTACGTTACCTACATAGTCCAAGTGCCCGTTCATTAACCTGCATAGTCCAAGTGCCCGCTAGGTAACCAATATAGTCCAAATGCCCGCTAGGGGCCCTAATAGTCCATATGCCCGCTAGTTAACCTAGATAGTCCAAGTGCTCGCTAGTTAACCTAGATAGACCAAGTGCCCGCTAGGGAACCTATCTAGTCCAAGTACCCGCTAGGAAACGTACATAGTCCAAGTGCCCGCTAGGTAACGTACATAGTCCAAGTGCCCGCTAGGTAACCTACATAGTCCAAGTGCCCGCTAGGGAACGTACATAGTCCAAGTGCCTGCTAGGTAACCTAGATAGTCCAAGTGCCCACTAGTTAACCTACATAGTACAGGTTCCCCCTAGGTAACCTAGATAGTCCAAGGGCCCGCTAGGTAACCTACATTTTCCTAGTGCCCCCTAGTTAACCTACATTCTCCAAGTGCCCGATAGGGAACCTACATAGTCCAAGTGCCCGTTAGGTAACCTAGATAGTCCAAATGCCCGCTAGGGAACCCACATAGTCCAAGTGCCCGCTAGGGAACTTATATATTCCAAGGGCCCGCTAGGGAACCTACATAGTCCAAGTGCCCGTTAGTTAACCTGGATAGTCCAAGTGCCCGCTAGGTAACCTAGATAGTTCAACAGTTCGGTAGGTAACCTACATACTCCAAGTACCCGCTAGGTAACGTAGATAGTTCAAGTGAATGCTAGGTAACCTAGATAGTCCTAGTGCCCGCTAGGTAACCTACAAAGTCTAAGTGCCCGCTAGGTAATCTATATAATCCAAATGACCGCTAGGGAGCCTACATAGTCCAAATGACCGCTAGGTAACCTAGATAGTCTAAGGGCCCTGTAGGTAACCTACATAGTCCTAGTGCCCCCTAGTTAACCTACATTTTTCCAAGTGCCCGATAAGGAACCTACATAGTCCAAGTGCACGCTAGGTACCCTACATAGTCCAAATGCCCACTAGTTAACCTACATAGTCCAAGTGCCCGATAGGGAACCTAAATAATCCAAGTGCCCGCTAGGGAACCTACATAGTCCAAGTGCCCGTTAAGTAACCTAGATAGTCCAAATGCCCACCAGGAAACCCACATAGTCCAAGTGCCCGCTAGGGAACTTACATAGTCCAAGTGCCCGTTAGTTAACCTCGATAGTCCAAGTGCCCGCTTGGTAACCTAGATAGTCCAACAGCCCGTAGGTAACCTACATACTCCAAGAACCCGCTAGGTAACATAGATAGTTCAAGTGCCAGCTTGGCAACCTAGATAGTCCAAGTGCCCGCTAGGTAACCTACAGAGTCTAAGTGCCCGCTAGGGAACCTACATAGTCAAAGTGCCCGCTGGGAACCTGCATTGTACAAGTGCCCGCTAATTAACCTAGATAGTCCAATTGCCCGCTACTTAACCTAGATAGTCCACGTGCCCGCTAGTTAACCTTGATCATCCAAGTGCCCGCTAGTTAACCTACATAGTCCAAGTGCCTGATAGGGAACCTACATTGTCCAAGTGCCCGCAGAGGAAACTACATAGTCCAAGTGCCCGTTAGGGAACCTAGATAGTCCAAGTGCCCTTAGGGAACCTATAGAGTCCAAGTGCCCGCTAGGGAACCTACATAGTCAAAGTGCCCGCTTGGGAACCTGCATTGTGCAAGTGCCCGCTTGTTAACCTAGATAGTCCAAGTGCCCGCTAGTTAACCTAGATAGTCTAATTTCTCGATAGTTAACCTACATAGTCCAAGGTCAACTAGTTAACCTAGATAGTCCAAGTGCCCGCTAGTTAACCTACATAGTCCGAGAACCTGCTAGTTAACCTAGATAGTCCAAGTGCCCGCTAGTTAACCTACATAGTCCAAGGGCCCGCTAGTTAACCTAGATATTCCAAGTGCCCGTTGGTTAACCTAGATCGTCCAAGTGTACGCTAGTTAACCTTCATAGTCCATGTTCCCGTTAGGTAACCTAGATAGTACAAGTGCCCGCAAGGTAACCTACATAGTCCAAGTGCCCGCTAGGTAACCTAGATATTCCAAGTTCCTGTTAGCTAACCTAGACAATCTAAGTGCCCTCTAGGTAACCTACATAGTCCAGTGCCCTTTCGTTAACTTAGATAGTCCATGTGCCCGCTAGGTAACCTACATAGTCAAAGTTCCCGCTAGGTAACATAGATAGTCCAAGTGCCCATTACCTAACCTAGATAATCCAATTACCCGCTATGCAACATATATAGTCCAAGTGCCCATTCGTTAACCTAGAAGTCGAAGTGCCCGCTAGGTAACCTACATAGTCCAAATGCCCGTTCGGTAACCTAGATAGTCCAAGTGCCCGCTAATTAACCTACATAGTCCAAGTGCCCGCAAGGTAACCTAGATAGTGCAAGTGCCCGCTAGGTAACCTAGAGAGTCCAATTGCCTGCTAGGTAAGTCACATAGTCCTAATGCCCGTTCGTTAACCTACATAGTCCAAGGGCCCACTATTTAACCTAGATCGTCCAAGTGTCTTTGGTTAACCTACATAGTCCAAGTGCCCGCAAGGTAACCTATAAAGTCCAAGTTCCAGCTATGTAACCTAGATAGTCCAATGGCCCGCTAGTTAACCTACATAGTCCTAGTGCCCGCTAAGGAACCTACATAGTCCAAGTGCACGCTAGTTAACCCAGATAGTCCAAGTGCCCGCTAGTTAACCTAGATAGTCCAAGTGCCGCTAGGTAACCTACATAGTGCAAGTGTCCCCTAGTTAACCTACATATTCCAAGTGCCCGCTAGTTAACATAGATAGTCCAAGTGCCCGCTAGGGAACATACATGGTCCAAGTGCCCGCTAGGTAACCTAGATAGTGCAAGTGCACGGTAGTTAACCTACATAGTCCAAGTGCCGCTAGTTAACCTTGATAGTCCAAGTGCCTTCTAGTTAACTTAAATAGTCCAAGTGCCCGCTAGGTAACCTACATAGTCCAAGTGCCCACTAGGTAACCTAAATTATCCAAATGCCCGCTAGGGAAACTACATAGTCCAAGTGCCCGCTAGTTAAACTAGATAGTCCAAGTGCCCGCTAGTAAACCTAGATAGTCCAAGGGCCCGCTAGTTAATCTAGAGAGTCCAAGTGCCCGCTAGTTAACCTACATAGTCCAAGGGCCCTCTAGTTAACCTAGATAGTCCAAGTGCCCGCTAGGGGACGTACATAGTCCAAGTGCCCGCTAGGTAACCTAGATAGTCCAAGTGCCCGCTAGGTAACCTACATAGTCCAAGTGCCCACTAGGTAACCAAAATAATCCAAATGCCCGCTAGGGAAACTACATAGTCGAAGTGCCCGCTAGTTAACCTAGATAGTCCAAGTGCCCGCTAGGGAATCTACATAGTCCAAGGGCCCGCTAGTTAACGTAGATAGTCCAAGTGCCGCTAGTTAATCTACATAGTTCAAGGGCCCGCTAGTTAACCTACATAGTCCAACTACCCGCTAGTTAACCTAGATTGTCCAAGTCTGCTAGTTAACCTACATAGTACAAGTGCCCGCTAGGGAACCAATATAGTCCAAATGCCCGCTAGGGGCCCTAATAGTCCATATGCCCGCTAGTTAACCTAGATAGTCCAAGTGCTCGCTAGTTAACCTAGATAGACCAAGTGCCCGCTAGGGAACCTATTTAGTCCAAGTACCCGCTAGGAAACGTACATAGTCCAAGTGCCCGCTAGGTAACGTACATAGTCCAAGTGCCCGCTAGGTAACGTAGATAGTCCAAGTGCCCGCTAGGGAACGTACATAGTCCAAGTGCCTGCTAGGTAACCTAGATAGTCCAAGTGCCCACTAGTTAACCTACATAGTACAGGTTCCGCCTAGGTAATCTAGATAGTCCAAGTGCCTGGTAGTTAACCTACATTGTCCAAGTGCCCGCTAGTTAACCTACATAGTTCAAGGGCCCACTAGTTAACCAAGATAGTCCAAGTGTCCTCTAGTTAACCTACATAGTCCAAGTAACCACTAGGTAACCTAGATAGTCCAAGTGCCCGCTAGGTAACTTACATAGTCCAAATGCCCTCTAGGCAACCTAGATAGTCCAAGTGCCCGTTCGTTAACCTAGATAGCCAAGTGCCCGCTAGGTAACCTAGACAGTCCAAGTGTCTGCTAGGTAACCTACATACTCCAAATGCCCGTTCGTTAACCTACATAGTCCAAGGGCCCACTAGTAACCTAGATGGTCCAAGTGTCCTCTAGTTAACCTACATAGTCCAAATGCACGCTAGTTAACCTACATAGTCCAAGTGCCGCTAGGTAACCTACATAGTGCAAGTGTCCCCTAGGTAACCTACATAGTCCAAGTGCCCGGTAGTTAACATAGATAGTCCAAGTGCCCACTAGTTAACATTTATAGCCAAGTGCCCGCTAGGGAACGTACATAGTCCAAGTGCCCGCTAGGTAACCTAGATAGTGCATGTGCCCGGTAGTTAACCTACATAATCCAAGTGCCCGCTAGGTAACCAAGATAGTCCAAGGGCCCGCTGGTTAACCTACATAGTCCAAGTGCCCGGTAGTTAACTTACATAGTCCATGTGCCCGCTCTGGAACCTACATAGTCCAAGTGCCTGCTAGGGAACCTACATAGTTCAAGTGTCCGTAGGGAACATACAGAATCCAAGTGCCCGCTAGGGAATCTACTTAGTCCAAGGGCCCGCTAGTTAACGTAGATAGTCCAAGTGCCGCTAGATAATCTATATAGTCCAAGGGCCCTCTAGTTAACCAAAATAGTCCAAGTGCACGCTAGGGAACCTACATAGTCCATGTCCCGCTAGTTAACCTAGATAGTCCAAGTGCCCGCTAGTTAACTTACATAGTCCAAGATCAGCTAGTTAACCTAGATAGTCCAAGTGCCCGCTAGTTAACCTACATAGTCCAAAAACCCGCTAGTTAACCTAGATAGTCCAAGTGCCCTCTAGTTAACCTACATACTGCTAGGGCCCGCTAGTTAACCTAGATATTCCATGTGCCCGCTAGTTAACCTAGATTGTCCAAGTGTCCTCTAGTTAACCTACATAGTCCAAGTGCCCGCTAGGAAACCTAGATAGTCCAAGTGCCCGCTAGGTAACTTACATAGTCCAAATGCCCGCTAGGCAACGTAGATAGTCCAAGTGCCCGTTCGTTAACCTAGATAGCCAAGTGCCCGCTAGGTAACCTAGACAGTCCAAGTGTCTGCTAGGTAACCTACATAGTCCAAATGCCCGTTCATTAACCTACATAGTCCAAGGGCCCACTAGTTAACCTAGATCGTCCAAGTGTCCTCTAGTTAACCTACATAGTCAAAATGCACGCTAGTTAACCTACATTGTCCAAGTGCCGCTAGGTAACCTACATAGTGCAAGTGTCCCCTATTTAACCTACATAGTCCAAGTGCCCGGTAGTTAACATAGATAGTCCAAGTACCCACTAGTTAACATATATGGCCAAGTGCCCGCTAGGGAACGTACATAGTCCATGTGCCCGCTAGGTAACCAAGATAGTCCAAGGGCCCGCTGGTTAACCTACATAATCCAAGTGCCCAGTATTTAACTGACATAGTCCAAGTGCCCGCTCTGGAACCTACATAGTCCAAGTGCCTGCAAGGGAACCTACATAGTTCAAGTGTCCGAAGGGAACATACAGAATCCAAGTGCCCGCCAGGGAATCTACATAGTCCAAGGGCCCGCTAGTTAACCTAGATAGTCAAAGTGCCGCTAGATAATCTACATAGTCCAAAGGCCCGCTAGTTAACCTACATAGTCCAAGTACCCGCTAGTTAACCTAGATCGTCCAAGTGCACGCTAGTTAACCTACTTAGTCCAAGGGCCCGCTAGTTAACCTATATAGTCCAAGTGCCCGCTAGGGAACCTACATGGTCAAAGTGCCCGCTAGGGAACCTACATAGTCCAAGTCCCCGCTAGTTAACCTAGATTGTCCAAGTGCCCGCTAGTTAACCTAGATAGTCCAAGTGCCCGCTAGTTAACCAGGATCATCAAAGTGCCCTCTAGTTAACTTACATAGTCCAAAGGCCTGCTACTTAACCTACATAGAGCAAGGGCCCGCTAGTTAACCTTGATAGTCCAATTGCCCGCTAGTTAACCTACATAGTCCAAGTTCCCGCTAGGTAACCTAGACAGTCCAAGTGACCATTAGGTTACCTACATAGTCCAAGTGCCCGTTAGTTAACCTACATAGTCCAAGTGCCCGCTAAGGAACGTACATAGTCCAGGTGCCTGCTAGGTATCCTAGATAGTCCAAGTGCCCGCTAGTTAACCTACATAGTCCAAGTGAATCCTAGGTAAACTACATAGTCCAAGTGCCCACTAGGTAACCTAGACTGTCCAATTACCCCCCAGTTAACCTAGACAGTCCAAGTACCCGATAGGGAAGCTACATAGTCCAAATGCTCGCTAGGGAACCTACATAGTCCAAGTGCCCGCTAGGTAACCTAGATAGTCCAATTGCCCATTAGCTAACCTAGATAGTCGAAGTGTCCACTAGTTAACCTACATAGTCCAAGTGCCCGTTCGTTAACGTAGATAGGTCAAGTGCCTGCTAGGTAACCTAGACAGTCCAAGTGCCCGCTAGGTTACCTACATAGTCCAAGTGCACGTTCATTAAACTAGATAGTCCAAGTGCCCGCTGGTAACCTACATAGACCAAGGGCCCGCTAGGTAACCTTGATAGTCCAAGTGCCTTTTAGTTAACCTACGTAGTCCAAGTGCCCGCTAGGTAACCTACATAGTCCAAGTGCCCACTAGGTAACCTAAATAATCCAAATGCCCGCTAGGGAAACTACATAGTCCAAGTGCCCGCTAGTTAACCTAGATAGTCCAAGTGCCCGCTACGCAACCTACATAGTCCAAGTGCCCGTTCGTTAACCTTGAAGTCCAAGTGCCCGCTAGGTAACCTAGACAGTCCAAGTGCCCGCTAGGTTACCTGCATATTCCAAGTGCCCGTTCGTTAACCTATATAGTCGAAGTGCCTGCTAGGTAACCTAGATAGTCCAAGGGCCCACTAGTTAACCTACGTAGTCCAAGGGCTCACTTGTTAACTTTGATAGTCCAAGTGCCCGCTAGTTAACCTAGATTGTCCAAGTGCCCGCTAGTTAACCTGGATTGTCCAAGTGCCCGCTAGGGATCCTTCATAATCCAAGTGCCTGGTAGGTAACCTAGAGAGTCCAAGTGTCCGTTAGTTAACCTAGATAGTCCAATTGCCCACTACGGGACGTACATAGTCCAAGTGCCCGCTAGGTAACCTAGATAGTCCAAGAGCGCGCTAGGGTATGTACATAGTCCAAGTGCCTGCTAGGAAACCTAGATAGTCCAAGTGCCCGCTATTTAACCTACATAGTCAAATTGCCCGCTAGTTAACTTAAGTAGTACAAATGTCTGATAGGGATCCTACATAGTCCAAGTGCCCGCTAGGTAACCTACATAGTCCAAGTGCCCATTCGTTAACCTAGATAGTCAAAGTGCCCGCTAGGTAACCTAGACTGTCCAAGTGCCCGCTAGGTTACCTACATAGTTCAAGTGCCCGTTCGTTAACCTTGATAGTCCAAGTGCCCGCTAGGTTACCTAGACAGTTCTAGTGCCTGCTAGTTAACCTACATAGTCCAAGTGCCCGATAGGGAACCTACATAATCCAAGTGCCCGATAGGGAACCTACATAATCCAAGTGCCCGCTAGGGAACCTACACAGTCCATGTGCCCGCTAGGCAACCTACAGAGTCCAAGTGCCCGTTAGTTAACCTAGATAGTCAAAGTGCCTGCTAGGTAACCAAGATAGTCCAAGTGCCCGCTAGGTAACCTACATAGTACAAGGGCCCGCTAGTTGACCTAGATAGTCCAAGTACCCGCTAGTTAACCTAGATAGTCCAAGGGCCCGCTAGTTAACCTAAGTAGTACAAATGCCTGATAGGCATCCTACATAGTCCAAGTGCCCGCTAGTTAACCTACATAATCGAAGTCCCCGCTAGGTAACCTAGACAGTACAAGTGACCATTATGTTACCTACATAGTCCAAGTGCCCGCTGGGTAACCTAGATAGTCCAAGTGCCTGCTAGGAAACCTAGATAGTCCAAGTGCCCGCTATTTAACCTACATAGTCAAATTGCCCGCTAGTTAACTTAAGTAGTACAAATGTCTGATAGGGATCCTACATAGTCCAAGTGCCCGCTAGGTAACCTACATAGTCCAAGTGCCCATTCGTTAACCTAGATAGTCAAAGTGCCCGCTAGGTAACCTAGACTGTCCAAGTGCCCGCTAGGTTACCTACATAGTTCAAGTGCCCGTTCGTTAACCTTGATAGTCCAAGTGCCCGCTAGGTTACCTAGACAGTTCTAGTGCCTGCTAGTTAACCTACATAGTCCAAGTGCCCGATAGGGAACCTACATAATCCAAGTGCCCGATAGGGAACCTACATAATCCTAGTGCCCGCTAGGGAACCTACACAGTTCATGTGCCCGCTAGGCAACCTACAGAGTCCAAGGGCCCGTTAGTTAACCTAGATAGTCAAAGTGCCTGCTAGGTAACCAAGATAGTCCAAGTGCCCGCTAGGTAACCTACATAGTACAAGGGCCCGCTAGTTGACCTAGATAGTCCAAGTTCCCGCTAGTTAACCTAGATAGTCCAAGGGCCCGCTAGTTAACCTAAGTAGTACAAATGCCTGATAGGCATCCTACATAGTCCAAGTGCCCGCTAGTTAACCTACATAATCGAAGTCCCCGCTAGGTAACCTAGACAGTCCAAGTGACCATTATGTTACCTACATAGTCCAAGTGCCCGCTGGGTAACCTAGATAGTCCAAGTGCCCGCTAGTTAACCTACATAGTCCAAGTGCCTGCTAGGTAAACTACATAGTCCAAGTGCCCACTAGGTAACCTAGACAGCCCAATTGCCCGCTAGTTAACCTAGACAGTCCAAGTACCCGATAGGGGACCTACATAGTCTAAGTGCCCGCTGGGAACCTACATAGTCCAAGTGCTCGCTAGGGAACCTACATAGTCCAAGTGCCCGTTAGTTAACCTAGATAGTCAAAGTGCCTGCTTGGTAACCTAAATAATCCAAGTGCCTGCTAGGGAACCTACGTAGTCCAAGTGCCCGCTAGGTAACCTAGATAGTCCAATTGCCTGTTAGCTAACCTACATAGTCGAAGTGTCCGCTAGTTACCCTACATAGTCCAAGTGCCCGTTCGTTAACCCAGATAGTCCAAGTGCCCGCTAGGTAACCTAAGTAGTCCAAATGTCCGATAGGGATCCTACATAGTCCAAGTGCCCGCTGGTAATCTACATAGTCCAAGTGCCCGTTCGTTAACCTAGATAGGCCAAGTGCCCGCTAGTTAATCAGGATCATCAAAGTGCCCTCTAGTTAACTTACATAGTCCAAAGGCCTGCTAGTTAACCTACATAGAGCAAGGACCCCCTAGTTAACCTTGATAGTCCAAGTGCCCGCTAGTTAACCTACATAGTCCAAGTTAACGCTAGGTAACCTAGACAGTCCAAGTGACCATTAGGTTACCTACATAGTCCAAGTGCCCGTTCGTTAACCTACATAGTCCAAGTGCCCGCTAGGTAACGTAGATAGCCCAAGTGCCCGCTAGGGAACGTACATAGTCCAGGTGCCCGCTAGGTAACCTAGATAGTCCAAGTGCCCGCTAGTTAACCTACATAGTCCAAGTGCATCCTAGGTAAACTACATAGTCCAAGTGCCCACTAGGTAAACTAGACTGTCCAAGTGCCCACTAGTTAACCTACATAGTCCAAGTGCATCCTAGGTAAACTACATAGACCAAGTGCCCACTAGGTAACCTAGACTGTCCAATTACCCCCTTGTTAACCTAGACAGTCCAAGTACCCGATAGGGAAGCTAAATATCCAAGTGCTCGCTAGGGAACCTACATAGTCCAAGTGCTCGCTAGGCAACCTACATAGTCGAAGTGCCCGCTAGGTAACCTAGATAGTCCAATTGACCATTAGCTAACCTAGATAGTCGAAGTGTCGCTAGTTAACCTACATAGTCCAAGTGCCCGTTCGTTAACGTAGATAGGCCAAGTGCCTGCTAGGTAACCTAGACAGTCCAAGTGCCCGCTAGGTTACCTACATAGTCCAGGTGCACGTTCATTTACCTAGATAGTCCAAGTGCCCGCTGGTAACCTACATAGTCCAAGGGCCCGCTAGGTAACCTTGATAGTCCAAGTGCCTTCTAGTTATCCTACATAGTCCAAGTGCCCACTAGGTAACCTACATAGTCCAAGTGCCCACTAGGTAACCTAAATAATCCAAATGGCCGCTAGGGAAACTACATAGTCCAAGTGCCCGCTAGTTAACCTAGATAGTCCAAGTGCCCGCTAAGCAACCTACATAGTCCAAGTGCCCGTTCGTTAACTTAGATAGTCCAAGTGCCCACTAGGTAACCTGTATAGTCCAAGTGCCTGCTAGGTAACCTAGATAGTCCAAGGGCCCGCTAGTTAACCTACATAGTCCATGGGCTCACTTGTTAACTTTGATAGTCCAAGTGCCCGCTAGTTTAACCTAGATTGTCCAAGTGCCCGCTAGTTAACCTAGATTGTCCAAGTGCCCGCTAGGGATTCTTCATAATCCAAGTGCCTTCTAGGTAACCTAGATAGTCCAAGTGCTCGCTAGTTAACCTAGATAATCCTAGTGCCCGTTAGTTAACCTAGATAGTCCAATTGCCCACTAGGGGACGTACATAGTCCATGTGCCTGCTAGGAAACTTAGATACTCCAAGTGCCCGCTGTTTAACCTACATAGTCAAATTTCCCGCTAGTTAACCTAAGTAGTACCAATGTCTGATAGGGATCCTACATAGTCAAAGTGCCCGCTAGGTTACCTAGAGAGTCCTACTGCCCGCTAGTTAACCTACATAGTCCAAGTGCCCGATAGGGAACCTACATAATCCAAGTGCCCGATAGGGAACTTACATAATCCAAGTGCCCGCTAGGGAACCTACACAGTCCATGTGCCCGCTAGGCAACCTACATAGTCTAAGTGCCCGTTAGTTAACCTAGATAGTCAAAGTGCCTGCTAGTTAACCTAGATAGTCCAAGAACCCGCTAGGTAACCTACATAGTCCAAGTTCCCGCTTGGTAAACTTAATAGTCCAAATGCCCGCTAGGGAAACTACATAGTCCAAGTGCCTGCTAGTTAACCTAGATACTCCAAGTGCCTGCTAGTAAACCTACATAATCCATGGGCCAGCTAGTTAACCTACATAGTCCAAGGGCCCGCTAGTTAACCTAGATCGTGCAAGTGTCCGCTAGTTAACCTACATAGTCCACGTGTCCGCTAGGTAACCTAGATAGTCCAAGTGCCCGCTAGGGATCCTTCATAATCCAAGGGCCTGCTAGGTAACCTAGATAGTCCAAGTGCCCGATAGTTAACCTAGATAGTCCTAGTTCCCTTTAGTAAACCTAGATAATCCAAGTGCCCGCTAGTTAACCTAGATAGTCCTAGTTCCCATTAGTTAACCTAGACAGTCCAAGTGCCCACTAGGGGACGTACAAAGTCCAAGTGGCCGCTAGTTAACCTACATAGTCCAAGGTCCACTAGTTAGCCTAGATAGTCCAAGTGCCCGCTAGTTAACCTACATAGTACAAGGGCCCGCTAGTTGACCTAGATAGTCCAAGTTCCCGCTAGTTAACCTAGATAGTCAAAGTGCCCGCTAGTTAACCTAAGTAGTACAAATGCCTGATAGGCATCCTACATAGTCCAAGTGCCCGCTAGTTAACCTACATAATCCAAGTCCCCGCTAGGTAACCTAGACAGTCCAAGTGACCATTATGTTACCTACATAGTCCAAGTGCCCGCTGGGTAACTTAGATAGTCCAAGTGCCCGCTAGTTAACCTACATAATCCAAGTGCCTGCTAGGTAAACTACATAGTCCAAGTGCCCACTAGGTAACCTAGACAGCCCAATTGCCCGCTAGTTAACCTAGACTGTCCAAGTACCCGATAGGGAACCTACATAGTCCAAGTGCCCTCTGGGAACCTACATAGTCCAAGTGCTCGCTAGGGAACCTACCTAGTCCAAGTGCCCGTTAGTTAACCTAGATAGTCAAAGTGCCTGCTAGGTAACCTAAATAATCCAAGTGCCTGCTAGGGAACCTACATAGTCCAAGTGCCCGCTAGGTAACCTAGATAGTCCAATTGCCCGTTAGCTAACCTACATAGTCGAAGTGTCCGCTAGTTACCCTACATAGTCCAAGTGCCCGTTCGTTAACCTAGATAGTCCAAGTGCCCGCTAGGTAACCTAAGTAGTCCAAATGTCCGATAGGGATCCTACATAGTCCAAGTGCCCGCTGGTAATCTACATAGTCCAAGTGCCCGTTCGTTAACCTAGATAGGCCAAGTGCCCGCTGGTAACCTACATAGTCCAAGGGCCCGCTAGGTAACCTTGATAGTCCAAGTGCCTTCTAGTTAACCTACATAGTCCAAGTGCCCGCTAGGTAACCTACATAGTCCAAGTGCCCACTAGGTAACCTAAATAATCCAAATGGCCGTTAGGGAAACTTCATAGTCCAAGTGCTCGCTAGTTAACCTAGATAGTCCAAGTGCCCGCTAGTTAACCTATATAGTCCAAGTGCCTTCTAGTTAACCTACATAGTCCAAGTGCCCGCTAGTTAACCTAGATAGTCCAAGTGCCCGCTAGTAAACCTAGATAGTCCAAGGGCCCGCTAGTTAATCTAGATAGTCCAAGTGCCCGCCAGTTAACCTAGATAATCCAAGTGCCCGCGAGTTAACCTAGATAGTCCAAGGGCCCGCTAGTTAATCTAGATAGTACAAGTGCCCGCTAGTTAACCTAGATAGTCCAAGTGCCTCCTAGGTAACTTAAATAGTCCAAGTGCCCGCTAGGGAACCTACATAGTCCAAGTGCCCGCTAGGTAACCTAGATAGTCCTAATGCCCGTTAGCTAACCTAGATAGTCGAAGTGTCCGCTAGTTAACCTACATAGTCCAAGTGCCCGTTAATTAATATAGATAGGCCTAGTGCCCGCTAGGTAACCTAGAGTGTCCAAGTGTCTGCTAGGTTACCTACATAGTCCAAGTGCACGTTCGTTAACCTAGAAAGTCCAAGTGCCCGCTGGTAACCTACATTGTCCAAGGGCCCGCTAGTTAACCTTGATAGTCCAAGTGCTTTCTAGTTAACCTACATAGTCCAAATGCCCGCTAGGTAACCTACATAGTCCAAGTGCCCACTAGGTAACCTATATAATCCAAATGCCCGCTAGCGAAAATACATAGTCCAAGTGCCCGTTAGTTAGCCTAGATAGTCCAAATGCCCACTAGGGGACGTACATAGTCCAAGTGCCCGCTAGGTAACCTAGATAGTCCAAGTGCGCGCTAGTTAACCTACATAGTCTAAGGGCCCGCTAGTTAGCCTACATAGTACATGGGCCCGCTAGTTGACCTAGATAGTCCAAGTGCCCGCTAGTTAACCTAGATCGTCCAAGTGCCCGCTAGTTAACCTAAGTAGTCCAAATGTCCGATAGGGATCCTACATAGTCCAGATGCCCGCTAGGTACCCTGCATAGTCCAAGTGCCCGTTCGTTAACCTAGATAGTCAAAGTGCCCGCTAGGTAACCTAGACAGTCCAAGTGCCCGCTAGGTTACCTACATAGTCCAAGTGCCCGTTCATTAACCTAGATATTCCAAGTGCCTGCTAGGTTACCTAGACAGTCCAAGTGCCCGCTAGGCAACCTACATAGTCCAAGTGCCAGTTAGTTAACCTAGATAGTCAAAGTGCCCACTAGGAGACGTACATAGTCCAAGTGCCCGCTAGGTAACCAACATAGTCCAAGTTCCCGATGGTAACCTAAATAGTCCAAATGCCCGCTAGGGAAACTACATAGTCCAAGTGCCTGCTAGTTAACCTAGATAGTCCAAGTGCCTGTTAGTAAACCAACATAATCCATGGGCCCGCTAGTTAACCTACATAGTCCAAGTGCCCGCTAGGGAAGGTACATAGTCCATGTGCCCGCTAGGTAACCTAGAGAATGCAAGTGCCCGCTAGTTAACCTACATTGTCCAAGTGCCTGCTAGGTAACCTAGATAGTCCAAGGGTCTGCTAGTTAACCTACATAGTCCAAGTGCCCGCTAGGTAACCTACATAGTGCAAGTGTCCGCTAGTTAACCTATATAGTCAAAGTGCCCGCTAGTTAACCTAGATAGTCCAAGTGCCCGCTAGGTAACCTACATAGTACAAGTGTCCGCTAGTTAACCTAGATCGTCCAATTGTCCACTAGTTAACCTACATAGTCCAATTGCACGCTAGGTAACCTAGACAGTCCAATTGCCCGCTAGTTAACCTACATAGTCCAAGTGCCCGATAGGGAACCTACATAATCCAAGGGCTCGCTAGGCAACCTACATAGTCCAAGTGCCCGTTAGTTAACCTAGATAGTCAAAGTGCCTGCTAGATAACCTAGATAGTCCAAGTGCACGCTAGTTAACCTAGATAGTCCAAGTGCCTGTTAGTAAACCAACATAATCCATGGGTCCGCTAGTTAACCTACATAGTCCAAGTGCCCGCTAGGGAAGTTACATAGTCCTTGTGCCCGCTAGGTAACCTAGAGAATGCAAGTGCCCGCTAGTTAACCTACATAGTCCAAGTGCCTGCTAGGTAACCTAGATAGTCCAAGGGTCTGCTAGTTAACCTACATAGTCCACGTGCCCGCTAGGTAACCTACATAGTGCAAGTGTCCGCTAGTTAACCTACATAGTCAAAGTGCCCGCTACTTAACCTAGATAGTCCAAGTGCCCGCTAGGTAACCTACATAGTACAAGTGTCCGCTAGTTAACCTAGATCGTCCAATTGTCCACTAGTTAACCTACATAGTCCAATTGCCCGCTAGGTAACCTAGACAGTCCAATTGCCCGCTAGTTAACCTACATAGTCCAAGTGCCCGATAGGGAACCTACATAATCCAAGGGCTCGCTAGGCAACCTACATAGTCCAAGTGCCCGCTAGTTAACCTAGATAGTCCAAGTGCCCGCTAGGTAACCTAGATAGTCCAAGTGCGCGCTAGTTAACCTACATAGTCCAAGTGCCCGTTCATTAACCTAGATAGTCCAAGTGCCTGCTAGGTTACCTAGACAGTCCAAGTGCCCGCTAGTTAACCTACATAGTCCAAGTGCCCACTAAGCAACCTACATAGTCCAAGTTCCCGATGGTAACCTAAATAGTCCAAATGCCCGCTAGGGAAACTACATAGTCCAAGTGCCTGCTAGTTAACCTAGATAGTCCAAGTGCCTGTTAGTAAACCTACATAATCCATGGGCCCGCTAGTTAACCTACATAGTACAAGTGCCGCTAGGGAAGGTACATAGTCCATGTGCCCGCTAGGTAACCTAGAGAGTGCAAGTGCCCGCTAGTTAACCTACATAGTCCAAGTGCCCGCTAGGTAACCTACATAGTGCAAGTGTCCGCTAGTTAACCTACATAGTCAAACTGCCCTCTAGTTAACCTAGATAGTCCAAGTGCCCCCTAGGTAACCTACATAGTACAAGTGTCCGCTAGTTAACCTAGATCGTCCAATTGTCCGCTAGTTAACCTACATAGTCAAATTGCCCGCTAGGTAACCTAGACAGTCCAAGTGCCCACTAGTTAACCTACATAGTCCAAGTGCCCGATAGGGAACCTACATAATCCAAGGGCCCGCTAGGGAACCTACATAGTCCAAGTGCCCGTTAGTTAACCTAGATAGTCAAAGTGCCTGCTAGGTAACCTAGATAGTCCAAGTGCACGCTAGTTAACCTAGATAGTCCAAGTGCCCGCTAGTTAACCTAGATATTCCAAGTGCCCGCTAGTTAACCTAGATAGTCCAAGTGCCCCCTAGGTAACCTACATAGTACAAGTGTCCGCTAGTTAACCTAGATCGTCCAATTGTCCGCTAGTTAACCTACATAGTCCAAATGCCCGCTAGGTAACCTAGACAGTCCAAGTGCCCGCTAGTTAACCTACATAGTCCAAGTGCCTGATAGGGAACCTACATAATCCAAGGGCCCGCTAGGCAACCTACATAGTCCAAGTGCCCGTTAGTTAACCTAGATAGTCAAAGTGCCTGCTAGGTAACCTAGATTGTCCAAGGGCCCCCTAGTTAGGCTACATAGTCCTAGTGCCCGCTAGGTAACCTAGATAGTCCAAGTGCCCGTTCGGTAACCTGATAGTCCAAGTGCCCTTTAGGGAACCTAGATAGTCCAAGGGCCCGCTAGAAAACCTACATAGTCCATGGGCCCGCTAGTTAACCTACATAGTGCAAGTGTCCGCTAGTTAACCTACATATTCCAAGTGCCCCCTAGATTACTTACATAATCTAAGTTCACGTTAGCTAACCTAGGTAGTCCAAGGGCCCGCTAGTTGACCTACATAGTCCAGGTGCCAGCTAGGTAACCTAGATAGTACAAGTGCCCCCAACTAACCTAGATAGTCCAAGTGGCGGCTAGGTAACCTACATAGTCCAATTGCCCATTCGTTAACCTAGATAATCCAAGTGCCCGCTAGGTAACCTAGACAGTCCAAGTGCCCGCTAGTTAACTTACATAATCCAAGTGCCCGCTAGGGAACCTACATAGTCCAAGTGCCCACTAGGCAACCTACATAGTCCTAGTGCCCGATAGGGAAACTAGATAGTCCAAGTGTCCTCTAGTAACCCTACAAAGTCCAAGTGCCCGTTAGTTAACCTAGATAGTCAAAGTGCCTGCTAGGTAACCTAGATAGTCCAAGTGCCCGCTAGGTAACCTACATAGTCCAAGTTCCCGCTTGGTAACTTAAATAGTCCAAATGCCCGCTAGGGAAACAACATAGTCCAAGTGCCCGCTAGTTAACCTAGATAGTCCAAGTGCCTGCTAGTAAACCTACATAATCCATGGGCCCGCAAGTTAACCTACATAGTGCAAGGGCCCGCTAGTTAACCTAGATAGTACAAGTACCCGGTAGTGATCCTTCATAATCCAAGTGCCTGCTAGGTAACCTAGATCGTCCAAGTGCCCGCTAGGGATCCTTCATAATCCAAGTGCCTGCTAGGTAACCTAGATAGTCCAAGTGCCCGCTAGTTAACCTAGATAGTCTTCGTGCCCTTTAGTTAACGTAGATAGTCCAAGTGCCCACTAGGGGACGTACATAGTCCAAGTGCCCGCTAGGTAACCTAGATAATCCAAGTGCGTGCTAGGGTATGTACATAGTCCAAGTGCCTGCTAGGTAACCTAGATAGTCCAAATTCCCACTAGTTAACCTACATAGTCCACCGAACCGCTAGTTAACCTACATAGTCGAAGGTCTACTAGTTAACCTAGATAGTCAAAGTGCCCGCTATATAACCTAGACAGTCCAAGTGCCCGCTAGGTTACCTACATTTTCCAAGTGCCCGTTCGTTAACCTAGATAGTCCAAGAGCCCGCTAGGTAACCTAGATAGTGAAAGTGCCCGTTAGGTAACCTAGATAGTTTTAGTGCCTGCTAGGTAACCTACATTGTCCAAGTTCCCCCTAGGTATCCTAGATAGTCCAAGTGCCCGTTACCTAACCTAGATAGTCCAAGTGCCCGCTAGGCAACATACATAGTCCAAGTGCCCGTTAGTTAACCTAGAAGGCCAAGTGCCCTCTAGGGAACCTATATAATCCAAGTGCTATCTAGGTAACCTAGATAGTCCAAGGGCCCGCTAGTTAACCTACATAGTCCAAGGGCTCGCTTGTTAACTTTGATAGTCCAAGTGCCAGTTAGTTAACCTAGATCGTCCAAGTGCCCGCTAGTTAACATAGATCGTCCAAGTGTCCTCTAGTTAACCTACATTGTCCAAGTGCCCGCTAGGTAACCTATATAGTGCAAGTGTCTGCTAGGTAACCTACATAGTCCAAGTGCCCGCTAGTTAACATAGATACTCCAAGTGCCCGCTAGGGAAGGTACATTGTCCAAGTGCCCGCTAGGTAACTTAGAGAGTGCAAGTGCCTGCTAGTTAACCTACATAGTCCAAGTGCCTGCTAGGTAACCTAGACAGTTCAAGTGCCCGCTAGTTAACCTACATAGTCCAAGTGCCCGATAGGGAACCTACATAATCCAAGGGCCCGCTAGGCAACCTACATAGTCCAAGTGCCCGTTAGTTAACCTAGATAGTCCAAGTGCCCGCTAGGTAACCTAGATAGTCCAAGTGCGCGCTAGTTAACCTACATAGTCCAAGTGCCCGATAGGGAACCTACATAGTCCAAGTGCCCACTAGGCAACCTACATATTCCAAGTGCCAATTAGTTAACCTAGATAGTCCAAGTGCCCACTAGGGGACGTACATAGTCCAAGTGCCCGCTAGGTAACCTACATAGTCCAAGTTCCCGATGGTAACCTAAATAGTCCAAATACCCGCTAGGGAAACTACATAGTCCAAGTGCCTGCTAGTTAACCTAGATAGTCCAAATGCCTGTTAGTAAACCTACATAATCCATGCGCCCGCTAGTTAACCTACATAGTACAAGTGCCCGCTAGGGATGGTACATAGTCCATGTGCCCGCTAGGTAACCTAGAGAGTGCAAGTGCCCGCTAGTTAACCTACATAGTCCAAGTGCCTGCTAGGTAACCTAGATAGTCCAAGGGTTTGCTAGTTAACCTACATAGTCCATGTGTCCGCTAGGTAACCTACATAGTGCAAGTGTCCGCTAGTTAACCTACATAGTCAAACTGCCCGCTAGTTAACCTAGATAGTCCAAGTGCCCCCTAGGTAACCTACATAGCACAAGTGTCCGCTAGTTAACCTAGATCGTCCAATTGTCCGCTAGTTAACCTACATAGTCAAATTGCCCGCTAGGTAACCTAGACAGTCCAAGTGCCCGCTAGTTAACCTACATAGTCCAAGTGCCCGATAGGGAACCTACATAATCCAAGAGCCCGCTAGGGAACCTACATAGTCCAAGTGCCCGTTAGTTAACCTAGATAGTCAAAGTGCCTGCTAGGTAACCTAGATAGTCCAAGTGCACGCTAGTTAACCTAGATAGTCCAAGTGCCCGCTAGCTAACCTAGATATTCCAAGTGCCCGCTAGTTAACCTAGATAGTCCAAGTGCCCGCTAGGTAACCTACATATTACAAGTGTCCGCTAGTTAACCTAGATCGTCCAATTGTCCGCTAGTTAACCTACATAGTCCAATTGCCCGCTAGGTAACCTAGACAGTTCAAGTGCCCGCTAGTTAACCTACATAGTCCAAGTGCCTGATAGGGAACCTACATAATCCAAGGGCCTGCTAGGCAACCTACATAGTCCAAGTGCCCGTTAGTTAACCTAGATAGTCAAAGTGCCTGCTAGGTAACCTAGATAGTCCAAGTGCACGCTAGTTAACATAGATCGTCCAAGGGTCCCCTAGTTAGCCTACATAGTCCAAGTGCCCGCTAGGTAACCTAGATAGTCCAAGTGCCCGTTCGGTAACCTGCTAGTCCAAGTGCCCTTTAGGGAACCTAGATAGTCCAAGGGCCCGCTAGAAAACCTACATAGTCCATGGGCCCGCTAGTTAACCTACATAGTGCAAGTGTCCGCTAGTTAACCTACATATTCCAAGTGCCCCCTAGATTACTTACATAATCTAAGTTCACGTTAGCTAACCTAGGTAGTCCAAGGGCCCGCTAGTTGACCTACATAGTCCAGGTGCCAGCTAGGTAACCTAGATAGTACAAGTGCCCCCGACTAACCTAGATAGTCCAAGTGGCGGCTAGGTAACATACATAGTCCAATTGCCCATTCGTTAACCTAGATAATCCAAGTGCCCGCTAGGTAACCTAGACAGTCCAAGTGCAAGCTAGTTAACCTACATAATCCAAGTGCCCGCTAGGGAACCTACATAGTCCAAGTGCCCACTAGGCAACCTACATAGTCCTAGTGCCCGATAGGGAAACTAGATAGTCCAAGTGTCCTCTAGTTACCCTACATAGTCCAAGTGCCCGTTAGTTAACCTAGATAGTCAAAGTGCCTGCTAGGTAACCTAGATAGTCCAAGTGCCCGCTAGGTAACCTACATAGTCCAAGTTCCCGCTTGGTAACTTAAATAGTCCAAATGCCCGCTAGGGAAACAACATAGTCCAAGTGCCCGCTAGTTAACCTAGATAGTCCAAGTGCCTGCTAGTAAACCTACATAATCCATGGGCCCGCAAGTTAACCTACATAGTGCAAGGGCCCGCTAGTTAACCTAGATAGTACAAGTACCCGGTAGTGATCCTTCATAATCCAAGTGCCTGCTAAGTAACCTAGATAGTCCAAGTGCCCGCTAGGGATCCTTCGTAATCCAAGTGCCTGCTAGGTAACCTAGATAGTCCAAGTGCCCGCTAGTTAACCTAGATAGTCCTCGTGCCCGTTAGTTAACCTAGATAGTCCAAGTGCCCACTAGGGGACGTACATAGTCCAAGTGCCCACTAGGTAACCTAGATAATCCAAGTGCATGCTAGTGTATGTACATAGTCCAAGTGCCTGCTAGGTAACCTAGATAGTCCAAGTTCCCACTAGTTACCCTACATAGTCCACCGAACCGCTAGTTAACCTACATAGTCGAAGGTCTGCTAGTTAACCTAGATAGTCAAAGTGCCCGCTATATAACCTAGACAGTCCAAGTGCCCGCTAGGTTACCTACATTTTCCAAGTGCCCGTTCATTAACCTAGATAGTCCAAGTGCCCGCTAGGTAACCTAGATAGTGAAAGTGCCTGTTAGGTAACCTAGATAGTTCAAGTGCCTGCTAGGTAACCTACATTGTCCAAGTTCCCCCTAGGTATCCTAGATAGTCCAAGTGCCCGTTACCTAACCTAGATAGTCCAAGTGCCCGCTAGGCAACATACATAGTCCAAGTGCCCGTTAGTTAAACTAGAAGTCCAAGTGCCCGCTAGGGAATCTATATAATCCAAGTGCTATCTAGGTAACCTAGATAGTCCAAGGGCCCGCTAGTTAACCTACATAGTCCAAGGGCTCGCTTGTTAACTTTGATAGTCCAAGTGCCAGTTAGTTAACCTAGATCGTCCAAGTGCCCGCTAGTTAACATAGATCGTCCAAGTGTCCTCTAGTTAACCTACATTGTCCAAGTGCCCGCTAGGTAACCTATATAGTGCAAGTGTCTGCTAGGTAACCTACATAGTCCAAGTGCCCGCTAGTTAACATAGATAGTCCAAGTGCCCGCTAGGGAAGGTACATTGTCCAAGTGCCCGCTAGGTAACCTAGAGAGTGCAAGTGCCTGCTAGTTAACCTACATAGTCCAAGTGCCTGCTAGGTAACCTAGATAGTCCAAGGGCCTGCTAGTTAACCTATATAGTCCAAGTGCCCGCTACGTAACCTACATAGTGCAAGTGTCCGCTAGTTAACCTACATTGTCAAAGTGCCCGCTAGTTAACCTAGATAGTCCAAGTGCCCGCTACGTAACCCACATAGTGCAAGTGTCCGCTAGTTAACCTAGATCGTCCAATTGTCCGCTAGTTAACCTACATAGTCCAAGTGCCCGCTAGGTAACCTAGATAGTGCAAGTGCCAGTTCGATAACCTAGATAGTCCAAGTGCCCTTTACGGAACCTAGATAGTCCAAGTGCCCGCTAGGGAACCTACATAGTCCAATTGCTCGCTCTGGAACATACATAGTCCAAGTTCCCGTTAGTAAAGCTAGATAATCCAAGTGCCCGCTAGTTAACCTTGATAGTCCAAGTGCCCGCTAGGTAACCTACATAGTCCAAGTGCCCGCTAGGTAACCTATATAGTCCAAATGCCCGCTAGGGAACCTACATAGTCCAAGCCCGCGCTAGTTAACCTAGATAGTCCAAGTGCCCGCTAGTTAACCTAGATAGTCCAAGTGCCCACTAGGTAAACTAGATAGTCCAAATGTCCGCTAGGTAACCTAGACAGTCCAAGTGCCCGCTAGGTTACCTACATAGTCCAAGTGCACGTTCGTTAACCTAGATAGTCCAAGTGCCCGCTGGTAACCTACATAGTCCAAGAGCCCGCTAGGTAACCTTGATAGTCCAAGTGCCTTCTAGTTAACCTACGTAGTCCAATTGCCCGCTAGATAACCTACATTGTCCAAGTGCCCACTAGGTAACCTAAATAATTCAAATGCCCGCTAGGGAAACTACATAGTCCAAGTGCCCGTTAGTTAACCTAGATAGTCCAAGTGCCCGCTAGTAAACCTAGATAGTCCAAGGGCCTGCTACTTAACCTAGATAGTCCAAGTGCCCGCTAGTTCACCTAAATCGTCCAAGTGTCCGCTAGGTAACCTAGATAGTCCAAGTGCCTGATAACTAACCTACATAGTCCAAGTGTCCGTTCGTTAACCTAGATAGTCCAATTCCCATTCGGTAACCTACATAGTCCAAGTGCCCGCTTGGTAACCTGGATAGTCCAAGTGCCCGCTAGTTAACCTACATAGTCCAAGTGTCTTCTAGGGAGCCTATATAGTCCAGGTGACAGCTAGCGAACCTACATAGTCCAAGTGCCCGTTAGGGAAACTACATAGTCCAAGTGCCCGCTAGGTAACCTACAGAGTCCAAAATCCCGCAAGGAAATCTACATAGTCTAACAGTCCGCTAGGCAACCTACATAATCCAAGTGCCCGCTCTGGAACATACAAAGTCCAAGTGCCCGTTAGCTACCCTAGATAGTCCAAGGGCCCGATAGTTGACCTACATAATCCAAGTGCCAGCTAGGTAACCTAGATAGTACAAGTGCCCGCTAGGGAACCTAGATAATCCAAGTGCCTGTTAGCTAACCTAGATAGTCCAAGTGACGGCTAGGTAACCTACATAGTCCAAGTGCTCGTTCGTTAACCTAGATAATCCAAGTGCCCTCTAGGTAACCTAGACTGTCCAAGTGACCGCTAGGTTACCTACATAGTCCAAGTGCCCGCTAGTTAACCTACATAGTCCATGTGCCAGCTAGGTAACGTAGATAGCCCAAGTGCCCGCTAGGGAACGTACATAGTTCAAGTGCCCTTAGGTAACCTAAATAGTCCAAGTGCCCGCTAGGGAACCTCCATAGTCCAAGTCCCCGCTAGGTAACCTAGATAGTCCAATTGCCCGTTAGATAACCTAATTAGTCGAAGTGTCCACTAGTTAACCTACATAGTCCAAGTGCCCACTAGGTAACCTAGATAGTCCAAATGTCCGCTAGGTAACCTAGACAGTCCAAGTGCCCGCTAGGTTACCTACATAGTCCAAGTGCACGTTCGTTAACCTAGATAGTCCAAGTGCCCGCTGGTAACCTACATAGTCCAAGAGCCTGCTAGGTAACCTTGATAGTCCAAGTGCCCGCTAGTTAACCTAAATCGTCCAAGTGTCCGCTAGGTAACCTAGATAGTCCAAGTGCCTGATAACTAACCTACATAGTCCAAGTGTCCGTTCGTTAACCTAGATAGTCCAAGTGCCCATTGGGTAACCTACATAGTCCAAGTGCCCGCTTTGTAACCTGGATAGTCCAAGTGCCCGCTAGTTAACCTACATAGTCCAAGTGCCTGATAGGGAACCTACATAATCCAAGGGCCCGCTAGGCAACCTACATAGTCCAAGTGCCCGTTAGTTAACCTAGATAGTCAAAGTGCCTGCTAGGTAACCTAGATCGTCCAAGGGCCCCCTAGTTAGCCTACATAGTCCAAGTGCCCACTAGTTAACCTACATAGTCCAAGTGCCTGCTAGGTAAACTACATAGTTCAAGTGCCCGTTCATTAACCTACATAGTCCAAGTGCCTGTTCGTTAACCTACATAGCCCAATGCCCGCTAGGGAACATACATAGTCCAGGTGCCCACTAGGTAACCTAGACAGTCCAATTGCCCGCTAGTTAACCTAGACAGTCCAAGTACCCGACAGGGAACCTACATAGTCTAAGTGCCCGCTAGGGAACCTACGTAGTCGAAGTGCTCGCTAGGCAACCTACATAGTCCAAGTGCCCGTTAGTTAACCTAGATAGTCAAAGTGCCTGCTAGGTAACCTAAATAGTCCAAGTGCCCGCTAGGGAACCTCCATAGTCCAAGTGCCCGCTAGGTAACCTAGATAGTCCAATTGCCCGTTAGATAACCTAGATAGTCGAAGTGTCCGCTAGTTAACCTACATTGTCAAAGTGCCGCTAGTTAACCTAGATAGTCCAAGTGCCCGCTAGGTAACCCACATAGTGCAAGTGTCCGCTAGTTAACCTAGATCGTCCAATTGTCCGCTAGTTAACCTACATAGTCCAAGTGCCCCCTAGGTAACCTAGATAGTGCAAGTGCCAGTTCGATAACCTAGATAGTCCAAGTGCCCTTTACGGAACCTAGATAGTCCAAGTGCCCGCTAGGGAACCTACATAGTCCAATTGCTCACTCTGGAACATACATAGTCCAAGTTCCCGTTAGTAAACCTAGATAATCCAAGTGCCCGCTAGTTAACCTTGATAGTCCAAGTGCCCGCTAGGTAACCTACATAGTCCAAGTGCCCGCTTGGTAACCTATATAGTCCAAATGCCCGCTAGGGAACCTACATATTCCAAGCGCGCGCTAGTTAACCTAGATAGTCCAATGGCCCGCTAGTTAACCTAGATAGTCCAAGTGCCCGGTAGTTAACCAGAATCCTCAAAGTGCCCTCTAGTTAACTTACATAGTCCAAAGGCCTGCTAGTTAACCTACATAGACCAAGGGCCCGCTAGTTAACCTAGATAGTCCAAGTGCCCGCTAGTTAACCTACATAGTCCAAGTTCCCGCTAGGTAACCTAGACTGTCCAAGTGACCACTAGGTTACCTACATAGTCCAAGTGCCCGTTCGTTAACCTACATAGTCCAAGTGCCCCCTAGGTAACCTAGATAGTGCAAGTGCCCGCTAGGGAACGTACATACTCCTGGTGCCTGCTAGGTAAACTACATAGTCCAAGTGCCCGTTCATTAACCTACATAGTCCAAGTGCCCGTTCGTTAACCTACATAGCCCACTGCCCGCTGGGGAACATACATAGTCCAAGTGCCCACTATGTAACCTAGACAGTCTAATTGCCCGCTAGTTAACCTAGACAGTCCAAGTACCCGATAGGGAACCTACATAGTCTAAGTGCCCGCTAGGGAACCTACGTAGTCCAAGTGCTCGCTAGGCTACCTAAATAGTCCAAGTGCCCGTTAGTTAACCTAGATAGTCAAAGTGCCTGCTAGGTAACCTAAATAGTCCAAGTGCCCGCTAGGGAACCTCCATAGTCCAAGTCCCCGCTAGGTAACCTAGATAGTCCAATTGCCCGTTAGATAACCTAATTAGTCGAAGTGTCCGCTAGTTAACCTACATAGTACAAGTGCCCACTAGGTAACCTAGATAATCCAAATGTCCGCTAGGTAACATAGACAGTCCAAGTGCCCGCTAGGTTACCTACATAGTCCAAGTGCACGTTCGTTAACCTAGATAGTCCAAGTGCCCGCTGGTAACCTACATAGTCCAAGAGCCCGCTAGGTAACCTTGATAGTCCAAGTGCCTTCTAGTTAACCTACGTAGTCCAAGTGCCCGCTAGATAACCTACATAGTCCAAGTGCCCACTAGGTAACCTAAATAATTCAAATGCCCGCTAGGGAAACTACATAGTCCAAGTGCCCGTTAGTTAACCTAGATAGTCCAAGTGCCCGCTAGTAAACCTAGATAGTCCAAGGGCCTGCTACTTAACCTAGATAGTCCAAGTGCCCGCTAGTTAACCTAAATCGTCCAAGTGTCCGCTAGGTAACCTAGGTAGTCCAAGTGCCTGATAACTAACCTACATAGTCCAAGTGTCCGTTCGTTAACCTAGATAGTCCAAGTGCCCATTGGGTAACCTACATAGTCCAAGTGCCCGCTTGGTAACCTGGATAATCCAAGTGCCCGGTAGTTAACCTACATAGTCCAAGTGTCTTCTAGGGAGCCTACATATTCCACGTGACCGCTAGGGAACCTACATAGTCCAAGTGCCCGTTAGGGAAACTACATAGTCCAAGTGCCCGCTAGGTAACCTACAGAGTCCAAATGCCCGCAAGGAAACCTACATAGTCTAAATGCCCGCTAGGCAACCTACATAATCCAAGTGCCCGCTCTGGAACATACAAAGTACAAGTGCCCGTTAGCTAACCTAGATAGTCCAAGGGCCCGATAGTTGACCTATATAGTCCAAGTGCCAGCTAGGTAACCTAGATAGTACAAGTGCCCGCTAGGGAACCTAGATAATCCAAGTGCCTGTTAGTTAACCTAGATAGTCAAAGTGCCTTCTAGGTAACCTAGATAGTCCAAGTGCACGCTAGTTAACCTAGATAGTCCAAGTGCCCGCTAGTTAACCTAGATATTCCAAGTGCCCGCTAGTTAACCTAGATAGTCCAAGTGCCCGCTAGGTAACCTACATATTACAAGTGTCCGCTAGTTAACCTAGATCGTCCAATTGTCCGCTAGTTAACCTACATAGTCCAATTGCCCGCTAGGTAACCTAGACAGTTCAAGTGCCCGCTAGTTAACCTACATAGTCCAAGTGCCTGATAGGGAACCTACATAATCCAAGGGCCTGCTAGGCAACCTACATAGTCCAAGTGCCCGTTAGTTAACCTAGATAGTCAAAGTGCCTGCTAGGTAACCTAGATAGTCCAAGTGCACGCTAGTTAACATAGATCGTCCAAGGGTCCCCTAGTTAGCCTACATAGTCCAAGTGCCCGCTAGGTAACCTAGATAGTCCAAGTGCCCGTTCGGTAACCTGCTAGTCCAAGTGCCCTTTAGGGAACCTAGATAGTCCAAGGGCCCGCTAGAAAACCTACATAGTCCATGGGCCCGCTAGTTAACCTACATAGTGCAAGTGTCCGCTAGTTAACCTACATATTCCAAGTGCCCCCTAGATTACTTACATAATCTAAGTTCACGTTAGCTAACCTAGGTAGTCCAAGGTCCCGCTAGTTGACCTACATAGTCCAGGTGCCAGCTAGGTAACCTAGATAGTACAAGTGCCCCCGACTAACCTAGATAGTCCAAGTGGCGGCTAGGTAACATACATAGTCCAATTGCCCATTCGTTAACCTAGATAATCCAAGTGCCCGCTAGGTAACCTAGACAGTCCAAGTGCCCGCTAGTTAACCTACATAATCCAAGTGCCCGCTAGGGAACCTACATAGTCCAAGTGCCCACTAGGCAACCTACATAGTCCTAGTGCCCGATAGGGAAACTAGATAGTCCAAGTGTCCTCTAGTTACCCTACATAGTCCAAGTGCCCGTTAGTTAACCTAGATAGTCAAAGTGCCTGCTAGGTAACCTAGATAGTCCAAGTGCCCGCTAGGTAACCTACATAGTCCAAGTTCCCGCTTGGTAACTTAAATAGTCCAAATGCCCGCTAGGGAAACAACATAGTCCAAGTGCCCGCTAGTTAACCTAGATAGTCCAAGTGCCTGCTAGTAAACCTACATAATCCATGGGCCCGCAAGTTAACCTACATAGTGCAAGGGCCCGCTAGTTAACCTAGATAGTACAAGTACCCGGTAGTGATCCTTCATAATCCAAGTGCCTGCTAGGTAACCTAGATAGTCCAAGTGCCCGCTAGGGATCCTTCGTAATCCAAGTGCCTGCTAGGTAACCTAGATAGTCCAAGTGCCCGCTAGTTAACCTAGATAGTCCTCGTGCCCGTTAGTTAACCTAGATAGTCCAAGTGCCCACTAGGGGACGTACATAGTCCAAGTGCCCACTAGGTAACCTAGATAATCCAAGTGCATGCTAGTGTATGTACATAGTCCAA
This sequence comes from Tenrec ecaudatus, assembly GCF_050624435.1. Taxonomy (NCBI): domain Eukaryota; kingdom Metazoa; phylum Chordata; class Mammalia; order Afrosoricida; family Tenrecidae; genus Tenrec; species Tenrec ecaudatus. Next base: position 1,114,956 of record NW_027457627.1, read on the forward strand.
GTGCCTGCTAGGTAACCTAGATAGTCCAAGTTCCCACTAGTTACCCTACATAGTCCACCGAACCGCTAGTTAACCTACATAGTCGAAGGTCTGCTAGTTAACCTAGATAGTCAAAGTGCCCGCTATATAACCTAGACAGTCCAAGTGCGCGCTAGGTTACCTACATTTTCCAAGTGCCCGTTCATTAACCTAGATAGTCCAAGTGCCCGCTAGGTAACCTAGATAGTGAAAGTGCCTGTTAGGTAACCTAGATAGTTCAAGTGCCTGCTAGGTAACCTACATTGTCCAAGTTCCCCCTAGGTATCCTAGATAGTCCAAGTGCCCGTTACCTAACCTAGATAGTCCAAGTGCCCGCTAGGCAACATACATAGTCCAAGTGCCCGTTAGTTAAACTAGAAGTCCAAGTGCCCGCTAGGGAATCTATATAATCCAAGTGCTATCTAGGTAACCTAGATAGTCCAAGGGCCCGCTAGTTAACCTACATAGTCCAAGGGCTCGCTTGTTAACTTTGATAGTCCAAGTGCCAGTTAGTTAACCTAGATCGTCCAAGTGCCCGCTAGTTAACATAGATCGTCCAAGTGTCCTCTAGTTAACCTACATTGTCCAAGTGCCCGCTAGGTAACCTATATAGTGCAAGTGTCTGCTAGGTAACCTACATAGTCCAAGTGCCCGCTAGTTAACATAGATAGTCCAAGTGCCCGCTAGGGAAGGTACATTGTCCAAGTGCCCGCTAGGTAACCTAGAGAGTGCAAGTGCCTGCTAGTTAACCTACATAGTCCAAGTGCCTGCTAGGTAACCTAGATAGTCCAAGGGCCTGCTAGTTAACCTATATAGTCCAAGTGCCCGCTACGTAACCTACATAGTGCAAGTGTCCGCTAGTTAACCTACATTGTCAAAGTGCCCGCTAGTTAACCTAGATAGTCCAAGTGCCCGCTACGTAACCCACATAGTGCAAGTGTCCGCTAGTTAACCTAGATCGTCCAATTGTCCGCTAGTTAACCTACATAGTCCAAGTGCCCGCTAGGTAACCTAGATAGTGCAAGTGCCAGTTCGATAACCTAGATAGTCCAAGTGCCCTTTACGGAACCTAGATAGTCCAAGTGCCCGCTAGGGAACCTACATAGTCCAATTGCTCGCTCTGGAACATACATAGTCCAAGTTCCCGTTAGTAAAGCTAGATAATCCAAGTGCCCGCTAGTTAACCTTGATAGTCCAAGTGCCCGCTAGGTAACCTACATAGTCCAAGTGCCCGCTAGGTAACCTATATAGTCCAAATGCCCGCTAGGGAACCTACATAGTCCAAGCCCGCGCTAGTTAACCTAGATAGTCCAAGTGCCCGCTAGTTAACCTAGATAGTCCAAGTGCCCACTAGGTAAACTAGATAGTCCAAATGTCCGCTAGGTAACCTAGACAGTCCAAGTGCCCGCTAGGTTACCTACATAGTCCAAGTGCACGTTCGTTAACCTAGATAGTCCAAGTGCCCGCTGGTAACCTACATAGTCCAAGAGCCCGCTAGGTAACCTTGATAGTCCAAGTGCCTTCTAGTTAACCTACGTAGTCCAATTGCCCGCTAGATAACCTACATTGTCCAAGTGCCCACTAGGTAACCTAAATAATTCAAATGCCCGCTAGGGAAACTACATAGTCCAAGTGCCCGTTAGTTAACCTAGATAGTCCAAGTGCCCGCTAGTAAACCTAGATAGTCCAAGGGCCTGCTACTTAACCTAGATAGTCCAAGTGCCCGCTAGTTCACCTAAATCGTCCAAGTGTCCGCTAGGTAACCTAGATAGTCCAAGTGCCTGATAACTAACCTACATAGTCCAAGTGTCCGTTCGTTAACCTAGATAGTCCAATTCCCATTCGGTAACCTACATAGTCCAAGTGCCCGCTTGGTAACCTGGATAGTCCAAGTGCCCGCTAGTTAACCTACATAGTCCAAGTGTCTTCTAGGGAGCCTATATAGTCCAGGTGACAGCTAGCGAACCTACATAGTCCAAGTGCCCGTTAGGGAAACTACATAGTCCAAGTGCCCGCTAGGTAACCTACAGAGTCCAAAATCCCGCAAGGAAATCTACATAGTCTAACAGTCCGCTAGGCAACCTACATAATCCAAGTGCCCGCTCTGGAACATACAAAGTCCAAGTGCCCGTTAGCTACCCTAGATAGTCCAAGGGCCCGATAGTTGACCTACATAATCCAAGTGCCAGCTAGGTAACCTAGATAGTACAAGTGCCCGCTAGGGAACCTAGATAATCCAAGTGCCTGTTAGCTAACCTAGATAGTCCAAGTGACGGCTAGGTAACCTACATAGTCCAAGTGCTCGTTCGTTAACCTAGATAATCCAAGTGCCCTCTAGGTAACCTAGACTGTCCAAGTGACCGCTAGGTTACCTACATAGTCCAAGTGCCCGCTAGTTAACCTACATAGTCCATGTGCCAGCTAGGTAACGTAGATAGCCCAAGTGCCCGCTAGGGAACGTACATAGTTCAAGTGCCCTTAGGTAACCTAAATAGTCCAAGTGCCCGCTAGGGAACCTCCATAGTCCAAGTCCCCGCTAGGTAACCTAGATAGTCCAATTGCCCGTTAGATAACCTAATTAGTCGAAGTGTCCACTAGTTAACCTACATAGTCCAAGTGCCCACTAGGTAACCTAGATAGTCCAAATGTCCGCTAGGTAACCTAGACAGTCCAAGTGCCCGCTAGGTTACCTACATAGTCCAAGTGCACGTTCGTTAACCTAGATAGTCCAAGTGCCCGCTGGTAACCTACATAGTCCAAGAGCCTGCTAGGTAACCTTGATAGTCCAAGTGCCCGCTAGTTAACCTAAATCGTCCAAGTGTCCGCTAGGTAACCTAGATAGTCCAAGTGCCTGATAACTAACCTACATAGTCCAAGTGTCCGTTCGTTAACCTAGATAGTCCAAGTGCCCATTGGGTAACCTACATAGTCCAAGTGCCCGCTTTGTAACCTGGATAGTCCAAGTGCCCGCTAGTTAACCTACATAGTCCAAGTGCCTGATAGGGAACCTACATAATCCAAGGGCCCGCTAGGCAACCTACATAGTCCAAGTGCCCGTTAGTTAACCTAGATAGTCAAAGTGCCTGCTAGGTAACCTAGATCGTCCAAGGGCCCCCTAGTTAGCCTACATAGTCCAAGTGCCCACTAGTTAACCTACATAGTCCAAGTGCCTGCTAGGTAAACTACATAGTTCAAGTGCCCGTTCATTAACCTACATAGTCCAAGTGCCTGTTCGTTAACCTACATAGCCCAATGCCCGCTAGGGAACATACATAGTCCAAGTGCCCACTAGGTAACCTAGACAGTCCAATTGCCCGCTAGTTAACCTAGACAGTCCAAGTACCCGACAGGGAACCTACATAGTCTAAGTGCCCGCTAGGGAACCTACGTAGTCGAAGTGCTCGCTAGGCAACCTACATAGTCCAAGTGCCCGTTAGTTAACCTAGATAGTCAAAGTGCCTGCTAGGTAACCTAAATAGTCCAAGTGCCCGCTAGGGAACCTCCATAGTCCAAGTGCCCGCTAGGTAACCTAGATAGTCCAATTGCCCGTTAGATAACCTAGATAGTCGAAGTGTCCGCTAGTTAACCTACATTGTCAAAGTGCCGCTAGTTAACCTAGATAGTCCAAGTGCCCGCTAGGTAACCCACATAGTGCAAGTGTCCGCTAGTTAACCTAGATCGTCCAATTGTCCGCTAGTTAACCTACATAGTCCAAGTGCCCCCTAGGTAACCTAGATAGTGCAAGTGCCAGTTCGATAACCTAGATAGTCCAAGTGCCCTTTACGGAACCTAGATAGTCCAAGTGCCCGCTAGGGAACCTACATAGTCCAATTGCTCACTCTGGAACATACATAGTCCAAGTTCCCGTTAGTAAACCTAGATAATCCAAGTGCCCGCTAGTTAACCTTGATAGTCCAAGTGCCCGCTAGGTAACCTACATAGTCCAAGTGCCCGCTTGGTAACCTATATAGTCCAAATGCCCGCTAGGGAACCTACATATTCCAAGCGCGCGCTAGTTAACCTAGATAGTCCAATGGCCCGCTAGTTAACCTAGATAGTCCAAGTGCCCGGTAGTTAACCAGAATCCTCAAAGTGCCCTCTAGTTAACTTACATAGTCCAAAGGCCTGCTAGTTAACCTACATAGACCAAGGGCCCGCTAGTTAACCTAGATAGTCCAAGTGCCCGCTAGTTAACCTACATAGTCCAAGTTCCCGCTAGGTAACCTAGACTGTCCAAGTGACCACTAGGTTACCTACATAGTCCAAGTGCCCGTTCGTTAACCTACATAGTCCAAGTGCCCCCTAGGTAACCTAGATAGTGCAAGTGCCCGCTAGGGAACGTACATACTCCTGGTGCCTGCTAGGTAAACTACATAGTCCAAGTGCCCGTTCATTAACCTACATAGTCCAAGTGCCCGTTCGTTAACCTACATAGCCCACTGCCCGCTGGGGAACATACATAGTCCAAGTGCCCACTATGTAACCTAGACAGTCTAATTGCCCGCTAGTTAACCTAGACAGTCCAAGTACCCGATAGGGAACCTACATAGTCTAAGTGCCCGCTAGGGAACCTACGTAGTCCAAGTGCTCGCTAGGCTACCTAAATAGTCCAAGTGCCCGTTAGTTAACCTAGATAGTCAAAGTGCCTGCTAGGTAACCTAAATAGTCCAAGTGCCCGCTAGGGAACCTCCATAGTCCAAGTCCCCGCTAGGTAACCTAGATAGTCCAATTGCCCGTTAGATAACCTAATTAGTCGAAGTGTCCGCTAGTTAACCTACATAGTACAAGTGCCCACTAGGTAACCTAGATAATCCAAATGTCCGCTAGGTAACATAGACAGTCCAAGTGCCCGCTAGGTTACCTACATAGTCCAAGTGCACGTTCGTTAACCTAGATAGTCCAAGTGCCCGCTGGTAACCTACATAGTCCAAGAGCCCGCTAGGTAACCTTGATAGTCCAAGTGCCTTCTAGTTAACCTACGTAGTCCAAGTGCCCGCTAGATAACCTACATAGTCCAAGTGCCCACTAGGTAACCTAAATAATTCAAATGCCCGCTAGGGAAACTACATAGTCCAAGTGCCCGTTAGTTAACCTAGATAGTCCAAGTGCCCGCTAGTAAACCTAGATAGTCCAAGGGCCTGCTACTTAACCTAGATAGTCCAAGTGCCCGCTAGTTAACCTAAATCGTCCAAGTGTCCGCTAGGTAACCTAGGTAGTCCAAGTGCCTGATAACTAACCTACATAGTCCAAGTGTCCGTTCGTTAACCTAGATAGTCCAAGTGCCCATTGGGTAACCTACATAGTCCAAGTGCCCGCTTGGTAACCTGGATAGTCCAAGTGCCCGGTAGTTAACCTACATAGTCCAAGTGTCTTCTAGGGAGCCTACATATTCCACGTGACCGCTAGGGAACCTACATAGTCCAAGTGCCCGTTAGGGAAACTACATAGTCCAAGTGCCCGCTAGGTAACCTACAGAGTCCAAATGCCCGCAAGGAAACCTACATAGTCTAAATGCCCGCTAGGCAACCTACATAATCCAAGTGCCCGCTCTGGAACATACAAAGTACAAGTGCCCGTTAGCTAACCTAGATAGTCCAAGGGCCCGATAGTTGACCTATATAGTCCAAGTGCCAGCTAGGTAACCTAGATAGTACAAGTGCCCGCTAGGGAACCTAGATAATCCAAGTGCCTGTTAGCTAACCTAGATAGTCCAAGTGGCGGCTAGGTAACCTACATAGTCCAAGTGCCCGTTCGTTAACCTAGATAATCCAAGTGCCCGCTAGGTAACCTAGACTGTCCAAGTGACCGCTAGGTTACCTACATAGTCCAAGTGCCCGCTAGTTAATCTACATAGTCCAAGTGCCCGCTAGGTAACGTAGATAGCCCAAGTGCCCGCTAGGGAACGTACATAGTTCAAGTGCCCTTAGGTAACCTAGATAGTCCAAGTGCCCACTAGTTAACCTACATAGTCCAAGTGGCGGCTAGGTAACCTACATAGTCCAAGTGCCCGTTCGTTAACCTAGATAATTCAAGTGCCCGCAAGGTAACCTAGACAGTCCAAGTGCCCGCTAGGTAACCTACATAATCCAAATGCCCGCTAGTTAACCTACATAGTCCAAGTGCCCTTTAGGTTACCTAGATAGTCCAAGTGCCCGCTAATTAACCTACATAGTCCAAGTGCCCTTTAGGTAACCTAGATAGTCCAAGTGCCCGCTATTTAACCTACATAGTCCAAGTGCCCACTAGGTAACCTAGATAATGAAAGTGCCCGTTAGGTAACCTAGATAGTCCAAGTGCCTGCTAGGTAACCTACATTGTCCACGTTCCCGCTAGGTAACCAAATAGTCCAAGTGCCCGTTACCTAACCTAGATAGTCCAAGTGCCCGCTATTTAACCTACATAGTCCAAGTGCCCGCTAGGTAACCTAGATAGTGAAAGTGCCCGTTAGGTAACCTAGATAGTCCAAGTGTCTGCTAGGTAACCTACATTGTCCACGTTCCCGCTAGGTAACCTAGATAGTCCAAGTGCCCATTACCTAACCTAGATAGTCCAAGTGCCCGCTAGGCTACATACATAGTCCAAGTGCCCTTTCGTTAACCTAGAAGTCCAAGTGCCTGCTATGTAACCTAGACAGTGCAAGTGCCCATTCGTTAACCTAGAGAGTCCAAGTGCCCGCTAGGGAACCTATATACTCCAAGTGCTATCTAGGTAACCTAGATAGTCCAAGGGCCCACTAGTTAACCTACATAGTCCAAGGGCTCGATTGTTAACTTTGATAATCCAAGTGCCCCTTAGTAAACCTAGATCGTCCAAGTGTCCTCTAGTTAACCTAGATCGTCCAAGTGTCCTCTAGTTAACCTACATAGTCAAGTGCCCGCTAGGTAACCTACATAGTGCAAGTGTCTGCTAGGTAACCTACATAGTCCAAGTGCCGCTAGTTAACGTAGATGGTCCAAGTGCCCGCTAGGGAAGGTACATAGTCCAAGTGCCCCCTAGGTAACCTAGAGAGTGCAAGTGCCCGCTAGTTAACCTACATAATCCAAGTGCCTGCTAGGTAACCTAGATAGTCCAAGGGCCTGCTAGTTAACCTACATAGTCCAAGTGCCCGCTAGGTAACCTGCATAGTGCAAGTGTCCGCTAGTTAACCTACATATTCAAACTGCCCGGTAGGTAACCTAGATAGTCCAAGAGCCTGCTAGGTAACCTACATAGTGCAAGTGTGCGCTAGTTAACCTAGATCGTCCAATTGTCCGCTAGTTAACCTACATAGTCCAAGTGCCCTTTAGGGAACCTAGATTGTCCAAGTGCCCGCTCTGGAACATACATTGTCCAAGTGCCCGTTAGTTAACCTAGATAATCCAAGTGCCCGCTAGTTAACCTAGATAGTCCAAGTGCCCGCTAGGTAACCTACATAGTCCAAGTGTCCGCTAGGTAACCTATATAGTCCAAATGCCCGCTAGGGAACCTACATAGTCCAAGCGTGCGCTAGTTAACCTAGATAGTCCAAGTGCCCACTAGTTAACCAGGATCATCATAGTGCCCTCTAGTTAACTTACATAGTCCAAAGGCCTGCTAGTTAACCTAGATATTCCAAGTGCCCGCTAGTTAACCTACATAGTCCAAGTTCCTGCTAGGTAACCTAGACAGTCCAAGTGACCACTAGGTTACCTACATAGTCCAAGTGCCCCTTAGTTAACCTACATAGTCCAAGTGCCCGCTAGGTAACGTAGATAGCCCAAGTGCCCGCTAGGGAAGGTACATAGTCCAAGTGCCCGTAGGTAACCTAGATAGTCCAAGTGCCTGCTAGTTAACCTACATAGTCCAAGTACCTGCTAGGTAAACTACATAATCCAAGTGCCCGTTCGTTAACTTACATAGTCCAAGTGCCCGTTCATTAACCTACATAGTCCAAGTGCCCGCTAGGGAACGTAGATAGCCTAAGTGCCCGCTAGGGAACGTACATACTCCAAGTGCCCACTAGGTAACCTAGACAGTCCAATTGCCTGCTAGTTAACCTAGACAGTCCAGGTACCCGATAGGGAACCTATATAGTCTAAGTGCGCGCTAGGGAACCTACGTAGTCCAAGTGCTCGCTAGGCAACCTACACAGTCCAAATGCCCGTTAGTTAACCTAGATAGTCAAAGTGCCTGCTAGGTAACCTAAATAGTCCAAGTGCCCGTAGGGAACCTCCATAGTCCAAGTGCCAGCTAGGTAACCTAGATAGTCCAATTGCCCGCTAGGGATCCGTCATAATCCAAGTGCCTGCTAGGTAACCTAGATAGTCCAAGTGCCCGCTAGTTAACCTAGATTGTCCAAGTGCCCTTAGTTAACCTACATAGTCCAAGTGCCCGCTAGGTAACCTACATTGTGCAAGTGTCCGCTAGGTAACCTACATAGTCCGAGTGCCCGCTAGGTAACATAGATAGTCCAAGTGCCCGCTAGGGAAGGTACATACTCCAAGTGCCCGCTAGGTAACCTAGAGAGTACAAGTGCCCGCTAGTTAACCTACATAGTCCACGTGCCTGCTAGGTAACCTAGATAGTCAAAGGGCCTGCTAGTTAACCTAGATAGTCCAAGTGCCCACTAGGTAACCTACATAGTGCAAGTGTCCGCTAGTTAACCTACGTAGTCCAAGGAACCCCTAGTTAACCTAGATAGCCCATGTACCCGCTAGTTAACCTAGATCATCCAATTGTCCGCTAGTTAACCTACATAGTCCAAGTGCCCTTTAGGGAACCTAGATAGTCCAAGTGCCCGCTAGGGAACCTACATAGTCCAATTGTCCGCACTGGAACATACATAGTCCAAGTGCCTGTTAGTTAACCTAGATAATCCAAGTGCCCGCTACTTAACCTACATAGTCCAAGTGCCCGCTAGGTAACCTACATAATCCAAGTGCCCTCTAGTTAAACTATATAGTACAAATGCCCGCTATTTAACCTACATAGTCCAAGTGCCCGCTAGTTAACCTACATAGTCCACGTGCCCGCTAGGTAACCTACATAATCCAAGTGCCCGCTAGGTAACCTATATAGTCCAAAAGCCCGCTAGGGAACCTACATAGAACAAGTGCCCGCTAGTTAACCTAGATAGGCCAAGTGCCCGCTAGTTAACCTAGATAGTCCAAGTGCCCGCTAGTTAACCTACATATTCCAAGTGCCTGCTAGGTAACCTAGACAGTCCAAGTGACCACTAGGTTACCTACATAGTCCAAGTGCCCGTTCGTTATCCTACATAGTCCAAGTGCCTGCTAGGTAACGTAGATAGCCCAAGTGCCTCCTAGGGAACGTACATAGTCCAAGTGCCCGCTAGGTAACCTAGATAGTCTAAGTGCCCGCTAGTTAACCTACATAGTCCAAGTGCCTGCTAGGTAAACTACATAGTCCAAGTGCCCACTAGGTAACCTAGACAGTCCAATAGCCCGCTAGTTAACCTAGACAGTCCAAGTACACGCTAGGGAACCTATATAGTCCAAACGCCCGCTAGGGAACCTACATAGTCCAAGTGCTCGCTACGCAACCTACATAGTCCAATTGCCCGTTAGTTAACCTAGAGAGTCAAAGTGCCTGCTAGGTAACCTAGATAGTCCAAGTGCCCGCTAGGTAACCTACATAGTCCAAGTGCCCGCTAGGTAACCTTGATAGTCCAATTGCCCGTTAGCTAACCTAGATAGTCCAAGTGTCCGCTAGTTAACCTACATAATCCAAGTGCCCGTTCCTTAACTTACATTGTCCAAGTGCCCGCTATGTAACGTAGATAGCCCAAGTGCCCGCTAGGGAACGTACATAGTCCAAGTGCGCACTAGGTAACCTAGACAGTCCAATTGCCCCCTAGTTAACCTAGACAGTCCAAGTACCCGATAGGGAACCTAAATAATCCAAGTGCCCGCTAGGGAACCTACATAGTCCAAGTGCTCGCTAGGCAACCTACATAGTCCAAGTGCCCGTTAGTTAACCTAGATAGTCCAATTGCCCGTTAGCTAACCTAGATAGTCAAAGTGTCTGCTAGTTAACCTACATAGTCCAAGTGCCCGTTCGTTAACCTAGATAGTCCAAGTGCCCGCTAGGTAACCTAGACAGTCCAAGTGCCCGCTAGGTTACCTACATAGTCCAAGTGCACGTTCGTTAACCTCGATAGTCCAAGTGCCCGCTGGTAACCTACATAGTCCAAGAGCCCGCTAGGTAACCTTGATAGTCCAAGCGCCTTCTAGTTAACCTACGTAGTCCAAGTGCCCGCTAGATAACCTACATAGTCCAAGTGCCCACTAGGTAACCTAAATAATCCAAATGCCCGCTAGGGAAACTACATAGTCCAAGTGCCCGTTAGTTAACCTAGATAGTCCAAGTGCCCACTAGTAAACCTAGATAGTACAAGGGCCTGCTAGTTAACCTAGATAGTCCAAGTGTCCGCTAGGTGACCTAGATAGTCCAAGTGCCTGATAGCTAACCTACATAGTCCAAGTGTCCGTTCGTTAACCTAGATAGTCCAAGTGCCCATTGGGTAACCTACATAGTCCAAGTGCCCGCTTGGTAACCTGTATACTCCAAGTGCCCGCTAGTTAACCTACATTGTCCAAGTGCCTTCTAGGGAGCCTACATAGTCCACGTGACCGCTAGGGAACCAACATAGTCCAGTGCCCGTTAGGGAACCTACATAGTCCAAGTGCCCGCTAGGTAACCTACATAGTCAAAATGCCCGCAGGGAAACCTACATAGTCCAAATGTCCGCTAGGCAACCTACATAATCCAAGTGCCCGCTCTGGAACATACATAGTCCAAGTGCCCGTTAGCTAACCTAGATAGTCCAAGGGCCCTCTTGTTGACCTACATAGTCCAAGTGCCAGCTAGGTAACCTAGATAGTACAAGTGCCCGCTAGGGAACCTAGATAGTCCAAATGCTTTTTAGCTAACCTAGATAGTCCAAGTGGCGGCTCGGTTACCTACATAGTCCAAGTGCCCGTTCGTTAACCTAGATAATCCAAGTGCCCATTAGGTAACCTAGACAGTCCAAGTGCCCGCTAGTTACCCTACAGATTCCAAGTGCCCGTTAGTTAACCTAGAGGGTCGAAGTGCCTGCTAGGTAACCTAGGTAGTCCAAGTGCCCGCTAGGTAACCTACATAGTCCAAGTGCCCGCTAGGCAACCTAAATAGTCCAAATGCCCGCTAGGGAAACTACATAGTCCAAGTGCCCGCTAGTTAACCTAGATAGTCCAAGTGCCCCCTAGTAAACCTACATAATCCATGGGCTCGCTAGTTAACCTACATAGTGCAAGTGCCCGCTAGTTAACCAAGATCGTGCAAGTGGCCGCTAGTTAACCTACATAGTCCAAGTGCCACCTAGGTAACCTAGATAGTCCAATTGCCCGCTAGGGATCCTTCATAATCCAAGTGTCCGCTAGGTAACCTAGAGAGTGCAAGTGCCCGCTAGTTAACCTACATAGTCCAAGTGCCCGCTAGTTAACCTAGATAGTCCAAGTGCCCGCTTGTAAACCCAGATAGTCCAAGGGCCTGCTAGTTAACCTACATAGTCCAAGTGCCTGATAGTTAACCTAAATCGTCCAAGTGTCCGCTAGGTAACCTACGTAGTCCAAGTGCCTGCTAGGTAACCTAGATAGTCCAAGTGCCTGATAGCTAACCTACATAGTCCAAGTGTCCGTTCGTTAACCTAGATAGTCCAAGTGCCCATTGGGTAACCTACATAGTCCAAGTCCACGCTTGGTAACCTGGTTAGTCCAAGTGCCCGTTAGTTAACCTACATAGTCCATGTACCTTCTAGGGAGCCTACATAGTCCACGTGACTGCTAGGGACCCTACATAGTCCAAGTGCCCGTTAGGGAACCTACATAATCCAAGTGCCCGCTAGGTAACCTACATAGTCCAAATGCCCGCAAGGAAACCTACATAGACTAAACGTCCGCTAGGCAACCTACATAATCCAAGTGCCCACTCTGGAACATACATAGTCCAAGTGCCCGTTAGCTAACCTAGTTGTTCCAAGGGCCCGCTAGTTGACCTACAAAATCCAAGTGCCAGCTAGGTACCCTAGATTGTACAAGTGCCTATTAGCTAACCTAGATAGTCCAAGGGGTGGCTAGGTAACCTACATAGTCCAAGTGCCCGTTCGTCAACCTAGATAATCCAAGTGCCCATTAGGTAACCTAGACAGTCCAAGTGCCCGCTAGTTACCCTACATAGTCCAAGTGCTCGTTAGTTAACCTAGATAGTCAAAGTGCCCGCTAGATAACCTACATATTCCAAGTGCCCGCTAGGTAACCGAAATAGTCCAAATGCCCGCTAGGGAAACTACATAGTCCAAGTGTCCGCTAGTTAACCTAGATAGTCCAAGTGCCCGCTAGTTAATCTAGATAGTCCAAGTGCCCCCTAGTAAACCTACATAATCCATGGGCCCGCTAGTTAACCTACATAGTGCAAGTTACCGCTAGCTAACGTAGATAGCCCAAGTGCCCGCAAGGTAACCTAGACAGTCCAATAGCCCGCTAGTTAACCTAGACAGTCTAAGTACCCGCTAGGGAACCTACATAGTCCAAGCGCCCGCTAGGGAACCTACATAGTCCAAGTGCTCGCTAGGCAACCTACATAATCCAAGTGCCCGTTAGTTAACCTATATAGTCAAAGTGCCTGCTAGGTAACCTAGATAGTCCAAGTGCCCGCTAGGCAACCTACATAGTCCAAGTGCCTGTTAGGTAACCTTGATAGTCCAATTGCCCGTTAGCTAACTTAGATAGTCCAAGTGTCCGCTAGTTAACCTACATAGTCCAAGTGCCCGTTTGTTAACTTACATTGTCCAAGTGCCCGCTAGGTAACGTAGATAGCCCAAGTGCCCGCTAGGGAACGTACATAGTCCAAGTGCCCACTAGGTAACCTAGACAGTCCAATTGCCCCCTAGTTAACCTAGACAGTCCAAGTACCCGATAGGGAACCTACATAGTCCAAGTGCCCGCTAGGGAACCTACATAGTCCAAGTGCTCGCTAGGCAACCTACATAGTCCAAGTGCCCGTTAGTTAACCTAGATAGTCCAATTGCCCGTTAGCTAACCTAGATAGTCGAAGTGTCCGCTAGTTAACCTACAAAATCCAAGTGCCTGTTCGTTTACCTAGATAGTCCAAGTGCCCGCTAGGTAACCTAGACAGTCCAAGTGCCCGCTAGGTTACCTACATAGTCCAAGTGCACGTTCGTTAACCTAGATAGTCCAAGTGCCCGCTGGTAACCTACATAGTCCAAGAGCCTGCTAGGTAACCTTGATAGTCCAACTGCCTTCTAGTTAACCTACGTAGTCCAAGTGCCCGCTAGATAACCTACATAGTCCAATGCCCACTAGGTAACCTAAATAATCCAAATGCCCGCTAGGGAAACTACATAGTCCAAGTGCCCGTTAGTTAACCTACATAGTCCAAGTGCCCGCTAGTAAACCTAGATAGTCCAAGGGCCTGCTAGTTAACCTAGATAGTCCAAGTGCCCGCTAGTTAACCTAAATTGTCCAAGTGTCCGCCTGGTAACCTAGATAGTCCAAGTGCCTGATAACTAACCTACATAGTCCAAGTGTCCGTTCGTTAACCTAGATAGTCCAAGTGCCCATTGGGTAACCTACATAGTCCAAGTGCCAGCTTCGTAACCTCGTTAGTCCAAGTGCCCGCTAGTTAACCTACATAGTCCAAGTGCCTTCTAGGGAGCCTACATAGTCCACGTGGCCGCTAGGGAACCTACATAGTCCAAGTGCCCGTTAGGGAACCTACATGGTCCAAGTGCCCGCTAGGTAACCTACGTAGTCCAAATGCCCGCAAGGAAACCTACATAGTCTAAATGTCCGCTAGGCAACCTACATAATCCAAGTGCCCACTCTGGAACATACATAGTCCAAATGCTCTTTAGCTAACCTAGATAGTCCAAGGGCCCGCTAGTTGACCTTCTTAGTCCAAGTGCCAGCTAGGTAACCTAGATAGTACAAGTGCCCGCTAGGGAACCTAGATAGTATAAGTGCCTATTAGCTAACCTAGATAGTCCAAGTGGAGCTAGGTAACCTACATAGTCCAAATGCCCGTTCGTTAACCTAGATAATCCAAGTGCCCGTTAGGTAACCTAGACAGTCCAAGTGCCCGCTAGTTACCCTACATAGTCCAAGTGCCCGCTAGTTAACCTAGATAGTCCAAGTGCCCCCTAGTAAACCTACATAATCCATGGGCCCGCTAGTTAACCTACATAGTGCAAGGGCCCGCTAGTTAACCTAGATCGTGCAAGTGTCCGCTAGTTAACCTACATAGTCCAAGTGCCAGCTAGGTAACCTAGATAGACCAATTGCCCGCTAGGGATCCTTCATAATCCAAGTGCCTGCTAGGTAACTTAGATATTCTAAGTGCCCGCTAGTTAACCTAGATTTTCCAAGTGCCCTTAGTTAACCTACATAGTCCAAGTGCCGCTAGGTAACCTACATATTGCAAGTGTCCTCTAGGTAACCTACATACTCCAAGTGCCCGCTAGTTAACATAGATAGTCCATGTGCCCGCTAGGGAAGGTACATAGTCCAAGTGCCCGCTAGGTAACCTAGAGAGTGCAAATGCCCGCTAGTTAACCTACATAGTCCAAGTGCCTGCTAGGTAACCTAGATAGTACAAGGGACTCCTGGTTAACCTAGGTAGTCCAAGTGCCCGCTAGGTAACCTACATAGTGCAAGTGTCTGCTAGTTAACCTACGTAGTCCAAGGAACCCCTAGTTAACCTATATAGTCCAAGTACCCGCTAGTTAACCTAGATCATCCAATTGTCCGCTAGTTAATCTACATAGTCCAAGTGTCCTTTAGGGAACCTAGATAGTCCAAGTGCCCGCTAGGGAACCTACATAGTCCAATTATCCGCTCTGGAGCATACATAGTCCAAGTGCCTGTTAGTTAACCTAGATAATCCAAGTGCCCGCTAGTTAACCTACATAGTCCAAGTGCCCGCTAGGCAACCTACATAATCCAAGTGCCCGTTAGGTAACCTATATTGTCCAAATGCCCGCTAGGGAACCTACATAGTCCAAGTGCCCGCTAGTTAACCTAGATAGTCCAAGTGCCCGCTAGTTAACCTACATAGTCCAAGTGTCCGCTAGGTAACCTAGATAGTCCAAGTGGCCTCTAGTTAACCTAGATTGTCCAAGTGCCCGCTAGTTAACCTACAGAGTCCAAGGGCCCGTTTGTTAACCTACATAGTCCAAGGTCCGCTAGTTAACCTAGATAGTCCAAGTGCTCGCTAGTTAGCCTACATAGTACAAGGGCCCGCTAGTTGACCTAGATAGTCCAAGTGCCCGCTAGGTAACCTAAGTAGTCCAAATGTCAGATAGGGATCCTACATACTCCAAGTGCCCGCTAGGTAACCTACATAGTCCAAGTGCCCGTTCGTTAACCTAGATAGTCCAAGTGCCCGCTAGGTAACCTAGACTGTACAAGTGCCCGCTAGGTTACCTACATTGTCCAAGTGACCGTTCGTTAATCTAGATAGTCCAAGTGCCCCCTAGGAAACCTACATAGTCCAAGGGCCCGCTAGGTAACCAAGATAGTCCAAGAGCCCGCTAGGTAACCTAGAGTCCAAGTGCTCGCTAGTTAACCTACAAAGACCAAGTGCCCGCTATGTAACCTAGATAGTCAAAGTGCCCGTTAGGTAACCTAGATAGTCCAAGTGCCCGTTAGGCAACCTACATGGTCCAAGAGCCCATTCGTTGACCTAGAAGTCCAAGTGCCCGCTAGGTAACCTAGACAGTCCAAATGCCCGCTAGTTAACGTACATAGTCCAAGTGCCCGTTAGGTGACGTAGATAGTCCAAATGCCCGCTAGGGAACTCACATAGTCTAAGTGCCCGCTAGGGAACTTACATAGTCCAAGGGCCGCTAGGGAACCTACATAGTCCAAGTGGCCGTTAGTTAACCTAGATAGTCCAAGTGCCCGCTAGGTAACCTAGATAGTCCAACAGCCCGGTAGGTAACCTACATACCCCAAGTACCCGCTAGGTAACGTAGATAGTTCAAGTGCCAGCTAGGTAACCTAGATAGTCCAAGTGCCCGCTAGGTAACCTACAAAGTCTAAGTGCCCGCTAAGGAATCTATATAGTCCAAATGCCCGCTAGGGAGCCTACATAATCCAAATGCCCGCTAGGTAACCTAGATAGTCCAAGGGCCCGCTAGGTAACCTACATAGTCTTAGTGCCTCCTAGTTAACCTACATTCTCCAAGTGCCCGATAGGGAACCTACATAGTCCAAGTGCACGCTAGGTAACCTACATAGTCCAAATGCCCTCTAGTTAACCCACATAGTCCAAGGCCCGCTAGGGAACCTACATAGTCCAAGTGCCCATTAGTTAACCTAGATAGTCCATGTGCCTGCTAGGTAACCTAGATAGTCCAACAGCCCGCTAGGTAACCAACATATTCCAAGAACATGCTAGGCAACGTAGATAGTTCAAGTGCCAGCTAGGTAACCTATATAGTCCAAGTGCCCGCTAAGTAACCTAAAAAGTCTAAGTGCCCGCTAGGTTATCTATATAGTCCAAATGCCCGCTGGGAACCTACATAGTCGAAGTGCCCGCTAGTTAACCTAGATCGTGCAAGTGTCCCCTTGTTAACCTAGATAGTCCAAGTGCCTGCAAGGTAACCTACATAGTGCAAGTGTCCGCTAGTTAACCTACATATTCCAAGTGCCCGATAGTTAACATAGATAGTACAAGTGCCCGCTAGGGAACGTACATAGTCCAAGTGCCCGCTAGGGAACGTATATAGTCCAAGTGCCCGCTAGGTAACTTAGATAGTGTAAGTACCCGCTAGTTAACCTAGATAGTCCAAGTGCCCCCTAGTAAACCTACATAATCCATGGGCACGCTAGTTAACCTACATAGTGCAAGGGCCCGCTAGTTAACCTAGATCGTGCAAGTGTCCGCTAGTTAACCTATTTAGTCCAAGTGCCAGCTAGGTAACCTAGATAGTCCAATTGCCCGCTAGGGATCCTTCATAATCCAAGTGCCTGCTAGGTAACCTAGATAGTCCAAGTGCCCGCTAGTTAACCTAGATTGTCCAAGTGCCCTTAGTTAACCTACATAGTCCAAGTGCCCGCTAGGTAACCTATATAGTGCAAGTGTCCGCTAGGTAACCTACATAGTCCAAGTGCCCGCTAGGTAACATAGATACTCCAAGTGCCCGCTAGGGAAGGTACATAGTCCAAGTGCCCGCTAGGTAACCTAGAGAGTACAAGTGCCCGCTAGTTAACCTACATAGTCCACGTGCCTGCTAGGTAACCTAGATAGTCAAAGGGCCTGCTAGTTAACCTAGATAGTCCAAGTGCCCGCTAGGTAACCTACATAGTGCAAGTGTCCGCTAGTTAACCTACATAGTCCACGTGCCCGCTAGGTAACCTACATAATCCAAGTGCCCGCTAGGTAACCTATATAGTCCAAATGCCCGCTAGGGAACCTACATAGTCCAAGTGCCCGCTAGTTAACCTAGATAGGCCAAGTGCCCGCTAGTTAACCTAGATAGTCCAAGTGCCCGCTAGTTAACCTACATATTCCAAGTGCCTGCTAGGTAACCTAGACAGTCCAAGTGACCACTAGGTTACCTACATAGTCCAAGTGCCCGTTCGTTAACCTACATAGTCCAAGTGCCCGCTAGGTAACGTAGATAGCCCAAGTGCCTCCTAGGGAACGTACATAGTCCAAGTGCCCGCTAGGTAACCTAGATAGTCCAAGTGCCCGCTAGTTAACCTACATAGTCCAAGTGCCTGCTAGGTAAATACATAGTCCAAGTGCCCACTAGGTAACCTAGACAGTCCAATAGCCCGCTAGTTAACCTAGACAGTCCAAGTACACACTAGGGAACCTATATAGTCCAAGCGCCCGCTAGGGAACCTACATAGTCCAAGTGCTCGCTACGCAACCTACATAGTCCAATTGCCCGTTAGTTAACCTAGAGAGTCAAAGTGCCTGCTAGGTAACCTAGATAGTCCAAGTGCCCGCTAGGTAACCTACATAGTCCAAGTGCCCATTAGGTAACCTTGATAGTCCAATTGCCCGTTAGCTAACCTAGATAGTCCAAGTGTCCGCTAGTTAACCTACATAATCCAAGTGCCCGTTCCTTAACTTACATTGTCCAAGTGCCCGCTAGGTAACGTAGATAGCCCAAGTGCCCGCTAGGGAACGTACATAGTCCAAGTGCGCACTAGGTAACCTAGACAGTCCAATTGCCCCCTAGTTAACCTAGACAGTCCAAGTACCCGATAGGGAACCTACATAGTCCAAGTGCCCGCTAGGTAACCTAGATAGTCCAATTGCCCGCTAGGGATCCGTCATAATCCAAGTGCCTGCTAGGTAACCTAGATAGTCCAAGTGCCCGCTAGTTAACCTAGATTGTCCAAGTGCCCTTAGTTAACCTACATAGTCCAAGTGCCCGCTAGGTAACCTACATTGTGCAAGTGTCCGCTAGGTAACCTACATAGTCCGAGTGCCCGCTAGGTAACATAGATAGTCCAAGTGCCCGCTAGGGAAGGTACATACTCCAAGTGCCCGCTAGGTAACCTAGAGAGTACAAGTGCCCGCTAGTTAACCTACATAGTCCACGTGCCTGCTAGGTAACCTAGATAGTCAAAGGGCCTGCTAGTTAACCTAGATAGTCCAAGTGCCCACTAGGTAACCTACATAGTGCAAGTGTCCGCTAGTTAACCTACGTAGTCCAAGGAACCCCTAGTTAACCTAGATAGCCCATGTACCCGCTAGTTAACCTAGATCATCCAATTGTCCGCTAGTTAACCTACATAGTCCAAGTGCCCTTTAGGGAACCTAGATAGTCCAAGTGCCCGCTAGGGAACCTACATAGTCCAATTGTCCGCACTGGAACATACATAGTCCAAGTGCCTGTTAGTTAACCTAGATAATCCAAGTGCCCGCTACTTAACCTACATAGTCCAAGTGCCCGCTAGGTAACCTACATAATCCAAGTGCCCTCTAGTTAAACTATATAGTACAAATGCCCGCTATTTAACCTACATAGTCCAAGTGCCCGCTAGTTAACCTACATAGTCCACGTGCCCGCTAGGTAACCTACATAATCCAAGTGCCCGCTAGGTAACCTATATAGTCCAAAAGCCCGCTAGGGAACCTACATAGAACAAGTGCCCGCTAGTTAACCTAGATAGGCCAAGTGCCCGCTAGTTAACCTAGATAGTCCAAGTGCCCGCTAGTTAACCTACATATTCCAAGTGCCTGCTAGGTAACCTAGACAGTCCAAGTGACCACTAGGTTACCTACATAGTCCAAGTGCCCGTTCGTTATCCTACATAGTCCAAGTGCCCGCTAGGTAACGTAGATAGCCCAAGTGCCTCCTAGGGAACGTACATAGTCCAAGTGCCCGCTAGGTAACCTAGATAGTCTAAGTGCCCGCTAGTTAACCTACATAGTCCAAGTGCCTGCTAGGTAAACTACATAGTCCAAGTGCCCACTAGGTAACCTAGACAGTCCAATAGCCCGCTAGTTAACCTAGACAGTCCAAGTACACGCTAGGGAACCTATATAGTCCAAACGCCCGCTAGGGAACCTACATAGTCCAAGTGCTCGCTACGCAACCTACATAGTCCAATTGCCCGTTAGTTAACCTAGAGAGTCAAAGTGCCTGCTAGGTAACCTAGATAGTCCAAGTGCCCGCTAGGTAACCTACATAGTCCAAGTGCCCGCTAGGTAACCTTGATAGTCCAATTGCCCGTTAGCTAACCTAGATAGTCCAAGTGTCCGCTAGTTAACCTACATAATCCAAGTGCCCGTTCCTTAACTTACATTGTCCAAGTGCCCGCTATGTAACGTAGATAGCCCAAGTGCCCGCTAGGGAACGTACATAGTCCAAGTGCGCACTAGGTAACCTAGACAGTCCAATTGCCCCCTAGTTAACCTAGACAGTCCAAGTACCCGATAGGGAACCTAAATAATCCAAGTGCCCGCTAGGGAACCTACATAGTCCAAGTGCTCGCTAGGCAACCTACATAGTCCAAGTGCCCGTTAGTTAACCTAGATAGTCCAATTGCCCGTTAGCTAACCTAGATAGTCAAAGTGTCTGCTAGTTAACCTACATAGTCCAAGTGCCCGTTCGTTAACCTAGATAGTCCAAGTGCCCGCTAGGTAACCTAGACAGTCCAAGTGCCCGCTAGGTTACCTACATAGTCCAAGTGCACGTTCGTTAACCTCGATAGTCCAAGTGCCCGCTGGTAACCTACATAGTCCAAGAGCCCGCTAGGTAACCTTGATAGTCCAAGCGCCTTCTAGTTAACCTACGTAGTCCAAGTGCCCGCTAGATAACCTACATAGTCCAAGTGCCCACTAGGTAACCTAAATAATCCAAATGCCCGCTAGGGAAACTACATAGTCCAAGTGCCCGTTAGTTAACCTAGATAGTCCAAGTGCCCGCTAGTAAACCTAGATAGTACAAGGGCCTGCTAGTTAACCTAGATAGTCCAAGTGTCCGCTAGGTGACCTAGATAGTCCAAGTGCCTGATAGCTAACCTACATAGTCCAAGTGTCCGTTCGTTAACCTAGATAGTCCAAGTGCCCATTGGGTAACCTACATAGTCCAAGTGCCCGCTTGGTAACCTGTATACTCCAAGTGCCCGCTAGTTAACCTACATTGTCCAAGTGCCTTCTAGGGAGCCTATATAGTCCACGTGACCGCTAGGGAACCAACATAGTCCAGTGCCCGTTAGGGAACCTACATAGTCCAAGTGCCCGCTAGGTAACCTACATAGTCAAAATGCCCGCAGGGAAACCTACATAGTCCAAATGTCCGCTAGGCAACCTACATAATCCAAGTGCCCGCTCTGGAACATACATAGTCCAAGTGCCCGTTAGCTAACCTAGATAGTCCAAGGGCCCTCTTGTTGACCTACATAGTCCAAGTGCCAGCTAGGTAACCTAGATAGTACAAGTGCCCGCTAGGGAACCTAGATAGTCCAAATGCTTTTTAGCTAACCTAGATAGTCCAAGTGGCGGCTCGGTTACCTACATAGTCCAAGTGCCCGTTCGTTAACCTAGATAATCCAAGTGCCCATTAGGTAACCTAGACAGTCCAAGTGCCCGCTAGTTACCCTACAGATTCCAAGTGCCCGTTAGTTAACCTAGAGGGTCGAAGTGCCTGCTAGGTAACCTAGGTAGTCCAAGTGCCCGCTAGGTAACCTACATAGTCCAAGTGCCCGCTAGGCAACCTAAATAGTCCAAATGCCCGCTAGGGAAACTACATAGTCCAAGTGCCCGCTAGTTAACCTAGATAGTCCAAGTGCCCCCTAGTAAACCTACATAATCCATGGGCTCGCTAGTTAACCTACATAGTGCAAGTGCCCGCTAGTTAACCAAGATCGTGCAAGTGGCCGCTAGTTAACCTACATAGTCCAAGTGCCACCTAGGTAACCTAGATAGTCCAATTGCCCGCTAGGGATCCTTCATAATCCAAGTGTCCGCTAGGTAACCTAGAGAGTGCAAGTGCCCGCTAGTTAACCTATATAGTCCAAGTGCCCGCTAGTTAACCTAGATAGTCCAAGTGCCCGCTTGTAAACCCAGATAGTCCAAGGGCCTGCTAGTTAACCTACATAGTCCAAGTGCCTGATAGTTAACCTAAATCGTCCAAGTGTCCGCTAGGTAACCTACGTAGTCCAAGTGCCTGCTAGGTAACCTAGATAGTCCAAGTGCCTGATAGCTAACCTACATAGTCCAAGTGTCCGTTCGTTAACCTAGATAGTCCAAGTGCCCATTGGGTAACCTACATAGTCCAAGTCCACGCTTGGTAACCTGGTTAGTCCAAGTGCCCGTTAGTTAACCTACATAGTCCATGTACCTTCTAGGGAGCCTACATAGTCCACGTGACTGCTAGGGACCCTACATAGTCCAAGTGCCCGTTAGGGAACCTACATAGTCCAAGTGCCCGCTAGGTAACCTACATAGTCCAAATGCCCGCAAGGAAACCTACATAGACTAAACGTCCGCTAGGCAACCTACATAATCCAAGTGCCCACTCTGGAACATACATAGTCCAAGTGCCCGTTAGCTAACCTAGTTGTTCCAAGGGCCCGCTAGTTGACCTACAAAATCCAAGTGCCAGCTAGGTACCCTAGATTGTACAAGTGCCTATTAGCTAACCTAGATAGTCCAAGGGGTGGCTAGGTAACCTACATAGTCCAAGTGCCCGTTCGTTAACCTAGATAATCCAAGTGCCCATTAGGTAACCTAGACAGTCCAAGTGCCCGCTAGTTACCCTACATAGTCCAAGTGCTCGTTAGTTAACCTAGATAGTCAAAGTGCCCGCTAGATAACCTACATATTCCAAGTGCCCGCTAGGTAACCGAAATAGTCCAAATGCCCGCTAGGGAAACTACATAGTCCAAGTGTCCGCTAGTTAACCTAGATAGTCCAAGTGCCCGCTAGTTAATCTAGATAGTCCAAGTGCCCCCTAGTAAACCTACATAATCCATGGGCCCGCTAGTTAACCTACATAGTGCAAGTTACCGCTAGCTAACGTAGATAGCCCAAGTGCCCGCAAGGTAACCTAGACAGTCCAATAGCCCGCTAGTTAACCTAGACAGTCTAAGTACCCGCTAGGGAACCTACATAGTCCAAGCGCCCGCTAGGGAACCTACATAGTCCAAGTGCTCGCTAGGCAACCTACATAATCCAAGTGCCCGTTAGTTAACCTATATAGTCAAAGTGCCTGCTAGGTAACCTAGATAGTCCAAGTGCCCGCTAGGCAACCTACATAGTCCAAGTGCCTGTTAGGTAACCTTGATAGTCCAATTGCCCGTTAGCTAACTTAGATAGTCCAAGTGTCCGCTAGTTAACCTACATAGTCCAAGTGCCCGTTTGTTAACTTACATTGTCCAAGTGCCCGCTAGGTAACGTAGATAGCCCAAGTGCCCGCTAGGGAACGTACATAGTCCAAGTGCCCACTAGGTAACCTAGACAGTCCAATTGCCCCCTAGTTAACCTAGACAGTCCAAGTACCCGATAGGGAACCTACATAGTCCAAGTGCCCGCTAGGGAACCTATATAGTCCAAGTGCTCGCTAGGCAACCTACATAGTCCAAGTGCCCGTTAGTTAACCTAGATAGTCCAATTGCCCGTTAGCTAACCTAGATAGTCGAAGTGTCCGCTAGTTAACCTACAAAATCCAAGTGCCTGTTCGTTTACCTAGATAGTCCAAGTGCCCGCTAGGTAACCTAGACAGTCCAAGTGCCCGCTAGGTTACCTACATAGTCCAAGTGCACGTTCGTTAACCTAGATAGTCCAAGTGCCCGCTGGTAACCTACATAGTCCAAGAGCCTGCTAGGTAACCTTGATAGTCCAACTGCCTTCTAGTTAACCTACGTAGTCCAAGTGCCCGCTAGATAACCTACATAGTCCAATGCCCACTAGGTAACCTAAATAATCCAAATGCCCGCTAGGGAAACTACATAGTCCAAGTGCCCGTTAGTTAACCTACATAGTCCAAGTGCCCGCTAGTAAACCTAGATAGTCCAAGGGCCTGCTAGTTAACCTAGATAGTCCAAGTGCCCGCTAGTTAACCTAAATTGTCCAAGTGTCCGCCTGGTAACCTAGATAGTCCAAGTGCCTGATAACTAACCTACATAGTCCAAGTGTCCGTTCGTTAACCTAGATAGTCCAAGTGCCCATTGGGTAACCTACATAGTCCAAGTGCCAGCTTCGTAACCTCGTTAGTCCAAGTGCCCGCTAGTTAACCTACATAGTCCAAGTGCCTTCCAGGGAGCCTACATAGTCCACGTGGCCGCTAGGGAACCTACATAGTCCAAGTGCCCGTTAGGGAACCTACATGGTCCAAGTGCCCGCTAGGTAACCTACGTAGTCCAAATGCCCGCAAGGAAACCTACATAGTCTAAATGTCCGCTAGGCAACCTACATAATCCAAGTGCCCACTCTGGAACATACATAGTCCAAATGCTCTTTAGCTAACCTAGATAGTCCAAGGGCCCGCTAGTTGACCTTCTTAGTCCAAGTGCCAGCTAGGTAACCTAGATAGTACAAGTGCCCGCTAGGGAACCTAGATAGTATAAGTGCCTATTAGCTAACCTAGATAGTCCAAGTGGAGCTAGGTAACCTACATAGTCCAAATGCCCGTTCGTTAACCTAGATAATCCAAGTGCCCGTTAGGTAACCTAGACAGTCCAAGTGCCCGCTAGTTACCCTACATAGTCCAAGTGCCCGCTAGTTAACCTAGATAGTCCAAGTGCCCCCTAGTAAACCTACATAATCCATGGGCCCGCTAGTTAACCTACATAGTGCAAGGGCCCGCTAGTTAACCTAGATCGTGCAAGTGTCCGCTAGTTAACCTACATAGTCCAAGTGCCAGCTAGGTAACCTAGATAGACCAATTGCCCGCTAGGGATCCTTCATAATCCAAGTGCCTGCTAGGTAACTTAGATATTCTAAGTGCCCGCTAGTTAACCTAGATTTTCCAAGTGCCCTTAGTTAACCTACATAGTCCAAGTGCCGCTAGGTAACCTACATATTGCAAGTGTCCTCTAGGTAACCTACATACTCCAAGTGCCCGCTAGTTAACATAGATAGTCCATGTGCCCGCTAGGGAAGGTACATAGTCCAAGTGCCCGCTAGGTAACCTAGAGAGTGCAAATGCCCGCTAGTTAACCTACATAGTCCAAGTGCCTGCTAGGTAACCTAGATAGTACAAGGGACTCCTGGTTAACCTAGGTAGTCCAAGTGCCCGCTAGGTAACCTACATAGTGCAAGTGTCTGCTAGTTAACCTACGTAGTCCAAGGAACCCCTAGTTAACCTATATAGTCCAAGTACCCGCTAGTTAACCTAGATCATCCAATTGTCCGCTAGTTAATCTACATAGTCCAAGTGTCCTTTAGGGAACCTAGATAGTCCAAGTGCCCGCTAGGGTACCTACATAGTCCAATTATCCGCTCTGGAGCATACATAGTCCAAGTGCCTGTTAGTTAACCTAGATAATCCAAGTGCCCGCTAGTTAACCTACATAGTCCAAGTGCCCGCTAGGCAACCTACATAATCCAAGTGCCCGTTAGGTAACCTATATTGTCCAAATGCCCGCTAGGGAACCTACATAGTCCAAGTGCCCGCTAGTTAACCTAGATAGTCCAAGTGCCCGCTAGTTAACCTACATAGTCCAAGTGTCCGCTAGGTAACCTAGATAGTCCAAGTGGCCTCTAGTTAACCTAGATCGTCCAAGTGCCCGCTAGTTAACCTACAGAGTCCAAGGGCCCGTTTGTTAACCTACATAGTCCAAGGTCCGCTAGTTAACCTAGATAGTCCAAGTGCTCGCTAGTTAGCCTACATAGTACAAGGGCCCGCTAGTTGACCTAGATAGTCCAAGTGCCCGCTAGGTAACCTAAGTAGTCCAAATGTCAGATAGGGATCCTACATACTCCAAGTGCCCGCTAGGTAACCTACATAGTCCAAGTGCCCGTTCGTTAACCTAGATAGTCCAAGTGCCCGCTAGGTAACCTAGACTGTACAAGTGCCCGCTAGGTTACCTACATAGTCCAAGTGACCGTTCGTTAATCTAGATAGTCCAAGTGCCCCCTAGGAAACCTACATAGTCCAAGGGCCCGCTAGGTAACCAAGATAGTCCAAGAGCCCGCTAGGTAACCTAGAGTCCAAGTGCTCGCTAGTTAACCTACAAAGACCAAGTGCCCGCTATGTAACCTAGATAGTCAAAGTGCCCGTTAGGTAACCTTGATAGTCCAAGTGCCCGTTAGGCAACCTACATGGTCCAAGAGCCCATTCGTTGACCTAGAAGTCCAAGTGCCCGCTAGGTAACCTAGACAGTCCAAATGCCCGCTAGTTAACGTACATAGTCCAAGTGCCCGTTAGGTGACGTAGATAGTCCAAATGCCCGCTAGGGAACTCACATAGTCTAAGTGCCCCCTAGGGAACTTACATAGTCCAAGGGCCGCTAGGGAACCTACATAGTCCAAGTGGCCGTTAGTTAACCTAGATAGTCCAAGTGCCCGCTAGGTAACCTAGATAGTCCAACAGCCCGGTAGGTAACCTACATACCCCAAGTACCCGCTAGGTAACGTAGATAGTTCAAGTGCCAGCTAGGTAACCTAGATAGTCCAAGTGCCCGCTAGGTAACCTACAAAGTCTAAGTGCCCGCTAAGGAATCTATATAGTCCAAATGCCCGCTAGGGAGCCTACATAATCCAAATGCCCGCTAGGTAACCTAGATAGTCCAAGGGCCCGCTAGGTAACCTACATAGTCTTAGTGCCTCCTAGTTAACCTACATTCTCCAAGTGCCCGATAGGGAACCTACATAGTCCAAGTGCCCGCTAGGTAACCTACATAGTCCAAATGCCCTCTAGTTAACCCACATAGTCCAAGGCCCGCTAGGGAACCTACATAGTCCAAGTGCCCATTAGTTAACCTAGATAGTCCATGTGCCCGCTAGGTAACCTAGATAGTCCAACAGCCCGCTAGGTAACCAACATATTCCAAGAACATGCTAGGCAACGTAGATAGTTCAAGTGCCAGCTAGGTAACCTATATAGTCCAAGTGCCCGCTAAGTAACCTAAAAAGTCTAAGTGCCCGCTAGGTTATCTATATAGTCCAAATGCCCGCTGGGAACCTACATAGTCGAAGTGCCCGCTAGTTAACCTAGATCGTGCAAGTGTCCCCTTGTTAACCTAGATAGTCCAAGTGCCTGCAAGGTAACCTACATAGTGCAAGTGTCCGCTAGTTAACCTACATATTCCAAGTGCCCGATAGTTAACATAGATAGTACAAGTGTCCGCTAGGGAACGTACATAGTCCAAGTGCCCGCTAGGGAACGTATATAGTCCAAGTGCCCGCTAGGTAACTTAGATAGTGTAAGTACCCGCTAGTTAACCTAGATAGTCCAAGTGCCCCCTAGTAAACCTACATAATCCATGGGCACGCTAGTTAACCTACATAGTGCAAGGGCCCGCTAGTTAACCTAGATCGTGCAAGTGTCCGCTAGTTAACCTATTTAGTCCAAGTGCCAGCTAGGTAACCTAGATAGTCCAATTGCCCGCTAGGGATCCTTCATAATCCAAGTGCCTGCTAGGTAACCTAGATAGTCCAAGTGCCCGCTAGTTAACCTAGATTGTCCAAGTGCCCTTAGTTAACCTACATAGTCCAAGTGCCCGCTAGGTAACCTATATAGTGCAAGTGTCCGCTAGGTAACCTACATAGTCCAAGTGCGCGCTAGGTAACATAGATAGTCCAAGTGCCCGCTAGGGAAGGTACATAGTCCAAGTGCCCGCTAGGTAACCTAGAGAGTACAAGTGCCCGCTAGTTAACCTACATAGTCCACGTGCCTGCTAGGTAACCTAGATAGTCAAAGGGCCTGCTAGTTAACCTAGATAGTCCAAGTGCCCGCTAGGTAACCTACATAGTGCAAGTGTCCGCTAGTTAACCTACATAGTCCACGTGCCCACTAGGTAACCTACATAATCCAAGTGCCCGCTAGGTAACCTATATAGTCCAAATGCCCGCTAGGGAACCTACATAGTCCAAGTGCCCGCTAGTTAACCTAGATAGGCCAAGTGCCCGCTAGTTAACCTAGATAGTCCAAGTGCCCGCTAGTTAACCTACATATTCCAAGTGCCTGCTAGGTAACCTAGACAGTCCAAGTGACCACTAGGTTACCTACATAGTCCAAGTGCCCGTTCGTTAACCTACATAGTCCAAGTGCCCGCTAGGTAACGTAGATAGCCCAAGTGCCTCCTAGGGAACGTACATAGTCCAAGTGCCCGCTAGGTAACCTAGATAGTCCAAGTGCCCGCTAGTTAACCTACATAGTCCAAGTGCCTGCTAGGTAAATACATAGTCCAAGTGCCCACTAGGTAACCTAGACAGTCCAATAGCCCGCTAGTTAACCTAGACAGTCCAAGTACACGCTAGGGAACCTATATAGTCCAAGCGCCCGCTAGGGAACCTACATAGTCCAAGTGCTCGCTACGCAACCTACATAGTCCAATTGCCCGTTAGTTAACCTAGAGAGTCAAAGTGCCTGCTAGGTAACCTACATAGTCCAAGTGCCCATTAGGTAACCTTGATAGTCCAATTGCCCGTTAGCTAACCTAGATAGTCCAAGTGTCCGCTAGTTAACCTACATAATCCAAGTGCCCGTTCCTTAACTTACATTGTCCAAGTGCCCGCTAGGTAACGTAGATAGCCCAAGTGCCCGCTAGGGAACGTACATAGTCCAAGTGCGCACTAGGTAACCTAGACAGTCCAATTGCCCCCTAGTTAACCTAGACAGTCCAAGTACCCGATAGGGAACCTACATAGTCCAAGTGCCCGCTAGGTAACCTAGATAGTCCAATTGCCCGCTAGGGATCCGTCATAATCCAAGTGCCTGCTAGGTAACCTAGATAGTCCAAGTGCCCGCTAGTTAACCTAGATTGTCCAAGTGCCCTTAGTTAACCTACATAGTCCAAGTGCCCGCTAGGTAACCTACATAGTGCAAGTGTCCGCTAGGTAACCTACATAGTCCGAGTGCCCGCTAGGTAACATAGATAGTCCAAGTGCCCGCTAGGGAAGGTACATACTCCAAGTGCCCGCTAGGTAACCTAGAGAGTACAAGTGCCCGCTAGTTAACCTACATAGTCCACGTGCCTGCTAGGTAACCTAGATAGTCAAAGGGCCTGCTAGTTAACCTAGATAGTCCAAGTGCCCACTAGGTAACCTACATAGTGCAAGTGTCCGCTAGTTAACCTACGTAGTCCAAGGAACCCCTAGTTAACCTAGATAGCCCATGTACCCGCTAGTTAACCTAGATCATCCAATTGTCCGCTAGTTAACCTACATAGTCCAAGTGCCCTTTAGGGAACCTAGATAGTCCAAGTGCCCGCTAGGGAACATACATAGTCCAATTGTCCGCACTGGAACATACATAGTCCAAGTGCCTGTTAGTTAACCTAGATAATCCAAGTGCCCGCTACTTAACCTACATAGTCCAAGTGCCCGCTAGGTAACCTACATAATCCAAGTGCCCTCTAGTTAAACTATATAGTACAAATGCCCGCTATTTAACCTACATAGTCCAAGTGCCCGCTAGTTAACCTACATAGTCCACGTGCCCGCTAGGTAACCTACATAATCCAAGTGCCCGCTAGGTAACCTATATAGTCCAAATGCCCGCTAGGGAACCTACATAGTCCAAGTGCCCGCTAGTTAACCTAGATAGGCCAAGTGCCCGCTAGTTAACCTAGATAGTCCAAGTGCCCGCTAGTTAACCTACATATTCCAAGTGCCTGCTAGGTAACCTAGACAGTCCAAGTGACCACTAGGTTACCTACATAGTCCAAGTGCCCGTTCGTTATCCTACATAGTCCAAGTGCCCGCTAGGTAACGTAGATAGCCCAAGTGCCTCCTAGGGAACGTACATAGTCCAAGTGCCCGCTAGGTAACCTAGATAGTCTAAGTGCCCGCTAGTTAACCTACATAGTCCAAGTGTCTGCTAGGTAAACTACATAGTCCAAGTGCCCACTAGGTAACCTAGACAGTCCAATAGCCCGCTAGTTAACCTAGACAGTCCAAGTACACGCTAGGGAACCTATATAGTCCAAACGCCCGCTAGGGAACCTACATAGTCCAAGTGCTCGCTACGCACCCTACATAGTCCAATTGCCCGTTAGTTAACCTAGAGAGTCAAAGTGCCTGCTAGGTAACCTAGATAGTCCAAGTGCCCGCTAGGTAACCTACATAGTCCAAGTGCCCGTTAGGTAACCTTGATAGTCCAATTGCCCGTTAGCTAACCTAGATAGTCCAAGTGTCCGCTAGTTAACCTACATAATCCAAGTGCCCGTTCCTTAACTTACATTGTCCAAGTGCCCGCTATGTAACGTAGATAGCCCAAGTGCCCGCTAGGGAACGTACATAGTCCAAGTGCGCACTAGGTAACCTAGACAGTCCAATTGCCCCCTAGTTAACCTAGACAGTCCAAGTACCCGATAGGGAACCTAAATAGTCCAAGTGCCCGCTAGGGAACCTACATAGTCCAAGTGCTCACTAGGCAACCTACATAGTCCAAGTGCCCGTTAGTTAACCTAGATAGTCCAATTTCCCGTTAGCTAACCTAGATAGTCAAAGTGTCTGCTAGTTAACCTACATAGTCCAAGTGCCCGTTCGTTAACCTAGATAGTCCAAGTGCCCGCTAGGTAACCTAGACAGTCCAAGTGCCCGCTAGGTTACCTACATAGTCCAAGTGCACGTTCGTTAACCTCGATAGTCCAAGTGCCCGCTGGTAACCTACATAGTCCAAGAGCCCGCTAGGTAACCTTGATAGTCCAAGCGCCTTCTAGTTAACCTACGTAGTCCAAGTGCCCGCTAGATAACCTACATAGTCCAAGTGCCCACTAGGTAACCTAAATAATCCAAATGCCCGCTAGGGAAACTACATAGTCCAAGTGCCCGTTAGTTAACCTAGATAGTCCAAGTGCCCGCTAGTAAACCTAGATAGTACAAGGGCCTGCTAGTTAACCTAGATAGTCCAAGTGTCCGCTAGGTGACCTAGATAGTCCAAGTGCCTGATAGCTAACCTACATAGTCCAAGTGTCCGTTCGTTAACCTAGATAGTCCAAGTGCCCATTGGGTAACCTACATAGTCCAAGTGCCCGCTTGGCAACCTGTATACTCCAAGTGCCCGCTAGTTAACCTACATTGTCCAAGTGCCTTCTAGGGAGCCTACATAGTCCACGTGACCGCTAGGGAACCAACATAGTCCAGTGCCCGTTAGGGAACCTACATAGTCCAAGTGCCCGCTAGGTAACCTACATAGTCAAAATGCCCGCAGGGAAACCTACATAGTCCAAATGTCCGCTAGGCAACCTACATAATCCAAGTGCCCGCTCTGGAACATACATAGTCCAAGTGCCCGTTAGCTAACCTAGATAGTCCAAGGGCCCTCTTGTTGACCTACATAGTCCAAGTGCCAGCTAGGTAACCTAGATAGTACAAGTGCCCGCTAGGGAACCTAGATAGTCCAAATGCTTTTTAGCTAACCTAGATAGTCCAAGTGGCGGCTCGGTTACCTACATAGTCCAAGTGCCCGTTCGTTAACCTAGATAATCCAAGTGCCCATTAGGTAACCTAGACAGTCCAAGTGCCCGCTAGTTACCCTACAGATTCCAAGTGCCCGTTAGTTAACCTAGAGGGTCGAAGTGCCTGCTAGGTAACCTAGGTAGTCCAAGTGCCCGCTAGGTAACCTACATAGTCCAAGTGCCCGCTAGGCAACCTAAATAGTCCAAATGCCCGCTAGGGAAACTACATAGTCCAAGTGCCCGCTAGTTAACCTAGATAGTCCAAGTGCCCCCTAGTAAACCTACATAATCCATGGGCTCGCTAGTTAACCTACATAGTCCAAGTGCCCGCTAGTTAACCTAGATAGTCCAAGTGCCCGCTTGTAAACCCAGATAGTCCAAGGGCCTGCTAGTTAACCTACATAGTCCAAGTGCCTGATAGTTAACCTAAATCGTCCAAGTGTCCGCTAGGTAACCTACGTAGTCCAAGTGCCTGCTAGGTAACCTAGATAGTCCAAGTGCCTGATAGCTAACCTACATAGTCCAAGTGTCCGTTCGTTAACCTAGATAGTCCAAGTGCCCATTGGGTAACCTACATAGTCCAAGTCCACGCTTGGTAACCTGGTTAGTCCAAGTGCCCGTTAGTTAACCTACATAGTCCATGTACCTTCTAGGGAGCCTACATAGTCCACGTGACTGCTAGGGACCCTACATAGTCCAAGTGCCCGTTAGGGAACCTACATAGTCCAAGTGCCCGCTAGGTAACCTACATAGTCCAAATGCCCGCAAGGAAACCTACATAGACTAAACGTCCGCTAGGCAACCTACATAATCCAAGTGCCCACTCTGGAACATACATAGTCCAAGTGCCCGTTAGCTAACCTAGTTGTTCCAAGGGCCCGCTAGTTGACCTACAAAATCCAAGTGCCAGCTAGGTACCCTAGATTGTACAAGTGCCTATTAGCTAACCTAGATAGTCCAAGGGGTGGCTAGGTAACCTACATAGTCCAAGTGCCCGTTCGTTAACCTAGATAATCCAAGTGCCCATTAGGTAACCTAGACAGTCCAAGTGCCCGCTAGTTACCCTACATAGTCCAAGTGCTCGTTAGTTAACCTAGATAGTCAAAGTGCCCGCTAGATAACCTACATATTCCAAGTGCCCGCTAGGTAACCGAAATAGTCCAAATGCCCGCTAGGGAAACTACATAGTCCAAGTGTCCGCTAGTTAACCTAGATAGTCCAAGTGCCCGCTAGTTAATCTAGATAGTCCAAGTGCCCCCTAGTAAACCTACATAATCCATGGGCCCGCTAGTTAACCTACATAGTGCAAGTTACCGCTAGCTAACGTAGATAGCCCAAGTGCCCGCTAGGTAACCTAGACAGTCCAATAGCCCGCTAGTTAACCTAGACAGTCTAAGTACCCGCTAGGGAACCTACATAGTCCAAGCGCCCGCTAGGGAACCTACATAGTCCAAGTGCTCGCTAGGCAACCTACATAATCCAAGTGCCCGTTAGTTAACCTATATAGTCAAAGTGCCTGCTAGGTAACCTAGATAGTCCAAGTGCCCGCTAGGCAACCTACATAGTCCAAGTGCCTGTTAGGTAACCTTGATAGTCCAATTGCCCGTTAGCTAACTTAGATAGTCCAAGTGTCTGCTAGTTAACCTACATAGTCCAAGTGCCCGTTTGTTAACTTACATTGTCCAAGTGCCCGCTAGGTAACGTAGATAGCCCAAGTGCCCGCTAGGGAACGTACATAGTCCAAGTGCCCACTAGGTAACCTAGACAGTCCAATTGCCCCCTAGTTAACCTAGACAGTCCAAGTACCCGATAGGGAACCTACATAGTCCAAGTGCCCGCTAGGGAACCTACATAGTCCAAGTGCTCGCTAGGCAACCTACATAGTCCAAGTGCCCGTTAGTTAACCTAGATAGTCCAATTGCCCGTTAGCTAACCTAGATAGTCGAAGTGTCCGCTAGTTAACCTACAAAATCCAAGTGCCTGTTCGTTTACCTAGATAGTCCAAGTGCCCGCTAGGTAACCTAGACAGTCCAAGTGCCCGCTAGGTTACCTACATAGTCCAAGTGCACGTTCGTTAACCTAGATAGTCCAAGTGCCCGCTGGTAACCTACATAGTCCAAGAGCCTGCTAGGTAACCTTGATAGTCCAACTGCCTTCTAGTTAACCTACGTAGTCCAAGTGCCCGCTAGATAACCTACATAGTCCAATGCCCACTAGGTAACCTAAATAATCCAAATGCCCGCTAGGGAAACTACATAGTCCAAGTGCCCGTTAGTTAACCTACATAGTCCAAGTGCCCGCTAGTAAACCTAGATAGTCCAAGGGCCTGCTAGTTAACCTAGATAGTCCAAGTGCCCGCTAGTTAACCTAAATTGTCCAAGTGTCCGCCTGGTAACCTAGATAGTCCAAGTGCCTGATAACTAACCTACATAGTCCAAGTGTCCGTTCGTTAACCTAGATAGTCCAAGTGCCCATTGGGTAACCTACATAGTCCAAGTGCCAGCTTCGTAACCTCGTTAGTCCAAGTGCCCGCTAGTTAACCTACATAGTCCAAGTGCCTTCTAGGGAGCCTACATAGTCCACGTGGCCGCTAGGGAACCTACATAGTCCAAGTGCCCGTTAGGGAACCTACATGGTCCAAGTGCCCGCTAGGTAACCTACGTAGTCCAAATGCCCGCAAGGAAACCTACATAGTCTAAATGTCCGCTAGGCAACCTACATAATCCAAGTGCCCACTCTGGAACATACATAGTCCAAATGCTCTTTAGCTAACCTAGATAGTCCAAGGGCCCGCTAGTTGACCTTCTTAGTCCAAGTGCCAGCTAGGTAACCTAGATAGTACAAGTGCCCGCTAGGGAACCTAGATAGTATAAGTGCCTATTAGCTAACCTAGATAGTCCAAGTGGTGGCTAGGTAACCTACATAGTCCAAATGCCCGTTCGTTAACCTAGATAATCCAAGTGCCCGTTAGGTAACCTAGACAGTCCAAGTGCCCGCTAGTTACCCTACATAGTCCAAGTGCCCGCTAGTTAACCTAGATAGTCCAAGTGCCCCCTAGTAAACCTACATAATCCATGGGCCCGCTAGTTAACCTACATAGTGCAAGGGCCCGCTAGTTAACCTAGATCGTGCAAGTGTCCGCTAGTTAACCTACATAGTCCAAGTGCCAGCTAGGTAACCTAGATAGACCAATTGCCCGCTAGGGATCCTTCATAATCCAAGTGCCTGCTAGGTAACTTAGATATTCTAAGTGCCCGCTAGTTAACCTAGATTTTCCAAGTGCCCTTAGTTAACCTACATAGTCCAAGTGCCGCTAGGTAACCTACATATTGCAAGTGTCCTCTAGGTAACCTACATACTCCAAGTGCCCGCTAGTTAACATAGATAGTCCATGTGCCCGCTAGGGAAGGTACATAGTCCAAGTGCCCGCTAGGTAACCTAGAGAGTGCAAATGCCCGCTAGTTAACCTACATAGTCCAAGTGCCTGCTAGGTAACCTAGATAGTACAAGGGACTCCTGGTTAACCTAGGTAGACCAAGTGCCCGCTAGGTAACCTACATAGTGCAAGTGTCTGCTAGTTAACCTACGTAGTCCAAGGAACCCCTAGTTAACCTATATAGTCCAAGTACCCGCTAGTTAACCTAGATCATCCAATTGTCCGCTAGTTAATCTACATAGTCCAAGTGTCCTTTAGGGAACCTAGATAGTCCAAGTGCCCGCTAGGGAACCTACATAGTCCAATTATCCGCTCTGGAGCATACATAGTCCAAGTGCCTGTTAGTTAACCTAGATAATCCAAGTGCCCGCTAGTTAACCTACATAGTCCAAGTGCCCGCTAGGCAACCTACATAATCCAAGTGCCCGTTAGGTAACCTATATTGTCCAAATGCCCGCTAGGGAACCTACATAGTCCAAGTGCCCGCTAGTTAACCTAGATAGTCCAAGTGCTCGCTAGTTAACCTACATAGTCCAAGTGTCCGCTAGGTAACCTAGACAGTCCAAGTGACCACTAGGTTTCCTACATAGTCCAAGTGCCCATTCGTTAACCTACATAGTCCAAGTGCACCCTAGGTAATGTAGATAGCCCAAGTGCCCGCTAGGGAACCTAGATAATCCAAGTGCCTGTTAGCTAACCTAGATAGTCCAAGTGACGGCTAGGTAACCTACATAGTCCAAGTGCTCATTCGTTAACCTAGATAATCCAAGTGCCCTCTAGGTAACCTAGACTGTCCAAGTGACCGCTAGGTTACCTACATAGTCCAAGTGCCCGCTAGTTAACCTACATAGTCCAAGTGCCCGCTAGGTAACGTAGATAGCCCAAGTGCCCGCTAGGGAACGTACATAGTTCAAGTGCCCTTAAGTAACCTAGATTGTCCAAGTGCCCGCTAGGTAACCTACATAGTCCAAGTGCCTGCTATGTAAACTACATACTCCAAGTGCCCACTAGGTAACCTAGACAGTCCAATTGCCCGCTAGTTAACCTAGACAGTCCAAGTACCCGCTAGGGAACCTACATAGTCCAAGCGCCCGCTAAGGAACCTACATAGTCCAAGTGCTCGCTTGGCAACCTACATAGTTCAAGTGCCCCTTAGTTAACCAAGATACTCAAAGTGCCTGCTAGGTAACCTATATAGTCCAATTTCTCGCTAGGTAACCTACATAGTCCAAGTGCCCGTTAGGTAACCTTGATAGTCCAATTGCCCGTTAGCTAATCTAGATAGTCCAAGTGTCCGCTAGTTAACCTACATAGTCCAAGTGCCCGTTCATTAACCTAGATAGTCCAAGTGCCCGCTAGGTAACCTAGACAGTCCAAGTACCCGTTAGGTTACCTACATAGCCCAAGTGCACTTTCGTTTACCTAGATAGTCCAAGTGCCCGCTGGTAACCTACATAGTCCAAGAGCCCGCTAGGAAACATTGATAGTCCAAGTGCCTTCTAGTTAACCTACATAGTCCAAGTGCCCGCTAGGTAACCTAGATAGTCCATGTGCCCGCTAGTTAACCTACATAGTCCAAGTGCCCGATAGAAACCTATATAGTCCAAGTGCCGTTTAGGGAACCTACATAGTCCAAGTGCCCGTTAGGGAACCAATAGTCTTAGTGCTGGCTAGGGAACCTGTATCATCCAAGTGCCCGCTAGGTAACCTAGATAGTCCAAGTGCCCGCTAGGTAACCTACAAAGTCCAAGTGCCCGCTAGGTTATCTATATAGTCCAAATGCCCGCTAGGGAACCTACATAGTCCACGTACCCGCTAATTAACCTACATAGTCCAAGTGACCGTTAGCTAACCTAGATAGTCCAAGTACCCACTAGTTAACCTACATACTTCACGTGCCCGCTAGGTAACTTAGATTATCCAAGTGCCCGCTAGTTAACCTACATAGTCCCAAGGCCCGCTAGTTAACCTACATAGTCCAAGGGACCACTAGTTGACCTACATAGTCCAAGTGCCCGCTAGGTAACCTAGATCGTCCTATTGCCCGTTAGTTAACAAAGATAGTCCAAGTGCCCACTTCGGGACCTACATATTCCAAGTGCCCTCTAGGTAACCCGGATAGTCCAAGTGCCCGCTAGGGTATGTACATAGACCAAGTGCCCGCTAGGTAACCTAGATAGTCAAAGTGCCCGCTAGTTAACCTACATAGTCGAAGGGCCCCTTAGTTAACCTAGATAGTCCACGTGCCCGCTAGTTAACCTAGATTGTCCAAGTGTCCGCTATTTAACCTACATAATCCAAGTGCCCTTAGGTAACCTACATAGTCCAAGTTCCCGCTAGGTAACCTAGATAGTCAAGGGCCCGTTACCTATCCTAGATCGTCCAATTGCCCGCTGGGCAACCTACATAGTCCGAGTACCCGTTCGTTAACATAGAAGTCCATGTGCCCGCTAGGTAACCTAGACAGTCCAAGTGCCCGCTAGGTTACCTGCTTAGTCCAAGTGCCCGTTAGGTAACCTACATAGTCCAAGTGCCTGCTAGGTAACCTACATAGTCAAAGTGCCCGCTGGGTAACCTAGATTGTCCAAGTTCCTGTTAGCTAACCTAGATAGTCCAGTGCCCGCTAGGTAACCTACATAGTCCAAGGGCCCGCTCATTAACCTAGTTCGTCCAAGTGACCGCTAGGTAACCAAGATAGTCAATGTGTCCGCTACGTAACGTACATAGTCCAAGTTCCCACTAGGTCACCTAGATAGTCCAAGTGCCCGTTACCTAACCTAGATAGTCCAAGTGCCCGCTAGGTAACCTACATCGTCCTAGTGCCCGCTAGTTAACCAACATTGTCCAAGTGCCCGATACGGAACCTACATAGTCCAAGTGCCTGTTAGGTAACCTACATAGTCCAAATACCCGCTAGTAACCTACATAGTCCAAGTGCCTGATAGGGAACTCACATAATCCAAGTGCCCGCTAGGGAACCTGCATCGTCCAAGTACCCATTAGGTAAACTAGATGGTCCAAATGCCCGCTAGGGAACCCACATAGTCCAAGTGCCCGCCAGGGAACTTAAATAGTCCAAGTGCCCGTTAGTTAACCTAGATAGTCCAAGTGCCCGCTAATTAACCTAGACAGTCCAAGTGCCCGTTCCTTAACCTAGACAGTCCAAATGTCCGCTAGGGAAACCACATAGTCCAGTGCCCGCTAGGGAACTTACATAGTCCAAGTGCCCGCTAGTTAACCTAGATAGTCCAAGTGCCCGTTCGTTAACCTAGACAGTCCAAGTGCCCGCTAGGAAAAACACATAGTCCAGTGCCCGCTATGGAACTTACATAGTCCAAGTGCCCGCTAGTTAACCTAGATAGTCCAAGTGCCCGTTCGTTAATCTAGACAGTCCAAGTGCCCGCTAGGGAACTTACATAGTCCAAGTGACCGCTAGTAACCTATATAGTCCAAGTACCCGCTAGGTAACGTAAATAGTCCAAGTGCCCACTAGGGGACGTACATACTCCAAGTGCCCGCTAGGTAACCTAGATAGTCCAAGTGCCCGCTAGGGATCCGTCATAATCCAAGTGCCTGCTAGGTAACCTAGATAGTCCAAGTGCCCGCTAGTTAACCTAGATTGTCCAAGTGCCCTTAGTTAACCTACATAGTCCAAGTGCCCGCTAGGTAACCGACATAGTGCAAGTGTCCGCTAGGTAACCTACATAGTCCGAGTGCCCGCTAGGTAACATAGATAGTCCAAGTGCCCGCTAGGGAAGGTACATAGTCCAAGTGCCCGCTAGGTAACCTAGAGAGTACAAGTGCCCGCTAGTTAACCTACATAGTCCACGTGCCTGCTAGGTAACCTAGATAGTCAAAGGGCCTGCTAGTTAACCTAGATAGTCCAAGTGCCCGCTAGGTAACCTACATAGTGCAAGTGTCCGCTAGTTAACCTACGTAGTCCAAGGAACCCCTAGTTAACCTAGATAGCCCATGTACCCGCTAGTTAACCTAGATCATCCAATTGTCCGCTAGTTAACCTACATAGTCCAAGTGCCCTTTAGGGAACCTAGATAGTCAAAGTGCCCGCTAGGGAACCTACATAGTCCAATTGTCCGCACTGGAACATACATAGTCCAAGTGCCTGTTAGTTAACCTAGATAATCCAAGTGCCCGCTACTTAACCTACATAGTCCAAGTGCCCGCTAGGTAACCTACATAATCCAAGTGCCCTCTAGTTAACCTATATAGTACAAATGCCCGCTATTTAACCTACATAGTCCAAGTGCCCGCTAGTTAACCTACATAGTCCACGTGCCCGCTAGGTAACCTACATAATCCAAGTGCCCGCTAGGTAACCTATATAGTCCAAATGCCCGCTAGGGAACCTACATAGAACAAGTGCCCGCTAGTTAACCTAGATAGGCCAAGTGCCCGCTAGTTAACCTAGATAGTCCAAGTGCCCGCTAGTTAACCTACATATTCCAAGTGCCTGCTAGGTAACCTAGACAGTCCAAGTGACCACTAGGTTACCTACATAGTCCAAGTGCCCGTTCGTTAACCTACATAGTCCAAGTGCCCGCTAGGTAACGTAGATAGCCCAAGTGCCTCCTAGGGAACGTACATAGTCCAAGTGCCCGCTAGGTAACCTAGATAGTCTAAGTGCCCGCTAGTTAACCTACATAGTCCAAGTGCCTGCTAGGTAAACTACATAGTCCAAGTGCCCACTAGGTAACCTAGACAGTCCAATAGCCCGCTAGTTAACCTAGACAGTCCAAGTACACGCTAGGGAACCTATATAGTCCAAGCACCCGCTAGGGAACCTACATAGTCCAAGTGCTCGCTACGCAACCTACATAGTCCAATTGCCCGTTAGTTAACCTAGAGAGTCAAAGTGCCTGCTAGGTAACCTAGATAGTCCAAGTGCCCGCTAGGTAACCTACATAGTCCAAGTGCCCGTTAGGTAACCTTGATAGTCCAATTGCCCGTTAGCTAACCTAGATAGTCCAAGTGTCCGCTAGTTAACCTACATAATCCAAGTGCCCGTTCCTTAACTTACATTGTCCAAGTGCCCGCTAGGTAACGTAGATAGCCCAAGTGCCCGCTAGGGAACGTACATAGTCCAAGTGCGCACTAGGTAACCTAGACAGTCCAATTGCCCCCTAGTTAACCTAGACAGTCCAAGTACCCGATAGGGAACCTAAATAGTCCAAGTGCCCGCTAGGGAACCTACATAGTCCAAGTGCTCGCTAGGCAACCTACATAGTCCAAGTGCCCGTTAGTTAACCTAGATAGTCCAATTGCCCGTTAGCTAACCTAGATAGTCAAAGTGTCTGCTAGTTAACCTACATAGTCCAAGTGCCCGTTCGTTAACCTAGATAGTCCAAGTGCCCGCTAGGTAACCTAGACAGTCCAAGTGCCCGCTAGGTTACCTACATAGTCCAAGTGCACGTTCGTTAACCTCGATAGTCCAAGTGCCCGCTGGTAACCTACATAGTCCAAGAGCCCGCTAGGTAACCTTGATAGTCCAAGCGCCTTTTAGTTAACCTACGTAGTCCAAGTGCCCGCTAGATAACCTACATAGTCCAAGTGCCCACTAGGTAACCTAAATAATCCAAATGCCCGCTAGGGAAACTACATAGTCCAAGTGCCCGTTAGTTAACCTAGATAGTCCAAGTGCCCGCTAGTAAACCTAGATAGTACAAGGGCCTGCTAGTTAACCTAGATAGTCCAAGTGCCCGCTAGTTAACCTAAATCGTCCAAGTGCCCGCTAGGTAACCTAGATAGTCAAAGTGCCCGCTAGTTAACCTACATAGTCGAAGGGCCCCTTAGTTAACCTAGATAGTCCACGTGCCCGCTAGTTAACCTAGATTGTCCAAGTGTCCGCTATTTGACCTACATAATCCAAGTGCCCTTAGGTAACCTACATAGTCCAAGTTCCCGCTAGGTAACCTAGATAGTCAAGGGCCCGTTACCTATCCTAGATCGTCCAATTGCCCGCTGGGCAACCTACATAGTCCGAGTACCCGTTCGTTAACATAGAAGTCCATGTGCCCGCTAGGTAACCTAGACAGTCCAAGTGCCCGCTAGGTTACTTGCTTAGTCCAAGTGCCCGTTAGGTAACCTACATAGTCCAAGTGCCTGCTAGGTAACCTACATAGTCAAAGTGCCCGCTGGGTAACCTAGATTGTCCAAGTTCCTGTTAGCTAACCTAGATAGTCCTAGTGCCCGCTAGGTAACCTACATAGTCCAAGGGCCCGCTCATTAACCTAGTTCGTCCAAGTGACCGCTAGGTAACCAAGATAGTCAATGTGTCCGCTACGTAACGTACATAGTCCAAGTTCCCACTAGGTCACCTAGATAGTCCAAGTGCCCGTTACCTAACCTAGATAGTCCAAGTGCCCGCTAGGTAACCTACATCGTCCTAGTGCCCGCTAGTTAACCAACATTGTCCAAGTGCCCGATACGGAACCTACATAGTCCAAGTGCCTGTTAGGTAACCTACATAGTCCAAATACCCGCTAGTAACCTACATAGTCCAAGTGCCTGATAGGGAACTCACATAATCCAAATGCCCGCTAGGGAACCTGCATCGTCCAAGTACCCATTAGGTAAACTAGATGGTCCAAATGCCCGCTAGGGAACCCACATAGTCCAAGTGCCCGCCAGGGAACTTAAATAGTCCAAGTGCCCGTTAGTTAACCTAGATAGTCCAAGTGCCCGCTAATTAACCTAGACAGTCCAAGTGCCCGTTCCTTAACCTAGACAGTCCAAATGTCCGCTAGGGAAACCACATAGTCCAGTGCCCGCTAGGGAACTTACATAGTCCAAGTGCCCGCTAGTTAACCTAGATAGTCCAAGTGCCCGTTCGTTAACCTAGACAGTCCAAGTGCCCGCTAGGAAAAACACATAGTCCAGTGCCCGCTATGGAACTTACATAGTCCAAGTGCCCGCTAGTTAACCTAGATAGTCCAAGTGCCCGTTCGTTAATCTAGACAGTCCAAGTGCCCGCTAGGGAACTTACATAGTCCAAGTGACCGCTAGTAACCTATATAGTCCAAGTACCCACTAGGTAACGTAAATAGTCCAAGTGCCCACTAGGGGACGTACATACTCCAAGTGCCCGCTAGGTAACCTAGATAGTCCAAGTGCCCGCTAGGGATCCGTCATAATCCAAGTGCCTGCTAGGTAACCTAGATAGTCCAAGTGCCCGCTAGTTAACCTAGATTGTCCAAGTGCCCTTAGTTAACCTACATAGTCCAAGTGCCCGCTAGGTAACCGACATAGTGCAAGTGTCCGCTAGGTAACCTACATAGTCCGAGTGCCCGCTAGGTAACATAGATAGTCCAAGTGCCCGCTAGGGAAGGTACATAGTCCAAGTGCCCGCTAGGTAACCTAGAGAGTACAAGTGCCCGCTAGTTAACCTACATAGTCCACGTGCCTGCTAGGTAACCTAGATAGTCAAAGGGCCTGCTAGTTAACCTAGATAGTCCAAGTGCCCGCTAGGTAACCTACATAGTGCAAGTGTCCGCTAGTTAACCTACGTAGTCCAAGGAACCCCTAGTTAACCTAGATAGCCCATGTACCCGCTAGTTAACCTAGATCATCCAATTGTCCGCTAGTTAACCTACATAGTCCAAGTGCCCTTTAGGGAACCTAGATAGTCCAAGTGCCCGCTAGGGAACCTACATAGTCCAATTGTCCGCACTGGAACATACATAGTCCAAGTGCCTGTTAGTTAACCTAGATAATCCAAGTGCCCGCTACTTAACCTACATAGTCCAAGTGCCCGCTAGGTAACCTACATAATCCAAGTGCCCTCTAGTTAACCTATATAGTACAAATGCCCGCTATTTAACCTACATAGTCCAAGTGCCCGCTAGTTAACCTACATAGTCCACGTGCCCGCTAGGTAGCCTACATAATCCAAGTGCCCGCTAGGTAACCTATATAGTCCAAATGCCCGCTAGGGAACCTACATAGAACAAGTGCCCGCTAGTTAACCTAGATAGGCCAAGTGCCCGCTAGTTAACCTAGATAGTCCAAGTGCCCGCTAGTTAACCTACATATTCCAAGTGCCTGCTAGGTAACCTAGACAGTCCAAGTGACCACTAGGTTACCTACATAGTCCAAGTGCCCGTTCGTTAACCTACATAGTCCAAGTGCCCGCTAGGTAACGTAGATAGCCCAAGTGCCTCCTAGGGAACGTACATAGTCCAAGTGCCCGCTAGGTAACCTAGATAGTCTAAGTGCCCGCTAGTTAACCTACATAGTCCAAGTGCCTGCTAGGTAAACTACATAGTCCAAGTGCCCACTAGGTAACCTAGACAGTCCAATAGCCCGCTAGTTAACCTAGACAGTCCAAGTACACGCTAGGGAACCTATATAGTCCAAGCGCCCGCTAGGGAACCTACATAGTCCAAGTGCTCGCTACGCAACCTACATAGTCCAATTGCCCGTTAGTTAACCTAGAGAGTCAAAGTGCCTGCTAGGTA
This sequence comes from Tenrec ecaudatus, assembly GCF_050624435.1. NCBI lineage: Eukaryota > Metazoa > Chordata > Mammalia > Afrosoricida > Tenrecidae > Tenrec > Tenrec ecaudatus. The sequence goes on from NW_027457627.1 coordinate 1,157,954, forward strand.
ACCTAGATAGTCCAAGTGCCCGCTAGGTAACCTACATAGTCCAAGTGCCCGTTAGGTAACCTTGATAGTCCAATTGCCCGTTAGCTAACCTAGATAGTCCAAGTGTCCGCTAGTTAACCTACATAATCCAAGTGCCCGTTCCTTAACTTACATTGTCCAAGTGCCCGCTAGGTAACGTAGATAGCCCAAGTGCCCGCTAGGGAACGTACATAGTCCAAGTGCGCACTAGGTAACCTAGACAGTCCAATTGCCCCCTAGTTAACCTAGACAGTCCAAGTACCCGATAGGGAACCTAAATAGTCCAAGTGCCCGCTAGGGGACCTACATAGTCCAAGTGCTCGCTAGGCAACCTACATAGTCCAAGTGCCCGTTAGTTAACCTAGATAGTCCAATTGCCCGTTAGCTAACCTAGATAGTCAAAGTGTCTGCTAGTTAACCTACATAGTCCAAGTGCCCGTTCGTTAACCTAGATAGTCCAAGTGCCCGCTAGGTAACCTAGACAGTCCAAGTGCCCGCTAGGTTACCTACATAGTCCAAGTGCACGTTCGTTAACCTCGATAGTCCAAGTGCCCGCTGGTAACCTACATAGTCCAAGAGCCCGCTAGGTAACCTTGATAGTCCAAGCGCCTTCTAGTTAACCTACGTAGTCCAAGTGCCCGCTAGATAACCTACATAGTCCAAGGGCCCACTAGGTAACCTAAATAATCCAAATGCCCGCTAGGGAAACTACATAGTCCAAGTGCCCGTTAGTTAACCTAGATAGTCCAAGTGCCCGCTAGTAAACCTAGATAGTACAAGGGCCTGCTAGTTAACCTAGATAGTCCAAGTGCCCGCTAGTTAACCTAAATCGTCCAAGTGCCCGCTAGGTAACCTAGATAGTCAAAGTGCCCGCTAGTTAACCTACATAGTCGAAGGGCCCCTTAGTTAACCTAGATAGTCCACGTGCCCGCTAGTTAACCTAGATTGTCCAAGTGTCCGCTATTTAACCTACATAATCCAAGTGCCCTTAGGTAACCTACATAGTCCAAGTTCCCGCTAGGTAACCTAGATAGTCAAGGGCCCGTTACCTATCCTAGATCGTCCAATTGCCCGCTGGGCAACCTACATAGTCCGAGTACCCGTTCGTTAACATAGAAGTCCATGTGCCCGCTAGGTAACCTAGACAGTCCAAGTGCCCGCTAGGTTACCTGCTTAGTCCAAGTGCCCGTTAGGTAACCTACATAGTCCAAGTGCCTGCTAGGTAACCTACATAGTCAAAGTGCCCGCTGGGTAACCTAGATTGTCCAAGTTCCTGTTAGCTAACCTAGATAGTCCTAGTGCCCGCTAGGTAACCTACATAGTCCAAGGGCCCGCTCATTAACCTAGTTCGTCCAAGTGACCGCTAGGTAACCAAGATAGTCAATGTGTCCGCTACGTAACGTACATAGTCCAAGTTCCCACTAGGTCACCTAGATAGTCCAAGTGCCCGTTACCTAACCTAGATAGTCCAAGTGCCCGCTAGGTAACCTACATCGTCCTAGTGCCCGCTAGTTAACCAACATTGTCCAAGTGCCCGATACGGAACCTACATAGTCCAAGTGCCTGTTAGGTAACCTACATAGTCCAAATACCCGCTAGTAACCTACATAGTCCAAGTGCCTGATAGGGAACTCACATAATCCAAGTGCCCGCTAGGGAACCTGCATCGTCCAAGTACCCATTAGGTAAACTAGATGGTCCAAATGCCCGCTAGGGAACCCACATAGTCCAAGTGCCCGCCAGGGAACTTAAATAGTCCAAGTGCCCGTTAGTTAACCTAGATAGTCCAAGTGCCCGCTAATTAACCTAGACAGTCCAAGTGCCCGTTCCTTAACCTAGACAGTCCAAATGTCCGCTAGGGAAACCACATAGTCCAGTGCCCGCTAGGGAACTTACATAGTCCAAGTGCCCGCTAGTTAACCTAGATAGTCCAAGTGCCCGTTCGTTAACCTAGACAGTCCAAGTGCCCGCTAGGAAAAACACATAGTCCAGTGCCCGCTATGGAACTTACATAGTCCAAGTGCCCGCTAGTTAACCTAGATAGTCCAAGTGCCCGTTCGTTAATCTAGACAGTCCAAGTGCCCGCTAGGGAACTTACATAGTCCAAGTGACCGCTAGTAACCTATATAGTCCAAGTACCCACTAGGTAACGTAAATAGTCCAAGTGCCCACTAGGGGACGTACATACTCCAAGTGCCCGCTAGGTAACCTAGATAGTCCAAGTGCCCGCTAGGGATCCGTCATAATCCAAGTGCCTGCTAGGTAACCTAGATAGTCCAAGTGCCCGCTAGTTAACCTAGATTGTCCAAGTGCCCTTAGTTAACCTACATAGTCCAAGTTCCCGCTAGGTAACCTAGATAGTCCAAGTGCCCGTTACCTAACCTAGATTGTCCAAGTGCCCGCTAGGCAACCTACATAGTCCAAGTGCCCATTCGTTAACGTAGAAGTCAAAGTGCCCGCTATGTAACCTAGACAGTCCAAGTGCCGGCTAGGTTACCTGCATAGTCAAAGTAACCGTTCGTTAACCTAGATAGTCCAAGGGCCCGCTAGGGAACCTATATAGTCCAAGTGCTATCGAGGTAACCTAGATAGTCCAAGGACCCGCTAATTAACCTACATAGCAAAGGGCTCGCTTGTTAACTTTGATAGTTCAGGTGCCCGCTGGTTAACCTAGATCGTCCAAGTACCCGCTAGTTAACCTAGATCATCCAAGTGCCGGCTAGTTAACCTACATAGTCCAAGGGCCCACTTGTTAACCTAGATGGTCCAAGTGTCCTCTAGTTAACATACATAGTCCAAGTGCCCGCTAGTTAACATAGATAGTCCAAGTGCCCGCTAGGTAAGGTACTTAGTCCAAGTGCCCGATAGGTAACCTACATATTGCAAGTGTCCGCTAGTTAACCTACATAGTCCAAGTGCCCGCTAGTTAACCTAGATAGTCCAAGTGCCCGCTAGGTAACCTACATAGTGCAAGTGTCCGCTAGTTAACCTACATAGTCCAAGTGCCCGATAGTTAACCTAGATAGTCCAAGTACCCGCTAGTTAACCTAGATTGTCCAATTGTCCGCTAGTTAACCTACATAATCAAAGTGCCCTTTAGGAAACCTAGATAGTCCAAGTGCCCGCTAGGGAACCTACATAGTCCAATTGCCCGCTCTGGAACATACATAGTCCAAATGCCTGTTAGTTAACCTAGATAATCCAAGTGCCCGCTAGTTAACCTACATAGTCCAAGTGCCCGCTAGGTAACCTACATGGTCCAAGTGCCAGCTAGGTAACCTATATAGTCCAAATGCCCGCTAGAGAACCTAGATAGTCCAAATGCCCGTTAGCTAACCTAGATTGTCGAAGTGTCCGCTAGTTAACCTACATAGTCCAAGTGCCCGTTTGTTAACCTAGATAGTCCAAGTGCCCGTTAGGGAGCCTAGATAGTCCAAGTGCCCGCTAGGGATCCTGCATCGTGCAAGTGCCTGCTAGGTAACCTAGATAATCCAAGTGCCCGCTAGTTAACCTAGATAGTCCAAGTGCCCGCTACTTAACCTTCATAGTCCAAGAACCCGCTAGTTAACCTAGATTGTCCAAGTGCCCGCTAGGTAACCTACAGGGTCCTAGTGCCCGCTAGGTAACCTAGATAGTCCAAGTTCCTGTTAGCTAACCTAGATAGTCCAAGTGCCCGTTAAGTAACCTAGATAGTCCTAGTACCTGCTATGTAACCTACATAATCCAAGTTCCTGCTAGGTAACCTAGATAGTCCAAGTGCCCGTTACCTAACCTAGATCGTCCAAGTGCCCGCTAGGCAACCTACATAGTCCAAGTGCCCGTTCGTTAACCTAGAATTCCAAGTGCCCGCTAGGTAACCTGCACAGTCCAAGTGGCCGTTAGGTAACCTAGATAGTGAAAGTGCCCGTTAGGTAACCTAGATAGTCAAAGTGCCCGTTACCTAACCTAGATAGTCCAAGTGCTCGCTAGGCAACCTACATAGTCCAAGTGCCCATTCGTTAACCTAGAAGTCTAAGTGCCCGCTTTGTAACCTAGACTGTCCAAGTGCCGGCTAGGTTACCTGCATAGTCAAAGTGCCCGCTCGTTAACCTAGATAGTCCAAGGGCCCGCTAGGGAACCTATATAGTCCAAGTGCTATCTAGGTAACCTAGATAGTCCAAGGGCCCGCTCGTTAACCTACATAGTCCAAGGGCTCGCTTGTTAACTTTGATAGTCCAGGTGCCCGCTGGTTAACCTAGATCGTCCAAGTGCCCGCTATTTAACCTAGATCGTCCAAGTGTCCTCTAGTTAACCTACATAGTCCAAGTGCCCGCTAGGGGAGGTATATAGTCCAAGTGCCCGCTAGGTAACCTAGAGAGTGCAAGTGCCCGCTAGTTAACCTACATAGTCCAAGTGCCTGCTAGGTAACCTAGATAATCCAAGAGCCTGCTAGTTATCCTACATAGTCCAAGTGACCGCTAGGTAACCTACATAGTGCAAGTGTCTGCTAGTTAAACTACATAGTCCAAGTGCCCGCTAGTTAACCTAGATAGTCTAAGTGCCCGCTAGGTAAGCTACATAGTGCAAGTGTCCGCAAGTTAACCTACGTAGTCCAAGGGACCGCTAGTTAACCTAGATCGTCCAATCGTCTGCTAGTTAACCTACATAGTCCAAGTGCCCTATAGGGAACCTAGATAGTCCAAGTGCCCGCTAGGGAACCTACATAGTCCAATTGCCCGCTCTGGAACATACATAGTCCAAGTGCCTGTTACTTAACCTAGATAATCCAAGTGCCCGCTAGTTAACCTACATAGTCCAAGTGCCCGCTAGGTAACCTATATAGTCCAAATGTCCGCTAGGGAACGTACATAGTCTAAGTGCCTGCTAGGTAAACTTCATAGTCCAAGTGCCCACTAGGTAACCTAGACAGTCCAATTGCACGCTAGTTAACCTAGACAGTCCAAGTAACCTCTAGGGAACCTACATAGTCCAAGTGCCCGCTAGGGAACCTACATAGTCCAAGTGCTCGCTAGGCAACCTACATAGTCCAAGTGCCCGCTAGTTAACTTAGATAGTCCAAGTGCCCGCTAGTTAACCAGGATTGTCCAAGTGCCCTCTAGTTAACTTACAGAGTCCAAGGGCCTGCTAGTTAACCTACATAGACCAAGGGCCCGCTAGGTAACCTAGACAGGCCAAGTGACCACTAGGTTACATACATAGTCCAAGTGCACGTTCGTTAACCTAGATAGTCCAAGTGCCCCCTGGTTACCTACATAGTCCAAGAGCCCGCTAGGTAACCTTGATAGTCCAAGTGCCTTCTAGTTAACCTACATAGTCCAAGTGCCCGCTAGGTAACCTAGATAGTCCAAGTGCCTGCTAGGCAACCTACATAGTCCAAGTGCCCCTTCGTTAACCTAGAAGTCCAAGTGCCCGCTAGGTAACCTGCATAGTCCAAGTGGCCGTTAGGTAACCTAGATAGTCAAAGTGCCCGTTAGGTAACCTAGATAGTCAAAGTGCCCGTTACCTAACCCAGATAGTCCAAGTGCTCGCTAAGCAACCTACATAGTCCAAGTGCCCATTCGTTAACCTAGAAGTCTACGTGCCCGCTAGGCAACCTACATAGTCCAAGTGCCCGTTCGTTAACCTAGAAATCCAAGTGCCCGCTAGGTAACCTGCATAGTCCAAGTGGCCGTTAGGTAACCTAGATAATCAAAGTGACCGTTAGGTAACCTAGATAGTCCAAGTGCCTGTTACTTAACCTAGGTAATCCAAGTGCCCGCTAGTCAACCTAGACAGTCCAACTGCCGGCTAGGTTACCTGCATAGTCAAAGTGCCCGTTCGTTAACCTAGATAGTAAAATTGCCCGCTAGGGAACCTATATAGTTCAAGTGCTATATAGGTAACCTAGATAGTCCAAGGGCCCGCTAGTTAACCTACATAGTCCAAGGGCTCGCTTGTTAACTTTGATAGTCCAAGTGCCCGCTGGTTAACCTAGATCGTCAAAGTGCCCACTATTTAACCTAGATCGTCCAAGTGGCGGCTAGTTAACCTACATAGTCCAAGGGCCTAGTTGTTAACCTAGATCTTCCAAGTGTCCTCTAGTTAACCTACATAGTCCAAGTGCCCGCTAGGGGAGGTACATAGTCCAAGTGCCCGCTAGGTAACCTAGAGAGTGCAAGTGCCCGCTAGTTAACCTACATAGTCCAAGTGCCTGCTAGGTAACCTAGATAGTCCAAGGGCCTGCTAGTTATCCTACATAGTCCAAGTAACCGCTAGGTAACCTACATAGTGCAAGTGTCCGCTAGTTAAACTACATAGTCCAAGTGCCCGCTAGTTAACCTAGATAGTCCAAGTGCCCGCTAGGTAACCTACATAGTGCAAGTGTCCGCTAGTTAACCTACGTAGTGCAAGGGACCGCTAGTTAACCTAGATCGTCCAATCGTCCGCTAGTTAACCTACATAGTCCAAGTGCCCTATAGGGAACCTAGATAGTCCAAGTGCCCGCTAGGGAACCTACATAGTCCAATTGCCCGCTCTGGAACATATATAGTCCAAGTGCCTGTTACTTAACCTAGATAATCCAAGTGCCCGCTAGTTAACCTACATAGTCCAAGTGCCCGCTAGATAACCTATATAGTCCAAATGTCCGCTAGGGAACGTACATAGTCCAAGTGCCTGCTAGGTAAACTACATAATCCAAGTGCCCACTAGGTAACCTAGACAGTCCAATTACACGCTAGTTAACCTAGACAGTCCAAGTAACCTCTAGGGAACCTACATAGTCCAAGTGCCCGCTAGGGAACCTACATAGTCCAAGTGCTCGCTAGGCAACCTACATAGTCCAAGTGCCCGCTAGTTAACCTAGATAGTCCAAGTGCCCGCTAGTTAACCAGGATTGTCCAAGTGCCCTCTAGTTAACTTACATAGTCCAAGGGCCTGCTAGTTAACCTACATAGACCAAGGGCCCGCTAGGTAACCTAGACTGGCCAAGTGACCACTAGGTTACATACATAGTCCAAGTGCACGTTCGTTAACCTAGATAGTCCAAGTGCCCGCTGGTAACCTACATGGTCCAAGAGCGCGCTAGGTAACCTTGATAGTCGAAGTGCCTTCTAGTTAACCTACATAGTCCAAGTGCCCGCTAGGTAACCTAGATAGTCCAAGTGCCCGCTAGGTAACCTACATAGTCCATGTGCCCGCTAGGTAACCTACATAGTCCTAGTGCCCGATAGTTAACCTAGATAGTCCAAGTGCCCGCTAGTAAACCTAGATAGTCCAAGGGCCCGCTAGTTAACCTAGATAGTCCAAGTGCCGGCTAGTTAATCTAAATCGTCCAAGTGTCCGCTAGGTAACCTACATAGTCCAAGTGCCTGCTAGGTAACCTAGATAGTCCAAGTGCCTGTTAGCTAACCTACATAGTCCAAGTGCCCGTTCGTTAACCTAGATAGTCCAAGTGTCCGCTATGTAACCTAGAGAGTCCAAGAGCCCGCTAGGTTACCTATATAGTCCAAGTGTCCGTTCGTTAACCTAGATAGTCCAAGTGCCCGTTTGGTAACCTACATAGTCCAAGTGCCCGCTTCGTAACCTGGATAGTCTAAGTGCCCGCTAGATAACCAACATCCTCAAAGTGCGCGATAGGTAACCTACATAGTCCAAATGCCTTCTAGGGAGCCTACATAGTCCACGTGACCTCTAGGGAACCTACATAGTCCAAGTGCTCGCTAGGTAAACTATATAGTCCAAATGCCCGCAAGGAAACCTACATTGTCTAAGTTCCCGCTAGGGAACCTTTATAATCCAAGTGCCCGTTAGGTAACCTAGATAGTCCAAGTGCCCGTTAGCTAACATAGATAGTCCAAGGGCCCGCTAGTTGACCTACATAGTCCAAGTGCCCGCTAGGTAACCTAGATAGTCCAAGTACCCGTTAGCTACCCTAGATAGTCCAAGTGCCCGGTAGGTAACCAAGATAGTCAAAGTGGCCGCTAGGTAGCCTACATAGTCCAAGTTCCCACTAGGTAACCTAGATAGTCCAAGTGCCCGCTAGGTAACCTACATAGTCCTAGTGCCTGCTAGTTAACCAACATACTCCAAGTGCCCGTTCGTTAATCTAGACAGTCCAAGTGCCCGCAATTTACCTACATAGTCCAAGTTTCCGTTCGTTAACCTAGATATTCCAAGTGCCCGCTAGGTAACCTAGATAGTCCTAGGGCCCGCTAGTTGACCTACATAGTCCAAGTGCCCGCTAGTTAACCTACATAGTCCAAGTGCCCGGTAGGTAACCTACATAGTCAAAGTGCCCGCTAGGTAACCTAGATAGTCCAAGTACCCGTTAGCTACCCTAGATAGTCCAAGTGCCCGGTAGGTAACCTACATAGTCAAAGTGCCCGTTAGGTAACCTAGATCGTCCAAGTTCCTGTTAGCTAACCTAGATAGTCCAAGTGTCCGCTAGGTAACCTACATAGTCCAAGGGTCCGCTCCTTAACCTAGTTCGTCCAAGTGTCCGCTAATTAACCTACATAGTCCAAGTGCCCGCTAGGTAACCAAGATAGTCAAAGTGGCCGCTAGGTAGCCTACATACTCCAAGTTCCCACTAGGTAACCTAGATAGTCCAAGTGCCCGCTAGGTAACCTACACAGTCCAAGTGCCCGCAATTTACCTACTTAGTCCAAGTGTCCGTTCGTTAACCTGGATAGTCCAAGTGCCCGCTTCATAACCTGGATAGACCAAGTGCCCGCTAGTTAACCTACATAGTCAAAGTGCCCGATAGGTAACCTACATAGTCCAAGTGCCTTCTAGGGAGCCTACATAGTCCACGTGACCGCTAGGGAACCTACATAGTCCAAGTGCCCGTTAGGGAACCTACATAGTCCAAGTGCTCGCTAGGTAACCTACATAGTCCAAATGCCCGCAAGGAAACCTACTTAGTCTAAGTGCCCGCTAGGGAACCTACATAATCCAAGTGCCCGTTAGGTAACCTAGATAGTCCAAGTGCCCGTTAGCTAACCTAGATAGTCCAAGGGCCCGCTAGTTGACCTACATAGTTCAAGTGCCAGCTAGGTAACCTAGATAGTACAAGTGCCCACTAGGGAACCTAGATAGTCCAAGTGCCTGTTAGCTAACCTAGGTAGTCCAAGTGGCGGCTATTTAACCTACATAGTCCAAGTGCCCGCTAGGGAACCTACATAGTCCAAGTGCTCGCTAGGCAACCTACATAGTCCAAGTGCCCGCTAGTTAACCTAGATAGTCCAAGTGCCCGCTAGTTAACCAGGATTGTCCAAGTGCCCTCTAGTTAACTTACATAGTCCAAGGGCCTGCTAGTTAACCTACATAGACCAAGGGCCCGCTAGGTAACCTAGACTGGCCACGTGACCACTAGGTTACATACATAGTCCAAGTGCACGTTCGTTAACCTAGATAGTCCAAGTGCCCGCTGGTAACCTACATGGTCCAAGAGCGCGCTAGGTAACCTTGATAGTCGAAGTGCCTTCTAGTTAACCTACATAGTCCAAGTGCCCGCTAGGTAACCTAGATAGTCCAAGTGCCCGCTAGGTAACCTACATAGTCCATGTGCCCGCTAGGTAACCTACATAGTCCTAGTGCCCGATAGTTAACCTAGATAGTCCAAGTGCCCGCTAGTAAACCTAGATAGTCCAAGGGCCCGCTAGTTAACCTAGATAGTCCAAGTGCCGGCTAGTTAATCTAAATCGTCCAAGTGTCCGCTAGGTAACCTACATAGTCCAAGTGCCTGCTAGGTAACCTAGATAGTCCAAGTGCCTGTTAGCTAACCTACATAGTCCAAGTGCCCGTTCGTTAACCTAGATAGTCCAAGTGTCCGCTATGTAACCTAGAGAGTCCAAGAGCCCGCTAGGTTACCTATATAGTCCAAGTGTCCGTTCGTTAACCTAGATAGTCCAAGTGCCCGTTTGGTAACCTACATAGTCCAAGTGCCCGCTTCGTAACCTGGATAGTCTAAGTGCCCGCTAGATAACCAAAATCCTCAAAGTGCGCGATAGGTAACCTACATAGTCCAAATGCCTTCTAGGGAGCCTACATAGTCCACGTGACCTCTAGGGAACCTACATAGTCCAAGTGCTCGCTAGGTAAACTATATAGTCCAAATGCCCGCAAGGAAACCTACATTGTCTAAGTTCCCGCTAGGGAACCTTTATAATCCAAGTGCCCGTTAGGTAACCTAGATAGTCCAAGTGCCCGTTAGCTAACATAGATAGTCCAAGGGCCCGCTAGTTGACCTACATAGTCCAAGTGCCCGCTAGGTAACCTAGATAGTCCAAGTACCCGTTAGCTACCCTAGATAGTCCAAGTGCCCGGTAGGTAACCAAGATAGTCAAAGTGGCCGCTAGGTAGCCTACATAGTCCAAGTTCCCACTAGGTAACCTAGATAGTCCAAGTGCCCGCTAGGTAACCTACATAGTCCTAGTGCCTGCTAGTTAACCAACATACTCCAAGTGCCCGTTCGTTAATCTAGACAGTCCAAGTGCCCGCAATTTACCTACATAGTCCAAGTTTCCGTTCGTTAACCTAGATATTCCAAGTGCCCGCTAGGTAACCTAGATAGTCCTAGGGCCCGCTAGTTGACCTACATAGTCCAAGTGCCCGCTAGTTAACCTACATAGTCCAAGTGCCCGGTAGGTAACCTACATAGTCAAAGTGCCCGCTAGGTAACCTAGATAGTCCAAGTACCCGTTAGCTACCCTAGATAGTCCAAGTGCCCGGTAGGTAACCTACATAGTCAAAGTGCCCGTTAGGTAACCTAGATCGTCCAAGTTCCTGTTAGCTAACCTAGATAGTCCAAGTGTCCGCTAGGTAACCTACATAGTCCAAGGGTCCGCTCCTTAACCTAGTTCGTCCAAGTGTCCGCTAATTAACCTACATAGTCCAAGTGCCCGCTAGGTAACCAAGATAGTCAAAGTGGCCGCTAGGTAGCCTACATACTCCAAGTTCCCACTAGGTAACCTAGATAGTCCAAGTGCCCGCTAGGTAACCTACACAGTCCAAGTGCCCGCAATTTACCTACTTAGTCCAAGTGTCCGTTCGTTAACCTGGATAGTCCAAGTGCCCGCTTCATAACCTGGATAGACCAAGTGCCCGCTAGTTAACCTACATAGTCAAAGTGCCCGATAGGTAACCTACATAGTCCAAGTGCCTTCTAGGGAGCCTACATAGTCCACGTGACCGCTAGGGAACCTACATAGTCCAAGTGCCCGTTAGGGAACCTACATAGTCCAAGTGCTCGCTAGGTAACCTACATAGTCCAAATGCCCGCAAGGAAACCTACTTAGTCTAAGTGCCCGCTAGGGAACCTACATAATCCAAGTGCCCGTTAGGTAACCTAGATAGTCCAAGTGCCCGTTAGCTAACCTAGATAGTCCAAGGGCCCGCTAGTTGACCTACATAGTTCAAGTGCCAGCTAGGTAACCTAGATAGTACAAGTGCCCACTAGGGAACCTAGATAGTCCAAGTGCCTGTTAGCTAACCTAGGTAGTCCAAGTGGCGGCTATTTAACCTACATAGTCCAAGTGCCCGTTCATTACCCTAGATAATCCAAGTGCCCGCTAGGTAACCTAGACTGTCCAAGTGCCCGCTAGTTAACTTACATAGTCCAAGTGGCCGTTAGTTAACCTACATAATCCAAGTGCCCGTTAGCTAACCTAGATAGTACAAGGGCCCGCTAGTTGACCTACATAGTCCAAGTGCCCGCTATGTAACCTAGATAGACCTAGTGCCCGCTAGTTAAATAAGATAGTCCTTGTGCACTTTAGTTAACCTAGATAGTCCAAGTGCCCTCTAGGGGACATACATAGTCCAAGTGCCCGCTAGGTTATGTACATAGACCAAGTGCCCGCTAGGTAACCTAGATAGTCCATGTGCCCGCTAGTTAACCTACATAGTCCAAGTGCCCGATAGAAAACTATATAGTCCAAGTGCCCGCTATGGAACCTAAATAGTCCAAGTGCCCGTTAGGGAACCAATAGTCTTAGTGCTTGCTAGGGAACCTGTATCATCCAAGTGCCCGCTAGGTAACCTAGACAGTCCAAGTGCCCGCTAGGTAATCTATACAGTCCAAATGCCCCCTAGGGAACCTACATAGTCCAAGTACCCGCTAATTAACCTACATAGTCCAAATGACCGTTAGCTAACCTAGATAGTCTAAGGGCCCACTAGTTATCCTACATAGTTCAAGTGCCCGCTAGGTAACTTAGATAATCCAAGTGCCCGCTAGTTAACCTACATAGTCCAAAGGCCGCTAGTTAACCTACATAGTATAAGGGCCCGTTAGTTAACCTAGATAGACCAGGTACCCGCTTGTTAACCTAGATAATCATAGTGCCCGTTAGTTAACCTAGATAGTCCAAGTGCCCACTAGGGGACGTACATATTCCAAGTGCCCGCTAGGTAACCCAGATAGTCCAAGTGCCGGCTAGGGTATGTACATAGACCAAGTGCCCGCTAGGTAACCTAGATAGTCCAAGTGCCCGCTAGTTAACCTACATAGTCAAAGGGCCCCTTAGTTAACCTAGATATTCCAAGTGCCAGCTAGTTAACCTAGATTGTCCAAGTGTCCGCTAGTTAACCAACATAATACAAGTGCCCGTTAGGTAACGTAGATAGTCCAAGTGCCCGCTAGTTGACCTACATAGTCCAAGTGCCCGCTAGGTAACCTAGATAGTCCAAGTACCCGTTAGCTACCCTAGATAGTCCAAGTGCCCGGTAGGTAACCAAGATAGTCAAAGTGGCCGCTAGGTAGCCTACATAGTCCAAGTTCCCACTAGGTAACCTAGATAGTCCAAGTGCCCGCTAGGTAACCTACATAGTCCTAGTGCCTGCTAGTTAACCAACATACTCCAAGTGCCCGTTCGTTAATCTAGACAGTCCAAGTGCCCGCAATTTACCTACATAGTCCAAGTTTCCGTTCGTTAACCTAGATATTCCAAGTGCCCGCTAGGTAACCTAGACAGTCCAAGTGCCCGCGAGTTAACCTACATTGTCCAAGTGCCCGTTAGTTAACCTACATAATCCAAGTGCCCGTTAGCTAACCTAGATAGTCCAAGGGCCCGCTAGTTGACCTACATAGTCCAAGTGCCCGCTAGTTAACCTACATAGTCCAAGTGCCCGCTAGGTAACCTAGATAGTCCAAGAACACGTTAGCTACCCTAGATAGTCCAAGTGCCCGGTAGGTAACCTACATAGTCAAAGTGCCCGTTAGGTAACCTAGATCGTCCAAGTTCCTGTTAGCTAAGCTAGATAGTCCAAGTGTCCGCTAGGTAACCTACATAGTCCAAGGGTCCGCTCCTTAACCTAGTTCGTCCAAGTGTCCGCTAATTAACCTACATAGTCCAAGTGCCCGCTAGGTAACCAAGATAGTCAAAGTGGCCGCTAGGTAGCCTACATACTCCAAGTTCCCACTAGGTAACCTAGATAGTCCAAGTGCCCGCTAGGTAACCTACATAGTCCTAGGGCCCGCTAGTTAACCAACATAGTCCAAGTGCCCAATCGTTAACCAAGATAGTCCAAGTGCCAGCTATGTAACCTACACAGTCCAAGTGCCCGCAATTTACCTACTTAGTCCAAGTGTCCGTTCGTTAACCTGGATAGTCCAAGTGCCCGCTTCATAACCTGGATAGACCAAGTGCCCGCTAGTTAACCTACATAGTCAAAGTGCCCGATAGGTAACCTACATAGTCCAAGTGCCTTCTAGGGAGCCTACATAGTCCACGTGACCGCTAGGGAACCTACATAGTCCAAGTGCCCGTTAGGGAACCTACATAGTCCAAGTGCTCGCTAGGTAACCTACATAGTCCAAATGCCCGCAAGGAAACCTACTTAGTCTAATTGCCCGCTAGGGAACCTACATAATCCAAGTGCCCGTTAGGTAACCTAGATAGTCCAAGTGCCCGTTAGCTAACCTAGATAGTCCAAGGGCCCGCTAGTTGACCTACATAGTTCAAGTGCCAGCTAGGTAACCTAGATAGTACAAGTGCCCACTAGGGAACCTAGATAGTCCAAGTGCCTGTTAGCTAACCTAGGTAGTCCAAGTGGCGGCTATTTAACCTACATAGTCCAAGTGCCCGTTCATTACCCTAGATAATCCAAGTGCCCGCTAGGTAACCTAGACTGTCCAAGTGCCCGCTAGTTAACTTACATAGTCCAAGTGGCCGTTAGTTAACCTACATAATCCAAGTGCCCGTTAGCTAACCTAGATAGTACAAGGGCCCGCTAGTTGACCTACATAGTCCAAGTGCCCGCTATGTAACCTAGATAGACCTAGTGCCCGCTAGTTAAACAAGATAGTCCTTGTGCCCTTTAGTTAACCTAGATAGTCCAAGTGCCCTCTAGGGGACATACATAGTCCAAGTGCCCGCTAGGTTATGTACATAGACCAAGTGCCCGCTAGGTAACCTAGATAGTCCATGTGCCCGCTAGTTAACCTACATAGTCCAAGTGCCCGATAGAAACCTATATAGTCCAATTGCCCGCTATGGAACCTAAATAGTCCAAGTGCCCGTTAGGGAACCAATAGTCTTAGTGCTGGCTAGGGAACCTGTATCATCCAAGTGCCCGCTAGGTAACCTAGACAGTCCAAGTGCCCGCTAGGTAATCTATACAGTCCAAATGCCCCCTAGGGAACCTACATAGTCCAAGTACCCGCTAATTAACCTACATAGTCCAAATGACCGTTAGCTAACCTAGATAGTCTAAGGGCCCACTAGTTATCCTACATAGTTCAAGTGCCCGCTAGGTAACTTAGATAATCCAAGTGCCCGCTAGTTAACCTACATAGTCCAAAGGCCGCTAGTTAACCTACATAGTTCAAGGGCCCGTTAGTTAACCTAGATAGACCAGGTACCCGCTTGTTAACCTAGATAATCATAGTGCCCGTTAGTTAACCTAGATAGTCCAAGTGCCCACTAGGGGACGTACATATTCCAAGTGCCCGCTAGGTAACCCAGATAGTCCAAGTGCCGGCTAGGGTATGTACATAGACCAAGTGCCCGCTAGGTAACCAAGATAGTCCAAGTGCCCGCTAGTTAACCTACATAGTCAAAGGGCCCCTTAGTTAACCTAGATATTCCAAGTGCCAGCTAGTTAACCTAGATTGTCCAAGTGTCCGCTAGTTAACCTACATAATACAAGTGCCCGTTAGGTAACGTAGATAGTCCAAGTGCCCGCTAGGTAACCTACATAGTCCAAGTTCCCGCTAGGTAACCTAGATAGTCTAGGGCCCATTACCTAACCTAGATCGTCCAAGTGCCCGCTAGGCAACCTACATAGTCCGAGTGCCCGTTCGTTAACCTAGAAATCCAAGTGCCCACTAGGTAACCTAGACAGTCCAAGTGCCCGCTAGGTTACCTGCATAGTCCAAGTGCCCGTTAGGTAACCTACATAGTCCAAGTGCCCACTAGGTAACCTAGATAGTCCAAGTACCCGTTAGCTAACCTAGATAGTCCAAGTGCCCGCTAGGTAACCTACATAGTCAAAGTGCCCGTTAGGTAACCTAGATAGTCCAAGTGCCTGTTAGCTAACCTAGATAGTCAAAGTGCCCGCTAGGTAACCTACATAGTCCAAGGGCCCGCTCGTTAACCTAGTTCGTCCAAGTGTCCGCTAATTAACCTACATAGTCCAAGTGCCCGATAGGTAAACAAGATAGTCAAAGAGTCCGCTAGGTAACCTACATAGTCCAAGTTCCAACTAGGAAATCTAGATAGTCCAAGTGCCCGTTACCTAACCTAGATAGTCCAAGTGCCCGCTAGGTAACCTACATAGTCCTAGTGCCCGTTCGGTAACCTACATAGTCCAAATGCCCGCTAGTAACCTGCATAGTCCAAGGGCCTGCTAGGGAACCTGCATCGTACAAGTGCCCGCTAGTTAACCTACATAGTGCAAGGGCCCTCTAGTTACCCTAGATAGTTCAAGTGCCCGCTAGGGGACGTACATAGTCCAAGGCCCGCTGGTAACCTAGATAGTCCAAGGGCCCGATAGGGAACCTACATAGTCCAAGTGCCCGCTGAGGAACCTACCGAGTCCAAGTGCCCGATAGGGAACCTACATACTCCAAGTGCCCGTCAGGGAACTTAGATAGTCCAAGTGCCCGTAGGGAACCTACATAGTCAAAGTGCCCGCTAGGGAATTTGCATTGTACAAGTGCCCGCTAGTTAACCTAGATAGTCCATGTGCCCGCTAGTTAACCAAGATAGTCCAAGTGCCCGCTTGTTAACCTACATAGTCCAAGTGCCCGTTAGGGAACCTAGATAGTCCAAGTGCCCATAGGGAACCTATATAGTCCAAGTGCCCGCTAGGGAACCTACATAGTCAAAGTGCCCGCTAGGGAACCTGCATTGTCCAAGTGCCCGCTAGTTAACCTAGATAGTCCAAGTGACCGCTAGTTAACCTACATAGTCCAAGTGCCCGTTCGGTACCCTAGATATTCCAAGTTCTTGTTAACTAACCTAGATAGTCCAAGTGCCCGTTCGGAACCCTAGATATTCCAAGTTCTTGTTAACTAACCTAGATAGTCCAAGTGCCCGCAAGGTTACCTACATAGTCCAAGTGCCCATTCGTTAACCTAGATAGTCCAAGTGACCGCTAAGTTACCTAGACTGTTCAAGTGTCAGCTAGGTTACCTAAATAGTCCAAGTGCACGTTCGTTAACCTAGATAGTCCAAGTGCACGCTAGGTAACCTACATAGTCCAAGGGCCCGCTATGTAACCTATATAGTCCAAGTGCCCGCTAGTTAACCTAGATAGTCCAAGTTCCTGTTAGCTAACCTACATAGTCTAAGGGCCCGCTAGTTAACCTAGCCAGTCCAACTGCCCGATAGGGAACCTAAATAGTCCAAGTGCCCGCTAATTAACCTATATAGTCCAAGTGCCCGCTAGGGAACCTGCATCGTCCAAGTGCCCGCTAGTTAATCTAGATAGTCCAAGTGCCCGCTAGTTAACATGATAGTCCAAGTGCCCGCTAGTTAACTTAGATCGTCCAAGTGCCCGCTAGTTAACCTACATAGTCCAAGGTCCGCTAGTTAACCCAGATATTCCAAGTGCCCGCTAGTTAACCTACATAGTCCAAGGGCCCTCTAGTTAACCTAGATAGTCAACGTGCCCGCTAAGGGACGTACATAGTCCAAGTGCCCGCTAGGTAACCTAGATAGTCTCAGAGCCCGCTAGTTAACCTACATAGTCCAAGTGCCCGCTAAGGGACCTACATAGTCCAAGTGCCCGCTAGTTAACATAGATAGTCCAAGTGCCCGTTAGGTAACCTAGATAGTCCAAGTGCCCGCTAGGTAACCTCCATAGTCCATGTGCCCGTTCGTTAACCTAGATAGTCCAAGTTCCTGTTAGCTAACCTACATAGTCCAAGTGCCCGTTCGTTAACCTAGACAGTTCAAGTGCCCGCTCGGTAACCTAGACAGTCCAAGTGCCTGCTAGGTAACCTACATAGTCCAAGTGCCCGTTTGCTGACCTAGATCCTCAGAGGGCCCGCTAGTTAACCTACATAGTCCAAAAGCCCACTAGTTAACCTACATATTCCAAGGTCCGTTAGTTAACCTAGATAGTACAAGTGCCCTCTAGTTAACCTACATAGTCCAAGGGCCCTCTAGTTAACCTAGATAGTCAAAGTGCCCGCTCTGGGACGTACATAGTCCAAGTGCCCGCTAGGTAACCTAGATAGTCCAAGTGCCCGCTACTTAACCTACGTAGTCCAAGTGCCCGCTGAGGAACCTACATAGTCCAAGTGTCCGAAAGGGAACCTACGTATTCCAAGTGCCCGTTAGGGCACCTAGATAGTCCAAGTGCCCTTAGGGAACCTAGATAGTCCAAGTGCCCATAGGGAACGTATATAGTCCAAGTGCCCGCTAGGGAACCTACATAGTCAAATTGCCCGCTAGGGAACCTGCATTGTCCAAGTGCCCGCTAGTTAACCTAGATAGTCCAAGTGTCCGCTAGTTAACCTACATAGTCCAAGTTCCCGTTAGGTAACCTAGATAGTCCAAGTGCCCGTAAGGTAACCAACATAGTCCAAGTGCCCGTTAGGTAACCTAGATATTCCAAGTTCCTGTTAACTAACCTAGATAGTCCAAGTGCCCGCTAGGTAACCTACATAGTCCAAGTGCCCATTTTTAACCTAGATAGTCCAAGTGACCTCTAAGTAACCTAGACTGTTCAAGTGCCCGCTAGGCTACATAAATAGTCCAAGTGCACGTTCGTTAACCTAGATAGTCCAAGTGCCCGAAGGTAACCTACATCGTCCAAGGGCCTGTTTGCTGACCTAGATAGTCCAAGTTCCTGTTAGCTAACCTACATAGTCTAAGGGCCCGCTAGTAAACCTAGCCAGTCCAACTGCCCGATAGGGATCCTACATAGTCAAAGGGCCCGCTAATTAACCTATATAGTCTAATTGCCCGCTAGGGAACCTGCATCGTCCAAGTGCCCGCTAGTTAATCTAGATAGTCCAAGTGCCCGCTAGTTAACCTAGATCGTCCAAGTGCCCGCTAGTTAACCTACATAGTCCAAGGTCCGCTAGTTAACCTAGATATTCCAATTGCCCGCTAGTTAAGCTACATAGTCCAAGGGCCCTCTAGTTAACCTAGATAGTCCAAGTGCCCGCTAGGGGACGTACATATTCCAAGTGCCCGCTAGGTAACCTAGATAGTCTAAGGGCCCGCTAGTTAGCCTACATAGTCCAAGTGCCCGCTAGGGAACCTACATAGTCAAAGTGCCCGTTAGGGAACCTAAATAGTCCAAGTGTCCTCTAGGGAACCTGCATAGTCCAAGTGCCCGCTAGTTAACATAGATAGACCAAGTGCCCGTTAGGTAACCTAGATAGTCCAAGTGCCCGCTAGTTAACATAGATAGACCAAGTGCCCGTTCGTTAACCTAGATAGTCCAAGTGCCCGTTCGTTAACCTAGATAGTCCAATTGCCCGCTAGGTAACCTAGATTGTCCAAGTGTCCGCTAGGTTACCTACATAGTCCAAGTGCCCGTTAGTTAACCTAGACAGTTCAAGTGCCCGCTAGGTAACCTGGACAGTCCAAGTGCCTGCTAGGTAACCTACATAGTTCAAGTGCCCGTTTGCTGACCTAGATCCTCAAAGGGGCCGCTAGTTAACCTACATAGTCCAAGCTTCGTTAGTTAACCTAGATAGTCCAAGTGCCCTCTAGTTAACCTACATAGTCCAAGGGCCCTCTAGTTAACCTAGATAGTCCAAGTGCCCACTAGGGGACGTACATAGTCCAAGTGCCCGCTAGGTAACCTAGATAGTCCAAGTGCCCGCTACTTAACCTACATAGTCCAAGTGCCCGCTGAGGAACCTACATAGTCCAAGTGTCCGAAAGGGAACCTACATATTCCAAGTGCCCGTTAGGGCACCTAGATTGTCCAAGTGCCCATAGGGAACCTATATACTCCAAGTGCCTTCTAGGGAACCTACATAGTCAAAGTGCCCGCTAGGGAACCTGCCTTGTACAAGTGCCTGCAGTTAACCTAGATAGTCCAAGTGCCCGCTAGGTAACCTAGATAGTCCAAGGCCCGCTAGTTAACCTACATAGTCCATTGCCCGATAGGGAACCTACATAGTCCAAGAGCCCAATGAGGAACCTACGTAGTCCAAGTGCCCGATAGGGAATCTTCATATTCCAAGTGCCCGTTAGGGAACCCAGATAGTCCAAGTGCCCATAGGGAACCTATATAGTCCAAGTGCCCTCTGGGGAAGCTATATATTCATAGTGCCCGCTAGGGAACCTGCATTGTCCAAGTGCCCGCTAGTTAATCTAGATCGTCTAAGTGTCCGCTAGTAAACCTACATAGTCCAAGTTCCCGTTCGGTACCCTAGATAGGCCAAGTGCCCGCAAGGTAACCTACATAGTCCAAGTGCCCGCTAGGTAACCTAGATATTCCAAGTTCCGGTTTACTAACCTAGATAGTCCAAGTGCCCGCTAGGTAACCTACATATTCCAAGTGCCCATTCGTTAACCTAGATAGTCCAAGTGCCCGCTAGGTAACCTATACTGTCCAAGTGCCCGCTAGGTTACCTACATAGGCCAAGTGAACGTTCGTTAACTTAGATAGTCCAAGTCGCGCTAGGTAACCTACATAGTCCAAGGGCCCGCTAGGTAACCTATATAGTCCAAGTGCCCGCTAGTTAACCTATAGTCCAAGTGCCCGCTAGTTAACCTACATATTCCAAGTTCCCGCTAGGTAACCTAGATAGTCCAAGTGCCCTTTACCTAACCTTGATAGTCCAAGTGCCCATTAGGTTACCTACATAGTCCACGTGCCCGTTCGTTAACCTAGATAGTCCAATTGCCCGCTACGTAACCTACATAGTCCAAGGGCTGGCTAGGTAACCTTTAGAATCCATGTGCCCATTAGGTAACCTAGATAGTCCAAGTGCCCGTTAGGTAACCTAGATAGTCCAAGTGCCCGCTAGGTAACCTAGACAGTCCAAGTGCCCGCTAGTTTACCTGCATAGTCCAAGTGCCCGTTAGGTAACCTAGATAGTCCAAGTGCCCGCTAGGTAACCTCCATATTCCAAGTGCCCGCTGAGGAACCTACATAGTCCAAGTGTCCCAAAGGGAACCTATGTATTCCAAGTGCCCGTTAGGGCACCTAGATAGTCCAAGTGCCCATAGGGAACCTATATAGTCCAAGTGCCCTCTAGGGAACCTACATAGACAAAGTGCCCGCTAGAGAACCTGCATTGTACAAATGCCTGCAGTTAACCTAGATAGTCCAAGTGCCCGCTAGGTAACCTAGATATTCCAAGGGCCCACTAGTTAACCTACATAGTCCAAGTGCCCGACAGGGTACCTAAAAGGTCCAAGTGCCCAATGAGGAACCTACATAGTCCAAGTGCCCGATAGGGAATAGCAGGCAGTTGGACTATCTATGTTAACTAGCGGGCACTTGGAATATGTAGGTTAACTAGCGGACACTTGCACTATGTAGGTTACCTAGCAGGCACTTGGACTATCTAGGTTAACTAGCGGGCACTTGGACTATCTAGGTTAACTAGCGTGCACTTGGACTATGTAGGTTCCTTAGAGGGCACTTGGACGATGTAGGTGAACTAGCGTTCCCTGGACTATCAAGGTTACGTAGCGGGAACTTGGTATGTAGGTTAACTAGCGGGCACTTGGACTATGTAGGTTTACTAGAGGACACTTGGACTATCTAGGTTAAGTAGCGGGCCCTTGGACTATCTAGGTTAACTAGCGGGCACTTGGACTATCTACGTTAACTAGCAGGCACTTGGATTTTGAAGGAAACCTATCGGGCACTTGGACTATGTAGGTTAACTAGCGGGCCCTTGCACTATGTAGGTTAACTAACGGGCCCATGGATTATGTAGGTTTACTAGCAGGCACTTGGATTATCTAGATTAACTAGCGGGCACTTGGACTATGTAGTTTCCCTAGCGGGCATTTGGACTATTTAGGTTACCAAGCGGGCACTTGGACTATGTAGGTTACCTAGCGAGCACTTGGACTATCTAGGTTACCTAGCAGGCACTTTGACTATCTAGGTTAACTAACGGCCACTTGGACTGTATAGGTTGCCTAGCGGGCTCTTGGACTATGTAGGTTCCCTAGCGGGAACTTGGATTATGTAGGTTCCCTATCGGGCACTTGGACTATGTAGGTTAACTAGCGGGCACTTGGACTTTCTATGTTACTTAGCGGGCATTTGGATTATCTAGGTTAACGAATGGGTACATGGACTATGTAGGTTACCTAGCCGCCACTTGGACTATCTATGTTAGCTAACAGGCACTTGGACTATCTAGGTTCCGTAGCGGGCACTTGTACTATCTAGGATACCTAGCTGGCACTTGGACTATGTAGGTCAACTCGCGGGCCCTTGGACTATCTAGGTTAGCTAATGGGCACTTAGATTAGGTAGGTTAACTAGCGGGCACTTGGAATATGTAGGTTAACTAGCGGACACTTGCACTATGTAGGTTAACTAGTGGGCCCATGGACTATGTAGGTTTACTAGCGGGCCCTTGTACTATCTAGGTTCCCTAAAGGGCACTTGGACTATCTAGGTGACCGAACGGGCATTTGGACTATCTAGGTTACCTAGCGGGTACTTGAACTATCTAGGTTAACTAGCGGACACTTGCACTATCTAGGGTACCTAGCGGGCACTTGGACTATGTACATTCCCTAGCGGGCACTTGGACTATCTATGTTAACTAGCGGGCACTTGGAATAGGTAGGTTAACTAGCGGACACTTGCACTATGTAGGTTACCTAGCAGGCACTTGGACTATCTATGTTAACTAGCGGGCATTGGACTATCTAGGTTAACTAGCGTGCACTTAGACTACGTAGGTTCCTTAGAGGGCACTTGTACGATGTAGGTGAACTAGCGTTCCCTGGACTATCTAGGTTACGTAGCGGGAACTTGGTATGTAGGTTAACTAGCGGGCACTTGGAATATGTAGGTTAACTAGCGGACACTTGCACTATGTAGGTTAACTAGTGGGCCCATGGACTATGTAGGTTTACTAGCGGGCCCTTGTACTATCTAGGTTCCCTAAAGGGCACTTGGACTATCTAGGTGACCGAACGGGCATTTGGACTATCTAGGTTACCTAGCGGGTACTTGAACTATCTAGGTTAACTAGCGGACACTTGCACTATCTAGGGTACCTAGCGGGCACTTGGACTATGTACATTCCCTAGCGGGCACTTGGACTATCTATGTTAACTAGCGGGCACTTGGAATAGGTAGGTTAACTAGCGGACACTTGCACTATGTAGGTTACCTAGCAGGCACTTGGACTATCTATGTTAACTAGCGGGCATTGGACTATCTAGGTTAACTAGCGTGCACTTAGACTACGTAGGTTCCTTAGAGGGCACTTGTACGATGTAGGTGAACTAGCGTTCCCTGGACTATCTAGGTTACATAGCGGGAACTTGGTATGTAGGTTAACTAGCGGGTACTTGGACTATGTAGGTTAACTAGAGGACACTTGGACTATCTAGGTTAAGTAGCGGGCCCTTGGACTATGTAGATTAACTAGCGGCACTTGGACTATCTACGCTAACTAGCGGGCCCTTGGACTATGTAGATTCCCTAGCGGGCACTTGGACTACGTAGGTTCCCTAGCTGGCATTTGGACTATGTATGATCCTTAGTGGGCACATGGACTATGTATGTACCCTGCGGACACTTGAACTATGTAAGTTAACTACCGGGCACTTGGACTACGTAGGTTAACTAGCAGACACTTGGACTATCTAGGTTAATTAGCGTACACTGGGACTATGTAGGTTATCTAGCGGGCACTTGGACTATGTATGTTCCCTAGTGGGCACTTGGACTATCTAGGTTAACTAACGGGCACTAGGACTATCTAGGTTAACTAGCGGGCACTTGGACTATCTAGGTTACCTAGCAGGCACTTGGATTATGAAGGATCCCTAGCGGGCACTTGTACTATCTAGGTTAAGTAGAGGGCACTTGGACTATGTAGGTTAACTAGCGGACATTTGGACTATGTAGGTTAACTAGCGGTCACTTGGACTATCTAGGTTACCCAGCGGGCACTTGGACTATCTAGGTTACCTAGCGGGCCCTTGGACTATGTAGGTAACCTTGCGGGCACTTGGACTGTCTAGGTAACCTAACGGGCTTTTTGACTATCTAGGTTAACGAACGGGCACTTGGACTATGTAGGTTACCTAGTGGGCACTTGGACTATGTAGGATCACTATAGGACATTTGTACTACTTAGGTTAACGAGCGGGCACTTTGACTATCTAGTTCAACTAGCGGGCCCTTGTACTATGTAGGTTAACTAGCGGGCACTTGGACTATCTAGGTTAACTAGCGGACCTTGGACTATGTAGGTTAACTAGCGGGCCCTTGGACTATGTAGGTTAATTAGCGGGCACTTGGACTATCTAGGTTTCCTAGCAGGCACTTGGACAATGTACATACCCTAGCGCGCACTTGGACTATCTAGGTTACCTAGTGGGCACTTGAAACTATCTAGGTTAATTAACGGGCACTAGGACTATCTAGGTTAACTAGCGGGTACATGGACTATCTAGGTTACCTAGCAGGCACTTGGATTATGAAGGATACCTAGCGGTCACTTGGACTATGTAGGTTTCCTAGCAGACACTTGGACTATGTACATACCCTAGCGCACACTGGGACTATCTAGGTTATCTAGCGGGCACTTGGACTATGTACGTCCCCTAGTGGGCACTTGGACTATCAAGGTTAACTAACGGGCACTAGGACTATCTAGGTTAACTAGCGGGCACTTGGACTATCTAGGTTAACTAGCGGGCCCTTGCACTATGTAGGTTATCTAACGGGCCCATGGATTATGTAGGTTTACTAGCAGGCACTCGGACTATCTAGGTTAACTAGCGGGCACTTGGACTATTTAGTTTCCCTAGCAGGCATTTGGACTATTTAGGTTACCAAGCGGGCCCTTGGACTATGTAGGTTACCTAGCGAGCACTTGGACTATCTAGGTTACCTAGCAGGCACTTTAACTATCTAGGTTAACTAACGGCCACTTGGACTGTATAGGTTGCCTAGCGGGCTCTTGGACTATGTAGGTTCCCTAGCGGGAACTTGGATTATGTAGGTTCCCTATCGGGCACTTGGACTATGTAGGTTAACTAGCGGGCACTTGGACTGTCTAGGTTACCTAGCAGGCATTTGGATTATCCAGGTTATCGAACGGGTACTTGGACTATGTAGGTTACCTAGCCGCCACTTGGACTATCTATGTTAGCTAACAGGCACTTGGACTATATAGGTTCCCTAGCGGGCACTTGTACTATCTAAGATACCTAGCTGGCACTTGGACTATGTAGGTCAACTCGCGGGCCCTTGGACTATCTAGGTTAGCTAAAGGGCACTTAGATTAGGTAGGTTAACTAGCGGGCACTTGGAATATGTAGGTTAACTAGCGGACACTTGCACTATGTAGGTTAACTAGTGGGCCCATGGACTGTGTAGGTTTACTAGCGGGCCCTTGGACTATCTAGGTTCCCTAAAGGGCACTTGGACTATCTAGGTGACCGAACGGGCACTTGGACTATCTAGGTTACCTAGCGGGCACATGGACTATGTAGGCTAACTAGGGGGCCCTTGGACGATCTAGGTTACCTAGGGGGTACTTGAACTATCTAGGTTAACTAGCGGACACTTGCACTATCTAGGGTACCTAGCGGGCACTTGGACTATGTACGTTCCCTAGCAGGCACTTGGACTATCTATGTTAACTAGCGGGCACTTGGAATATGTAGTTTAACTAGCGGACACTTGCCCTATGTAGGTTACCTAGCAGGCACTTGGACTATCTAGGTTAACTAGCGGGCAATTGGACTATCTAGGTTAACTAGCGTGCACTTGGACTATGTAGGTTCCTTAGCGGGCACTTGGACGATGTAGGTTAACTAGCGTTCCCTGGACTATCTAGGTTACATAGCGGGAACTTGGTATGTAGGTTAACTAGCGGGCACTTGGACTATGTAGGTTAACTAGAGGACACTTGGACTATCTAGGTTAAGTAGCGGGCCCTTGGACTATGTAGAGTAACTAGCGGCACTTGGACTATCTACGTTAACTAGCGGGCCCTTGGACTATGTAGATTCCCTAGCGGGCACATGGACTACGTAGGTTCCCTAGCGGACATTTAGACTATGTATGTTCCTTAGCGGGCACTTGGACTATGTATGTACCCTACGGACACTTGAACTATGTAAGTTAACTACCGGGCACTTGGACTACGTAGGTTAACTAGCGGACACTTGAACTATCTAGGGTAACTAGCGGGCACTTGGACTATGTAGGTTGACTAGCGGACACTTGGACTATGAAGGTTAACTGGCAGGCCATTGGACTATGTACATACCCCAGCGCGCACTTGGACTATCTAGGTTACCTAGTGGGCACTTGGACTATCTAGGTTAACTAACGGGCACCAGGACTATCTAGGTTAACTAGCGGGCACTTGCACTATCTTGGTTACCTAGTAGGCACTTGGATTATGAAGGATCCCTAGCGGGCACTTGGACTATCTAGGTTTCATAGCAGGCACTTGGAATATGTACATACCCTAGCGTGCACTGGGACTATGTAGGTTATCTAGCGGGCACTTGGACTATGTACGTTCCCTAGTGGGCACTTGGACTATCTAGGTTAACTAACGGGCACTAGGCCTATCTAGGTTAACTAGCGGGCACCTGGACTATCTAGGTTACCTAGCAGGCACTTGGATTATGAAGGATCCCTAGCGGGCACTTGGACTATCTAGGTTAACTAGAGGGCACTTGTACTATGTAGGTTAACTAGCGGTCACTTGGACTATCTAGGTTACCTAGCGGGCATTGTACTATGTAGGTAACCTTGCGGGCACTTGGACTGTCTAGGTTACCTACCGGGCTTTTTGACTATCTAGGTTAACGAACGGGCACTTGGACTATGTAGGTTACCTAGCGGGCACTTGGAGTATGTAGGATCACTATAGGACATTTGTACTACTTAGGTTAACTAGCGGGTACTTTTACTATCTAGGTCAACTAGCGGGCCCTTGTATTATGTAGGTTAACTAGCGGGCACTTGGACTATCTAGGTTAACTAGCGCGCCTTGGGCTATGTAGGTTAACTAGCGGGCCCTTGGACTATCTAGGTTTCCTAGCAGGCACTTGGACTATGTACATACCCTAGCGCACACTTGGACTATCTAGGTTACCTAGTGGGCACTTGGACCATCTAGGTTAACTAACGGGCACTAGGACTATCTAGGTTAACTAGCGGGCACTTGGACTATCTAGGTTACGTAGCTGTCACTTGGATTATGAAGGATCCCTAGCGGTCACTTGGACTATCTAGGTTTCCTAGCAGACACTTGGACTATGTACATACCCTAGCGCACACTGGGACTATCTAGGTTATCTAGCGGGCACTTGGACTATGTACGTCCCCTAGTGGGCACTTGGACTATCAAGGTTAACTAACGGGCACTAGGACTATCTAGGTTAACTAGCGGGCACTTGGACTATCTAGGTTACCTAGCAGGCACTTGGATTTTGAAGGATCCCTAGCGGGCACTTGGACTATCTAGGTTAACTAGCAGGCCCTTGCACTATGTAGGTTAACTAACGGGCCCATGGATTATGTAGGTTTACTAGCAGGCACTTGGACTATCTAGGTTAACTAGCGGGCACTTGGACTATTTAGTTTCCCTAGCAGGCATTTGGACTATTTAGGTTACCAAGCGGGCCCTTGGACTATGTAGGTTACCTAGCGAGCACTTGGACTATCTAGGTTACCTAGCAGGCACTTTGACTATCTAGGTTAACTAACGGCCACTTGGACTGTATAGGTTGCCTAGCGGGCTCTTGGACTATGTAGGTTCCCTAGCGGGAACTTGGATTATGTAGGTTCCCTATCGGGCACTTGGACTATGTAGGTTAACTAGCGGGCACTTGGACTGTCTAGGTTACCTAGCAGGCATTTGGATTATCCAGGTTATCGAACGGGTACTTGGACTATGTAGGTTACCTAGCCGCCACTTGGACTATCTATGTTAGCTAACAGGCACTTGGACTATATAGGTTCCCTAGCGGGCACTTGTACTATCTAAGATACCTAGCTGGCACTTGGACTATGTAGGTCAACTCGCGGGCCCTTGGACTATCTAGGTTAGCTAAAGGGCACTTAGATTAGGTAGGTTAACTAGCGGGCACTTGGAATATGTAGGTTAACTAGCGGACACTTGCACTATGTAGGTTAACTAGTGGGCCCATGGACTATGTAGGTTTACTAGCGGGCCCTTGGACTCTCTAGGTTCCCTAAAGGGCACTTGGACTATCTAGGTGACCGAACGGGCACTTGGACTATCTAGGTTACCTAGCGGGCACATGGACTATGTAGGCTAACTAGGGGGCCCTTGGACGATCTAGGTTACCTAGGGGGTACTTGAACTATCTAGGTTAACTAGCGGACACTTGCACTATCTAGGGTACCTAGCGGGCACTTGGACTATGTACGTTCCCTAGCAGGCACTTGGACTATCTATGTTAACTAGCGGGCACTTGGAATATGTAGGTTAACTAGCGGACACTTGCCCTATGTAGGTTACCTAGCAGGCACTTGGACTATCTAGGTTAACTAGCGGGCTATTGGACTATCTAGGTTAACTAGCGTGCACTTGGACTATGTAGGTTCCTTAGCGGGCACTTGGACGATGTAGGTTAACTAGCGTTCCCTGGACTATCTAGGTTACATAGCGGGAACTTGGTGTGTAGGTTAACTAGCGGGCACTTGGACTATGTAGGTTAACTAGAGGACACTTGGACTATCTAGGTTAAGTAGCGGGCCCTTGGACTATGTAGATTAACTAGCGGCATTTGGACTATCTACGTTAACTAGCGGGCCCTTGGACTATGTAGATTCCCTAGCGGGCACATGGACTACGTAGGTTCCCTAGCGGGCATTTAGACTATGTATGTTCCTTAGCGGGCACTTGGACTGTGTATGTACCCTACGGACACTTGAACTATGTAAGTTAACTACCGGGCACTTGGACTACGTAGGTTAACTAGCGGAAACTTGAACTATCTAGGGTAACTAGCGGGCACTTGGACTATGTAGGTTGACTAGCGGACACTTGGACTATGAAGGTTAACTGGCAGGCCATTGGACTATGTACATACCCCAGCGCGCACTTGGACTATCTAGGTTACCTAGTGGGCACTTGGACTATCTAGGTTAACTAACGGGCACCAGGACTATCTAGGTTAACTAGCGGGCACTTGCACTATCTTGGTTACCTAGTAGGCACTTGGATTATGAAGGATCCCTAGCGGGCACTTGGACTATCTAGGTTTCATAGCAGGCACTTGGAATATGTACATACCCTAGCGTGCACTGGGACTATGTAGGTTATCTAGCGGGCACTTGGACTATGTACGTTCCCTAGTGGGCACTTGGACTATCTAGGTTAACTAACGGGCACTAGGCCTATCTAGGTTAACTAGCGGGCACCTGGACTATCTAGGTTACCTAGCAGGCACTTGGATTATGAAGGATCCCTAGCGGGCACTTGGACTATCTAGGTTAACTAGAGGGCACTTGTACTATGTAGGTTAACTAGCGGTCACTTGGACTATCTAGGTTACCTAGCGGGCATTGTACTATGTAGGTAACCTTGCGGGCACTTGGACTGTCTAGGTTACCTACCGGGCTTTTTGACTATCTAGGTTAACGAACGGGCACTTGGACTATGTAGGTTACCTAGCGGGCACTTGGAGTATGTAGGATCACTATAGGACATTTGTACTACTTAGGTTAACTAGCGGGCACTTTTACTATCTAGGTCAACTAGCGGGCCCTTGTATTATGTAGGTTAACTAGCGGGCACTTGGACTATCTAGGTTAACTAGCGCGCCTTGGGCTATGTAGGTTAACTAGCGGGCCCTTGGACTATCTAGGTTTCCTAGCAGGCACTTGGACTATGTACATACCCTAGCGCACACTTGGACTATCTAGGTTACCTAGTGGGCACTTGGACCATCTAGGTTAACTAACGGGCACTAGGACTATCTAGGTTAACTAACGGGCACTTGGACTATCTAGGTTACGTAGCTGTCACTTGGATTATGAAGGATCCCTAGCGGTCACTTGGACTATCTAGGTTTCCTAGCAGACACTTGGACTATGTACATACCCTAGCGCACACTGGGACTATCTAGGTTATCTAGCGGGCACTTGGACTATGTACGTCCCCTAGTGGGCACTTGGACTATCAAGGTTAACTAACGGGCACTAGGACTATCTAGGTTAACTAGTGGGCACTTGGACTATCTAGGTTACCTAGCAGGCACTTGGATTTTGAAGGATCCCTAGCGGGCACTTGGACTATCTAGGTTAACTAGTGGGCCCTTGCACTATGTAGGTTAACTAACGGGCCCATGGATTATGTAGGTTTACTAGCAGGCACTTGGACTATCTAGGTTAACTAGCGGGCACTTGGACTATGTAGTTTCCCTAGCGGGCATTTGGACTATTTAGGTTACGAAGCGGGCACTTGGACTATGTAGGTTACCTAGCGAGCACTTGGACTATCTAGGTTACCTAGCAGGCACTTTGACTATCTAGGTTAACTAACGGCCACTTGGACTGTATAGGTTGCCTAGCGGGCTCTTGGACTATGTAGGTTCCCTAGCGGGAACTTGGATTATGTAGGTTCCCTATCGGGCACTTGGACTATGTAGGTTAACTAGCGGGCACATGGACTGTCTAGGTTACCTAGCGGGCATTTGGATTATCTAGGTTAACGAACGGGTACTTTGACTATGTAGGTTACCTAGCCGCCACTTGGACTATCTATGTTAGCTAACAGGCACTTGGACTATCTAGGTTCCCTAGCGGGCACTTGTACTATCTAGGATACCTAGCTGGCACTTGGACTATATAGGTCAACTCGCGGGCCTTTGGACACTCTAGTTTAGCTAACGGGCACTTAGATTAGGTAGGTTAACTATCGGGCACTTGGAATATGTAGGTTAACTAGCGGACACTTGCACTATGTCGGTTAACTAGTGGGCCCATGGACTATGTAGGTTTACTAGTGGGCCCTTGGACTATCTAGGTTCCCTAAAGGGCACTTGGACTATCTAGGTGACTGAACGGGCACTTGGACTAACTAGGTTACCTAGCGGGCACATGGACTATGTAGGCTAACTAGGGGGCCCTTGGAAGATCTAGGTTACCTAGCGGGTACTTGAACTATCTAGGTTAACGAGCGGACACTTGCACTATTTAGGGTACCTAGCGGGCACTAGGACTATGTACGTTCCCTAGCGGGCACTTGGACTATCTATGTTAAGTAGCGGGCACTTGGAATATGTAGGTTAACTAGCGGACACTTGCACTATGTAGGTTACCTAGCAGGCACTTGGACTATCTAGGTTAACTAGCGGGCACTTGGACTATCTTGGTTAACTAGCGTGCACTTGGACTATGTAGGTTCCTTAGCGGGCACTTGGACGATGTAGGTTGACTAGCGTTCCCTGGACTATCTAGGTTACGTAGCGGGAACTTGGTATGTAGGTTAACTAGCGGGCACTTGGATTATGTAGGTTAACTAGAGGACACTTGGACTCTCTAGGTTAACTAGCGGGCCCTTGGACTATCTAGGTTACCTAGCGGGCACTTGGACTATATAGGTTACCTAGCGGGCACTTGGACTATCGAGGTTAACGAACGGGCACTTGGAATATGCAGGTAACCTAGCGGGCACTTGGACTGTCTAGGTTACCTAGCGGGCACTTGGACTTCTAGGTTAACGAACGGGCACTTGGACTATGTAGGTTGCTTACCGGGCACTTGGACTATCTAGGTTAGGTAACGGGCACTTGGACTATCGAGGTTACCTAGCGGGAACTTGGACAATGTAAGTTACCTAGCGGGCACTTGGACTACCTAGGTTACCTAACGGGCACATTGACTATCTGGGTTACATAGCGGGCACTTGGACTTGTAGGTTAACTAGCAAGCACTTGGACTCTAGGTTACCTAGCGAGCACTTGGACTATCTAGGTTACCTAGCGGGCACTTGGACTATCTAGGTTACCTAGCGGGCACTTGGACTATCTAGGTTAACGAACGGGCACTAGGACTATGTAGGTTACCTAGCCACCACTTGGACTATCTTTGTTAGCTAACAGGCACTTGGACTATCTAGGTTCCCTAGCGGGCACTTGTACTATCTAGGATACCTAGCTGGCACTTGGACTATGTAGGTCAACTCGCGGGCCCTTGGACTATCTAGGTTAGCTAACGGGCACTTAGATTAGGTAGGTTAACTAGCGGGCACTTGGAATATGTAGGTTAACTAGCGGACACTTGCACTATGTAGGTTAACTAGTGAGTCCATGGACTATGTAGGTTTACTAGCGGGCCCTTGGACTATCTAGGTTCCCTAAAGGGCACTTGGACTATCTAGGTGACCGAACGGGCACTTGGACTATCTAGGTTACCTAGCGGGCACATGGACTATGTAGGCTAACTAGGGGGCCCTTGGACGATCTAGGTTACCTAGCGGGTACTTGAACTATCTAGGTTAACTAGCGGACACTTGCACTATCTAGGGTACCTACGGGCACTTGGACTATGTACGTTCCCTAGCGGGCACTTGGACTATCTATGTTAACTAGCGGGCACTTGGAATATGTAGGTTAACTAGCGGACACTTGCACTATGTAGGTTACCTAGAAGGCACTTGGACTATCTAGGTTAACTAGAGGGCACTTGGACTATCTAGGTTAACTAGCGTGCACTTGGAATATGTAGGTTCCTTAGCGGGCACTTGGACGATGTAGGTTAACTAGCGTTCCCTAGAATATCTAGGTTACGTAGCGGGAACTTGGTATGTAGGTTAACTAGCGGGCACTTGGACTATGTAGGTTAACTAGAGGACACTTGGACTATCTAGGTTAAGTAGCGGGCCCTTGGACTATGTAGACTAACTAGCGGCACTTGGACTAACTATGTTAACTAGCGGGCCCTTGGACTATGTAGATTCCCTAGCGGGCACATGGACTACGTAGGTTCCCTAGCGGGCATTTGGACTATGTATGTTCCTTAGCGGACACTTGGACTTTGTATGTACCCTACGGACACTTGAACTATGTAAGTTAACTACCGGGCACATGGACTACGTAGGTTAACTAGCAGACACTTGGACTATCTACGTTAACTAGCGGGCACTTGGACTATGTAGGTTAACTAGCGGACACTTGGACTATGAAGGTTAACTAGCAGGCCCTTGGATTTTGTACATACCCCAGCGCGCACTTGGACTATCTAGGTTAACTAACGGGCACCAGGACTATCTAGGCTAACTAGCGGGCACTTGCACTATCTAGGGTACCTAGCAGGCACTTGGATTATGAAGGATCCCTAGCGGGCACTTGGACTATCTAGGTTTCATAGCAGGTACTTGGACTATGTACATACCCTAGCGTGCACTGGGACTATGTAGGTTATCTAGCGGGCACTTGGACTATGTATGTTCCCTAGTGGGCACTTGGACTATCTAGGTTAACTAACGGGCACTAGGACTATCTAGGTTAACTAGCTGCCACTTGGACTATCTAGGTTACCTAGCAGGCAGTTGGATTATGAAGGATCCCTAGCGGGCATTTGTACTATCTAGGTTAACTAGAGGGCACTTGGACTATGTAGGTTAACTAGCGGACACTTGGACTATGTAGGTTAACTAGCGGTCACTTCGACTATCTAGGTAACCTAGCGGGCACTTGGACTATCTAGGTTACCTAGCGGGCCCTTGGACTATGTAGGTAACCTTGCGGGCACTTGGACTGTCTAGGTTACCTAGCGGGCTTTTTGACTATCTAGGTTAACGAACGGGCACTTGGAATATGTAGGTTACCTAGCGGGCACTTGGACTATGTAGGATCACTATAGAACATTTGTACTACTTAGGTTAACTAGCGGGCACTTTGACTATCTAGGTCAACTAGCGGGCCCTTGTACTATGTAGGTAAACTTGCGGGCACTTGGACTATCTAGGTTAACTAGCGGACCTTGGACTATGTAGGTTAACTAGCGGGCCCTTGGACTATGTAGGTTTATTAGCGGGCACTTGGACTATCTAGGTTTCCTAGCAGGCACTTGGACTATGTACATACCCTAGCGCGCACTTGGACTATCTAGGTTACCTAGTGGGCACTTTGACTATCTAGGTTAACTAACGGGCACTAGGACTATCTAGGTTAACTAGCGGGCACTTGGACTATCTAGGTTACCTAGCAGGCAATTGGATTATGAAGGATCCCTAGCGGTCACTTGGACTATCTAGGTTTCCTAGCAGACACTTGGACTATGTACATACCCTAGCGCACACTGGGACTATCTAGGTTATCTAGCGGGCACTTGGACTATGTACGTCCCCTAGTGGGCACTTGGACTATCAAGGTTAACTAACGGGCACTAGGACTATCTAGGTTAACTAGCGGGCACTTGGACTATCTAGGTTACCTAGCAGGCACTTGGATTTTGAAGGATCCCTAGCGGGCACTTGGACTATCTAGGTTAACTAGAGGGCCCTTGCACTATGTAGGTTAACTAACGGGCCCATGGATTATGTAGGTTTACTTGCAGGCACTTGGACTATCTAGGTTAACTAGCGGGCACTTGGACTATGTAGTTTCCCTAGCGGGCATTTGTACTATTTAGGTTACGAAGCGGGCACTTGGACTATGTAGGTTACCTAGCGAGCACTTGGACTATCTAGGTTACCTAGCGGGCCCTTGGACTATGTAGGTAACCATGCGGGCACTTGCACTGTCTAGGTTACCTAGCGGGCTTTTTGACTATCTAGGTTAACGAACGGGCACTTGGAATATGTAGGTTACCTAGCGGGCACTTGGACTATGTAGGATCACTATAGGACATTTGTACTACTAAGGTTAACTAGCGGGCACTTTGACTATCTAGGTCAACTAGCGGGCCCTTGTACTATGTAGGTTAACTAGCGGGCACTTGGACTATCTAGGTTAACTAGCGGACCTTGGACTATGTAGGTTAACTAGCGGGCCCTTGGACTATGTAGGTTAACTAGCGGGCACTTGGACTATCTAGGTTTCCTAGCAGGCACTTGGACTATGTACATACCCTAGCGCGCACTTGGACTATCTAGGTTACCTAGTGGGCACTTGGACTATCTAGGTTAACTAACGGGCACTAGGACTATCTAGGTTAACTAGCGGGCACTTGGACTATCTAGGTTACCTAGCAGGCACTTGGATTATGAAGGATCCCTAGCGGTCACTTGGACTATCTAGGTTTCCTAGCAGACACTTGGACTATGTACATACCCTAGCGCACACTGGGACTATCTAGATTATCTAGCGGGCACTTGGACTATGTACGTCCCCTAGTGGGCACTTGGACTATCAAGGTTAACGAACGGGCACTAGGACTATCTAGGTTAACTAGCGGGCACTTGGACTATCTAGGTTACCTAGCAGGCACTTGGATTTTGAAGGATCCCTAGCGGGCACTTGGACTATCTAGGTTAACTAGCGGGCCCTAGCACTATGTAGGTTAATTAACGGGCCCATGGATTATGTAGGTTTACTAGCAGGCACTTGGACTATTTAGTTTCCCTAGAGGGCATTTGGACTATTTAGGTTACGAAGCGGGCACTTGGACTATGTAGGTTACCTAGCGAGCACTTGGACTATCTAGGTTACCTAGAAGGCACTTTGACTATCTAGGTTAACTAACGGCCACTTGGACTGTATAGGTTGCCTAGCGGGCTCTTGGACTATGTAGGTTCCCTAGCGGGAACTTGGATTATGTAGGTTCCCTATCGGGCACTTGGACTATGTAGGTTCCCTAGTGGTCACTTGTACTATCTAGGATACCTAGCTGGCACTTGGACTATGTAGGTCAACTCGCGGGCCCTTGGACTATCTAGGTTAGCTAACGGGCACTTAGATTAGGTAGGTTAACTAGCGGGCACTTGCACTATGTAGGTTAACTAGTGGGCCCACGGACTATGTAGGTTTACTAGCGGGCCCTTGGACTATCTAGGTTCCCTAAAGGGCACTTGGACTATCTAGGTGACCGAACGGGCACTTGGACTATCTAGGTTACCTAGCGGGCACATGGACTATGTAGGCTAACTAGGGGGCCCTTGGACGATCTAGGTTACCTAGCGGGTACTTGAACTATCTAGGTTAACTAGTGGACACTTGCACTATCTAGGGTACCTAGCGGGCACTTGGACTATGTACGTTCCCTAGCGGGCACTTGGACTATCTATGTTAACTAGCGGGCACTTGGAATATGTAGGTTAACTAGCGGACACTTGCACTATGTAGGTTACCTAGCAGGCACTTGGACTATCTAGGTTAACTAACGGGCACTTGGACTATCTAGGTTAACTAGCGTGCACTAGGACTATGTAGGTTCCTTAGCGGGCACTTGGACGATGTAGGTTAACTAGCGTTCCCTGGACTATCTAGGTTACGTAGCGGGAACTTGGTATGTAGGTTAACTAGCGGGCACTAGGACTATCTAGGTTAACTAGCGGGAACTTGGACTATCTAGGTTACCTAGCAGGCACTTGGATTATGAAGGATCTCTAGCGGGCACTTGGACTATCTAGGTTAACTAGAGGGCACTTGGACTATGTAGGTTAACTAGCGGTCACTTGGACTATCTAGGTTACCTAGTGGGCATTGTACTATGTAGGTAACCTTGCGGGCACTTGGACTGTCTAGGTTACCTAGCGGGCTTTTTGACTATCTAGGTTAACGAACGGGCACTTGGACTATGTAGGTTACCTAGCGGGCACTTGGAGTATGTAGGATCACTATAGGACATTTATACTACATAGGTTAACTAGCGGGCACTTTTACTATCTAGGTCAACTAGCGGGCCCTTGTATTATGTAGGTTAACTAGCGGGCACTTGGACTATCTAGGTTAACTAGCGGACCTTGGGCTATGTAGGTTAACTAGCGGGCCCTTGGACTATCTAGGTTTCCTAGCAGGCACTTGGACTATGTACATACCCTAGCGTGCACTTGGACTATCTAGGTTACCTAGTGGGCACTTGGACTATCTAGGTTAACTAACGGGCACTAGGACTATCTAGGTTAACTAGCGGGCACTTGGACTATCTAGGTTACCTAGCTGTCACTTGGATTATGAAGGATCCCTAGCGGTCACTTGGACTATCTAGGTTTCCTAGCAGACACTTGGACTATGTACATACCCTAGCGCACACTGGAACTATCTAGGTTATCTAGCCGGCACTTGGACTATGTACGTCCCCTAGTGGGCACTTGGACTATCAAGGTTAACTAACGGGCACTAGGACTATCTAGGTTAACTAGTGGGCACTTGGAATATCTAGGTTACCTAGCAGGCACTTGGATTTTGAAGGATCCCTAGCGGGCACTTGGACTATCTAGGTTAACTAGAGGGCCATTGCACTATGTAGGTTAACTAACGGGCCCATGGATTATGTAGGTTTACTAGAAGGCACTTGGACTATCTAGGTTAACTAGCGGGCACTTGGACTATGTAGTTTCCCTAGCGGGCATTTGGACTATTTAGGTTACGAAGCGGGCACTTGGACTATGTAGGTTACCTAGCGAGCACTTGGACTATCTAGGTTACCTAGCGGGCCCTTGGACTATGTAGGTAACCTTGCGGGAACTTGGACTGTCTAGGTTAACTAGCGGGCCCTTGGACAATGTAGGTTAATTAGCGGGCACTTGGACTATCTAGGTTTCCTAGCAGGCACTTGGACTATGTACATACCCTAGCGCGCACTTGGACTATCTAGGTTACCTAGTGGGCACTTGGACTATCTAGGTTACCTAGCAGGCACTTGGATTATGAAAGATCCCAAGCGGTCACTTGGACTATCCAGGTTTCCTAGCAGACACTTGGACTATGTACATACCCTAGCGCACACTGAGACTATCTAGGTTATCTAGCGGGCACTTGGACTATGTACGTCTCCTAGTGGGCACTTGGACTATCAAGGTTAACTAACGGGCACTAGGACTATCTAGGTTATCTAGCGGGCACTTGGACTATCTAGGTTACCTAGCAGGCACTTGGATTTTGAAGGATCCCTAGTGGGCACTTGGACTATCTAGGTTAACTAGCGGGCCCTTGCACTATGTAGGTTAATTAACGGGCCCATGGATTATGTAGGTTTACTAGCAGGCACTTGGACTATCTAGGTTAACTAGCGGGCACTTGGACTATTTTTTTTCCCTAGCGGGCATTTGGATTATTTACGTTACGAAGTGGGCACTTGGACTATGTAGGTTACCTAGCGAGCACTTGGACTATCTAGGTTACCTAGCAGGCACTTTGACTTTCTAGGTTAACTAACGGCCACTTGGACTGTATAGGTTGCCTAGCGGGCTCTTGGACTATGTAGGTTCCCTAGCGGGAACTTGGATTATGTAGGTTCCCTATCGGGCACTTGGACTATGTAGGTTCCCTAGCGGGCACTTGTACTATCTAGGATACCTAGCTGGCACTTGGACTATGTAGGTCAACTCGCGGGCCCTTGGACTATCTAGGTTAGGTAACGGGCACTTAGATTAAGTAGGTTAACTAGCGGGCACTTGGAATATGTAGGTTAACTAGCGGACACTTGCACTATGTAGGTTTAGTAGCGGGCCCTTGGACTATCTAGGTTCCCTGAAGGGCACTTGGACTATCTAGGTGACCGAACGGGCACTTAGACTATCTAGGTTACCTAGCGGGCACATGGACTATGTAGGCTAACTAGGAGGCCCTTGGACGATCTAGGTTACCTAGCGGGTACTTGAACTATCTAGGTTAACTAGTGGACACTTGCACTATTTAGGGTACCTAGTGGGCACTTGGACTATGTACGTTCCCTAGCGGGCACTTGGACTATCTATGTTAACTAGCGGGCACTTGGAATATGTAGGTTAACTAGCGGACACTTGCACTATGTAGGTTTCCTAGCAGGCACTTGGACTATCTAGATTAACTAGCGGGCACTTGGACTATCTAGGTTAACTAGCGTGCACTTGGACTATGTAGGTTCCTTAGCGGGCACTTGGACGATGTAGGTTAACTAGCGTTCCCTGGACTTTCTAGGTTACGTAGCGGGAACTTGGTATGTAGGTTAACTAGCGGGCACTTGGACTATGTAGGTTAACTAGAGGACACTTGGACTATCTAGGTTAAGTAGCGGGCCCTTGGACTATGTAGATTAACTAGCGGGACTTGGACTATCTACGTTAACTAGCGGGCCCTTGGACTATGTAGATTCCCTAGCGGGCACACGGACTACGTAGGTTCCCTAGCGGGCATTTGGACTATGTATGTTCCTTAGCGGGCACTTGGACTATGTATGTACCCTACGGACACTTGAACTATGTAAGTTAACTACCGGGCACTTGGACTACGTAGGTTAACTGGCGGACACTTGGACTATCTAGGTTAACTAGCGGGCATTTGGACTATGTAGGTTGACTAGCGGACACTTGGACTATGAAGGTTAACTAGCAGGCCCTTGGACTATGTACATACCCCAGCGCGCACTTGGACTATCTAGGTTACCAAGTGCGCACGTGGACTATCTAGGTTAACTAACGGGCACCAGGACTATCTAGGTTAACTAGCGGGCACTTGGATTATGAAGGATCCCTAGCGGACACTTGGACTATCTAGGTTTCATAGCAGGCACTTGGACTATGTACATACCCTAGCGTGCACTGGCACTATGTAGGTTATCTAGCGGGCACTTGGACTATGTACGTTCCGTAGTGGGCACTTGGACTATCTAGGTTAACTAACGGGCACTAGGACTATCTAGGTTAACTAGCGGGCACTTGGACTATCTAGGTTACCTAGCAGGCACTTGGATTATGAAGGATCCCTAGCGGGCACATGGACTATCTAGGTTAACTAGAGGGCACTTGGACTATGTAGGTTAACTAGCGGTCACTTGGACTATCTAGGTTACCTAGCGGGCATTGTACTATGTAGGTAACCTTGCGGGCACTTGGACTGTCTAGGTTACCTAGCGGGCTTTTTGACTATCTAGGTTAACGAACGGGCACTTGGACTATGTAGGTTACCTAGCGGGCACTTGGCGTATGTAGGATCACTAAAGGACATTTGTACTACTTAGGTTAACTAGCGGGCCCTTTTACTATCTAGGTCAACTAGCGGGCCCTTGTATTATGTAGGTTAACTAGCGGGCACTTGGACTGTCTAGGTTAACTAGCGGACCTTGGGCTATGTAGGTTAACTAGCGGGCCCTTGGACTATCTAGGTTTCCTACCAGGCACTTGGACTATGTACATACCCTAGCGCGCACTTGGACTATCTAGGTTACCTAGTGGGCACTTGGACTATCTAGGTTAACTAACGGGCACTAGGACTATCTAGGTTAACTAGCGGGCACTTGGACTATCTAGGTTACGTAGCTGTCACTTGGATTATGAAGGATCCCTAGCGGTCACTTGGACTATCTAGGTTTCCTAGCAGACACTTGGACTATGTACATACCCTAGCGCACACTGGGACTATCTAGGTTATCTAGCGGGCACTTGGACTATGTACGTTCCGTAGTGGGCACTTGGACTATCAAGGTTAACTAACGGGCACTAGGACTATCTAGGTTAACTAGTGGGCACTTGGACTATCTAGGTTACCTAGCAGGCACTTGGATTTTGAAGGATCCCTAGCGGGCACTTGGACTATCTAGGTTAACTAGCGGGCCCTTGCACTATGTAGGTTAACTAACGGGCCCATGGATTATGTAGGTTTACTAGCAGGCACTTGGACTATCTAGGTTAACTAGCGGGCACTTGGACTATGTAGTTTCCCTAGCGGGCATTTGGACTATTTAGGTTATGAAGCGGGCACTTGGACTATGTAGGTTAACCAGCGAGCACTTGGAATATCTAGGTTACCTAGCAGGCACTTTGACTATCTAGGTTAACTAACGGCCACTTGGACTGTATAGGTTGCCTAGCGGGCTCTTGGACTATATAGGTTCCCTAGCGGGAACTTGGATTATGTAGGTTCCCTATCGGGCACTTGGACTATGTAGGTTAACTAGCGGGCACTTGGACTGTCTAGGTTACCTAGCGGGCATTTGTATTATCTAGGTTAACGAACGGGTACTTTGACTATGTAGGTTACCTAGCCGCCACTTGGACTATCTATGTTAGCTAACAGGCACTTGGACTATATAGGTTCCCTAGCGGGCACTTGTACTATCTAGGATACCTAGCTGGCACTTGGACTATGTAGGTCAACTCGCGGGCCCTTGGACTATCTAGTTTAGCTAACGGGCACTTAGATTAGGTAAGTTAACTATCGGGCACTTGGAATATGTAGGTTAACTAGCGGACACTTGCACTAAGTAGTTTAACTAGTGGGCCCATGGACTATGTAGGTTTACTAGCGGGCCCTTGGACTATCTAGGTTCCCTAAAGGGCACTTGGACAATCTAGGTGACCGAACGGGCACTTGGACTATCTAGGTTACCTAGTGGGCACATGGACTATGTAGGCTAACTAGGGGGCCCTTGGACGATCTAGGTTACCTAGCGGGTACTTGAACTATCTAGATTAACTAGCGGACACTTGCACTATCTAGGGTACCTAGCGGGCACTTGGACTATGTACGTTCCCTAGCGGGCACTTGGACTATCTATGTTAACTAGCGGGCACTTGGAATATGTAGGTTAATTAGCGGACACTTGCACTACGTAGGTTACCTAGCAGGCACTTGGACTATCTAGGTTAACTAGCGGGAACTTGGACTATCTAGGTTAACTAGCGTGCACTTGGACTATGTAGGTTCCTTAGCGGGCACTTGGACGATGTAGGTTAACTAGCGTGCCCTTGGACTATCTAGGTTACGTAGCGGGAACTTGGTATGTAGGTTAACTAGCGGGCACTTGGACTATGTAGGTTAAATAGAGGACTATCTAGGTTAACTAGCGGGCCCTTGGACTATCTAGGTTACCTAGCGGGCACTTGGACTATATAGGTTACCTAGCGGGCACTTGGACTATCTAGGTTAACGAACGGGCACTTGGAATATGCAGGTAACCTAGCGGGCACTTGGACTGTCCAAGTTACCTAGCGGGCACTTGGACTTCTAGGTTAACGAACGGGCACTTGGACTATGTAGGTTGCTTACCGGGCACTTGGACTATCTAGGTTAGGTATCGGGCACTTGGACTATCTAGGTTACCTAGCGGGAACTTGGACAATGTAAGTTAACTAGCGGGCACTTGGACTACCTAGGGTACCTAATGGGCACTTTGACTATCTGGGTTACATAGCGGGCACTTGGACTATGTAGGTTAACTAGCAAGCACTTGGACTCTAGGTTACCTAGCGAGCACTTGGACTATCTAGGTTACCTAGCAGGCACTTGGACAGTCTAGGTTACCTAGCGGGCACTTGGAATATCTAGGTTAACGAACGGGCACTAGGACTATGTAGGATCCCTATCGGACATTTGTACTACTTAGGTTACCTAGTGGGCACTTGGACTATCTAGGTTAACTAGCAGGCACTTGGACTATGTAGCTCACCTCGCGGGTCCTTGGACTATCTAGGTTAGCTAACAGACACTTGGACTATGTAGGTTAACTAGAAGACACTTGGATAATCTAGGTTAACTAGCGGGCACTTGGACTATCAAAGTTAACAAGTGAGCCCTTGGACTATGTAGGTTACCTAGCGGGCACTTGGACTACATAGGTTACCTAGCGGTCACTTGGACTATGTATGTTACCTAGTGGACACTTGGAATATCTAGGTTAACGAACGGGCACTTGGAATATGCAGGTAACCTAGCGGGCACTTGGACTATCTAGGTTAATTAGCAGGCACTTGGACTATCTAGGTCAACTAGCGGACTTTGGACTACGTAAGTCAACTAGCGAACCCTTGGTCTATGTAGGTTAACTAGTGGGCACTTGGACGATCTAGGTTAACTAGAGGACACTTGGACTATCTAGGTTAGCTAACGGGCACTTGGACTAAGTACGTCCCGTAGTGGGCACATGGACTATCTAGATTAACTAACGGGCACTAGGACTATCTAGGTTAACTAGCGGGCACTTGGACTATCTAGGTTACCTAGCTGGCACTTGGACTATGAATGTTCCCTTGCGGGCAATTGGATTATCTAGGTAACCTTTCGGGCACTTGGACTATGTAGGTCAACTAGCGGGCCTTTGGACTATCTAGGTTAGCTATCAGACACTTGTACTATGTAGGTTAACTAGAAGACACTTGGATAATCTAGGTTAACTAGCGGGCACTTGGACTATCAAAGTTAACAAGTGAGCCCTTGGACTATGTAGGTTACCTAGCGGGCACTTGGACTATATAGGTTACTTAGCGGTCACTTTGACTATGTAGGTTACCTAGTGGACACTTGGAATATCTAGGTTAACGAACAAGCACTTGGAATATGCAGGTAACCTAGCGGGCACTTGGACTCTCAAGGTTACCTAGCGGGCACTTGGACTTCTAGGTTAACGAACGGGCTCTTGGACTATGTAGGTTGCCTAGCGTACACTTGATCTATCTAGGTTAGGTAACGAGCACTTGGACTATCTAGGTTACCTAGTGGGAACTTGGACAATGTAAGTTACCTAGCGGGCACTTGGACTATCTAGGTTACCTAACGGGCACTTTGAGTATCTAGGTTACATAGCACGCACTTGGACTATGTAGGTTAACTAGCGAGCACTTGGACTCTAAGTTACCTAGCGGGCACTTGGACTATCTAGGTTACCTAGCGGGCACTTGGACTATCTAGGTTACCTAGCGGGCCCTTGGATTATGTAGGTTTCCTAGCGGGCACTTGGACTATCTAGGTTAACGAACGGGCACTTGGACTATGTAGGTAACC
Source organism: Tenrec ecaudatus (assembly GCF_050624435.1). Classification (NCBI taxonomy): domain Eukaryota; kingdom Metazoa; phylum Chordata; class Mammalia; order Afrosoricida; family Tenrecidae; genus Tenrec; species Tenrec ecaudatus. Next base: position 1,201,441 of record NW_027457627.1, read on the forward strand.
TAGCGGGCACTTGGACAGTCTAGGTTACCTAGAGGGCACTTGGACTATCTAGGTTAACGAACGGGCACTTGGACTATGTAGGTTAACTAGCGGGCACTTGGACTATATGGATCCCTATCGGACATTTGGACTACTTAGGTTAACTAGCGGGCACTTGGACTATCTAGGTTAACTAGCGGGCACTTGGACTATCTAGGTCAACTAATGGGCCCTTGTACTATGTAGGTTAACTAGCGAGCACTTGGACTATCTAGGTTGACTAGCGGACCTTGGACTATGTAGGTTAACTAGCGGGCCCTTGGACTATGTAGGTTAACTAGCGGGCACTTGGACGATCTAGGTTAACTATAGGGCACATGGACTGTCTAGGTTACCTAGCTGGCACTTGAACAATCTACGTTGCCTAGCGGGTTCTTGGAGTATGTAGATTACCTATCGGGCTGTTGGATTATCTAGGTTACCTAGCGGGCACTTGGACAATCTAGGTTTACTAACGGACATTGGACTACTTAGGCTCCCTAGCGGGCCCTTGGACTATGTAAATTCCCTAGCGGGCACATGGACTATGTGGGTTTCCTGGCAGGCATTTGGACTATCTAGGTTACCTAACTGGCACTTGGACTATGTAGGTTCCCTAGCGGGTACTTGGATTATGTTGGTTCCCTATCGGGCACTTTGACTACTTAGGTTAACTAGCGAGCACTTGGAATATCTAGGTTACCAAGCTGGCACTTGAACTATCTACGTTGCCTAGCGGGTTCTTGGAGTATGTAGGTTACCTTGCGGGCTGTTGGATTATGTAGGTTACCTAGCGGGCACATGGACTATGTAGGCTCCCTAGCGGGCCCTTGGACTATGTAAGTTCCCTAGCGGGCACATGGACTATGTGGGTTTCCTGGCGAGCATTTGGACTATGTAGGTTACCTAACTGGCATTTGGACTATGTAGGTTCCCTAGCGGGCACTTGGATTATGTTGATTCCCTATCGGGCACTTGGACTATGTAGGTTAACTAGAGGGTATTTGGACTATGTAGGTTACCTAGCGGGCACTTGGAGAATGTAGGTTAACTAGGGGCACTAGGACTATGTAGGTTACCTATCGGGCACTTGGAGAATGTAGGTTAACTAGGGGCACTAGGACTATGTAGGTTACCTAGCGGGCCCTTGGACTATCTAGGTTACCTAGCGGGCTGTTGGATTATGTAGGCTCCCTAGCGGGCATTTGGACTATATTGATTACCTAGCGGGCAATTAGATTTTGTAGGTTATCTAGCGGGCACTTTGACTATCTAGGTTACCTAGCTGGCACTTGAACTACCTACGTTACCTAGCGGTTACTTGGAGTATGTAGGTTACCTACCGGGCTGTTGGACTATCTACGTTACCTAGCGGGCATTTGGACTATCTAGATTAACTAACGGGCACTTGGACTATGTAGGTTCCCTAGCGGGCCCTTGGACTATGTAAGTTCCCTAGAGGGCACTTGGACTATGTGGGTTCCCTAGCGGGCATTAGGACTATCTGGGTTACCTAACGGGCACTTGGACTATGTAGGTTAACTAGCGGGCTTTGGACTATGTAGGTTACCTAGTAGACACTTGGACTATGTAGGTTTCCTATCGTTCACTTGGAGAATGTAGGTTAACTAAGGGGCACGAGGACAATGTAGGTTACCTAGCGGGCCTTTGGACTATCTAGGTTACCTAGGGGGAAGTTGGACTATGTAGGTTTACTAGTGGGCACTTGGACTATCTAGGTTGCCTAGCAGGCACTTGGACTATGTAGGTTAACTAGCGGACACTTGGACTATCTAGGTTACCTAGCAGGCACTTGGACTATGTACGTTTCCTAGCGGGTACTTGGACTATTTATGTTAACTAGCGGGCACTTGGACTATGTAGATTCCCTATCGGGCACTTGGACTATGTAGGTTAACTAGAGGGCATTTGGACTATGTAGGTTACCTAGCAGGCACTTGGACTATGTAGGTTCCCTATCGGGCACTTGGAAAATGTAGGTTAACTAGGGGGCAATTGCACTATTAGGGTCCCTAGCGGGCATTTGGACTATATAGGTTACCTAGCGGGCACTTGGACTATGTAGGTTAACGAACAGGCACTTGGACTAAGTAGGTAACCTAGTGTTCACTTGAACGGTCTAGGTTACCTAGCGGGCACTTGGACTATCTAGGTTAACTAGCGGGCCCTTGGATGATGTAGGTTAACTAGCGGGCCCTTGGACTATATAGGTTAACTAGCGGGCCCTTGGACTATGTAGGTTAACTAGCGGGCACTTGGACGATCTAGGTTAAGTAGCGGGTACTTGGACTATGTAGGCTAACTAGCGGGCCCTTGGACTATGTAGATTAACTAGCGGCACTTGGACAATCTACGTTAACTAGCGGGCCCTTGGACTATGTAGATTCCCTAGCGGGCACTTGGACTATTTATGTTCCAGAGCGGGCACTTGGACTATCTAGGTTCCCTAACTAGCACTTGGACTATGTAGGTTAACTAGCGGACACTTGGACGATCTAGGTCAACTAGCGTTTACTTGGACTATGTAGGTTAACTAGCGGGCCCTTGGACTATGAAGGTTAAGTAGCAGGCCCTTGGACTATGTACATACCCCAGAGCGTACGTGGACTATCTAGGTTACCTAGTGGGCCCTTGGACTATCTAGGTTAACTAACGGGCACCAGGACTATCTAGGTTAACTAGCGGGCACTTGGACTATATAGGTTAACTAGCGGGCCGTTGGACTATGTAGATTAACTAGCGGCACTTGGGCTATCTACGTTAACTAGCGGGCCCTTGGACTATGTAGATTCCCTTGCGGGCACTTGGACTACGTAGGTTCCCTAGCGGGCATTTGGACTATGTATGTTCCTTAGCGGGCACTTGGACTATGTAGGTTACCTAGCGGGCACTTTGACTATGAAGGTTCACTAGCAGGCCCTTGGAATATGTACATACCCCAGCGTGCACTTGGACTATCTAGGTTACCTAGTGTGCACTTGGACTATCTAGGTTAACTAACGGGCACCAGAACTATCTAGGTTAACTAGCGGGCACTTGGACTATCTAGGTTACCTAGCAGGCACTTGGATTATGAAGGATCCCTAGTGGGCACTTGGACTATCTAGGTTTCCTAGCAGGCACTTGGACTATGTACATACCCTAGCGTGCACTGGGACTATCTAGGTTATCTAGCGGGCACTTGGACTATGTTCGTTCCCTAGTGGGCACTTGGACTATCTAGGTTAACTAACGGGCACTAGGACTATCTATGTTAACTAGCGGGCACTTGGACTATCTAGGTTACCTAGCAGGCACTTGGATTATGAAGGATCCCTAGCGGGCACTTGGACTATGTAGGTTTACTAGAGGGCACTTGGACTATGTAGGTTAACTAGCGGACACTTGGACTATGTAGGTTAACTAGCGGTCACTTGGACTATCTAGGTTACCTAGCGTGCACTTGGACTATCTAGGTTACCTTGCGGGCCCTTGGACTATGTAGGTAACCTTACGGGCACTTGGACTGTGTAGGTTACCTAGCGGGCTTTTTGACTATCTAGGTTAACGAATGGGCACTTGGACTATGTAGGTTACCTAGCGGGCACTTGGACTATGTAGGATCACTATTGGACATTTGTACTACTTAGGTTAACTAGCGGGCACTTTGACTATATAGGTTAACTAGCAGGCACTTGGGCTCTCTAGTTCAACTAGCGGGCCCTTGTACTATGTATGTTAACTAGCGGGCACTTGGACTATCTAGGTTAACTAGCGGGCCCTTGGCCTATCTAGGTTACCTAGCGGGCACTTGGACTATTTAGGTTACCCAGCGGGCACTTGGACTATGAAGGTTACCTAGTGGGCACTTGGACTATCTAGGTTAACGAACGGGCACTTGGAATATGCAGGTAACCTAGCGGGCATATGGACTGTCTAGGTTACCTAGCGGGCACTTGGACTTCTAGGTTAACGAACGGGCACTTGGACTATGTAGGTTGATTACCGGGCACTTGGACTATCTAGGTTAGGTAACGGGCACTTGGACTATCTAGGTTACCTAGCGGGAACTTGGACAATGTAAGTTACCTAGCGGGCACTTGGACTACCTAGGTTACCTAACGGGCACTTTGACTATCTGGGTTACATAGCGGGCACTTGGACTATGTAGGTTAACTAGCAAGCACTTGGACTCTAGGTTACCTAGCGAGCTCTTGGACTATCTAGGTTAACTAGCGGGCACTTGGACAGTCTAGGTTACCTAGCGGGCACTTGGACTATCTAGGTTAACAAACGGGCACTAGGACTATGTAGGTTACCTAGCGGGCACTTGGACTATGTAGGATCCCTATCGGACATTTGGACTACTTAGGTTACCTAGCGGGCACTTGGACTATCTAGGTTAGCTAACTGGCACTTGGACTATGTAGGTTAACTAGAAGACACTTGGAAAATCTAGGTTAACTAGCGGGCACTTGGACTATCAAAGTTAACAAGTGAGCCCTTGGACTATGTAGGTTACCTTGCGCGCACATGGACTATATAGGTTACCTAGCGGTCACTTGGACTATGTAGGTTACCTAGTGGGCACTTGGAATATCTAGGTTAACGAACGGGCACTTGGAATATGCAGGTAACCTAGCGGGCACTTGGACTCTCTAGGTTACCTTGCGGGCACTTGGACTACTAGGTTAACGAATGGGCTCTTGGACTATGTAGGTTGCCTAGCGGGCACTTGGACTATCTAGGTTAGGTAACGGGCACTTGGACTATCTAGGTTACCTCGTGGGAACTTGGACAATGTAAGTTACCTAGCGGGCACTTGGACTATCTAGGTTACCTAACGGGCACTTTGACTATCTAGGTTACCTAGCGGGCCCTTGGACTATGTAGGTTTCCTAGCGGGCACTTGGACTATCTAGGTTAACGAACGGGCACTTGGACTATGTAGGTTACCTAGCGGGCACTTGGACTATGTAGGATCCCTATCGGACATTTGGACTACTTAGGTTAACTAGCGGGCACTTGGACTATCTAGGTTAACTAGCGGGCACTTGGACTATCTAGGTCAACTAGCGGGCCCTTGTACTATGTAGGTTAACTAGCGAGCACTTGGACAATCTCGGTTAACTAGCAGACCTTGAACTATGTATGTTAACTAGCGGGCACTTGGATGATCTAGGTTAACTAGAGGGCACATGGACTATCTAGGTTACCTAGCTGGCACTTGAACTATCTACGTTGCCTAGCGGGGTCTTGGAGTATGTAGGTTACCTAGCGGGCTGTTCGATTATGTAGGCTCCCTAGCGGGCATTTGGACTATATTGATTACCTAGCGGGCAATTAGACTTTGTAGGTTATCTATCTAGCGGGCACTTTGACTATCTAGGTTACCTAGCTGGCACTTGAACTATCTACGTTACCTAGCGGTTACTTGGAGTATGTAGGTTACCTACCGGGCTGTTGGACTATCTACGTTACCTAGCGGGCATTTGGACTATCTAGGTTAACTAACGGGCACTTGGACTATGTAGGTTCCCTAGCAGGCCCTTGGACTATGTAAGTTCCCTAGAGGGCACTTGGACTATGTGGGTTCCCTAGCGGGCATTAGGACTATCTGGGTTACCTAACGGGCACTTGGACTATGTAGGTTAACTAGCGGGCTTTGGACTATGTAGGTTACCTAGTAGACACTTGGACTATGTAGGTTCCCTATCGTTCACTTGGAGAATGTAGGTTAACTAAGGGGCACTAGGACAATGTAAGTTACCTAGTGGGCCTTTGGACTATCTAGGTTACCTAGGGGGAAGTTGGACTATGTAGGTTTACTAGTGGGCACTTGGACTATCTAGTTTGCCTAGCAGGCACTTGGACTATGTAGGTTAACTAGCGGGCACTTGGACTATCTAGGTTACCTAGCAGGCACTTGGACTATATACATTTCCTAGCGGGTACTTGGACTATTTATGTTAACTAGCGGGCACTTGGACTATGTAGATTCCCTATCGGGCACTTGGACTATGTAAGTTCCCTAGTGGGCACATGGACTATATGGGTTTCCTGGCGGGCATTTGGACTATCTAGGTTACCTAACTGGCACTTGGACTATGTAGGTTCCCTAGCGGGAACTTGGATTATGTTGGTTCCCTATCGGGCACTTGGACTACTTAGGTTAATTAGCGGGCACTTGGACTATGTAGGTTACCTAGGGGACACTTGCACAATCTAGGTTAACTAGCGGGCCATTGCACTATGTAGGTTAACTAACGGGCCCATGGATTATGTAGGTTTACTAGCGGGCACTTGGACTATCTAGGTTAACTAGCGGGCACTTGGACTATGTAGTTTCCCTAGCGGGCATTTGGACTATTTAGGTTACCAAGCGGGCACTTGGACTATGTAGGTTACCTAGCGAGCACTTGGACTATCTAGGTTACCTAGCAGGCACTTTGACTATCTAGGTTAACTAACGGGCACTTGGACTGCGTAGGTTGCCTAGCGGGCACTCGGACTATGTAGGTTCCCTAGCGGGAACTTGGATTATGTAGGTTCCCTAGCAGGAACTTGGACTATGTAGGTTAACTAGCGGGCACTTGGACTGTCTAGGTTACCTAGCGGGCATTTGGATTATCTAGGTTAACGAACGGGCACTGGACTATGTAGGTTACCTAGCCGCCACTTGGACTATCTATGTTAGCTAACAGGCACTTGGACTATCTAGGATCCCTAGCGGGCACTTGGACTATGTGGGTTCCCTAGCGGGCATTAGGACTATCTGGGTTACCTAATGGGCACTTGGACTATGTAGGTTAACTAGCGGTCTTTGGACTATGTAGGTTACCTAGTAGACACTTGGACTATGTAGTTTCCCTATCGTTCACTTGGAGAATGTAGGTTAACTAAGGGGCACTAGGAGAATGTAGGTTACCTAGCGGGCCTTTGGACTATCTAGGTTACCTAGGGGGAAGTTGGACTATGTAGGTTTACTAGTGGGTACTTGGACTATCTAGGTTGCCTAGCAGGCACTTGGACTATGTAGGTTAACTAGCGGGCACTTGGACTATCTAGGTTACCTAGCAGGCACTTGGACTATGTACGTTTCCTAGCGGGTACATGGACTATTTATGTTAACTAGCGGGCACTTGGACTATGTAGATTCCCTATCGGGCACTTGGACTATGTAGGTAACCTAGTGGTCACTTGAACTGTCTAGGTTACCTAGCGCGCACTTGGACTATGTAGGTTAACTAGCGAGCTCTTGGACTATCTAGGTTCAATAGCGGGCAATTGGACTATTAGGGTCCCTAGCGGGCATTTGGACTATATAGGTTACCTAGCGGGCACTTGGACTATGTAGGTTAACGAACAGGCACTTGGACTAAGTAGGTAACCTATTGTTCACTTGAACGGTCTAGGTTGCCTAGCAGGCTCTTGGACTATGTAGGTTAACTAGCGGGCACTTGGACTATCTAGGTTACCTAGCAGGCACTTGGACTATGTACGTTTCCTAGCGGGTACTTGGACTATTTATGTTAACTAGCGGGCACTTGGACTATGTAGATTCCCTATCGGGCACTTGGACTATGTAGGTAACCTAGTGGTCACTTGAACTGTCTAGGTTACCTAGCGCGCACTTGGACTATGTAGGTTAACTAGCGAGCTCTTGGACTATCTAGGTTCACTAGCGGGCAATTGGACTATTAGGGTCCCTAGGGGCATTTGGACTATATAGGTTACCTAGCGGGCACTTGGACTATGTAGGTTAACGAACAGGCACTTGGACTAAGTAGGTAACCTATTGTTCACTTGAACGGTCTAGGTTACCTAGCGGGTACTTGGACTATGTAGGTTAACAAGCGGGTACTTGGACTATCTAGGTTAACTAGCGGGCCCTTGGACGATGAAGGTTAACTAGCGGGCCCTTGGACGATATAGGTTAACTAGAGGGCCCTTGGACTATGTAGGTTAACTAGCGGGCCCTTGGACGATATAGGTTAACTAGCGGGTACTTGGACTATGTAGGTTACTAGCGGGCCCTTGGACAATGTAGATTCCCTAGCGGGCTCTTGGACTATGTATGTTCCAGAGCTGGCACTTGGACTATGTAGGTTCCAGAGCGGGCACTTGGACTATATCGGTTCCCTAGCGGGCACTTGTACTATATAGGTTAACTAGCGGGCCCTTTAACAGTGTAGATTAACTAGCGGCACTTGGACTATCTACGTTAACTAGCAGGCCCTAGGACAATGTAGATTCCCTAGCGGGCACTTGAACTACATAGGTTCCCTAGGGGGCACTTGGACTCTGTATGTTCCCTACAGACACTTGAACTATGTAAGTTAACTACCGGGCACTTGGACTATGTAGGTTAACTAGCGGGCCCTTGGACTATCTAGGTTACCTAGCGGGCACTTGGACTATGTAGGTTAACTACCGGGCACGTACACTATCTAGGTTACCTAGCGGGCACTTGGATTATGTACGTTCCCTAGCGGGCACTTGGACTATCTATGTTAACTAGCGGGCACTTGGACTATGTAGGTTAACTAGGGGACACTTGCACTATGTAGGTTACCTAGCGGCACTTGGACTATCTAGGTTAACTAGCGGGCACTTGGACTATGAAGGTTAACTAGAGGACAGTTGCATGATCTAGGTTACATAGCTGGAACTTGGACTATATAGGTTACCTTGCGGGCACTTGGACTATGTAGGTTACCTAGCGGGCACTTGGACTATCTAGGTTAACGAACGTGCCCTTTGACTATGTAGGTAACCTAGCGGACACTTGGACAATCTAGGTTACCAGGCGGGCAATTGGACTATCTAGGTTAACGAACGGACACTTGGACTATCTAGGTTACCTAGCGGGCACTTGGACTATGTACGTTCCCTAGCGGGCACTTGGACTATCTATGTTAACTAGCGGGCACTTGGACTATGTAGGTTAACTAGGGGACACTTGCACTATGTCGGTTACCTAGCGGCACTTGGACTATCTAGGTTAACGAACAGGCACTTGGACTATATAGGTAACCTTGCGGGCACTTGGACTATCTAGGTTAACGAACGTGCCCTTTGACTATGTAGGTAACCTAGCGGACACTTGGACAATCTAGGTTACCTAGCGGGCAATTGGACTATCTAGGTTAACGAACGGGCACTTGGACTATCTAGGTTACCTAGCGGGCACTTGGACTATGTAAGTTACCTAGCGGGCCCTTGGACTATCTAGGTTACCTAGCGGGCACTTGGACTATGTAGGTTAACTAGCGGGCACTTGGACTATCTAGGTTACCGAACGGGCATTTGGACTATGTAGGTAACCTAGCGGGAACATGGACAGTCTAGGTTACCTAGCGGGTTCGTGGATTTCTATGTTAACTAACGGGCACTTGAACTATGTATGTTGCATAGCGGGCAATTGGACTATCTAGGTTACGTAACGGGCACTTGCACTATCTAGGTTACCTAGCGGGCACTTGGACTATGTAGGTTAACTAGGGGACACTTGCACTATGTAGGTTACCTAGCGGCACTTGGACTATCTAGGTTAACTAGCGGGCACTTGGACTATGTAGGTTAACTAGCGGACAGTTGCACGATCTAGGTTACATAGCTGGAACTTGGACTATATAGGTTACCTTGCGGGCACTTGGACTATGTAGGTTACCTAGCGGGCACTTGGACTATCTAGGTTAACGAACGTGCCCTTTGACTATGTAGGTAGCCTAGCGGACACTTGGACAATCTAGGTTACCTAGCGGGCAATTGGACTATCTAGGTTAACGAACGGGCACTTGGACTATCTAGGATACCTAGCGGGCACTTGGACTATGTAAGTTACCTAGCGGGCCCTGGGACTATCTAGGTTACCTAGCTGGCATTTGGACTATGTAGGTAACCTAGCGGGAACATGGACAGTCTAGGTTACCTAGCGGGTTCGTGGACTTCTAGGTTAACGAACGGGCACTTGAACTATGTATGTTGCATAGCGGGCAATTGGACTATCTAGGTTACGTAACGGGCACTTGCACTATCTAGGTTACCTAGCGGGAACTTGGACTATGTAGTTTACCTAGCGGGCAATTGGACTATCTAGGTTACCTAACGGACACATGGACCATCTAGGTTTCTTAGCGGGCACTTGGACTATGTAGGTTAACTAACGGGCACTTGGACTATATAGGTTACCTAGCGGACCCTTGGAATATCTAGGTTAACGAACGTGCACTTGGACTATGGAGGTAACCTAGCGGACACTTGGACAATCTAGGTTACCTAGCAGGCACTTGGACTATCTAGGTTACCTAGCGGGCACTTGGACTATGTAAGTTACCTAGCGGGCCCTTGGACTATCTAGGTTACCTAGCGGGCACTTGGACTATGTAGGTTAACTAGCGGGCACTTGGACTATCTAGGTTACCGAATGGGCATTTGGACTATGTAGGTAACCTAGCGGGTTCTTGGACTTCTAGGTTAACGAACGGGCACTTGGACTATGTATGTTGCATAGAGGGCAATTGGACTATCTAGGTTAGGTAACGGGCACTTGGACTATCTAGGTTACCAAGCGGGCACTTGGACTATGTAGGTTAACTAGCGGGCACTTGGACTATCTAGGTTACCGAACGGGCATTTGGACTATGTAGGTAACCTAGCGGGTTCTTGGACTTCTAGGTTAACGAACGGGCACTTGGACTATGTATGTTGCATAGAGGGCAATTGGACTATCTATGTTAGGTAACGGGCACTTGGACTATCTAGGTTACCTAACGGACACTTGGACCATCTAGGTTTCTTAGCGGGCACTTGAACTATGTAGGTTAACTAACGGGCACTTGGACTATATAGGTTACCTAGCGGACCCTTGGACTATGTAGGTTACCTAGCGGGCACTTGGACTATCTAGGTTAACGAATGTGCACTTGGACTATGTAGGTAACCCAGCGGACAATTGGACATTCTAGGATACCATAAGGCACTTGGATTATCTAGGTTAACGAAAGGGCACTTGGAATATGTAGGTTACCTAGCGGGCACTTGGATTATCTAGGTTAGCTAACAGGAACTTGGAATATCTAGGTTACCTAGCGGGCACGTAGACTTTGTAGGTTACCTTGGGGGCACTTGTACTATCTAGGTTACCTAACGGGAACTTGGACTATGTAGGTTACCTAGCGGACACTTGGATGATCTTGGTTAACTAGCGGGCACTTGGAATATCTAGGTTAACTAGATGGCCCTTGGACTATGTAGGTTAACTAGGGGGAACTTGGACTATCTAGGTTAACTAGCGGGTTCTTGGACTATGTAGGTTGACTACCGGGCACTTGGACTATCTAGGTTAACTAGCTGACCTTGGACTATGTAGGTTAACTAGCGGGCACTTGCACAACGCAGGTTCCCTAGCGGGCATTTTGACTATATAGGTTCCCTAGCGGGCACTTGGACTATATAGGTTCCATACGGGCACTTGGACTATCTAGGTTCCCTAAGGGGCACTTGGAATATGTAGGTTCCCCATCGGGCACGTGGACTATGTAGGTTAACTAGCGGACACTTGCACGATCTAGGTTGACTAGCGGGCCCTTGCACTATGTAGGTTAACAAGCGGGCCCATGGATTATGTAGGTTTACTAGCAGGCACTTGGACTATCTAGGTTAACTAGCGGGCACTTGGACTATGTAATTTCCCTAGCGGGCATTTGGACTATTTAGGTTACCAAGCGGGAACTTGGACTATTTAAGTTACCTAGCAGGCCCTTGGACTATTTGGGTTAAATAACGGGCACTTGGACTATGTAGGTTGCCTAGCGGGCACTTGGTCTATGTAGGTTCCCTAGCGGGCACTTGGATTATGTAGGTTCCCTATCGGGCACTTGGATTATGTAGGTTCCCTATGGGGCACTTGGACTATGTAGGTTAACTAGCGGGCACTTGGACTGTCTAGGTAACCTAGCGGGCACTTGGACTATCTAGGTTAACGAACGGGCACTTGGACTATGTAGGTAACCTAGCGGGCACTTGGACTATGTAGGATCCCTAACGGACATTTGTACTACTGAGGATAACTAGCGGGCACTTTGACTATCTAGGTCAACTGGCGGGCCCTTGTACTATGTAGGTTAACTAGCGGGCACTTGGACTATCTAGTTAACTAGCAGACCTTGGACTATGTAGTTTACATAGCGTGCCCTTCGACTATGTAGGTTAACTAGCGGGCACTTGGACTCTCTAGGTTTCCTAGCAGGCACTTGGAGTATGTACATACCCTAGCGCGCACATGGACTATCTAGGTTAACTAACGGGCACTAGCACTATCTAGGTTAACTAGCGGGTACTTGGACTATCTAGCTTGCCTAGCAGGTACTTGGATTATGAAGGATCCCTAGCGTGCACTTGTACAATCTAGGTTAAGTAGCAGGCACTTACTATCTAGGTTACCTCGAGGGGACTTGGACTATGTACGTTCCCTAGCGGGCACTTGGGCTATATACATTACCTAGCAGGCACTTGGACTATGTAGGTTAATGAACGGGCACTTGGACTATGTAGGATCCCTATCGGACATTTGTACTACTTAGGTTACCCAGCGGGCACTTGGACTATATACGTTCCCTACTGGGCACTTGGACTATCTAGGTTAACTAACGGGCACTAGGACTATCTAGGTTAACTAACGGGCACTTGGACTATCTAGGTTATCTAGCAGGCACTTGGATAACGAAGGATCCCTAGCGGGCACTTGGACTATCTAGGTTACCTAGCGGGCATTTGGACTATGTAGGTTAACTAGCGGACACTTGCAAGATCTAGGTTAACTAGCGGGCCCTTGCACTATGTTGGTTAACTAGCGGGCCCATGGATTATGTAGGTTTACTAGCAGGCACTTGGACTATCTAGGTTAACTAGCGGGCACTTGGACTATGTAGTTTCCCTAGCGGGCATTTGGACTATTTAGGTTACCAAGCGGGAACTTGGACTATGTAGGTTACCTAGCAGGCACTTTGACTATCTAGGTTAACTAACGGGCACTTGGACTATGTAGGTTGCCTAGCGGGCACTTGGACTATGTAGTTTAACTAGCAGGACTTGGACTGTCTAGGTAACCTAGCGGGCACTTGGACTATCTAGTTTAACGAACGTGCATTTGGATTATGTAGGTAACCTAGCGGGCACTTGGACTGTCTCGGTTACCTAGCGGGCACTTTGACTATCTAGGTTAACGAATGGGCACTTGGACTATGTAGGTTACCTAGCGGGCACTTGGACTATGTAGGATCCCTATCGGACAATTGTAGTACTTAGGTTAACTAGCGGACACTTTGACTCTAGGTTAACTAGCGGGCACTTGGACTATCTAGGTCAACTAGCGGGCCCTTGTACTATGTAGGTTAACTAGCGGGCACATGGACTATCTAGGTTTCCTAGCAGGCACTTGGACTATGTACATACCCTAGCGCGCACTTGGACTATCTAGGTTAACTAACGGGCACTAGGACTATCTAGGTTAACTAGCGGGCACTTGGACTATCTAGGTTATCTAGCAGTCACTTGGATTATGAAGGATCCCTAGCGGGCACTTGGACAATCTAGGTTAATTACCGGGCACTTGGACGATCTAGGTTGACTAGCGGGCACTTGCACTATGTAGGTTAACTAGCGGACAGTTGCACGATCTAGGTTACATAGCTGGAACTTGGACTATATAGGTTACCTTGCGGGCACTTGGACCATGTAGGTTACCTAGCGGGCACTTGGACTATCTAGGTTAACGAACGTGCCCTTTGACTATGTAGGTAACCTAGCAGACACTTGGACAATCTAGGTTACCTAGCGGGCAATTGGACTATCTAGGTTAACGAACGGGCACTTGGACTATCTAGGTTACCTAGCGGGCACTTGGACTATGTAAGTTACCTAGCGGGCCCTGGGACTATCTAGGTTACCTAGCGGGCATTTGGACTATGTAGGTAACCTAGCGGGAACATGGACAGTCTAGGTTACCTAGCGGGTTCGTGGACTTCTAGGTTAACGAACGGGCACTTGTACTATGTATGTTGCATAGCGGGCAATTGGACTATCTAGGTTACGTAACGGGCACTTGCACTATCTAGGTTACCTAGCGGGAACTTGGACTATGTAGTTTACCTAGCGGGCACTTGGACTATCTAGGTTACCTAACGGACACATGGACCATCTAGGTTTCTTAGCGGGCACTTGGACTATGTAGGTTAACTAACGGGCACTTGGACTATATAGGTTACCTAGCGGACCCTTGGAATATCTAGGTTAACGAACGTGCACTTGGACTATGGAGGTAACCTAGCGGACACTTGGACAATCTAGGTTACCTAGCAGGCACTTGGACTATCTAGGTTACCTAGCGGGCACTTGGACTATGTAAGTTACCTAGCGGGCCCTTAGATTATCTAGGTTACCTAGCGGGCACTTGGACTATGTAGGTTAACTAGCGGGCACTTGGACTATCTAGGTTACAGAACGGGCATTTGGACTATGTAGGTAACCTAGCGGGTTCTTGGACTTCTAGGTTAACGAACGGGCACTTGGACTATGTATGTTGCATAGAGGGCAATTGGACTATCTAGGTTAGGTAACGGGCACTTGGACTATGTAGTTTACCTAGCAGGCACTTGGACTATGTAGGTTACCTACCGGGCACTTGGACTATGAAGGTTAACGAACGGGCACTTGGACTATGTATGTAACCTAATGGTCACTTGGACTGTCTATGTTACCTAGCGGGGACTTGGACTATGTAGGTTAACTAGCGGGCACTTGGACTATGTAGGATCCCTATCGGACATTTGGACTACTTAGGTTAAATAGCGGGCACTTTGACTATCAAGGTCAACTAGCGGGCCCTTGTATTATGTAGGTTAACTAGCTGGCACTTGGACTATCTAGGTTAACTAACGGACCTTGGAGTATGTAGGTTAACTGCGGGCACTTGGACTATGTACGTCCCCTAGTGGGCATTTGGATTATTTATGTTACCATCGGGAACTTGGCTATGTAGGTTACCTAGCGGGCACTTGGACTATGTACGTACCCTAGTGGGCACTTGGACTATCTAGGTTAACTAACGGGCACTTGGACTATGTAGGTTACCAAGTGGGCACTTGGACTATGTAGGTTTCTAGCGGGCACTTGGATTATGTAGGTTCCCTATCGGGCACTTGGATTATGTAAGTTCCCTATCGGGCACTTGGACTATGTAGGTTAACTAGCGTGCACTTGGACTGTCTAGGTAACCTTGCGGGCACTTGAACTATCTAGGTTAACGAACGGGCACTTGGACTATGTAGGTAACCTAGCGGGCACTTGATCTATGTACATACCCTAGCGGGCACTTGGACTATCTAGGTTACCTAGCGGGCACTTGGACTATGTACGTACCCTAGCGGGCACTTGGACTATCTAGGTTAACTAGAGGGCCCTTGGACTATGTAGGTTAACTAGCGGGCACTTGGATTAGCTAGGTTAACTAGCGGGCACTTGGACTATCTAGATTAACTAGCGGGCCCTTGGATTATCTAGGTTAACTAGCGGACACTTGGACTATCTAGGTTAACTAGCGGGCACTTGGACCATCTAGATTAACTAGTGGGCCCTTGGACTATCTAGGTTTACTAGCGGGCACTTGGATTATCTAGGTTAACTAGCGGGCACTGGGACTATGTAGTTTCCCTAGCGGGCTTTTGGATTACTTAGTTTACCTAGTCGGCACTTGGACTATGTAGGTTATCTAGAGGCCACTTGGACTATGTAGGTTAATTAGAAGGCACTTGGACTATCAAGGTTACCTAGCGGGCCCTTGGACTATGTAGGTTACCAGCGGGCACTTGGACTATCTAGGTTAACGAACGTTCACTTGGACTATGTAGGTAACCTAGCGGGCACTTGGACGGTCTAGGTTACCTAGCGGGCACTTGGCCTATCTAGGTTAACCAACGGGCACTTGGACTATGTAGGTTAACTAGAGGACACTTCGACTATCTAGGTTAGCTAACGGGCAATTGGACTATCTAGGTTACCTAGCGGGCACTTGGACTATATAGATTCCCTAGCGGGCACTTGGACAATTTAGGTTACCTAGCAGGCACTTTGACTATCTAGGTTAACTAACGGACCTTGGACTATGTAGGTTAACAAGCGGGCACTTGGACTATACGTCCCCTAGTGGGCACTTGGACTATCTAGGTTAACTAACGGGCATTGGACTATCTAGGTTAACTAGCGGGCACTTGGACTATCTAGGTTACTTAGCAGGCACGTGGACTATGTAGGTTAACTAGTGGACATTTGCACGATGTAGGTTAACTACCGGGCCCTTGCACTATGTAGGTTAATTAGCGGGCCCATGGATTATGTAGGTTTACTAGCAGGCACTTAGACTATCTAGGTTAACTAGCAGGCAATTGGACTATGTAGTTTCCCTAGCTGGAATTTAGACTATTTATGTTACCATCAGGAACTTGGACTATGTAGGTTACCTAGCGGGCACTTGGACTATGTACGTACCATAGTGGGCACTTGGACTATCTAGGTTAACTAACGGGCACTTGGACTATGTAGGTTGCCTAGCGGGCACTTGGACTATGTAGGTTCCCTAGCGGGCACTTGGATTATGTAGGTTCCCTATCGGGCACTTGGATTATGTAGGTTCCCTATCGGGCACTTGGACTATGTAGGTTAACTAGCGGGCACTTTGACTATCTAGGTTAACGAAAGGGCACTTGGACTATGTAGGTTACCTAGCGGGCACTTGGATTATCTAGGTTAGCTAACAGGAACTTGGAATATCTAGGTTACCTAGCGGGCACTTGTACGATCTAGGTTACCAAACGGGAACTTGGACTATGTAGGTTAACTAGCGTACACTTGGACGATCTAGGTTAACTAGCGGGCACTTGGAATATCTAGGTTAACTAGTGGGCCCTTGGACTATGTAGGTTAACTAACGGGCACTTGGACTATCTAGGTTAACTAGCTGACCTTGGACAATGTAGGTTAACTAGCGGGCACTAGGACTATATAGGTTAACTAGCTGACCTTGGACTATGTAGGTTAATTAGCGGGCACTTGGACTATCTAGGTTAACTAACGGGCACTTGCACATTGCAGGTTCCCTAGCGGGCACTTTGAATATGTACGTTCCATAGCGGGCACTTGGACTATATGGGTTCCCTATGGGCACTTGGACTATCTAGGTTCCATAACGGGCACTTGGAATATATAGGTTCCCTATCGGGCACTTGGACTATTTAGGTTCCTCAGCGGGCACTTGGACTATGTAGGTTCCCTAACGGGCATTGGACTATGTAGGTTAACTAGCAGGACCTTGGACTATCTAGGTTACCTAGCGGGCACTTGGACTATGTTGGTTAACTAGCGGACACTTGGACAATCTAGGTTAACTAGCGGGCAGTTGAACTATGTACATAACCTAGCGGGCACTTGGACTATCTAGGTTAACGAATGGGCACTTGGACTATGTAGGTAACCTAGCGGGCACTTGGACTGTCTAGGTTACCTTGCGTGCACTTTGACTATCTAGGTTAACGAATGGGCACTTGGACTATGTAGGTTACCTAGCGGGCACTTGGACTATGTAGGATCCCTATCGGACATTTGTACTACTTAGGTTAACTAGCGGGCACTTTGACTATATAGGTCAACTAGCGGGCCCTTGTACTATGTAGGTTAAGTAGTGGGCACTTGGAATATCTAGTTTAACTAACGGACCTTGGACTATGTAGGTTAACTAGCGGGCCCTTGGACTATGTAGGTTAACTAGCGGGCACTTGGACTATCTAGGTTTCCTAGCAGGAACCTGGACTATGTACATACCCTAGCGCGCACTTGGACTATTTAGGTTACCTAGCGGGCACTTGGACTATGTACGTCCCCTAGTGGGCAATTGGACTATCTAGGTTAACTAACGGACACTAGGACTATCTAGGTTAACTAGCTGTTACTTGGACTATCTAGGTTACCTAGCAGGCACATGGATTATGAAGGATCCCTAGCGGGCACTTGGACAATCTAGTTTAACTAGCGGGCACTTGGACGATATAGGTTAACTAACGGGCACTTGGACTATCAAAGTTAACAAGTGAGCCCTTGGACTATGTAGGTTAACTAGCGGGCCCTTGGACTACATAGGATACCTAGCGGGCACTTGGACTATGTAGGTTACCTGGTGGGCACTTGGACTATCTTAGTTAACGAACGGGCACTTGGAATATGCAGGTAACCTAGCGGGCACTTGGACTGTCTAGGTTACCTAGTGGGCACTTGGACTTCTAGGTTAACTAACGGGCACTTGGACTATGGAGGTTGTTTAGCGGGCACTTGGACTATATAGTTTAGGTAACGGGAACTTGGACTATCTAGGTTACCTAGCTGTAACATGGACAATGTAAGTTACCTAGCGTGCACTTGGACTATCTAGGTTACCTAACGGGCACTTTGACTATCTAGGTTAACGAACGGGCACTTGGACTATGTAGGTAACCCAGCAGGCACTTGGACAGTCTAGGTTACCTAGCGGGCACTTCGATTATCTAGGTTACCTAGCGGGCCCCAGTACTATGTAGGTTTCCTAGCGGGCACTTGGACTATCTAGGTTAACGAACGGGCACTTGGACTATGTAGGTAACCTAGCGGACACTTGGACATATAGGTTACCTAGCGGGCAATTGGACTATCTAGGTTAACGAAAGGGCACTTGGACTATGTAGGTTAACTAGCGGGCACTAGGACTATCTAGGTTACCGAACGGGCATTTGGACTATGGAGGTCCTAGCATGAACTTGTACAGTCTTGTTTACCTAGCGGGCACTTGGACTTCTAGGTTAACGAACGGGCACTTGGACTATGTATGTTGCACAGCGGGCAATTGGACTATCTAGGTTAGGTAACGGGCATTGGACTATCTGGGTTTCCTAGCGGGAACTTGGACTATGTAGGTTACCTAGCGGGCACTTGGACTATCTAGGTTAACGAATGTGCACTTGGACTATGTAGGTAACCTAGCGGACAATTGGACAGTCTAGGTTACCTAGCAGGCACTTGGACTATCTAGGTTAATGAAAGGGCACTTGGACTATGTAGGTTACCTAGCGGGCACTTGGATTATCTAGGTTAGCTTACAGGAACTTGGAATATCTAGGTTACCTAGCGGGCACTTGGACTATGTAGGTTACCTTGCGGGCACTTGTACTATCTAGGTTATCTAACGGGCACATGGACTATGTAGGATACCTTGCGGGCACTTGCACTATCTAGGTTACCTAACGGGAACTTGGACTATGTAGGTTAACTAGCGGACACTTGGAAGATCTAGGTTAACTAGCGGGCCCTTGGACTATGTATGTTAACTAGCGGGCAATTGGACTATCTAGGTTAATTAGCTGACCTTGGACTATGTAGGTTAACTAGCGGGCACTTGGACTATGTAGGTTAACTAGAAGGCACTTGGACTATCAAGGTTACCTAGCGGGCCCTTGGACTATGTAGGTTACCACGGGCACTTGGACTATCTAGGTTAACGACCGTGCACTTGGACTATGTAGGTAACCTAGCGGGCACTTGGACTCTCTAGGTTACCTAGCGGGCACTTGGCCTATCTAGGTTAACGAACGGGCACTTGGACTATCTAGGTTAACGAACGTGCACTTGGACTATGTAGGTAACCTAGCGGACAATTGGACAGTCTAGGTTACCTAGCGGGCACTTGGACTATCTAGGTTAATGAAAGGGCACTTGGACTATTTAGGTTACCTAGCGGGCACTTGGATTATGTAGATTCCCTATCGGGCACTTGGATTATGTAGGTTCCCTATCGGGCACTTGGACTATGTAGGTTAACTAGCGGGCACTTTGACTATCTAGGTTAACGAAAGGGCACTTGGACTATGTAGGTTACCTAGCGGGCACTTGGATTATCTAGGTTAGCTAACAGGAACTTGGAATATCTAGGTTACCTAGCGGGCACTTGGACTATCTAAGTTAACGAACGTGCACTTGGACTATGTAGGTAACCTAGCGGACAATTGGACAGTCTAGGTTACCTAGCGGGCACTTGGACTATCTAGGTTAATGAAAGGGCACTTGGACTATGTAGGTTACCTAGCGGGCACTTGGATTATCTAGGTTAGCTTACAGGAACTTGGAATATCTAGGTTACCTAGCTGGCACTTGGACTATGTAGGTTACCTTGCGGGCACTTGTACTATCTAGGTTATCTAACGGGCACATGGACTATGTAGGATACCTTGCGGGCACTTGCACTATCTAGGTTACCTAACGGGAACTTGGACTATGTAGGTTAACTAGCGGACACTTGGAAGATCTAGGTTAACTAGCGGGCCCTTGGACTATGTAGGTTAACTAGCGGGCAATTGGACTATCTAGGTTAATTAGCTGACCTTGGACTATGTAGGTTAACTAGCGGGCACTTGGACTATCTAGGTTAACTAGCTGACCTTGGACTATGTAGGTTAACTAGCGGGCACTTGGACTATCTAGGTTAACTAGCGGGCACTTGCACAATACAGGTTCCCTACGGGCACTTTGACTATGTAGGTTCCCTAGCGGGCACTTGGACTATATAGGTTCCCTGTGGGCACTTGGATTATCTAGGTTCCCTAACGGGCACTTGGAATATATAAGTTCCCTATCGGGCACTTGGACTATGTAGGTTCCT
The DNA here is from genome assembly GCF_050624435.1 of Tenrec ecaudatus. Classification (NCBI taxonomy): domain Eukaryota; kingdom Metazoa; phylum Chordata; class Mammalia; order Afrosoricida; family Tenrecidae; genus Tenrec; species Tenrec ecaudatus. Next base: position 1,222,196 of record NW_027457627.1, read on the forward strand.
CAGCGGGCACTTGGACTATGTAGGTCCCCTATTGGGCATTCGACTATGTAGGTTAACTAGCAGGCCCTTGGACTATCTAGGTTACGTAGCGGGCCCTTGGACTATGTAGGTTAACTAGCGGACACTTGGACAATCTAGGTTACCTAGCGGGCACTTGAATTATTTACATAACCTAGCAGGTACTTGGACTATCTAGGTTACCTAGGAGGCACTTGGACTATGTACGTCCCCTAGCGGACACTTGGACTATCTAGGTTAACTAGAGGAACGTGGACTATGTAGGTTAACTAGCGGGCACTTGGACGATCAAGGTTAACTAGCGGGCACTTGGACTATCTAGGTTAACTAGAGGGCACTTGGACTATCTAGATTAACTAGCGGGCCCTTGGACTATCTAGGTTTACTAGCGGGCACTTGGACTATCTAGGTTAACTTGCGGGCACTGGGACTATGTAGTTTCCCTAGCGGGCTTTTGGATTACTTAGGTTACCTAGTGGGCACTTGGACTATGTAGGTTACCTAGCGGGCACTTGGACTATGTAGGTTAACTAGAAGGCACTTGGACTATCAAGGTTACCTAGCAGTCCCTTGGACTATGTAGTTTACCAGCGGGCTCTTGGACTATCTAGGTTAACGAACGTGCACTTGGACTATGTAGGTAACCTAGCGGGCACTTGGACTGTCTAGGTTACCTAGCGGGCACTTGGCCTATCTAGGTTAAAGAACGGGCACTTGGACTATGTAGGTTAACTAGAGGACACTTCGATTATCTAGGTTAGCTAATGGGCAATTGGACTATCTAGGTTACCTAGCGGGCACTTGGACTATGTAGGTTCCCTAGCGGGCACTTGGACAATTTATGTTACCTAGCAGGCACTTTGACTATCTAGGTTAACTAGCGAGCACTTGGACTATGTAGGTTCCCTAGCGGCACTTGGACTATGTAGGTTCCCTATCGGGTACTTGGACTGTCTAGGTAAATTAGCGCGCAATTGGACTGTCTAGGTTACCTTGTGGGCATTTGGACTCTGTAGTTTACCTAGCAGGCACTTGGACTATGTAGGTTACCTAGCGTGCACTTGGACTATGTAGATTAACTAAAGGGCACTTGGACTATGTATGTAACCTAATGGTCACTTGGACAGTCTAGGTTACCTAGCGGGGACTTGGACTACTTAGGTTAACTAGCGGGCACTTTGACTATCTAGGTCAACTAGCGGGCCCTTGTATTATGTAGGTTAACTAGCGGGCACTTGGACTATCTAGGTTAACTTACGGATCTTGGAGTATGTAGGTTAACTGCGGGCACTTGGACTATGTACGTCCCCTAGTGGGCACTTGGACTATCTAGGTTAACTAGCAGGCACTTGGACTATGTACTCTCCCTAGCGGGCATTTGGACTATTTATGTTACCATCGGGAACTTGGACTATGTAGGTTACCTAGCGGGCACTTGGACTATGTACGTACCCTAGTGAGCACTTGGAATATCTAGGTTAACTAACGGGCACTTGCACTATGTAGGTTGCCTAGTGGGCACTTGGACTATGTAGGTTTCTAGCGGGCACTTGGATTATGTAGGTTCCCTATCGGGCACTTGGATTATGTAGGTTCCCTATAGGGCACTTGGACTATGTAGGTTAACTAGCGGGCACTTGGACTGTCTAGGTAACCTAGCGGGCACTTGGACTATCTAGGTTAACGAACGGGCACTTGGGCTATGTAGGTAACCTAGCGGGCACTTGAACAATGTACATACCCTAGCGGGCACTTGGACTATCTAGGTTACCTAGCGGGCACTTGGACTATGTACGTACCCTAGCGGGCACTTGGACTATCTAGGTTAACTAGAGGGACGTGGACTATGTAGGTTAACTAGCTGGCACTTGGATTATCTAGGTTAACTAGCGGACACTTGGACGATCAAGGTTAACTAGCGGGCACTTGGACTATCTAGGTTAACTAGAGGGCATATGGACTATCTAGATTAACTAGCGGGCCCTTGGACTATCTAGGTTTACTAGCGGGCACTTGGACTATCTAGGTTAACTAGCGGGCACTGGGACTATGTAGTTTCCCTAGCGGGCTTTTGGATTACTTAGGTTACATAGTGGGCACTTGGACTATGTAGGTTACCTTGCGGGCACTTGGATTATGTAGGTTAACTAGAAGGCACTTGGACTATCAAGGTTACCTAGTGGGCCCTTGGACTATGTAGTTTACCAGCGGGCTCTTGGACTATCTAAGTTAACGAACGTGCACTTGGACAATGTAGGTAACCTAGCGGGCACTTGGACTGTCTAGGTTACCTAGCGGGCACTTGGCCTATCTAGGTTAAAGAACGGGCACTTGGACTATGTAGGTTAACTAGAGGACACTTCGACTATCTAGGTTAGCTAACGGGCAATTGGACTATCTAGGTTACCTAGCGGGCACTTGGACTATGTAGGTTCCCTAGCGGGCACTTGGACAATTTATGTTACCTAGCAGGCACTTTGACTATCTAGGTTAACTAGCGAGCACTTAGACTATGTAGGTTCCCTAGCGGGCACTTGGACTATGTAGGTTCCCTATCGGGTACTTGGACTGTCTAGGTAAATTAGCGCGCAATTGGACTGTCTAGGTTACCTAGTGGGCATTTGGACTCTGTAGTTTACCTAGCAGGCACTTGGACTATGTAGGTTACCTAGCGGGCACTTGGACTATGTAGGTTAACTAACGGGCACTTGGACTATGTATGTAACCTAATGGTCACTTGGACTGTCTAGATTACCTAGCGGGACTTGGACTACTTAGGTTGACTAGCAGGCACTTTGACTATCTAGGTCAACTACTGGGCCCTTGTACTATGTAGGTTAACTAACGGGCACTTGGACTATCTAGGTTAACTAACGGACCTTGGAGTATGTAGTTTAACTGCGGGCACTTGGACTATGTACGTCCCCTAGTGGGCACTTGGACTATTCAGGTTAACTAGCAGGCAATTGGACTATGTACTCTCCCTAGCGGGCATTTGGACTATTTATGTTACCATCGGGAACTTGGACTATGTAGGTTACCTAGCGGGCACTAGGACTATGTACGTACCCTAGTGAACACTTGGAATATCTAGGTTAACTAACGGGCACTTGGACTATGTAGGTTGCCTGGTGGGCACTTGGACTATGTAGGTTTCTAGCGGGCACTTGGATTATGTAGGTTCCCTATCGGGCACTTGGATTATGTAGGTTCCCTATAGGGCACTTGGACTATGTAGGTTAACTAGCGGGCACTTGGAATGTCTAGGTAACCTAGCGGGCACTTGGACTATCTAGGTTAACGAACGGGCACTTGGACTATGTAGGTAACGTAGCGGGCACTTGAACTATGTACATACCCTAGCGGGCACTTGGACTATCTAGGTTACCTAGCGGGCACTTGGACTATGTACGTACCCTAGCGGGCACTTGGACTATCTAGGTTAACTAGAGGGACGTGGACTATGTAGGTTAACTAGCGGGCACTTGGATTATCTAGGTTAACTAGCGGACACTTGGACGATCAAGGTTAACTAGCGGGCACTTGGACTATCTATGTTAACTAGAGAGCATATGGACTATCTAGATTAACTAGCGGGCCCTTGAACTATCTAGGTTTACTAGCGGGCACTTGGACTATCTAGGTTAACTAGCGGGCACTGGGACTATGTAGGTTAACTAGCGGGCACTTGGACTATCTACGTTAACTAATGGACCTTGTACTATGTAGGTTAACTAGCGGGCACTTGGACTATGTTCGTCCCCTAGTGGGCACTTGGACTATCTAGGTTAACTAACGGGCACTAGGACTATCTAGGTTAACTAGCTGTCACTTGGACTATCTAGGTTACCTAGCAGGCACATGGATTATGAAGGATCCCTAGCGGGCACTTGGACAATCTAGTTTAACTAGCGGGCACTTGGACGATCTAGGTTAACTAACGGGCACATGGACTATCAAAGTTAACATGTGAGCCCTTGGACTATGTAGGTTAACTAGCGGGCCCTTGGACTATATAGGATACCTAGCGGGCACTTGGACTATGTAGGTTACCTGGTGGGCACTTGGACTATCTTAGTTAACGAACGGGCACTTGGAATATGCAGGTAACCTAGCGGGCACTTGGACTGTCTAGGTTACCTAGCGGGCACTTGGACTTCTAGGTTAACTAACGGGCACTTGGACTATGGAGGTTGTTTAGCGGGCACTAGGACTATATAGTTTAGGTAACGGGAACTTGGACTATCTAGGTTACCTAGCTGTAACATGGACAATGTAAGTTACCTAGCGGGCACTTGGACTATCTAGGTTACCTAACGGGCACTTTGACTATCTAGGTTAACGAACGGGCACTTGGACTATGTAGGTAACCTAGCAGGCACTTGGACAGTCTAGGTTACCTAGCGGGCACTTGGATTATCTAGGTTACCTAGCGGGCCCCAGGACTATGTAGGTTACCTAGCGGGCACTTGGACTATCTAGGTTAACGAACGTGCACTTGGACTATGTAGGTAACCTAACGGACAATTGGACAGTCTACGTTACCTAGCGGGCACTTGGACTATCTAGGTTAATGAAAGGGCACTTGGACTATGTAGGTTACCTAGCGGGCACTTGGATTATCTAGGTTAGCTTACAGGAACTTGGAATATCTAGGTTACCTAGCTGGCACTTGGACTATGTAGGTTACCTTGCGGGCACTTGTACTATCTAGGTTATCTAACGGGCACATGGACTATGTAGGATACCTTGCGGGCACTTGCACTATCTAGGTTACCTAACGGGAACTTGGACTATGTAGGTTAACTAGCGGACACTTGGAAGATCTAGGTTAACTAGCGGGCCCTTGGACTATGTAGGTTAATTAGCTGACCTTGGACTATGTAGGTTAACTAGCGGGCACTTGGACTATCTAGGTTAACTAGCTGACCTTGGACTATGTAGGTTAACTAGCGGGCACTTGGACTATCTAGGTTAACTAGCGGGCACTTGCACAATACAGGTTCCCTACGGGCACTTTGACTATGTAGGTTCCCTAGCGGGCACTTGGACTATATAGGTTCCCTGTGGGCACTTGGATTATCTAGGTTCCCTAACGGGCACTTGGAATATATAGGTTCCCTATCGGGCACTTGGACTATGTAGGTTCCTCAGCGGGCACTTGGACTATGTAGGTCCCCTATTGGGCATTGGACTATGTAGGTTAACTAGCAGGCCCTTGGACTATCTAGGTTACGTAGCAGGCCCTTGGACTTTGTAGGTTAACTAGCGGACACTTGGACAATCTAGGTTACCTAGCGGGCACTTGAATTATTTACATAACCTAGCAGGCACTTGGACTATCTAGGTTACCTAGGAGGCACTTGGACTATGTACGTCCCCTAGCGGGCACTTGGACTATCTAGGTTAACTAGAGGAACGTGGACTATGTAGGTTAACTAGCGGGCACTTGGACGATCAAGGTTAACTAGCGGGCACTTGGACTATCTAGGTTAACTAGAGGGCACTTGGACTATCTAGATTAACTAGCGGGCCCTTGGATTATCTAGGTTAACTTGCGGGCACTGGGACTATGTAGTTTCCCTAGCGGGCTTTTGGATTACTTAGGTTACCTAGTGGGCACTTGGACTATGTAGGTTACCTAGCGGGCACTTGGATTATGTAGGTTAACTAGAAGGCACTTGGACTATCAAGGTTACCTAGCAGGCCCTTGGACTATGTAGTTTACCAGCGGGCTCTTGGACTATCTAGGTTAACGAACGTGCACTTGGACTATGTAGGTAACCTAGCGGGCACATGGACTGTCTAGGTTACCTAGCGGGCACTTGGCCTATCTAGGTTAAAGAACGGGCACTTGGACTATGTAGGTTAACTAGAGGACACTTCGATTATCTAGGTTAGCTAATGGGCAATTGGACTATCTAGGTTACCTAGCGGGCACTTGGACTATGTAGGTTCCCTAGCGGGCACTTGGACAATTTATGTTACCTAGCAGGCACTTTGACTATCTAGGTTAACTAGCGAGCACTTGGACTATGTAGGTTCCCTAGCGGCACTTGGACTATGTAGGTTCCCTATCGGGTACTTGGACTGTCTAGGTAAATTAGCGCGCAATTGGACTGTCTAGGTTACCTAGTGGGCATTTGGACTCTGTAGTTTACCTAGCAGGCACTTGGACTATGTAGGTTACCTAGCGGGCACTTGGACTATGTAGATTAACTAAAGGGCACTTGGACTATGTATGTAACCTAATAGTCACTTGGACTGTCTAGGTTACCTAGCGGGGACTTGGACTACTTAGGTTAACTAGCGGGCACTTTGACTATCTAGGTCAACTAGCGGGCCCTTGTACTATGTAGGTTAACTAGCGGGCACTTGGACTATCTAGGTTAACTTACGGATCTTGGAGTATGTAGGTTAACTGCGGGCACTTGGACTATGTACGTCCCCTAGTGGGCACTTGGACTATCTAGGTTAACTAGCAGGCACTTGGACTATGTACTCTCCCTAGCGGGCATTTGGACTATTTATGTTACCATCAGGAACTTGGACTATGTAGGTTACCTAGCGGGCACTTGGACTATGTACGTACCCTAGTGAGCACTTGGAATATCTAGGTTAACTAACGGGCACTTGGACTATGTAGGTTGCCTAGTGGGCACTTGGACTATGTAGGTTTCTAGCGGGCACTTGGATTATGTAGGTTCCCTATCGGGCACTTGGATTATGTAGGTTCCCTATAGGGCACTTGGACTATGTAGGTTAACTAGCGGGCACTTGGACTGTCTAGGTAACCTAGCGGGCACTTGGACTATCTAGGTTAACGAACGGGCACTTGGACTATGTAGGTAACCTAGCGGGCACTTGAACTATGTACATACCCTAGCGGGCACTTGGACTATCTAGGTTACCTAGCGGGCACTTGGACTATGTACGTACCCTAGCGGGCACTTGGACTATCTAGGTTAACTAGAGGGACGTGGACTATGTAGGTTAACTAGCTGGCACTTGGATTATCTAGGTTAACTAGCGGGCACTTGGACTATCTAGGTTAACTAGAGGGCATATGGACTATCTAGATTAACTAGAGGGCCCTTGGACTATCTAGGTTTACTAGCGGGCACTTGGACTATCTAGGTTAACTAACGGACCTTGGAGTATGTAGGTTAACTGCGGGCACTTGGACTATGTACGTCCCCTAGTGGGCACTTGGACTATCTAGGTTAACTAGCAGGCAATTGGACTATGTACTCTCCCTAGCGGGCATTTGGACTATTTATGTTACCATCGGGAACTTGGACTATGTAGGTTACCTAGCGGGCACTTGGACTATGTACGTACCCTAGTGAGCACTTGGACTATCTAGGTTAACTAACGGGCACTTGGACTATGTAGGTTGCCTGGTGGGCACTTGGACTATGTAGGTTTCTAGCGGGCACTTGGATTATGTAGGTTCCCTATCGGGCACTTGGATTATGTAGGTTCCCTATAGGGCACTTGGACTATGTAGGTTAACTAGCGGGCACGTGGAATGTCTAGGTAACCTAGGGGGCACTTGGACTATCTAGGTTAACGAACGGGCACTTGGACTATGTAGGTAACGTAGCGGGCACTTGAACTATGTACATACCCTAGCGGGCACTTGGACTATCTAGGTTACCTAGCGGGCACTTGGACTATGTACGTACCCTAGCGGGCACTTGGACTATCTAGGTTAACTAGAGGGACCTGTACTATGTAGGTTAACTAGCGGGCACTTGGATTATCTAGGTTAACTAGCGGACACTTGGACTATCAAGGTTACCTAGCGGGCCCTTGGACTATGTAGTTTACCAGCGGGCTCTTGGACTATCTAGGTTAACGAACGTGCACTTGGACTATGTAGGTAACCTAGCGGGCACTTGGACTGTCTAGGTTACCTAGCGGGCACTTGGCCTATCTAGGTTAAAGAACGGGCACTTGGACTATGTAGGTTAACTAGAGGACACTTCGACTATCTAGGTTAGCTAACGGGCAATTGGACTATGTAGGTTCCCTGGCGGGCACTTGGACAATTTATGTTACCTAGCAGGCACTTTGACTATCTAGGTTAACTAGCGAGCACTTAGACTATGTAGGTTCCCTAGCGGGCACTTGGACTATTTAGGTTCCCTATCGGGTACTTGGACTGTCTAGGTAAATTAGCGCGCAATTGGACTGTCTAGGTTACCTAGTGGGCATTTGGACTCTGTAGTTTACCTAGCAGGCACTTGGACTATGTAGGTTACCTAGCGGGCACTTGGACTATGTAGGTTAACTAACGGGCACTTGGACTATGTATGTAACCTAATGGTCACTTGGACTGTCTAGATTACCTAGCGGGGACTTGGACTACTTAGGTTAACTAGCAGGCACTTTGACTATCTAGGTCAACTACTGGGCCCTTGTACTATGTAGGTTAACTAACGGGCACTTGGACTATCTAGGTTAACTAACGGACCTTGGAGTATGTAGGTTAACTGCGGGCACTTGGACTATGTACGTCCCCTACTGGGCACTTGGACTATCTAGGTTAACTAGCAGGCAATTGGACTATGTACTCTCCCTAGCGGGCATTTGGACTATTTATGTTACCATCGGGAACTTGGACTATGTAGGTTACCTAGCGGGCACTTGGACTATGTACGTACCCTAGTGAGCACTTGGACTATCTAGGTTAACTAACGGGCACTTGGACTATGTAGGTTGCCTGGTGGGCACTTGGACTATGTAGGTTTCTAGCGGGCACTTGGATTATGTAGGTTCCCTATCGGGCACTTGGATTATGTAGGTTCCCTATAGGGCACTTGGACTATGTAGGTTAACTAGCGGGCACGTGGAATGTCTAGGTAACCTAGCGGGCACTTGGACTATCTAGGTTAACGAACGGGCACTTGGACTATGTAGGTAACGTAGCGGGCACTTGAACTATGTACATACCCTAGCGGGCACTTGGACTATCTAGGTTACCTAGCGGGCACTTGGACTATGTACGTACCCTAGCGGGCACTTGGACTATCTAGGTTAACTAGAGGGACGTGTACTATGTAGGTTAACTAGCGGGCACTTGGATTATCTAGGTTAACTAGCGGACACTTGGACTATCAAGGTTACCTAGCGGGCCCTTGGACTATGTAGTTTACCAGCGGGCTCTTGGACTATCTAGGTTAACGAACGTGCACTTGGACTATGTAGGTAACCTAGCGGGCACTTGGACTGTCTAGGTTACCTAGCGGGCACTTGGCCTATCTAGGTTAAAGAACGGGCACTTGGACTATGTAGGTTAACTAGAGGACACTTCGACTATCTAGGTTAGCTAACGGGCAATTGGACTATCTAGGTTACCTAGCGGGCACTTGGACTATGTAGGTTCCCTACCGGGCACTTGGACAATTTATGTTACCTAGCAGGCACTTTGACTATCTAGGTTAACTAGCGAGCACATGGACTATGTAGGTTCCCTAGCGGGCACTTGGACTATGTACTCTCCCTAGCGGGCTTTTGGACTATTTATGTTACCATCAGGAACTTGGACTAAGGAGGTTACCTAGCGGGCACTTGGACTATGTACGTACCCTAGTGAGCACTTGGACTATCTAGGTTAACTAACGGGCACTTGGACTATGTAGGTTTCTAGCGGGCACTTGGATTATGTAGGTTCCCTATCGGGCACTTGGATTATATAGGTTCCCTATAGGGCACTTGGACTATGTAGGTTAACTAGCGGGCACTTGGACTGTCTAGGTTACCTAGCGTGCACTTGGACTATCTAGGTTAACGAACGGGCACTTGGACTGTCTAGGTAACCTAGCGGGCACTTGGACTATCTAGGTTAACGAACGGGCACTTGAACTATGTAGGTTAACTAGCGGGCACTTGGACTGTCTAGGTAACCTAGCGGGCACTTGGACTATCTAGGTTAACGAACGGGCACTTGAACTATGTAGGTAACCTAGCGGGTACTTGAACTATGTACATACCCTAGCGGGCACTTGGCCTATCTAGATTACCTAGCGGGCACTTGGAATATCTAGGTTAACTAGCGGGCACTCAGACTATGTAGGTTAACTAGCGGGCACTTGGACTCTGTAGGTTAACTAGCGGGCCCTTGGACTATGTAGGTTAACTAGCGGGCACTTGGATTAGCTAGGTTATCTAGTGGGCACTTGGACTATGTAGATTAACTAGCGGGCCCTTGGACTATCTAGGTAAACTAGCGGGCACTTGGACTATCTAGGTTAACTAGCGGGCACTTGGACCATCTAGATTAACTAGCGGGCCCTTGGACCATCTAGGTTTACTAGCGGGCACTTGGACTATCTAGGTTAACTAGTGGGCACTTGGACTATGTAGTTTCCCTAGCGGGCATTTGGATTACTTAGGTTACCTAGTCGGCACTTGGACTATGTAGGTTAACTAGAAGGCACTTGGACTATCAAGGTTACCTAGCGGGCCCTTGGACTATGTAGGTTACCAGGGGCACTTGGCCTATCGAGGTTAACCAACGGGCACTTGGACTACGTAGGTTAACTAGCGGACACTTCGACTATCTAGGTTAGCTAACGGGCAATTGGACTATCTAGGTTACCTAACGGGCACTTGGACTATGTAGGTACCCTAGCGGGCACTTGGACAATTTAGGTTACCTAACAGGCACTTTGACTATCTTGGTTAACTAACGGACCTTGGACTATGTAGGTTAACTAGCGGGCACTTGGACTATGTACGGCCCCTAGTAGGCACTTGGACTATCTAGGTTAACTAACGGGCACTTGGACTATCTAGGATAATTAGGGGGCACTTGGACTATCTAGGTTACCTAGCAGGCACGTGGACTATGTAGGTTAACTAGTGGACACTTACACGATCTAGGTTAACTAGCGGGCCCTTGCACTATGTAGGTTAACTAGCGGGCCCATGGATTATGTAGGTTTACTAGCAGGCACTTGGACTATCTAGGTTAACTAGCAGGCACTTGGACTCTGTAGTTTCCCTAGCTGGCATTTGGACTATTTATGTTACCATCGGGAACTTGGACTATGTAGGTTACCTATCGGGCACTTGGACTATGTACGTACCATAGTGGGCACTTAGACTATCTAGGTTAACTAACGGGCACTTGGACTATGTTGGTTGCCTAGCGGCACTTGGGCTATGTAGGTTCCCTAGCGGGCACTTGGATTATGTAGGTTCCCTATCGGGCACTTGGATTATGTAGGTTCCCTATAGGGCACTTGGACTATGTAGGTTAACTAGCGGGCACTTGGACTGTCTAGGTTACCTAGCGTGCACTTGGACTATCTAGGTTAACGAACGGGCACTTGGACTGTCTAGGTAACCTAGCGGGCACTTGAACTATGTACATACCCTAGCGGGCACTTGGACTATCTAGGTTACCTAGCGGGCACTTGGACTATGTACGTACCCTAGCGGGCACTTGGACTATCTAGGTTAACTAGAGGGACGTGGACTATGTAGGTTAACTAGCGGGCACTTGGATTATCTAGGTTAACTAGCGGACACTTGGACGATCAAGGTTAACTTGCGGGCACTTGGACTATCTAGGTTAACTAGAGGGCATATGGACTATCTAGATTAACTAGCGGGCCCTTGGACTATCTAGGTTTACTAGCGGGCACTTGGACTATCTAGGTTAACTAGCGGGCACTGGGACTATGTAGTTTCCCTAGCGGGCTTTTGGATTACTTAGGTTACCTAGTGGGCACTTGGACTATGTAGGTTACCTAGCGGGCACTTGGATTATGTAGGTTAACTAGAAGGCACTTGGACTATCAAGGTTACCTAGTGGGCCCTTGGACTATGTAGTTTACCAGCGGGCTCTTGGACTATCTAAGTTAACGAACGTGCACTTGGACAATGTAGGTAACCTAGCGGGCAATTGGACTATCTAGGTTAACTAGCGAGCACTTGGACTATTTAGGTTCCCTATCGGGTACTTGGACTGTCTAGGTAAATTAGCGCGCAATTGGACTGTCTAGGTTACCTAGTGGGCATTTGGACTCTGTAGTTTACCTAGCAGGCACTTGGACTATGTAGGTTACCTAGCGGGCACTTGGACTATGTAGGTTAACTAACGGGCACTTGGACTATGTATGTAACCTAATGGTCACTTGGACTGTCTAGATTACCTAGCGGGACTTGGACTACTTAGGTTAACTAGCAGGCACTTTGACTATCTAGGTCAACTACTGGGCCCTTGTACTATGTAGGTTAACTAACGGGCACTTGGACTATCTAGGTTAACTAACGGACCTTGGAGTATGTAGGTTAACTGCGGGCACTTGGACTATGTACGTCCCCTAGTGGGCACTTGGACTATCTAGGTTAACTAGCAGGCAATTGGACTATGTACTCTCCCTAGCGGGCATTTGGACTATTTATGTTACCATCGGGAACTTGGACTATGTAGGTTACCTAGCGGGCACTTGGACTATGTACGTACCCTAGTGAGCACTTGGAATATCTAGGTTAACTAACGGGCACTTGGACTATGTAGGTTGCCTGGTGGGCACTTGGACTATGTAGGTTTCTAGCGGGCACTTGGATTATGTAGGTTCCCTATCGGGCACTTGGATTATGTAGGTTCCCTATAGGGCACTTGGACTATGTACGTTAACTAGCGGGCACTTGGAATGTCTAGGTAACCTAGCGGGCACTTGGACTATCTAGGTTAACGAACGGGCACTTGGACTATGTAGGTAACGTAGCGGGCACTTGAACTATGTACATACCCTAGCGGGCACTTGGACTATCTAGGTTACCTAGCGGGCACTTGGACTATGTACGTACCCTGGCGGGCACTTGGACTATCTAGGTTAACTAGAGGGACGTGGACTATGTAGGTTAACTAGCGGGCACTTGGATTATCTAGGTTAACTAGCGGACACTTGGACGATCAAGGTTAACTAGCGGGCACTAGGACTATCTAGGTTAACTAGAGGGCATATGGACTATCTAGATTAACTAGCGGGCCCTTGGACTATCTAGGTTTACTAGCGGGCACTTGGACTATCTAGGTTAACTAGCGGGCACTGGGACTATGTAGTTTCCCTAGCGGGCTTTTGGATTACTTAGGTTACCTAGTGGGCACTTGGACTATGTAGGTTACCTAGCGGGCACTTGGACTATGTAGGTTAACTAGAAGGCACTTGGACTATCAAGGTTACCTAGCGGGCCCTTGGACTATGTAGTTTACCAGCGGGCTCTTGGACTATCTAGGTTAACGAACGTGCACTTGGACTATGTAGGTAACCTAGCGGGAACTTGGACTGTCTAGGTTACCTAGCGGGCACTTGGCCTATCTAGGTTAAAGAACGGGCACTTGGACTATGTAGGTTAACTAGAGGACACTTCGACTATCTAGGTTAGCTAACGGGCAATTGGACTATCTAGGTTACCTAGCGGGCACTTGGACTATGTAGGTTCCCTAGCGGGCACTTGGACAATTTATGTTACCTAGCAGGCACTTTGACTATCTAGGTTAACTAGCGAGCACTTAGACTATGTAGGTTCCCTAGCGGGCACTTGGACTATGTAGGTTCCCTATCGGGTACTTGGACTGTCTAGGTAAATTAGCGCGCAATTGGACTGTCTAGGTTACCTAGTGGGCATTTGGACTCTGTAGTTTACCTAGCAGGCACTTGGACTATGTAGGTTACCTAGCGGGCACTTGGACTATGTAGGTTAACTAACGGGCACTTGGACTATGTATGTAACCTAATGGTCACTTGGACTGTCTAGATTACCTAGCGGGGACTTGGACTACTTAGGTTAACTAGCAGGCACTTTGACTATCTAGGTCAACTACTGGGCCCTTGTACTATGTAGGTTAACTAACGGGCACTTGGACTATCTAGGTTAACTAACGGACCTTGGAGTATGTAGGTTAACTGCGGGCACTTGGACTATGTACGTCCCCTAGTGGGCACTTGGACTATCTAGGTTAACTAGCAGGCAATTGGACTATGTACTCTCCCTAGCGGGCATTTGGACTATTTATGTTACCATCGGGAACTTGTACTATGTAGGTTACCTAGCGGGCACTTGGACTATGTACGTACCCTAGTGAGCACTTGGACTATCTAGGTTAACTAACGGGCACTTGGACTATGTAGGTTGCCTGGTGGGCACTTGGACTATGTAGGTTTCTAGCGGGCACTTGGATTATGTAGGTTCCCTATCGGGCACTTGGATTATGTAGGTTCCCTATAGGGCACTTGGACTATGTAGTTTAACTAGCGGGCACGTGGAATGTCTAGGTAACCTAGCGGGCACTTGGACTATCTAGGTTAACGAACGGGCACTTGGACTATGTAGGTAACGTAGCGGGCACTTGAACTATGTACATACCCTAGCGGGCACTTGGACTATCTAGGTTACCTAGCGGGCACTTGGACTATGTACGTACCCTAGCGGGCCCTTGGACTATCTAGGTAAACTAGCGGGCACTTGGACTATCTAGGTTAACTAGCGGGCACTTGGACCATCTAGATTAACTAGCGGGCCCTTGGACCATCTAGGTTTACTAGCGGGCACTTGGACTATCTAGGTTAACTAGTGGGTACTTGGACTATGTAGTTTCCCTAGCGGGCATTTGGATTACTTAGGTTACCTAGTCGGCACTTGGACTATGTAGGTTAACTAGAAGGCACTTGGACTATCAAGGTTACCTAGCGGGCCCTTGGACTATGTAGGTTACCAGGGGCACTTGGCCTATCGAGGTTAACCAACGGGCACTTGGACTACGTAGGTTAACTAGCGGACACTTCGACTATCTAGGTTAGCTAACGGGCAATTGGACTATCTAGGTTACCTAGCGGGCACTTGGACTATGTAGGTACCCTAGCGGGCACTTGGACAATTTAGGTTACCTAACAGGCACTTTGACTATCTTGGTTAACTAACGGACCTTGGACTATGTAGGTTAACTAGCGGGCACTTGGACTATGTATGGCCCCTAGTAGGCACTTGGACTATCTAGGTTAACTAACGGGCACTTGGACTATCTAGGATAATTAGGGGGCACTTGGACTATCTAGGTTACCTAGCAGGCACGTGGACTATGTAGGTTAACTAGTGGACACTTACACGATCTAGGTTAACTAGCGGGCCCTTGCACTATGTAGGTTAACTAGCGGGCCCATGGATTATGTAGGTTTACTAGCAGGCACTTGGACTATCTAGGTTAACTAGCAGGCACTTGGACTCTGTAGTTTCCCTAGCTGGCATTTGGACTATTTATGTTACCATCGGGAACTTGGACTATGTAGGTTACCTATCGGGCACTTGGACTATGTACGTACCATAGTGGGCACTTAGACTATCTAGGTTAACTAACGGGCACTTGGACTATGTAGGTTGCCTAGCGGCACTTGGGCTATGTAGGTTCCCTAGCGGGCACTTGGATTATGTAGGTTCCCTATCGGGCACTTGGATTATGTAGGTTCCCTATAGGGCACTTGGACTATGTAGGTTAACTAGCGGGCACTTGGACTGTCTAGGTAACCTAGCGTGCACTTGGACTATCTAGGTTAACGAACGGGCACTTGGACTGTCTAGGTAACCTAGCGGGCACTTGAACTATGTACATACCCTAGCGGGCACTTGGATTATCTAGGTTACCTAGCGGGCACTTGGACTATGTACGTACCCTAGCGGGCACTTGGACTATCTAGGTTAACTAGAGGGACGTGGACTATGTAGGTTAACTAGCGGGCACTTGGATTATCTAGGTTAACTAGCGGACACTTGGACGATCAAGGTTAACTTGCGGGCACTTGGACTATCTAGGTTAACTAGAGGGCATATGGACTATCTAGATTAACTAGCGGGCCCTTGGACTATCTAGGTTTACTAGCGGGCACTTGGACTATCTAGGTTAACTAGCGGGCACTGGGACTATGTAGTTTCCCCAGCGGGCTTTTGGATTACTTAGGTTACCTAGTGGGCACTTGGACTATGTAGGTTACCTAGCGGGCACTTGGATTATGTAGGTTAACTAGAAGGCACTTGGACTATCAAGGTTACCTAGTGGGCCCTTGGACTATGTAGTTTACCAGCGGGCTCTTGGACTATCTAAGTTAACGAACGTGCACTTGGACAATGTAGGTAACCTAGCGGGCAATTGGACTATCTAGGTTAACTAGCGAGCACTTAGACTATGTAGGTTCCCTAGCGGGCACTTGGACTATTTAGGTTCCCTATCGGGTACTTGGACTGTCTAGGTAAATTAGCGCGCAATTGGACTGTCTAGGTTACCTAGTGGGCATTTGGACTCTGTAGTTTACCTAGCAGGCACTTGGACTATGTAGGTTACCTAGCGGGCACTTGGACTATGTAGGTTAACTAACGGGCACTTGGACTATGTATGTAACCTAATGGTCACTTGGACTGTCTAGATTACCTAGCGGGACTTGGACTACTTAGGTTAACTAGCAGGCACTTTGACTATCTAGGTCAACTACTGGGCCCTTGTACTATGTAGGTTAACTAACGGGCACTTGGACTATCTAGGTTAACTAACGGACCTTGGAGTATGTAGGTTAACTGCGGGCTCTTGGACTATGTACGTCCCCTAGTGGGCACTTGGACTATCTAGGTTAACTAGCAGGCAATTGGACTATGTACTCTCCCTAGCGGGCATTTGGACTATTTATGTTACCATCGGGAACTTGGACTATGTAGGTTACCTAGCGGGCACTTGGACTATGTACGTACCCTAGTGAGCACTTGGAATATCTAGGTTAACTAACGGGCACTTGGACTATGTAGGTTGCCTGGTGGGCACTTGGAGTATGTAGGTTTCTAGCGGGCACTTGGATTATGTAGGTTCCCTATCGGGCACTTGGATTATGTAGGTTCCCTATAGGGCACTTGGACTATGTACGTTAACTAGCGGGCACTTGGAATGTCTAGGTAACCTAGCGGGCACTTGGACTATCTAGGTTAACGAACGGGCACTTGGACTATGTAGGTAACGTAGCGGGCACTTGAACTATGTACATACCCTAGCGGGCACTTGGACTATCTAGGTTACCTAGCGGGCACTTGGACTATGTACGTACCCTGGCGGGCACTTGGACTATCTAGGTTAACTAGAGGGACGTGGACTATGTAGGTTAACTAGCGGGCACTTGGATTATCTAGGTTAACTAGCGGACACTTGGACGATCAAGGTTAACTAGCGGGCACTAGGACTATCTAGGTTAACTAGAGGGCATATGGACTATCTAGATTAACTAGCGGGCCCTTGGACTATCTAGGTTTACTAGCGGGCACTTGGACTATCTAGGTTAACTAGCGGGCACTGGGACTATGTAGTTTCCCTAGCGGGCTTTTGGATTACTTAGGTTACCTAGTGGGCACTTGGACTATGTAGGTTACCTAGCGGGCACTTGGACTATGTAGGTTAACTAGAAGGCACTTGGACTATCAAGGTTACCTAGCGGGCCCTTGGACTATGTAGTTTACCAGCGGGCTCTTGGACTATCTAGGTTAACGAACGTGCACTTGGACTATGTAGGTAACCTAGCGGGCACTTGGACTGTCTAGGTTACCTAGCGGGCACTTGGCCTATCTAGGTTAAAGAACGGGCACTTGGACTATGTAGGTTAACTAGAGGACACTTCGACTATCTAGGTTAGCTAACGGGCAATTGGACTATCTAGGTTACCTAGCGGGCACATGGACTATGTAGGTTCCCTAGCGGGCACTTGGACAATTTATGTTACCTAGCAGGCACTTTGACTATCTAGGTTAACTAGCGAGCACTTAGACTATGTAGGTTCCCTAGCGGGCACTTGGACTATGTAGGTTCCCTATCGGGTACTTGGACTGTCTAGGTAAATTAGCGCGCAATTGGACTGTCTAGGTTACCTAGTGGGCATTTGGACTCTGTAGTTTACCTAGCAGGCACTTGGACTATGTAGGTTACCTAGCGGGCACTTGGACTATGTAGGTTAACTAACGGGCACTTGGACTATGTATGTAACCTAATGGTCACTTGAACTGTCTAGATTACCTAGCGGGGACTTGGACTACTTAGGTTAACTAGCAGGCACTTTGACTATCTAGGTCAACTACTGGGCCCTTGTACTATGTAGGTTAACTAACGGGCACTTGGACTATCTAGGTTAACTAACGGACCTTGGAGTATGTAGGTTAACTGCGGGCACTTGGACTATGTATGTCCCCTAGTGGGCACTTGGACTATCTAGGTTAACTAGCAGGCAATTGGACTATGTACTCTCCCTAGCGGGCATTTGGACTATTTATGTTACCATCGGGAACTTGTACTATGTAGGTTACCTAGCGGGCACTTGGACTATGTACGTACCCTAGTGAGCACTTGGACTATCTAGGTTAACTAACGGGCACTTGGACTATGTAGGTTGCCTGGTGGGCACTTGGACTATGTAGGTTTCTAGCGGGCACTTGGATTATGTAGGTTCCCTATCGGGCACTTGGATTATGTAGGTTCCCTATAGGGCACTTGGACTATGTAGGTTAACTAGCGGGCACGTGGAATGTCTAGGTAACCTAGCGGGCACTTGGACTATCTAGGTAAACGAACGGGCACTTGGACTATGTAGGTAACGTAGCGGGCACTTGAACTATGTACATACCCTAGCGGGCACTTGGACTATCTAGGTTACCTAGCGGGCACTTGGACTATGTACGTACCCTAGCGGGCACTTGGACTATCTAGGTTAACTAGAGGGACGTGTACTATGTAGGTTAACTAGCGGGCACTTGGATTATCTAGGTTAACTAGCGGACACTTGGACTATCAAGGTTACCTAGCGGGCCCTTGGACTATGTAGTTTACCAGCGGGCTCTTGGACTATCTAGGTTAACGAACGTGCACTTGGACTATGTAGGTAACCTAGCGGGCACTTGGACTGTCTAGGTTACCTAGCGGGCACTTGGCCTATCTAGGTTAAAGAACGGGCACTTGGACTATGTAGGTTAACTAGAGGACACTTCGACTATCTAGGTTAGCTAATGGGCAATTGGACTCTCTAGGTTACCTAGCGGGCACTTGGACTATGTAGGTTCCCTACCGGGCACTTGGACAATTTATGTTACCTAGCAGGCACTTTGACTATCTAGGTTAACTAGCGAGCACATGGACTATGTAGGTTCCCTAGCGGGCACTTGGACTATGTACTCTCCCTAGCGGGCTTTTGGACTATTTATGTTACCATCAGGAACTTGGACTAAGGAGGTTACCTAGCGGGCACTTGGACTATGTACGTACCCTAGTGAGCACTTGGACTATCTAGGTTAACTAACGGGCACTTGGACTATGTAGGTTTCTAGCGGGCACTTGGATTATGTAGGTTCCCTATCGGGCACTTGGATTATATAGGTTCCCTATAGGGCACTTGGACTA
Source organism: Tenrec ecaudatus (assembly GCF_050624435.1). Taxonomy (NCBI): domain Eukaryota; kingdom Metazoa; phylum Chordata; class Mammalia; order Afrosoricida; family Tenrecidae; genus Tenrec; species Tenrec ecaudatus. The sequence continues at coordinate 1,241,646 of NW_027457627.1, forward strand.
TGTAGGTTAACTAGCGGGCACTTGGACTGTCTAGGTAACCTAGCGGGCACTTGGACTATCTAGGTTAACGAACGGGCACTTGAACTATGTAGGTAACCTAGCGGGTACTTGAACTATGTACATACCCTAGCGGGCACTTGGCCTATCTAGATTACCTAGCGGGCACTTGGAATATCTAGGTTAACTAGCGGGCACTCAGACTATGTAGGTTAACTAGCGGGCACTTGGACACTGTAGGTTAACTAGCGGGCCCTTGGACTATGTAGGTTAACTAGCGGGCACTTGGATTAGCTAGGTTATCTAGTGGGCACTTAGACTATCTAGATTAACTAGCGGGCCCTTGGACTATCTAGGTAAACTAGCGGGCACTTGGACTATCTAGGTTAACTAGCGGGCACTTGGACCATCTAGATTAACTAGCGGGCCCTTGGACCATCTAGGTTTACTAGCGGGCACTTGGACTATCTAGGTTAACTAGTGGGCACTTGGACTATGTAGTTTCCCTAGCGGGCATTTGGATTACTTAGGTTACCTAGTCGGCACTTGGACTATGTAGGTTAACTAGAAGGCACTTGGACTATCAAGGTTACCTAGCGGGCCCTTGGACTATGTAGGTTACCAGGGGCACTTGGCCTATCGAGGTTAACCAACGGGCACTTGGACTACGTAGGTTAACTAGTGGACACTTCGACTATCTAGGTTAGCTAATGGGCAATTGGACTATCTAGGTTACCTAGCGGGCAATTGGACTATGTAGGTACCCTAGCGGGCACTTGGACAATTTAGGTTACCTAACAGGCACTTTGACTATCTTGGTTAACCAACGGACCTTGGACTATGTAGGTTAACTAGCGGGCACTTGGACTATGTACGGCCCCTAGTAGGCACTTGGACTATCTAGGTTAACTAACGGGCACTTGGACTATCTAGGATAATTAGGGGGCACTTGGACTATCTAGGTTACCTAGCAGGCACGTGGACTATGTAGGTTAACTAGTGGACACTTACATGATCTAGGTTAACTAGCGGGCCCTTGCACTATGTAGGTTAACTAGCGGGCCCATGGATTATGTAGGTTTACTAGCAGGCACTTGGACTATCTAGGTTAACTAGCAGGCACTTGGACTCTGTAGTTTCCCTAGCTGGCATTTGGACTATTTATGTTACCATCGGGAACTTGGACTATGTAGGTTACCTATCGGGCACTTGGACTATGTACGTACCATAGTGGGCACTTAGACTATCTAGGTTAACTAACGGGCACTTGGACTATGTAGGTTGCCTAGCGGCACTTGGGCTATGTAGGTTCCCTAGCGGGCACTTGGATTATGTAGGTTCCCTATCGGGCACTTGGATTATGTAGGTTCCCTATAGGGCACTTGGACTATGTAGGTTAACTAGCGGGCACTTGGACTGTCTAGGTAACCTAGCGTGCACTTGGACTATCTAGGTTAACGAACGGGCACTTGGACTGTCTAGGTAACCTAGCGGGCACTTGAACTATGTACATACCCTAGCGGGCACTTGGACTATCTAGGTTACCTAGCGGGCACTTGGACTATGTACGTACCCTAGCGGGCACTTGGACTATCTAGGTTAACTAGAGGGACGTGGACTATGTAGGTTAACTAGCGGGCACTTGGATTATCTAGGTTAACTAGCGGACACTTGGACGATCAAGGTTAACTTGCGGGCACTTGGACTATCTAGGTTAACTAGAGGGCATATGGACTATCTAGATTAACTAGCGGGCCCTTGGACTATCTAGGTTTACTAGCGGGCACTTGGACTATCTAGGTTAACTAGCGGGCACTGGGACTATGTAGTTTCCCTAGCGGGCTTTTGGATTACTTAGGTTACCTAGTGGGCACTTGGACTATGTAAGTTACCTTGCGGGCACTTGGACTATGTAGGTTAACAAAAAGGCACTTGGACTATCAAGGTTACCTAGCGGGCCCTTGGACTATGTAGTTTACCAGCGGGCTCTTGGACTATCTAGGTTAACGAACGTGCACTTGGACTATGTAGGTAACCTAGCGGGCACTTGGACTGTCTAGGTTACCTAGCGGGCACTTGGCCTATCTAGGTTAAAGAACGGGCACTTGGACTATGTACGTTAACTAGAGGACACTTCGACTATCTAGGTTAGCTAACGGGCAATTGGACTATCTAGGTTACCTAGCGGGCACTTGGACTATGTAGGTTCCCTAGCGGGCACTTGGACAATTTATGTTACCTAGCAGGTACTTTGACTATCTAGGTTAACTAGCGAGCACTTGGACTATGTAGGTTCCCTAGCGGGCACTTGGACTATGTACTCTCCCTAGCGGGCATTTGGACTATTTATGTTACCATCGGGAACTTGGACTAAGGAGGTTACCTAGCGGGCACTTGGACTATGTACGTACCCTAGTGAGCACTTGGACTATGTAGGTTTCTAGCGGGCACTTGGATTATGTAGGTTCCCTATCGGGCACTTGGATTATGTAGGTTCCCTATAGGGCACTTGGACTATGTAGGTTAACTAGCGAGCACTTGGACTGTCTAGGTAACCTAGCGGGCACTTGGACTATCTAGGTTAACGAACGGGCACTTGGATTATGTAGGTAACCTAGCGGGTACTTGAACTATGTACATACCCTAGCGGGCACTTGGACTATCTAGATTACCTAGCGGGCACTTGGAATATCTAGGTTAACTAGCGGGCACTTAGACTATGTAGGTTAACTAGCGGGCACTTGGACTCTGTAGGTTAACTAGCGGGCCCTTGGACTATGTAGGTTAACTAGCGGGCACTTGGACTATCTAGATTAACTAGCGGGCCCTTGGACTATCTAGGTAAACTAGCGGGCACTTGGACTATCTAGGTTAACTAGCGGGCACTTGGACCATCTAGATTAACTAGCGGGCCCTTGGACCATCTAGGTTTACTAGCGGGCACTTGGACTATCTAGATTAACTAGCGGGCACTTGGACTATGTAGTTTTCCTAGCGGGCATTTGGATTACTTAGGTTACCTATTCGGCACTTGGACTATGTAGGATAACTAGAAGGCACTTGGACTATCAAGGTTACCTAGCTAGCCCTTGGACTATGTAGGTTACCAGGGGCACTTGGCCTATCGAGGTTAACCAACGGGCACTTGGACTACGTAGGTTAACTAGCGGACGCTTCGACTATCTAGGTTAGCTAACGGGCAATTGGACTATCTAGGTTACCTAGCGGGCACTTGGACTATGTAGGTACCCTAGCGGGCACTTGGACAATTTAGGTTACCTAACAGGCACTTTGACTATCTAGGTTAACTAACGGACCTTGGACTATGTAGGTTAACTAGCGGGCACTTGGACTATGTACGGCCCCTAGTAGGCACTTGGACTATCTAGGTTAACTAACGGGCACTTGGACTATCTAGGATAACTAGCGGGCACTTGGACTATCTAGGTTACCTAGCAGGCACGTGGACTATGTAGGTTAACTAGTGGACACTTACACGATCTAGGTTAACTAGCGGGCCTTTGCACTATGTAGGTTAACTAGCGGGCCAATGGATTATGTAGGTTTACTAGCAGGCACTTGGACTATCTAGGTTAACTAGCAGGCACTTGGACTCTGTAGTTTCCCTAGCTGGCATTTGGACTATTTATGTTACCATCAGGAACTTGGACTATGTAGGTTACCTAGCGGGCACTTGGACTATGTACGTACCATAGTGGGCACTTAGACTATCTAGGTTAACTAACGGGCACTTGGACTATGTAGGTTGCCTAGCGGCACTTGGGCTATGTAGGTTCCCTAGCGGGCACTTGGATTATGTAGGTTCCCTAGCGGGCACTTGGATTATGTAGGTTCCCTATCGGGCACTTGGATTATGTAGGTTCCCTATAGGGCACTTGGATTATGTAGGTTAACTAGCGGGCACTTGGACTGTCTAGGTAACCTAGCGGGCACTTGGACTATCTAGGTTAACGAACGGGCACTTGGACTATGTAGGTAACCTAGCGAGCACTTGAACTATGTACATACCCTAGCGGGCACTTGGACTATCTAGGTTACCTAGCGGGCACTTGGACTATGTACGTACCCTAGCGGGCACTTGGACTATCTAGGTTAACTAGAGGGACGTGGACTATGTAGGTTAACTAGCGGGCACTTGGATTATCTAGGTTAACTAGCGGACACTTGGACGACCAAGGTTAACTTGCGGGCACTAGGACTATCTAGGTTAACTAGAGGGCATATGGACTATCTAGATTAACTAGCGGGCCCTTGGACTATCTAGGTTTACTAGCGGGCACTTGGACAATCTAGGTTAACTAGCGGGCACTGGGACTATGTAGTTTCCCTATCGGGCTTTTGGATTACTTAGGTTACCTAGTGGGCACTTGGACTATGTAAGTTACCTAGCGGGCACTTGGACTATGTAGGTTAACTAGAAGGCACTTGGACTATCAAGGTTACCTAGCGGGCCCTTGGACTATGTAGTTTACCAGCGGGCTCTTGGACTATCTAGGTTAACGAACGTGCACTTGGACTATGTAGGTAACCTAGCGGGCACTTGGACTGTCTAGGTTACCTAGCGGGCACTTGGCCTATCTAGGTTAAAGAACGGGCACTTGGACTATGTACGTTAACTAGAGGACACTTCGACTATCTAGGTTAGCTAACGGGCAATTGGACTATCTAGGTTACCTAGCGGGCACTTGGACTATGTAGGTTCCCTAGCGGGCACTTGGACAATTTATGTTACCTAGCAGGTACTTTGACTATCTAGGTTAACTAGCGAGCATTTGGACTATGTAGGTTCCCTAGCGGGCACTTGGACTATGTACTCTCCCTAGCGGGCATTTGGACTATTTATGTTACCATCGGGAACTTGGACTAAGGAGGTTACCTAGCGGGCACTTGGACTATGTACGTACCCTAGTGAGCACTTGGACTATGTAGGTTTCTAGCGGGCACTTGGATTATGTAGGTTCCCTATCGGGCACTTGGATTATGTAGGTTCCCTATAGGGCACTTGGACTATGTAGGTTAACTAGCGGGCACTTGGACTGTCTAGGTAACCTAGCGGGCACTTGGACTATCTAGGTTAACGAACGGGCACTTGGATTATGTAGGTAACCTAGCGGGTACTTGAACTATGTACATACCCTAGCGGGCACTTGGACTATCTAGATTACCTAGCGGGCACTTGGAATATCTAGGTTAACTAGCGGGCACTTAGACTATGTAGGTTAACTAGCGGGCCCTTGGACCATCTAGGTTTACTAGCGGGCCCTTGGACTATCTAGGTTAACTAGCGGGCACTTGGACTATGTAGTTTTCCTAGCGGGCATTTGGTTTACTTAGGTTACCTAGCCGGCACTTGGACTATGTAGGTTAACTAGAAGGCACTTGGACTATCAAGGTTACCTAGCGGGCCCTTGGACTATGTAGGTTACCAGGGGCACTTGGCCTATCGAGGTTAACCAACGGGCACTTGGACTACGTAGGTTAACTAGCGGACGCTTCGACTATCTAGGTTAGCTAACGGGCAATTGGACTATCTAGGTTACCTAGCGGGCACTTGGACTATGTAGGTACCCTAGCGGGCACTTGGACAATTTAGGTTACCTAACAGGCACTTTGACTATCTAGGTTAACTAACGGACCTTGGACTATGTAGGTTAACTAGCGGGCACTTGGACTATGTACGGCCCCTAGTAGGCACTTGGACTATCTAGGTTAACTAACGGGCACTTGGACTATCTAGGATAACTAGCGGGCACTTGGACTATCTAGGTTACCTAGCAGGCACGTGGACTATGTAGGTTAACTAGTGGACACTTACACGATCTAGGTTAACTAGCGGGCCCTTACACTATGTAGGTTAACTAGCGGGCCCATGGATTATGTAGGTTTACTAGCAGGTACTTGGACTATCTAGGTTAACTAGCAGGCACTTGGACTCTGTAGTTTCCCTAGCTGGCATTTGGACTATTTATGTTACCATCGGGAACTTGGACTATGTAGGTTACCTAGCGGGCACTTGGACTATGTACGTACCATAGTGGGCACTTGGACTATCTAGGTTAACTAACGGGCACTTGGACTATGTAGGTACCTAGCGGGCACTTGGGCTATGTAGGTTCCCTAGCGGGCACTTGGATTATGTAGGTTCCCTATCGGGCACTTGGATTATGTAGGTTCCCTATCGGGCACTTGGACTATGTAGGTTAACTAGCGGGCACTTGGACTCTCTAGGTTAACGAACGGGCACTTGGACTATGTAGGTAACCTAGCCGGCACTTGGACTGTCTAGGTTACCTAGCGGGCACTTTGACTATCTAGGTTAACGAAAGGGCACTTGGACTAAGTAGGTTACCTAGCGGGCACTTGGATTATCTAGGTTAGCTAACACGAACTTGGAATATCTAGGTTACCTAGCGGGCACCTGGACTATCTAGGTTACCTAACGGGAACTCGGACTATGTAGGTTAACTAGCAGACACTTGGACGATCTAGGTTAACAAGAGGGCACTTGGAATATCTAGGTTAAATAGCGGGCCCCTGGACTATCTAGGTTAACAAGCTGACCTTGGACAATGTAGGTTAACTAGCGGGCACTAGGACTATCTAGGTTAACTAGCTGACCTTGGACTATGTAGGTTAACTAGCGGGCACTTGGACTATCTTGGTTAACTAACGGGCACTTGCACAATGCAGGTTCCCTAGCGGGCACTTTGAATATGTAGGTTGCCTAGCGGGCAATTGGACTATAAAGGTTCCCTATGGGCACTCTGACTATCTATGTTCCCTAACGGGCACTTGGAATATATAGGTTCCCTATCGGGCAATTGGACTATGTAGGTTCCTCAGCGGGCACTTGGACTATGTAGGTTCCCTATCGGGCATTGGACTATGTAGGTTAACTAGCAGGACCTTGGACTATCTAGGTTACCTAGCGGGCACTTGGACTATGTAGGTTAACTAGCTGACACTTGGACAATCTAGGTTACCTAGCGGGCACTTGAACTATGTACATACCCTAGCGGGCACTTGGACTATCTAGGTTACCTAGCGGGGACTTGGACTATGTACGTACCCTAGCGGGCACTTGGAGTATCTAGGTTAACTAGAGGGCCCTTGGACTATGTAGGTTAACTAGCGGGCACTTGGATTAGCTAGGTTAACTAGCAGGCACTTGGACTATCTAGGTTAACTAGCGGGCACTTGGACGATGTAGGTTAACTAGCGGACAGTTCGACTATCTATGTTAGCTAACGGGCAATTGGACTATCTAGGTTACCTAGAGGGCACTTGGACTATGTAGGTTCCCTAGCGAGCACTTGGACAATTTAGGTTACCTAGCAGGCACTTTGACTATCTAGGTTAACTAACGGGCACTTGGACTCTGTAGGTTGCCTAGCGAGTACTTGGACTATGTAGGTTCCCTAGCGGGCACTTGGACTATGTAGGTTCCCTATCGGGTACTTGGACTGTCTAGGTTAACTAGCGGGCAATTGGACTGTCTAGGTTACCTAGTGGGCACTTGGACTATGTAGTTTACCTAGCAGGCACTTGGACTATGTAGGTTAACTAGCGGGCACTTGGACTCTCTAGGTTACCTAGAGGGCACTTGGACTATGTACGTTCCCTAGCGGGCGCTTGGGCTATCTACGTTACCTAGCGGGCACTTGGACTATGTAGGTTAACGAACGGGCACTTGGACTATGTAGGTAACCTAATGGTCACTTGGACTGTCTAGGTTACCTAGCGGGCACTTGGACTATGTAGGTTAACGAACGGGTACTTGGACTATCTAGGTTACCTAGCTGTAACATGAACAATGTATGTTACCTAGCGGGCTCTTGGACTACCTAGGTTACCTAACGGGCACTTTGACTATCTAGGTTAACGAACGGACACTTGGACTATGTAGGTAACCTAGCGGGCACTTGGACAGTCTAGGTTACCTAACGGGCACTTGGATTATCTAGGTTACCTAGCGGGCCCTTGGACTATGTAGGTTTCTTAGCGGGCACTTGGACTATCTAGGTTAACGAACGGGCACTTGGAATATGTAGGTAACCTAGCGGACACTTGGTCTATGTATTTTGCCTAGCGGGCACTTGGACTATCTAGGTTACCTAGCGGGCACTTGGACTATGTAGGTTAACTAACGGGCACTTGGACTATCTAGGTTACCTAGCGGGCACTTGGACTATGTAAGTTGCCTAGCGGGCACTTGGACTATCTAGGTTATCTAGCAGGCACTTGGACTATGTAGGTTAACTAGCGGGCACTTGGACTATCTAGGTTAACGAACGTGCATTTGGACTATGTAGGTAACCTAGCGTGAACTTGGACAGTCTAGGTTACCTAGCGGGCCCTTGGACTTCTAGGTTAACGAACAGGCACTTGAACTATGTATGTTGCATAGCGGGCAATTGAACTATCTAGGTTAGGTAACGGGCATTGGACTATCTAGGTTACCTAGCGGGAACTTGGACTATGTAGGTTACCTAGCGGGCACTTGGAATATCAAGGTTAATGAACGTGCCCTTGGACTATGTAGGTAACCTAGCGGACAATTGGACAGTCTAGGTTACCTAGCGGGCACTTGGACTATCTAGGTTAACGAAAGGGCACTTGGATTATGTAGGTTACCTAGCGGGCAATGGGATTATCTAGGTTAGCTAACAGGAACTTGGAATATCTAGGTTACCTAGCGGGCACTTGGACTATGTAGGTTACGTTGCGGGTACTTGTACTATCTAGGTTACCTAACGGGAACTTGGACTATGTAGGTTAACTAGCGGACACTTGGAATATCTAGGTTAACTAGCGGGCCCTTGGACTATGTAGGTTCCCTATCGGGCATTGGACTATGTAGGTTAACTAGCAGGCCCTTGCACTATCTAGGTTACCTAGAGGGCACTTGGACTATGTACGTTACCTAGCGGGCACTTGGACTATGTAGGTTAACGAACGGGCACTTGGACTATGTAGGTAACCTAATGGTCACTTGGACTGTCTAGGTTACCTAGCGGGCACTTGGACTATGTAGGTTAACGAACGGGTACTTGGACTATCTAGGTTACCTAGCTGTAACATGAACAATGTATGTTACCTAGCGGGCTCTTGGACTACCTAGGTTACCTAACGGGCACTTTGACTATCTAGGTTAACGAACGGACACTTGGACTATGTAGGTAACCTAGCGGGCACTTGGACAGTCTAGGTTACCTAACGGGCACTTGGATTATCTAGGTTACCTAGCGGGCCCTTGGACTATGTAGGTTTCTTAGCGGGCACTTGGACTATCTAGGTTAACGAACGGGCACTTGGAATATGTAGGTAACCTAGCGGACACTTGGTCTATGTATTTTGCCTAGCGGGCACTTGGACTATCTAGGTTACCTAGCGGGCACTTGGACTATGTAGGTTAACTAACGGGCACTTGGACTATCTAGGTTACCTAGCGGGCACTTGGACTATGTAAGTTGCCTAGCGGGCACTTGGACTATCTAGGTTATCTAGCAGGCACTTGGACTATGTAGGTTAACTAGCGGGCACTTGGACTATCTAGGTTAACGAACGTGCATTTGGACTATGTATGTAACCTAGCGTGAACTTGGACAGTCTAGGTTACCTAGCGGGCCCTTGGACTTCTAGGTTAACGAACAGGCACTTGGACTATGTATGTTGCATAGCGGGCAATTGAACTATCTAGGTTAGGTAACGGGCATTGGACTATCTAGGTTACCTAGCGGGAACTTGGACTATGTAGGTTACCTAGCGGGCACTTGGAATATCAAGGTTAATGAACGTGCCCTTGGACTATGTAGGTAACCTAGCGGACAATTGGACAGTCTAGGTTACCTAGCGGGCACTTGGACTATCTAGGTTAACGAAAGGGCACTTGGATTATGTAGGATACCTAGCGGGCAATGGGATTATCTAGGTTAGCTAACAGGAACTTGGAATATCTAGGTTACCTAGCGGGCACTTGGACTATGTAGGTTACGTTGCGGGCACTTGTACTATCTAGGTTACCTAATGGGAACTTGGACTATGTAGGTTAACTAGCGGACACTTGGAATATCTAGGTTAACTTGCGGGCCCTTGGACTATGTAGGTTCCCTATCGGGCATTGGACTATGTAGGTTAACTAGCAGGCCCTTGCACTATCTAGGTTACCTAGCGGGCACTTGAACTATGTAGGTTAACTAGAGGACACTTGGACAATCTAGGTTACCTAGCGGGCACTTGAACTATGTACATACCCTATCGGGCACTTGGACTATCTAGGTTACCTAGCAGGCACTTGGACTATGTACGTCCCCTAGCGGGCACTTGGACTATCTAGGTTAACTAGAGGGACTTGGACTATGTAGGTTAACTAGCGGTCACTTGGATTATCTAAGTTAACTAGCGGGCCCTTGGACTATCTAGGTTAACTAGAGGGCACTTGGACTATCTAGATTAACTAGCGGGCCCTTGGACTATCTAGGTTTACTAGCGGGCAATTGGACTATCTAGGTTAACTAGCGGTCACTTGGACTATGTAGTTTTCCTAGCGGGCATTTGGATTACTTAGGTTACCTAGTGGGCACTTGGACTATGTAGGTTACCTAGCGGGCACTTGGACTTTGTAGGTTAACTAGAAGGCACTTGGACTATCAATGTTGCCTAGCGGGCCCTTGGACTATGTAGGTTACCAGCGGGCACTTGGACTATGTAGGTTAACGAACGTGCACTTGGACTATGTAGGTAACATAGCAGGCACTTGGACTGTCTAGGTTACCTAGCGGGCACTTGGCCTATCTAGGTTAACGAACGGGCACTTGGACTATGTAGTTTCCCTAGCGGGCATTTGGACTATTTAGGTTACCATCGGGAACTTGGACTATGTAGGTTACCTAGCGGGCACTTGGACTATGTACGTCCCCTAGTGGGCACTTGGACTATCTAGGTTAACTAGAAGGCACTTGGACTATCAATGTTGCCTAGCGGGCCCTTGTACTATGTAGGTTAACTAGCGGGCACTTGGACTATCTAGGTTAACTAACGGACTTTGGATTATGTAGGTTAACTAGCGGGCACTTGGACAATGTACATCCCCTAGTGGGCACTTGGACTATCTAGGTTAAGTAGCGGGCACTTGGACTATCTAGCTTACCTAGCAGGCAATTGGACTATGTAGGTTAACTAGTGGACACTTGCACGATCTAGGTTAACTTGCGGGCCCTTGCACTATGTAGGTTAACTAGAGGGCCCTTGGTCTATGTACGTCCCCTAGTGGGCACTTGGACTATCTAGGTTAACTAACGAGCACTAGGACTATCTAGGTTAACCAGCGGGCAATTGGACTATATAGGTTAACTAGCGGGCACTTGGACTATGTAGGTAACCTAGCGGGCACTTGACTGTCTAGGTTACCTAGCGGGCACTTTGACTATCTAGGTTAACGAACGGGCACTTGGACTATGTAGGTTACCTAGCGGGCACTTGGACTATGTAGGATCCCTATCGGACATTTGGACTACTTAGGTTAACTAGCGGGCACTTGGACTATCTAGGTTAACTAGCGGGCACTTGGACTATCTAGGTCAACTAGCGGGCCCTTGTACTATGTAGGTTAACTAGCGGGCACTTGGACTATATAGGTTAACTAGCGGGCCCTTGGACTATGTAGGCACAGCGGTAAATCCATTGGTGGCAATTCTCTCATATTGTCATTGCAATGGGAAGATTCCTTATTCGCTAGGAAATGTTTTACCGTGGAAGACGGGACACCACATAGCTGTCTCTTTTGTGTTGAGACAAAGTGTGCTGAATTTACCTGCCAGCAGTTGCGTGTCCTCCCTTTCTTGTAAGGTCGATGGAGACGCACGAGTGTAAGGAGAACGGTGAATGGTGGCCGTTCATAACCCAGGATCATCAGAAACCGCAGAGTAAATTTTAGGAACGTAGACGTAGGACAGCGGAGAAAACTTCACTCAGGGACTTCAGTGAACCCTCCTTACAATGCTGAGGCCTCACACGCCTAGTGCCTTGGGCAACACGGCTCCTGCCCTAGGTAGTTTTGTTGAGCGTGCCTCCCTCAGGTGGTGCCTTTTCTCTCCCAGCAATATTGCTCCGTGAAATTCGGCCGACGATGAAAACTATTTGCCATGGGTTTGTCCTTTCACCTCCTTGGCCTCATCTTTGAAGTACAAATGCTTTTCTACACGGGTGCTGCCTCCCTGAGCTTTCCTTTGTCTTGGCTCAATCGATGCATATTCCTGTGCTGAATACGCCATGGACTAGCACAGGTGGGTGCTTGTCAGTATACCGGGCACACGCAGCAATTTCGTTTGTCAAGACCCACCTGGCTTGATCAAGGTTCTTTATTCCAGTGAAAACGATTTTTATCCCAATTCTAGAGGAGCACCAGTGTGCCTCTGGGAGCTAAACCCGGGCCTGCTGAACAGAGGCTCCGGAGTTTTCATTTTCTGACTAATATTCTACACGGAATTTCATGGATCTAAGGAAACCGTGAATTGTGGACGTACCAGATTCTCACATCTTCATTGTCTAATGGAAGCTGAAGTTTCCCAGTCTGATCCGGCTACCACTTCATTTCTGGCAATGACCATTCAATTGTGGACGTTCAGCCTTCTTCGGAATTCTCTTATACCGTCTTGTTACCGCGCCACATTAAGACCAGTCGGTGGAGGTTTATGTGACTCAGGACACCTCTTTATTTCAGGCGTCTAGAACAAAGGGAATTCACAGAGGTTGATGATCACTTATTAAAGTCCCGTTTCTCTATGATGCCCACTGATGACACTTCTACATCTGAGGGCAAAGAGCTCGTGCAGCATGATATTCTCATTTCAGCCACGCCGCCTGCAGTTTCTTCCTTGCAGAAAAATCCCTGTGTCCTTCTTTAAAATGCTGCAAAATAGTGGGACAGAAGATTTCGGTTTAGTGTTAACTTTAAACGGGCATAGATACAGGCATGTGGGCATGTTTAGAGACAGTGTTTCACTGGTCTAGGGTAAAGGGTGAAGCGCCTGGGTTCCCGTGCTTCACTACTGTATGGCCTCAAGATGATGTTTGTAGGCACAGCGGCAAATCCCTCGGTGGCAATTCTCTCATATTGTCATTGCGATGGGAAGATTCCTTATTCGCTAGGAAATGTTTTACCGTGGAAGACGGGTCACCACAGAGCTGTCTCTTTTGTGTTGAGACAAAGTGTGCTGAATTTACCTGCCAGCAGTTGCGTGTCCTCCCTTTCTTTTAAGGTCGATGGAGACGCACAGGTGTAAGGAGAACGGTGAATGGTATCCGTTCATAACCCAGGATCATCAGAAACCGCAGAGTAAATTTTAGGAACGTAGACGTAGGACAGCGGAGAAAACTTCACTCAGGGACTTCAGTGAACCCTCCTTACAATGCTGAGGCCTCACACGCCTAGTGCCTTGGGCAACACGGCTCCTTCCCTAGGTAGATTTGTTGAGCGTGCCTCCCTCTGGGGGTGCCTTTTCTCTCCCAGCAATATTGCTCTGTGAAATTCGGCCGATGATGAAAACTATTTGCCATGGCTTTGTCCTTTCACCTCTTTGGGCTCATCTTTGAAGTACAAATGCTTTTCCACACGGGTGCTGCCTCCCTGAGCTTTCCTTTGTCTTGGCTCAATCGATGCAGATTCCTGTGCTGAATACGCCATGGACTAGCACAGGTGGGTGCTTGTCAGTATACCGGGCACACGCAGCAATTTCGTTTGTCAAGACCCACCTGGCTTGATCAAGGTTCTTTATTCCAGTGAAAACGATTTTTATCCAAATTCTAGAGGAGCACCAGTGTGCCTCTGGGAGCTACACCCGGGCCTGCTGAACAGAGGCTCCGGAGTTTTCATTTTCTGACTAAAATTCTATACGGAATTTCATGGATCTAAGGAAACCGTGAATTGTGGACGTACCAGATTCTCACATCTTCATTGTCTAATGGAAGCTGAAGTTTCCCAGTCTGATCCGGCTGCCACTTCATTTCTGGCAATGACCATTCAATTGTGGACGTTCAGCCTTCTTCGGAATTCTCTTATACCGGCATGTTCCCGTGCCACATTAAGACCAGTCGGTGGAGGTTTATGTGACTCAGGACACCTCTTTATTTCAGGCGTCTAGAACAAAGGGAATTCACAGAGGTTGATGATCACTTATTAAAGTCCCGTTTCTCTATGATGCCCACTGATGACACTTCTACATCTGAGGGCAAAGAGCTCGTGCAGCATGATATTCTCATTTCAGCCACGCCGCCTGCAGTTTCTTCCTTGCAGAAAAATCTTTCCCAGTGTACTTCTTTAAAATGCTGCAAAATAGTGGGACAGAAGATTTCGGTTTAGTGTTAACTTTAAACGGGCATAGATACAGGCATGTGGGCATGTTTAGAGACAGTGTTTCACTGGTCTAGGGTAAAGGGTGAAGCAACTGGGTTCCCGTGCTTCACTACTGTATGGCCTCAAGATGATGTTTGTAGGCACAGCGGCAAATCCATCCGTGGCAATTCTCTCATATTGTCATTGCGATGGGAAGATTCCTTATTCGCTAGGAAATGTTTTACCGTGGAAGACGGGTCACCACAGAGCTGTCTCTTTTGTGTTGAGACAAAGTGTGCTGAATTTACCTGCCAGCAGTTGCGTGTCCTCCCTTTCTTTTAAGGTCGATGGAGACGCACGAGTGTAAGGAGAACGGTGAATGATGGCCGTTCATAACCCAGGATCATCAGAAACCGCAGAGTAAATTTTAGGAACGTAGACGTAGGACAGCGGAGAAAACTTCATTCAGGGACTTCAGTGAACCCTCCTTACAATGCTGAGGCCTCACACGCCTAGTGCCTTGGGCAACACGGCTCCTGCCCTAGGTAGTTTTGTTGAGCGTGCCTCCCTCTGGGGGTGCCTTTTCTCTCCCAGTAATATTGCTCCGTGAAATTCTGCCGATGATGAAAACTATTTGCCACGGGTTTGTCCTTTCACCTCATTGGCCTCATCTTTGAAGTACAAATGCTTTTCTACAGGGGTGCTGCCTCCCTGAGCTGTCCTTTGTCTTGGCTCAATCGATGCAGATTCCTGTGCTGAATACGCCATGGACTAGCACAGGTGGGTGTTTGTCAGTACACCGGGCACACGCAGCAATTTCGTTTGTCAAGACCCACCTGGCTTGATCAAGGTTCTTTATTACAGTGAAAACGATTTTTATCCAAATTCTAGAGCAGCACCAGTGTGCCTCTGGGAGCTACACCCGGGCCTGCTGAACAGAGGCTCCGGAGTTTTCATTTTCTGACTAAAATTCTACACGGAATTTCATGGATCTAAGGAAACCGTGAATTGTGGACGTACCAGATTCTCACATCTTCATTGTCTAATGGAAGCTGAAGTTTCCCAGTCTGATCCGGCTGCCACTTCATTTATGGCAATGACCATTCAATTGTGGACGTTTAGCCTTCTTCGGAATTCTCTTATACCGGCATGTTCCCGCGCCACATTAAGACCACTCTGTGGAGGTTCATGTGACTCAGGACAACTCTTTATTTCAGGCGTCTAGAACAAAGGGAATTCACAGAGGTTGATGATCACTTATTAAAGTCCCGTTTCTCTATGATGCCCACTGATGACACTTCTACATCTGAGGGCAAAGAGCTCGTGCAGCATGATATTCTCATTTCAGCCACGCCGCCTGCAGTTTCTTCCTTGCAGAAAAATCTTTCCCAGTGTACTTCTTTAAAATGCTGCAAAATAGTGGGACAGAAGATTTCGGTTTAGTGTTAACTTTAAACGGGCATAGATACAGGCATGTGGGCATGTTTAGAGACAGTGTTTCACTGGTCTAGGGTAAAGGGTGAAGCAACTGGGTTCCCGTGCTTCACTACTGTATGGCCTCAGGATGATGTTTGTAGGCACAGCGGCAAATCCATCGGTGGCAATTCTCTCATATTGTCATTGCGATGGGAAGATTCCTTATTCGCTAGGAAATGTTTTACCGTGGAAGACGGGTCACCACATAGCTGTCTCTTTTTTGTTGAGACAAAGTGTGCTGAATTTACCTGCCAGCAGTTGCGTGTCCTCCCTTTCTTTTAAGGTCGATGGAGACGCACGAGTGTAAGGAGAACGGTGAATGGTGGCCGTTCATAACCCAGGATCATCAGAAACCGCAGAGTAAATTTTAGGAACGTAGACGTAGGACAGCGGAGAAAACTTCACTCAGGGACTTCAGTGAACCCTCCTTACAATGCTGAGGCCTCACACGCCTAGTGCCTTGGGCAACACGGCTCCTGCCCTAGGTAGTTTTGTTGAGCGTGCCTCCCTCTGGGGGTGCCTTTTCTCTCCCAGCAATATTGCTCCGTGAAATTCTGCCGATGATGAAAACTATTTGCCATGGGTTTGTCCTTTCACCTCATTGGCCTCATCTTTGAAGTACAAATGCTTTTCTACACGGGTGCTGCCTCCCTGAGCTTTCCTTTGTCTTGGCTCAATCGATGCAGATTCCTGTGCGGAATACGCCATGGACTAGCACAGGTGGGTGCTTGTCAGTATACTGGGCACACGCAGCAATTTCGTTTGTCAAGACCCACCTGGCTTGATCAAGGTTCTTTATTCCAGTGAAAACGATTTTTATCCAAATTCTAGAGGAGCACAAGTGTGCCTATGGGAGCTACACCCGGGCCTGCTGAACAGAGGCTCCAGAGTTTTCATTTTCTGACTAAAATTCAACACGGAATTTCATGGATCTAAGGTAACCGTGAATTGTGGACGTACCAGATTCTCACATCTACATTGTCTCATGGAAGCTGAAGTTTCCCAGTGTGATCCGGCTGCCACTTCATTTCTGGCAATGACCATTCAATTGTGGACGTTCAGCCTTCTTCGGAATTCTCTTATACCGGCATGTTCCCGCGCCACATTAAGACCACTCTGTGGAGGTTCATGTGACTCAGGACACCTCTTTATTTCAGGCGTCTAGAACAAAGGGAATTCACAGAGGTTGATGATCACTTATTAAAGTCCCGTTTCTCTATGATGCAGACTGATGACACTTCTACATCTGAGGGCAAAGAGCTCGTGCAGCATGATATTCTCATTTCAGCCACGCCGCCTGCCGTTTCTTCCTTGCAGAAAAATCTTTCCCAGTGTACTTCTTTAAAATGCTGCAAAATAGTGGGACAGAAGATTTTGGTTTAGCGTTAACTTTAAACGGGCATAGATACAGGCATGTGGGCATTTTAGACACAGTGTTTCACTGGTCTAGGGTAAAGGGTGAAGCGCCTGGGTTCCCGTGCTTCACTACTGTATGGCCTCAAGATGATGTTTGTAGGCACAGCGGCAAATCCATCGGTGGAAATTTTCTCATATTGTCATTGCGATGGGAAGATTCCTTATTCGCTAGGTAATGTTTTACCGTGGAAGACGGGTCACCACAGAGCTGTCTCTTTTTTGTTGAGACAAAGTGTGCTGAATTAACCTGCCAGCAGTTGCGTGTCCTCCCTTTCTTTTAAGGTCGATGGAGACGCACGAGTGTAAGGAGAACGGTGAATGGTGGCCGTTCATAACCCAGGATCATCAGAAACCGCAGAGTAAATTTTAGGAACGTAGACGTAGGACAGCGGAGAAAACTTCACTCAGGGACTTCAGTGAACCCTCCTTACAATGCTGAGGCCTGACACGCCTAGTGCCTTGGGCAACACGGCTCCTGCCCTAGGTAGTTTTGTTGAGCGTGCCTCCCTCTGGTGGTGCCTTTTCTCTCCAAGCAATATTGCTCCGTGAAATTCTGCCGATGATAAAAACTATTTGCCATGGGTTTGTCCTTTCACCTCATTGGCCTCATCTTTGAAGTACAAATGCTTTTCTACACGGGTGCTGCCTCCCTGAGCTTTCCTTTGTCTTGGCTCAATCGATGCAGATTCCTGTGCTGAATACGCCATGGACTAGCACAGGTGGGTGCTTGTCAGTATACCGGGCACACGCAGCAATTTCGTTTGTCAAGACCCACCTGGCTTGATCAAGGTTCTTTATTCCAGTGAAAACGATTTTTATGCAAATTCTAGAGGAGCACCAGTGTGCTTGTAGGAGCTACACCCGGGCCTGCTGAACAGAGGCTCCGGAGTTTTCATGTTCTGACTAAAATTCTACACGGAATTTCATGGATCTAAGGAAACCGTGAATTGTGGACGTACCAGATTCTCACATCTTCATTGTCTAATGGAAGCTGAAGTTTCCCATTCTGATCCGGCTGCCACTTCATTTCTGGCAATGACCATTCAATTGTGGACGTTCAGCCTTCTTCGGAATTCTCTTATACCGGCATGTTCCCGCGCCACTTCAAGACCAGTTGTGGATGTTTATGTGACTCAGGACACCTCTTTATTTCAGGCGTCTAGAACAAAGGGAATTCACAGAGGTTGATGATCACTTATTAAAGTCCCGTTTCTCTATGATGCCCACTGATGACACTTCTACATCTGAGGGCAAAGAGCTCGTGCAGCATGATATTCTCATTTCAGCCACGCCGCCTGCAGTTTCTTCCTTGCAGAAAAATCTTTCCCAGTGTACTTCTTTAAAATGCTGCAAAATAGTGGGACAGAAGATTTCGGTTTAGTGTTAACTTTAAACGGGCATAGATACAGGCATGTGGGCATGTTTAGAGACAGTGTTTCACTGGTCTAGGGTAAAGGGTGAAGCAACTGGGTTCCCGTGCTTCACTACTGTATGGCCTCAGGATGATGTTTGTAGGCACAGCGGCAAATCCATCGGTGGCAATTCTCTCATATTGTCATTGCGATGGGAAGATTCCTTATTCGCTAGGAAATGTTTTACCGTGGAAGACGGGTCACCACATAGCTGTCTCTTTTTTGTTGAGACAAAGTGTGCTGAATTTACCTGCCAGCAGTTGCGTGTCCTCCCTTTCTTTTAAGGTCGATGGAGACGCACGAGTGTAAGGAGAACGGTGAATGGTGGCCGTTCATAACCCAGGATCATCAGAAACCGCAGAGTAAATTTTAGGAACGTAGACGTAGGACAGCGGAGAAAACTTCACTCAGGGACTTCAGTGAACCCTCCTTACAATGCTGAGGCCTCACACGCCTAGTGCCTTGGGCAACACGGCTCCTGCCCTAGGTAGTTTTGTTGAGCGTGCCTCCCTCTGGGGGTGCCTTTTCTCTCCCAGCAATATTGCTCCGTGAAATTCTGCCGATGATGAAAACTATTTGCCATGGGTTTGTCCTTTCACCTCATTGGCCTCATCTTTGAAGTACAAATGCTTTTCTACACGGGTGCTGCCTCCCTGAGCTTTCCTTTGTCTTGGCTCAATCGATGCAGATTCCTGTGCTGAATACGCCATGGACTAGCACAGGTGGGTGCTTGTCAGTATACCGGGCACACGCAGCAATTTCGTTTGTCAAGATCCACTTGGCTTGATCAAGGTTCTTTATTCCAGTGAAAACGATTTTTATCCAAATTCTAGAGGAGCACCAGTGTGCCTCTGGGAGCTACACCCGGGCCTGCTGAACAGAGGCTCCGGAGTTTTCATTTTCTGACTAAAATTCTACACGGAATTTCATGGATCTAAGGAAACCGTGAATTGTGGACGTACCAGATTCTCACATCTTCATTGTCTAATGGAAGCTGAAGTTTCCCAGTGTGATCCGGCTGCCACTTCATTTCTGGCAATGACCATTCAATTGTGGACGTTCAGCCTTCTTCGGAATTCTCTTATACCGGCATGTTCCCGCGCCACATTAAGACCACTCTGTGGAGGTTCATGTGACTCAGGACACCTCTTTATTTCAGGCGTCTAGAACAAAGGGAATTCACAGAGGTTGATGATCACTTATTAAAGTCCCGTTTCTCTATGATGCAGACTGATGACACTTCTACATCTGAGGGCAAAGAGCTCGTGCAGCATGATATTCTCATTTCAGCCACGCCGCCTGCCGTTTCTTCCTTGCAGAAAAATCTTTCCCAGTGTACTTCTTTAAAATGCTGCAAAATAGTGGGACAGAAGATTTTGGTTTAGCGTTAACTTTAAACGGGCATAGATACAGGCATGTGGGCATTTTAGACACAGTGTTTCACTGGTCTAGGGTAAAGGGTGAAGCGCCTGGGTTCCCGTGCTTCACTACTGTATGGCCTCAAGATGATGTTTGTAGGCACAGCGGCAAATCCATCGGTGGAAATTTTCTCATATTGTCATTGCGATGGGAAGATTCCTTATTCGCTAGGTAATGTTTTACCGTGGAAGACGGGTCACCACAGAGCTGTCTCTTTTTTGTTGAGACAAAGTGTGCTGAATTAACCTGCCAGCAGTTGCGTGTCCTCCCTTTCTTTTAAGGTCGATGGAGACGCACGAGTGTAAGGAGAACGGTGAATGGTGGCCGTTCATAACCCAGGATCATCAGAAACCGCAGAGTAAATTTTAGGAACGTAGACGTAGGACAGCGGAGAAAACTTCACTCAGGGACTTCAGTGAACCCTCCTTACAATGCTGAGGCCTGACACGCCTAGTGCCTTGGGCAACACGGCTCCTGCCCTAGGTAGTTTTGTTGAGCGTGCCTCCCTCTGGTGGTGCCTTTTCTCTCCAAGCAATATTGCTCCGTGAAATTCTGCCGATGATAAAAACTATTTGCCATGGGTTTGTCCTTTCACCTCATTGGCCTCATCTTTGAAGTACAAATGCTTTTCTACACGGGTGCTGCCTCCCTGAGCTTTCCTTTGTCTTGGCTCAATCGATGCAGATTCCTGTGCTGAATACGCCATGGACTAGCACAGGTGGGTGCTTGTCCGTATACCGGGCACACGCAGCAATTTCGTTTGTCAAGACCCACCTGGCTTGATCAAGGTTCTTTATTCCAGTGAAAACGATTTTTATGCAAATTCTAGAGGAGCACCAGTGTGCTTGTAGGAGCTACACCCGGGCCTGCTGAACAGAGGCTCCGGAGTTTTCATGTTCTGACTAAAATTCTACACGGAATTTCATGGATCTAAGGAAACCGTGAATTGTGGACGTACCAGATTCTCACATCTTCATTGTCTAATGGAAACTGAAGTTTCCCATTCTGATCCGGCTGCCACTTCATTTCTGGCAATGACCATTCAATTGTGGACGTTCAGCCTTCTTCGGAATTCTCTTATACCGGCATGTTCCCGCGCCACTTCAAGACCAGTCGGTGGATGTTTATGTGACTCAGGACACCTCTTTATTTCAGGCGTCTAGAACAAAGGGAATTCACAGAGGTTGATGATCACCTATTAAAGTCCCGTTTTTCTATGATGCCCACTGATGACACTTCTACATCTGAGGGCAAAGAGCTCGTGCAGCATGATATTCTCATTTCAGCCACGCCGCCTGCAGTTTCTTCCTTGCAGAAAAATCTTTCCCAGTGTACTTCTTTAAAATGCTGCAAAATAGTGGGACAGAAGATTTCGGTTTAGTGTTAACTTTAAACGGGCATAGATACAGGCATGTGGGCAAGTTTAGAGACAGTGTTTCACTGGTCTAGGTTAAAGGGTGAAGCAACTGGGTTCCCGTGCTTCACTACTGTATGGCCTCAAGATGATGTTTGTAGGCACAGCGGCAAATCCATCGGTGGCAATTCTCTCATATTGTCATTGCGATGGGAAGATTGCTTATTCGCTAGGAAATGTTTTACCGTGGAAGACGGGTCACCACATAGCTGTCTCTTTTTTGTTGAGACAAAGTGTGCTGAATTTACCTGCCAGCAGTTGCGTGTCCTCCCTTTCTTTTAAGGTCGATGGAGACGCACGAGTGTAAGGAGAACGGTGAATGGTGGCCGTTCATAACCCAGGATCATCAGAAACCGCAGAGTAAATTTTAGGAACGTAGACATAGGACAGCGGAGAAAACTTCACTCAAGGACTTCAGTGAACCCTCCTTACAATGCTGAGGCCTCACACGCCTAGTGCCTGGGGGCAACCTGGCTCCTGCCCTAGGTAGTTTTGTACAGTGTGCCTCCCTCTGGGGGTGCCTTTTCTCTCCCAGCAATATTGTTCCGTGAAATTCGGCCGATGATGAAAACTATTTGCCATGTGTTTGTCCTTTCACCTCATTGGCCTCATCTTTGAAGTACAAATGCTTTTCTACACGGGTGCTGCCTCCCTGAGCTTTCCTTTGTCTTGGCTCAATCGATGCAGATTCCTGTGCTGAATACGCCATGGACTAGCACAGGTGGGTGCTTGTCAGTATACCGGGCACACGCAGCAATTTCGTTTGTCAAGACCCACCTGGCTTGATCAAGGTTCTTTATTCCAGTGAAAACGATTTTTATCCAAATTCTAGAGGAGCACAAGTGTGCCTATGGGAGCTACACCCGGGCCTGCTGAACAGAGGCTCCGGAGTTTTCATTTTCTGACTAAAATTCTACACGGAATTTCATGGATCTAAGGAAACCGTGAATTGTGGACGTACCAGATTCTCACATCTTCATTGTCTAATGGAAGCTGAAGTTTCCCATTCTGATCCGGCTGCCACTTCATTTCTGGCAATGACCATTCAATTGTGGACGTTCAGCCTTCTTCGGAATTCTCTTATACCGGCATGTTCCCGCGCCACATTAAGACCACTCTGTGGAGGTTCATGTGACTCAGGACACCTCTTTATTTCAGGCGTCTAGAACAAAGGGAATTCACAGAGGTTGATGATCACTTATTAAAGACCCGTTTCTCTATGATGCCCACTGATGACACTTCTACATCTGAGGGCAAAGAGCTCGTGCAGCATGATATTCTCATTTCAGCCACGCCGCCTGCAGTTTCTTCCTTGCAGAAAAATCTTTCCCAGAGTACTTCTTTAAAATGCTGCAAAATAGTGGGACAGAAGATTTCGGTTTAGCGTTAACTTTAAACGGGCATAGATACAGGCATGAGGCATTTTAGACACAGTGTTTCACTGGTCTAGAGTAAAGGGTGAAGCGCCAGGGTTCCCGTGCTTCACTACTGTATGGCCTCAAGATGATGTTTGTAGGCACAGCGGCAAATCCATCAGTGGCAATGCTCTTATATTGTCATTGCGATGTGAAGATTCCTTATTCGCTAGGAAATGTTTTACCGTGGAAGACGGGTCACCACATAGCTGTCTCTTTTTTGTTGAGACAAAGTGTGCTGAATTTACCTGCCAGCAGTTGCGTGTCCTCCCTTTCTTTTAAGGTCGATGGAGACGCACGAGTGTAAGGAGAACGGTGAATGGTGGCCGTTCATAACCCAGGATCATCAGAAACCGCAGAGTAAATTTTAGGAACGTAGACGTAGGACAGCGGAGAAAACTTCACTCAGGGACTTCAGTGAACCCTCCTTACAATGCTGAGGCCTCACACGCCTAGTGCCTTGGGCAACCCGGCTCGTGCCCTAGGTAGTTTTGTTGAGCGTGCCTCCCTCTGGGGGTGCCTTTTCTCTCCCTGCAATATTGCTCCGTGAAATTTGGCCGATGATGAAAACTATTTGCCATGGGTTTGTCCTTTCACCTCATTGGCCTCATCTTTGAAGTACAAATGCTTTTCTACACGGGTGCTGCCTCCCTGAGCTTTCCTTTGTCTTGGCTCAATCGATGCAGATTCCTGTGCTGAATACGCCATGGACTAGCACAGGTGGGTGCTTGTCAGTACACCGGGCACAGGCAGCAATTTCGTTTGTCAAGACCCACCTGGCTTGATCAAGGTTCTTTATTCCAGTGAAAACGATTTTTATCCAAATTCTAGAGGAGCACCAGTGTGCCTCTGGGAGCTACACCCGGGCCTGCTTAACAGAGGCTCCGGAGTTCTCATTTTCTGATTAAAATTCTACACGGAATTTTATGGATCTAAGGAAACCGTGAATTGTGGACGTACCAGATTCTCACATCTTCATTGTCTAATGGAAGCTGAAGTTTCCCAGTCTGATTCGGCTGCCACTTCATTTCTGGCAATGACCATTCAATTGTGGACGTTCAGCCTTCTTCGGAATTCTCTTATACCGGCATGTTCCCGTGCCACATTAAGACCAGTCGGTGGAGGTTTATGTGACTCAGGCCACCTCTTTATTTCAGGCGTCTAGAACAAAGGGAATTCACAGAGGTTGATGATCACTTATTAAAGTCCCGTTTCTCTATGATGCCCACTGATGACACTTCTACATCTGAGGGCAAAGAGCTCGTGCAGCATGATATTCTCATTTCAGTCACGCCGCCTGCAGTTTCTTCCTTGCAGAAAAATCTTTCCCAGTGTACTTCTTTAAAATGCTGCAAAATAGTGGGACAGAAGATTTCGGTTTAGTGTTAACTTTAAACGGGCATAGATACAGGCATGTGGGCATGTTTAGAGACAGTGTTTCACTGGTCTAGGGTAAAGGGTGAAGCAACTGGGTTCCCGTGCTTCACTACTGTATGGCCTCAGGATGATGTTTGTAGGCACAGCGGCAAATCCATCGGTGGCAATTCTCTCATATTGTCATTGCGATGTGAAGATTCCTTATTGGCTAGGAAATGTTTTACCGTGGAAGACGGGTCACCACATAGCTGTCTCTTTTTTGTTGAGACAAAGTGTGCTGAATTTACCTGCCAGCAGTTGCGTGTCCTCCCTTTCTATTAAGGTCGATGGAGACGCACGAGTGTAAGGAGAACGGTGAATGGTGGCCGTTCATAACCCAGGATCATCAGAAACCGCAGAGTAAATTTTAGGAACGTAGACGTAGGACAGCGGAGAAAACTTCACTCAGGGACTTCAGTGAACCCTCCTTACAATGCTGAGGCCTCACACGCTTGTGCCTTGGGGAACACGGCTCCTGCCCTAGGTAGTTTTGTTGAGCGTGCCTCCCTCTGGGGGTGCCTTTTCTCTCCCAGCAATATTGCTCCGTGAAATTATGCCAATGATGAAAACTATTTGCCATGGGTTTGTCCTTTCACCTCATTGGCCTCATCTTTGAAGTACAAATGCTTTTCTACACGGGTGCTGCCTACCTGAGCTTTCCTTTGTCTTGGCTCAATTGATGCTGATTCCTGTGCTGAGTACGCCATGGACTAGCACAGGTGGGTGCTTGTCAGTATACCGGGCACACGCAGCAATTTCGTTTGTCAAGACCCACCTGGCTTGATCAAGGTTCTTTATTCCAGTGAAAACGATTTTTATCCAAATTCTAGAGGAGCACCAGTGTGCCTCTGGGAGCTACACCCGGGCCTGCTGAACAGAGGCTCCGGAGTTTTCATTTTCTGACTAAAATTCTACACGGAATTTCATGGATCTAAGGAAACCGTGAATTGTGGACGTACCAGATTCTCACATCTTCATTGTCTAATGGAAGCTGAAGTTTCCCAGTCTGATCCGGCTGCCACTTCATTTCTGGCAATGACCATTCAATTGTGGACGTTTAGCCTTCTTCGGAATTCTCTTATACCGGCATGTTCCCGCGCCACATTAAGACCACTCTGTGGAGGTTCATGTGACTCAGGACATCTCTTTATTTCAGGAGTCTAGAACAAAGGGAATTCACAGAGGTTGATGATCACTTATTAAAGTCCCGTTTCTCTATGATGCCCACTGATGACACTTCTACATGATATTCTCATTTCAGCCACGCCGCCTGCAGTTTCTTCTATGCAGAAAAATCTTTCCCAGTGTACTTCTTTAAAATGCTGCAAAATAGTGGGACAGAAGATTTCGGTTTAGTGTTAACTTTAAACGGGCATAGATACAGGCATGTGGGCATGTTTAGAGACAGTGTTTCACTGGTCTAGGGTAAAGGGTGAAGCAACTGGGTTCCCGTGCTTCACTACTGTATGGCCTCAGGATGATGTTTGTAGGCACAGCGGCAAATCCATCGGTGGCAATTCTCTCATATTGTCATTGCGATGGGAAGATTCCTTATTCGCTAGGAAATGTTTTACCATGGAAGACGGGTCACCACAGAGCTGTCTCTTTTGTGTTGAGACAAAGTGTGCTGAATTTACCTGCCAGCAGTTGCGTGTCCTCCCTTTCTTTTAAGGTCGATGGAGACGCACGAGTGTAAGGAGAACGGTGAATGGTTGCCGTTCATAACCCAGGATCATCAGAAACCGCAGAGTAAATTTTAGGAACGTAGACGTAGGACAGCGGAGAAAACTTCACTCAGGGACTTCAGTGAACCATCCTTACAATGCTGAGGCCTGACACGCCTAGTGCCTGGGGGCAACCCGTCTCCTGCCCTAGGTAGTTTTGTTGAGCGTGCCTCCCTCAGGTGGTGCCTTTTCTCTCCCAGCAATATTGCTCCGTGAAATTCTGCCGATGATGAAAACTATTTGCCATGGGTTTGTCCTTTCACTTCATTGGCCTCATGTTTGAAGTACAAATGCTTTTCTACACGGATGCTGCCTCCCTGAGCTTTCCTTTGTCTTGGCTCAATCGATGCAGATTCCTGTGCTGAATACGCCATGGACTAGCACAGGTGGGTGCTTGTCAGTATACCGGGCACACGCAGCAATTTCGTTTGTCAAGACCCACCTGGCTTGATCAAGGTTCTTTATTCCAGTGAAAACGATTTTTATCCAAATTCTAGAGGAGCACAAGTGTGCCTATGGGAGCTACACCCGGGCCTGCTGAACAGAGGCTCCGGAGTTTTCATTTTCTGACTAAAATTCAAAACGGAATTTCATGGATCTAAGGAAACCGTGAATTGTGGACGTACCAGATTCTCACATCTTCATTGTCTAATGGAAGCTGAAGTTTCCCAGTCTGATCCGGCTGCCACTTCATTTCTGGCAATGACCATTCAATTGTGGACGTTCAGCCTTCTTCAGAATTCTCTTATACCGGCATGTTCCCGCGCCACATTAAGACCAGTCGGTGGAGGTTTATGTGACTCAGGACACCTCTTTATTTCAGGCGTCTAGAACAAAGGGAATTCACAGAGGTTGATGATCACTTATTAAAGTCCCGTTTCTCTATGATGCCCACTGATGACACTTCTACATCTGAGGGCAATGAGCTCGTGCAGCATGATATTCTCATTTCAGCCATGCCGCCTGCAGTTTCTTCCTTGCAGAAAAATCTTTCCCAGTGTACTTTTTTAAAATGCTGCATAATAGTGGGACAGAAGATTTCGGTTTAGTGTTTACTTTAAACGGGCATAGATACAGGCATGTGGGCATGTTTAGAGACAGTGTTTCACTGGTCTAGGGTAAAGGGTGAAGCGCCTGGGTTCCCGCGCTTCACTACTGTATGGCCTCAAGATGATGTTTGTAGGCACAGCGGCAAATCCATCGGTGGCAATTCTCTCATATTGTCATTGCGATGGGAAGATTCCTTATTCGCTAGGAAATGTTTTACCGTGGAAGACGGGTCACCACATAGCTGTCTCTTTTTTGTTGAGACAAAGTGTGCTGAATTTACCTGCCAGCAGTTGCGTGTCCTCCCTTTCTTTTAAGGTCGATGGAGACGCACGAGTGTAAGGAGAACGGTGAATGGTGGCCGTTCATAACCCAGGATCATCAGAAACCGCAGAGTAAATTTTAGGAACGTAGACGTAGGACAGCGGAGAAAACTTCACTCAGGGACTTCAGTGAACCCTCCTTACAATGCTGAGGCCTCATACGCCAAGTGCCTTGGGCAACACGGATCGTGCCCTAGGTAGTTTTGTTGAGCGTGCCTCCCTCTGGGGGTGCCTTTTCTCTCCCAGCAATATTGCTCCGTGAAATTCTGCCGATGATGAAAACTATTTGCCATGGGTTTGTCCTTTCACCTCATTGGCCTCATCTTTGAAGTACAAATGCTTTTCTACACGGGTGCTGCCTCCCTGAGCTTTCCTTTGTCTTGGCCCAATCGATGCAGATTCCTGTGCTGAATACGCCATGGACTAGCACAGGTGGGTGCTTGTCAGTATACCGGGCACACGCAGCAATTTCGTTTGTCAAGACCCACCTGGCTTGATCAAGGTTCTTTATTCCAGTGAAAACGATTTTTATCCAAATTCTAGAGGAGCACCAGTGTGCCTCTGGGAGCTACACCCGGGCCTGCTGAACAGAAGCTCCGGAGTTTTCATTTTCTGACTAAAATTCTACACGGAATTTTATGGATCTAAGGAAACCGTGAATTGTGGACGTACCAGATTCTCACACCTTCATTGTCTAATGGAAGCTGAAGTTTCCCAGTCTGATCCGGCTGCCACTTCATTTCTGGCAATGACCATTCAATTGTGGACGTTCAGCCTTCTTCGGAATTCTCTTATACCGGCATGTTCCCGCGCCACATTAAGACCACTCTGTGGAGGTTCATGTGACTCAGGACACCTCTTTATTTCAGGCGTCTAGAACAAAGGGAATTCACAGAGGTTGATGATCACTTATTAAAGTCCCGTTTCTCTATGATGCCCACTGATGACACTTCTACATCTAAGGGCAATGAGCTCGTGCAGCATGATATTCTCATTTCAGCCACGCCGCCTGCAGTTTCTTCCTTGCAGAAAAATCTTTCCCAGTGTACTTCTTTAAAATGCTGCATAATAGTGGGACAGAAGATTTCGGTTTAGTGTTAACTTTAAACGGGCATAGATACAGGCATGTGGGCATGTTTAGAGACAGTGTTTCACTGGTGTAGGGTAAAGGGTGAAGCAACTGGGTTCCCGTGCTTCACTACTGTATGGCCTCAAATGATGTTTGTAGGCACAGTGGCAAATCCATCGGTGGCAATTCTCTCATATTGTCATTGCGATGGGAAGATTCCTTATTCGCTAGGAAATGTTTTACCGTGGAAGACGGGTAACCACAGAGCTGTCTCTTTTGTGTTGAGACAAAGTGTGCTGAATTTACCTGCCAGCAGTTGCGTGTCCTCCCTTTCTTTTAAGGTCGATGGAGACGCACGAGTGTAAGGAGAACGGTGAATGGTGGCCGTTCATAACCCAGGATCATCAGAAACCGCAGAGTAAATTTTAGGAACGTAGACGTAGGACAGCGGAGAAAACTTCACTCAGGGACTTCAGTGAACCCTCCTTACAATGCTGAGGCCTCACACGCCTAGTGCCTTGGGCAACACGGCTCGTGCCCTAGGTAGTTTTGTTGAGCATGCCTCCCTCTGGGGGTGCCTTTTCTCTCCCAGCAATATTGCTCCGTGAAATTCTGCCGATGATGAAAACTATTTGCCATGGGTTTGTCCTTTCACCTCATTGGCCTCATCTTTGAAGTACAAATGCTTTTCCACACGGGTGCTGCCTCCCTGAGCTTTCCTTTGTCTTGGCTCAATCGATGCAGATTCCTGTGCTGAATACGCCATGGACTAGCACAGGTGGGTGCTTGTCAGTATACCGGGCACACGCAGCAATTTCGTTTGTCAAGACCCACCTGGCTTGATCAAGGTTCTTTATTCCAGTGAAAACGATTTTTATCCAAATTCTAGAGGAGCACCAGTGTGCCTCTGGGAGCTACACCCGGGCCTGCTGAACAGAGGCTCCGGAGTTTTCATTTTCTGACTAAAATTCAACACGGAATTTCATGGATCTAAGGAAACCGTGAATTGTGGACGTACCAGATTCTCACATCTTCATTGTCTCATGGAAGCTGAAGTTTCCCAGTCTGATCCGGCTGCCACTTCATTTCTGGCAATGACCATTCAATTGTGGACGTTCAGCCTTCTTCGGAATTCTCTTATACCGGCATGTTGCCGCGCCACATTAGGACCAGTCGGTGGAGGTTTATGTGACTCAGGACACCTCTTTATTTCAGGCGTCTAGAACAAAGGGAATTCACAGAGGTTGATGATCACTTATTAAAGTCCCGTTTCTCTATGATGCCCACTGATGACACTTCTACATCTGAGGGCAAAGAGCTCGTGCAGCATGATATTCTCATTTCAGCCACGCCGCCTGCAGTTTCTTCCTTGCAGAAAAATCTTTCCCAGTGTACTTCTTTAAAATGCTGCATAATAGTGGGATAGAAGATTTCGGTTTAGTGTTAACTTTAAACGGGCATAGATACAGGCATGTGGGCATGTTTAGAGACAGTGTTTCACTGGTCTAGGGTAAAGGGTGAAGCAACTGGGTTCCAGTGCTTCACTACTGTATGGCCTCAAGATGATGTTTATAGGCACAGCGGCAAATCCATCGGTGGCAATTCTCTCATATTGTCATTGCGATGGGAAGATTGCTTATTTGCTAGGAAATGTTTTACCGTGGAAGACGGGTCACCACAGAGCTGTCTCTTTTGTGTTGAGACAAAGTGTGCTGAATTTACCTGCCAGCAGTTGCGTGTCCTCCCTTTCTTTTAAGGTCGATGGAGACGCACGAGTGTAAGGAGAACGGTGAATGGTGGCCGTTCATAACCCAGGATCATCAGAAACCGCAGAGTAAATTTTAGGAACGTAGACGTAGGACAGCGGAGAAAACTTCACTCAGGGACTTCAGTGAACCCTCCTTACATTGCTGAGGCCTCACACGCCTAGTGCCTTGGGCAACACGGCTCGTGCCCTAGGTAGTTTTGTTGAGCATGCCTCCCTCTGGGGGTGCCTTTTCTCTCCCAGCAATATTGCTCCGTGAAATTCTGCCGATGATGAAAACTATTTGCCATGGGTTTGTCCTTTCACCTCATTGGCCTCATCTTTGAAGTACAAATGCTTTTCTACACGGGTGCTGCCTCCCTGAGCTTTCCTTTGTCTTGGCTCAATCGATGCAGATTCCTGTGCTGAATACGCCATGGACTAGCACAGGTGGGTGCTTGTCAGTATACCGGGCACACGCAGCAATTTCGTTTGTCAAGACCCTCCTGGCTTGATCAAGGTTCTTTATTCCAGTGAAAACGATTTTTATCCAAATTCTAGAGGAGCACCAGTGTGCCTCTGGGAGCTACACCCGGGCCTGCTGAACAGAGGCTCCGGAGTTTTCATTTTCTGACTAAAATTCAACACGGAATTTCATGGATCTAAGGAAACCGTGAATTGTGGACGTACCAGATTCTCACATCTTCATTGTCTCATGGAAGCTGAAGTTTCCCAGTCTGATCCGGCTGCCACTTCATTTCTGGCAATGATCATTCAATTGTGGACGTTCAGCCTTCTTCGGAATTCTCTTATACCGGCATGTTGCCGCGCCACATTAGGACCAGTCGGTGGAGGTTTATGTGACTCAGGACACCTCTTTATTTCAGGCGTCTAGAACAAAGGGAATTCACAGAGGTTGATGATCACTTATTAAAGTCCCGTTTCTCTATGATGCCCACTGATGACACTTCTACATCTGAGGGCAAAGAGCTCGTGCAGCATGATATTCTCATTTCAGCCACGCCGCCTGCAGTTTCTTCCTTGCAGAAAAATCTTTCCCAGTGTACTTCTTTAAAATGCTGCATAATAGTGGGATAGAAGATTTCGGTTTAGTGTTAACTTTAAACGGGCATAGATACAGGCATGTGGGCATGTTTAGAGACAGTGTTTCACTGGTCTAGGGTAAAGGGTGAAGCAACTGGGTTCCCGTGCTTCACTACTGTATGGCCTCAAGATGATGTTTATAGGCACAGCGGCAAATCCATCGGTGGCAATTCTCTCATATTGTCATTGCGATGGGAAGATTGCTTATTCGCTAGGAAATGTTTTACCGTGGAAGACGGGTCACCACAGAGCTGTCTCTTTTGTGTTGAGACAAAGTGTGCTGAATTTACCTGCCAGCAGTTGCGTGTCCTCCCTTTCTTTTAAGGTCGATGGAGACGCACGAGTGTAAGGAGAACGGTGAATGGTGGCCGTTCATAACCCAGGATCATCAGAAACCGCAGAGTAAATTTTAGGAACGTAGACGTAGGACAGCGGAGAAAACTTCACTCAGGGACTTCAGTGAACCCTCCTTACAATGCTGAGGCCTGACACGCCTAGTGCCTGGGGGCAACCCGGCTCCTGCCCTAGGTTGTTTTGTTGAGCGTGCCTCCCTCAGGTGGTGCCTTTTCTCTCCCAGCAATATTGCTCAGTGAAATTCGGCCGATGATGAAAACTATTTGCCATGGGTTTGTCCTTTCACCTCCTTGGCCTCATCTTTGAAGTACAAATGCTTTTCTACACGCGTGCTGCCTCCCTGAGCTTTCCTTTGTCTTGGCTCAATCGATGCAGATTCCTGTGCTGAATACGCCATGGACTAGCACAGGTGGGTGCTTGTCAGTATACCGGGCACACGCAGCAATTTCGTTTGTCAAGACCCACCTGGCTTGATCAAGGTTCTTTATTCCAGTGAAAACGATTTTTATCCAAATTCTAGAGGAGCACAAGTGTGCCTATGGGAGCTACACCCGGGCCTGCTGAACAGAGGCTCCGGAGTTTTCATTTTCTGACTAAAATTCAACACGGAATTTCATGGATCTAAGGAAACCGTGAATTGTGGACGTACCAGATTCTCACATCTTCATTGTCTAATGGAAGCTGAAGTTTCCCAGTCTGATCCGGCTGCCACTTCATTTCTGGCAATGACCATTCAATTGTGGACGTTCAGCCTTCTTCGGAATTCTCTTATACCGGCATGTTCCCGCGCCACATTAAGACCACTCTGTGGAGGTTCATGTGACTCAGGACAACTCTTTATTTCAGGCGTCTAGAACAAAGGGAATTCACAGAGGTTGATGATCACTTATTAAAGTCCCGTTTCTCTATGATGCCCACTGATGACACTTCTACATCTGAGGGCAAAGAGCTCGTACAGCATGATATTCTCATTTCAGCCACGCCGCCTGCAGTTTCTTCCTTGCAGAAAAATCTTTCCCAGTGTACTTCTTTAAAATGCTGCATAATAGTGGGATAGAAGATTTCGGTTTAGTGTTAACTTTAAACGGGCATAGATACAGGCATGTGGGCATGTTTAGAAACAGTGTTTCAATGGTCTAGGGTAAAGGGTGAAGCAACTGGGTTCCCGTGCTTCACTACTGTATGGCCTCAAGATGATGTTTGTAGGCACAGTGGCAAATCCATCGGTGGCAATTCTCTCATATTGTCATTGCGATGGGAAGATTCCTTATTCGCTAGGAAATGTTTTACCGTGGAAGACGGGTCACCACAGAGCTGTCTCTTTTGTTTTGAGACAAAGTGTGCTGAATTAACCTGCCAGCAGTTGCGTGTCCTCCCTTTCTTTTAAGGTCGATGGAGACGCACGAGTGTAAGGAGAACGGTGAATGGTGGCCGTTCATAACCCAAGATCATCAGAAACCGCAGAGTAAATTTTAGGAACGTAGAAGTAGAACAGCGGAGAAAACTTCACTCAGGGACTTCAGTGAACCCTCCTTACAATGCTGAGGCCTCACACGCCTAGTGCCTTGGGCAACACGGCTCGTGCCCTAGGTAGTTTTGTTGAGCATGCCTCCCTCTGGGGGTGCCTTTTCTCTCCCAGCAATATTGCTCCGTGAAATTCTGCCGATGATGAAAACTATTTCCCATGGGTTTGTCCTTTCACCTCATTGGCCTCATCTTTGAAGTACAAATGCTTTTCTACACGGGTGCTGCCTCCCTGAGCTTTCCTTTGTCTTGGCCCAATCGATGCAGATTCCTGTGCTGAATATGCCATGGACTAGCACAGGTGGGTGCTTGTCAGTATACCGGGCACACGCAGCAATTTCGTTTGTCAAGACCCACCTGGCTTGATCAAGGTTCTTTATTCCAGTGAAAACGATTTTTATCCAAATTCTAGAGGAGCACCAGTGTGCCTCTGGGAGCTACACCCGGGCCTGCTGAACAGAGGCTCCGGAGTTTTCATTTTCTGACTAAAATTCTACACGGAATTTTATGGATCTAAGGAAACCGTGAATTGTGGACGTTCCAGATTCTCACATCTTCATTGTCTAATGGAAGCTGAAGTTTCCCAGTCTGATCCGGCTGCCACTTCATTTCGGGCAATGACCATTCAATTGTGGACGTTCAGCCTTCTTCGGAATTCTCTTATACCGGCATGTTCCCGCGCCACATTAAGACCACTCTGTGGAGGTTCATGTGACTCAGGACAACTCTTTATTTCAGGCGTCTAGAACAAAGGGAATTCACAGAGGTTGATGATCACTTATTAAAGTCCCGTTTCTCTATGATGCCCACTGATGACACTTCTACATCTGAGGGCAAAGAGCTCGTGCAGCATGATATTCTCATTTCAGCCACGCCGCCTGCAGTTTCTTCCTTGCAGAAAAATCTTTCCCAGTGTACTTCTTTAAAATGCTGCATAATAGTGGGATAGAAGATTTCGGTTTAGTGTTAACTTTAAACGGGCATAGATACAGGCATGTGGGCATGTTTAGAGACAGTGTTTCACTGGTCTAGGGTAAAGGGTGAAGCAACTGGGTTCCCGTGCTTCACTACTGTATGGCCTCAAGATGATGTTTATAGGCACAGCGGCAAATCCATCGGTGGCAATTCTCTCATATTGTCATTGCGATGGGAAGATTGCTTATTCGCTAGGAAATGTTTTACCGTGGAAGACGGGTCACCACAGAGCTGTCCCTTTTGTGTTGAGACAAAGTGTGCTGAATTTACCTGCCAGCAGTTGCGTGTCCTCCCTTTCTTTTAAGGTCGATGGAGACGCACGAGTGTAAGGAGAACGGTGAATGGTGGCCGTTCATAACCCAGGATCATCAGAAATCGCAGAGTAAATTTTAGGAACGTAGACGTAGGACAGCGGAGAAAACTTCACTCAGGGACTTCAGTGAACCCTCCTTACAATGCTGAGGCCTGACACGCGTAGTGCCTGGGGGCAACCCGGCTCCTGCCCTAGGTTGTTTTGTTGAGCGTGCCTCCCTCAGGTGGTGCCTTTTCTCTCCCAGCAATATTGCTCCGTGAAATTCGGCCGATGATGAAAACTATTTGCCATGGCTTTGTCCTTTCACCTCATTGGCCTCATCTTTGAAGTACAAATGCTTTTCTACACGGGTGCTGCCTCCCTGAGCTTTCCTTTGTCTTGGCTCAATCGATGCAGATTCCTGTGCTGAATACGCCATGGACTAGCACAGGTGGGTGCTTGTCAGTATACCGGGCACACGCAGCAATTTCGTTTGTCAAGACCCACCTGGCTTGATCAAGGTTCTTTATTCCAGTGAAAACGATTTTTATGCAAATTCTAGAGGAGCACCAGTGTGCTTGTAGGAGCTACACCCGGGCCTGCTGAACAGAGGCTCCGGAGTTTTCATTTTCTGACTAAAATTCAACACGGAATTTCATGGATCTAAGGAAACCGTGAATTGTGGACGTACCAGATTCTCACATCTTCATTGTCTAATGGAAGCTGAAGTTTCCCAGTCTGATCCGGCTGCCACTTCATTTCTGGCAATGACCATTCAATTGTGGACGTTCAGCCTTCTTCGGAATTCTCTTATACCGGCATGTTCCCGCGCCACATTAAGACCACTCTGTGGAGGTTCATGTGACTCAGGACAACTCTTTATTTCAGGCGTCTAGAACAAAGGGAATTCACAGAGGTTGATGATCACTTATTAAAGTCCCGTTTCTCTATGATGCCCACTGATGACACTTCTACATCTGAGGGCAAAGAGCTCGTACAGCATGATATTCTCATTTCAGCCACGCCGCCTGCAGTTTCTTCCTTGCAGAAAAATCTTTCCCAGTGTACTTCTTTAAAATGCTGCATAATAGTGGGATAGAAGATTTCGGTTTAGTGTTAACTTTAAACGGGCATAGATACAGGCATGTGGGCATGTTTAGAAACAGTGTTTCACTGGTCTAGGGTAAAGGGTGAAGCAACTGGGTTCCCGTGCTTCACTACTGTATGGCCTCAAGATGATGTTTATAGGCACAGCGGCAAATCCATCGGTGGCAATTCTCTCATATTGTCATTGCGATGGGAAGATTGCTTATTCGCTAGGAAATGTTTTACCGTGGAAGACGGGTCACCACAGAGCTGTCTCTTTTGTGTTGAGACAAAGTGTGCTGAATTTACCTGCCAGCAGTTGCGTGTCCTCCCTTTCTTTTAAGGTCGATGGAGACGCACGAGTGTAAGGAGAACGGTGAATGGTGGCCGTTCATAACCCAGGATCATCAGAAACCGCAGAGTAAATTTTAGGAACGTAGACGTAGGACAGCGGAGAAAACTTCACTCAGGGACTTCAGTGAACCCTCCTTACAATGCTGAGGCCTGACACGCCTAGTGCCTGGGGGCAACCCGGCTCCTGCCCTAGGTTGTTTTGTTGAGCGTGCCTCCCTCAGGTGGTGCCTTTTCTCTCCCAGCAATATTGCTCAGTGAAATTCGGCCGATGATTAAAACTATTTGCCATGGCTTTGTCCTTTCACCTCATTGGCCTCATCTTTGAAGTACAAATGCTTTTCTACACGGGTGCTGCCTCCCTGAGCTTTCCTTTGTCTTGGCTCAATCGATGCAGATTCCTGTGCTGAATACGCCGTGGACTAGCACAGGTGGGTGCTTGTCAGTATACTGGGCACACGCAGCAATTTCGTTTGTCAAGACCCACCTGGCTTGATCAAGGTTCTTTATTCCAGTGAAAACGATTTTTATCCAAATTCTAGAGGAGCACAAGTGTGCCTCTGGGAGCTACACCCGGGCCTGCTGAACAGAGGCTCCGGAGTTTTCATTTTCTGACTAAAATTCAACACGGAATTTCATGGATCTAAGGAAACCGTAAATTGTGGACGTACCAGATTCTCACATCTTCATTTTCTAATGGAAGCTGAAGTTTCCCAGTCTAATCCGGCTGCCACTTCATTTCGGGCAACGACCATTCAATTGTGGACGTTCAGCCTTCTTCGGAATTCTCTTATACCGGCATGTTGCCGCGCCACATTAAGACCAGTCGGTGGAGGTTTATGTGACTCAGGACACCTCTTTATTTCAGGCGTCTAGAACAAAGGGAATTCACAGAGGTTGATGATCACTTATTAAAGTCCCGTTTCTCTATGATGCCCACTGATGACACTTCTACATCTGAGGTCAAAGAGCTCGTGCAGCATGATATTCTCATTTCAGCCACGCCGCATGCAGTTTCTTCCTTGCAGAAAAATCTTTCCCAGTGTACTTCTTTAAAATGCTGCATAATAGTGGGACAGAAGATTTCGGTTTAGTGTTAACTTTAAACGGGCATAGATACAGGCATGTGGGCATGTTTAGAGACAGTGTTTCACTGGTCTAGGGTAAAGGGTGAAGCAACTGGGTTCCCGTGCTTCACTACTGTATGGCCTCAAGATGATGTTTATAGGCACAGCGGCAAATCCATCGGTGGCAATTCTCTCATATTGTCATTGCGATGGGAAGATTCCTTATTCGCTAGGAAATGTTTTACCGTGGAAGACGGGTCACCACAGAGCTGTCTCTTTTGTGTTGAGACAAAGTGTGCTGAATTTACCTGCCAGCAGTTGCGTGTCCTCCCTTTCTTTTAAGGTCGATGGAGACGCACGAGTGTAAGGAGAACGGTGAATGGTGGCCGTTCATAACCCAGGATCATCAGAAACCGCAGAGTAAATTTTAGGAAAGTAGACGTAGGACAGCGGAGAAAACTTCACTCAGGGACTTCAGTGAACCATCCTTACAATGCTGAGGCCTGACACGCCTAGTGCCTGGGGGCAACCCGGCTCCTGCCCTAGGTTGTTTTGTTGAGCGTGCCTCCCTCAGGTGGTGCCTTTTCTCTCCCAGCAATATTGCTCCGTGAAATTCGGCCAATGATGAAAACTATT
This sequence comes from Tenrec ecaudatus, assembly GCF_050624435.1. Classification (NCBI taxonomy): domain Eukaryota; kingdom Metazoa; phylum Chordata; class Mammalia; order Afrosoricida; family Tenrecidae; genus Tenrec; species Tenrec ecaudatus. The sequence continues at coordinate 1,279,260 of NW_027457627.1, forward strand.
TGCCATGGCTTTGTCCTTTCACCTCATTGGCCTCATCTTTGAATTACAAATGCTTTTCTACACGGGTGCTGCCTCCCTGAGCTTTCCTTTGTCTTGGCTCAATCGATGCAGATTCCTGTGCTGAATACGCCATGGACTAGCACAGGTGGGTGCTTTTCAGTATACCGGGCACACGCAGCAATTTCGTTTGTCAAGACCCACCTGGCTTGATCAAGGTTCTTTATTCCAGTGAAAACGATTTTTATCCAAATTCTAGAGGAGCACCAGTGTGCCTCTGGGAGCTACACCCGGGCCTGCTGAACAGAGGCTCCGGAGTTTTCATTTTCTGACTAAAATTCAACACGGAATTTCATGGATCTAAGGAAACCGTGAATTGTGGACGTACCAGATTCTCACATCTTCATTGTCTAATGGAAGCTGAAGTTTCCCAGTCTGATCCGGGTGCCACTTCATTTCGGGCAATGACCATTCAATTGTGGACGTTCAGCCTTCTTCGGAATTCTCTTATACCGGCATGTTCCCGCGCCACATTAAGACCACTCTGTGGAGGTTCATGTGACTCAGGACAACTCTTTATTTCAGGCGTCTAGAACAAAGGGAATTCACAGAGGTTGATGATCACTTATTAAAGTCCCGTTTCTCTATGATGCCCACTGATGACTCTTCTACATCTGAGGGCAAAGAGCTCGTGCAGCATGATATTCTCATTTCAGCCACGCCACCTGCAGTTTCTTCCTTGCAGAAAAATTTTTCCCAGTGTACTTCTTTAAAATGCTGCAAAATAGTGGGACAGAAGATTTCGGTTTAGTGTTAACTTTAAACGGGCATAGATACAGGCATGTGGGCATGTTTAGAGACAGTGTTTCACTGGTCTAGGGTAAAGGGTGAAGCAACTGGGTTCCCGTGCTTCACTACTGTATGGCCTCAAGATGATGTTTGTAGGCACAGTGGCAAATCCATCGGTGGCAATTCTCTCATATTGTCATTGCGATGGGAAGATTCCTTATTCGCTAGGAAATGTTTTACTGTGGAAGACGGGTCACCACAGAGCTGTCTCTTTTGTGTTGAGACAAAGTGTGCTGAATTTACCTGCCAGCAGTTGCGTGTCCTCCCTTTCTTTTAAGGTCGATGGAGACGCACGAGTGTAAGGAGAACGGTGAATGGTGTCCGTTCATAACCCAGGATCATCAGAAACCGCAGAGTAAATTTTAGGAACGTAGACGTAGGACAGCGGAGAAAACTTCATTCAGGGACTTCAGTGAACCCTCCTTACAATGCTGAGGCCTCACATGCCTAGTGCCTTGGGCAACACGGATCGTGCCCTAGGTAGTATTGTTGAGCATGCCTCCATCTGGGGGTGCCTTTTCTCTCCCAGCAATATTGCTCCGTGAAATTCTGCCGATGATGAAAACTATTTGCCATGGGTTTGTCCTTTCACCTCATTGGCCTCATCTTTGAAGTACAAATGCTTTTCTACACGGGTGCTGCCTCCCTGAGCTTTCCTTTGTCTTGGCTCAATCGATGCAGATTCCTGTGCTGAATATGCCATGGACTAGCACAGGTGGGTGCTTGTCAGTATACCGGGCACACGCAGCAATTTCGTTTGTCAAGACCCACCTGGCTTGATCAAGGTTCTTTATTCCAGTGAAAACGATTTTTATACAAATTCTAGAGGAGCACCAGTGTGCCTCTGGGAGCTACACCCGGGCCTGCTGAACAGAGGCTCCGGAGTTTTCATTTTCTGACTGAAATTCTACACGGAATTTTATGGATCTAAGGAAACCGTGAATTGTGGACGTACCAGATTCTCACATCTTCATTGTCTAATGGAAGCTGAAGTTTCCCAGTCTGATCCGGCTGCCACTTCATTTCTGGCAATGACCATTCAATTGTGGACGTTCAGCCTTCTTCGGAATTCTCTTATACCGGCATGTTGCCGCGCCACATTAAGACCAGTCGGTGGAGGTTTATGTGACTCAGGACACCTCTTTATTTCAGGCGTCTAGAACAAAGGGAATTCACAGAGGTTGATGATCACTTATTAAAGTCCCGTTTCTCTATGATGCCCACTGATGACACTTCTACATCTGAGGGCAAAGAGCTCGTGCAGCATGATATTCTCATTTCAGCCACGTCGCCTGCAGTTTCTTCCTTGCAGAAAAATCTTTCCCAGTGTACTTCTTTAAAATGCTGCATAATAGTGGGACAGAAGATTTCGGTTTAGTGTTAACTTTAAACGGGCATAGATACAGGCATGTGGGCATGTTTAGAGACAGTGTTTCACTTGTCTAGGGTAAAGGGTGAAGCAACTGGGTTCCCGTGCTTCACTACTGTATGGCCTCAAGATGATGTTTATAGGCACAGCGGCAAATCCATCGGTGGCAATTCTCTCATATTGTCATTGCGATGGGAAGATTCCTTATTCGCTAGGAAATGTTTTACCGTGGAAGACGGGTCACCACAGAGCTGTTTCTTTTGTGTTGAGACAAAGTGTGCTGAATTTACCTGCCAGCAGTTGCGTGTCCTCCCTTTCTTTTAAGGTCGATGGAGACGCACGAGTGTAAGTAGAACGGTGAATGGTGGCCGTTCATAACCCAGGATCATCAGAAACCGCAGAGTAAATTTTAGGAACGTAGACGTAGGACAGCGGAGAAAACTTCACTCAGGGACTTCAGTGAACCATCCTTACAATGCTGAGGCCTGACACGCCTAGTGCCTGGGGGCAACCCGGCTCCTGCCCTAGGTTGTTTTGTTGAGCGTGCCTCCCTCAGGTGGTGCCTTTTCTCTCCCAGCAATATTGCTCCGTGAAATTCGGCCAATGATGAAAACTATTTGACATGGCTTTGTCCTTTCACCTCCTTGGCCTCATCTTTGAAGTACAAATGCTTTTCTACACGGGTGCTGCCTCCCTGAGCTTTCCTTTGTCTTGGCTCAATCGATGCCGATTCCTGTGCTGAATACGCCATGGACTAGCACAGGTGGGTGCTTGTCAGTATACCGGGCACACGCAGCAATTTCGTTTGTCAAGACCCACCTGGCTTGATCAAGGTTCTTTATTCCAGTGAAAACGATTTTTATCCAAATTCTAGAGGAGCACCAGTGTGCCTCTGGGAGCTACACCCGGGCCAGCTGAACAAAGCTCCGGAGTTTTCATTTTCTGACTAAAATTCAATACGGAATTTCATGGATCTAAGGAAACCGTGAATTGTGGACGTACCAGATTCTCACATCTTCATTGTCTAATGGAAGCTGAAGTTTCCCAGTCTGATACGGCTGCCACTTCATTTCTGGCAATGACCATTCAATTGTGGACGTTCAGCCTTCTTCGGAATTCTCTTATACCGGCATGTTCCCGCGCCACATTAAGACCACTCTGTGGAGGTTCATGTGACTCAGGACAACTCTTTATTTCAGGCGTCTAGAACAAAGGGAATTCACAGAGGTTGATGATCACTTATTAAAGTCCCGTTTCTCTATGATGCCCACTGATGACACTTCTACATCTGAGGGCAAAGAGCTCGTGCAGCATGATATTCTCATTTCAGCCACGCCGCCTGCAGTTTCTTCCTTGCAGAAAAATCTTTCCAAGTGTACTTCTTTAAAATGCTGCAAAATAGTGGGACAGAAGATTTCGGTTTAGTGTTAACTTTAAACGGGCATAGATACAGGCATGTGGGCATGTTTAGAGACAGTGTTTCACTGGTCTAGGGTAAAGGGTGAAGCAACTGGGTTCCCGTGCTTCACTACTGTATGGCCTCAAGATGATGTTTGTAGGCACAGTGGCAAATCCATCGGTGGCAATTCTCTCATATTGTCATTGCGATGGGAAGATTCCTTATTCGCTAGGAAATGTTTTACCGTGGAAGACGGGTCACCACAGAGCTGTCTCTTTTGTTTTGAGACAAAGTGTGCTGAATTAACCTGCCAGCAGTTGCGTGTCCTCCCTTTCTTTTAAGGTCGATGGAGACGCACGAGTGTAAGGAGAACGGTGAATGGTGGCCGTTCATAACCCAGGATCATCAGAAACCGCAGAGTAAATTTTAGGAACGTAGACGTAGGACAGCAGAGAAAACTTCACTCAGGGACTTCAGTGAACCCTCCTTACAATGCTGAGGCCTCACACGCCTAGTGCCTTGGGCAACACGGCTCGTGCCCTAGGTAGTATTGTTGAGCATGCCTCCCTCTGGGGGTGCCTTTTCTCTCCCAGCAATATTGCTCCGTGAAATTCTGCCGATGATGAAAACTATTTGCCATGGGTTTGTCCTTTCACCTCCTTGGCCTCATCTTTGAAGTACAAATGCTTTTCTACACGGGTGCTGCCTCCCTGAGCTTTCCTTTGTCTTGGCTCAATCGATGCAGATTCCTGTGCTGAATACGCCATGGACTAGCACAGGTGGGTGCTTGTCAGTATACCGGGCACACGCAGCAATTTCGTTTGTCAAGACCCACCTGGCTTGATCAAGGTTCTTTATTCCAGTGAAAACGATTTTTATCCAAATTCTAGAGGAGCACAAGTGTGCCTATGGGAGCTACACCCGGGCCTGCTGAACAGAGGCTCCGGAGTTTTCATTTTCTGACTAAAATTCAACACGGAATTTCATGGATCTAAGGAAACCGTGAATTGTGGACGTACCAGATTCTCACATCTTCATTGTCTAATGGAAGCTGAAGTTTCCCAGTCTGATCCGGCTGCCACTTCATTTCTGGCAATGACCATTCAATTGTGGACGTTCAGCCTTCTTCGGAATTCTCTTATACCGGCATGTTCCCGAGCCACATTAAGACCACTCTGTGGAGGTTCATGTGACTCAGGACAACTCTTTATTTCAGGCGTCTAGAACAAAGGAAATTCACAGAGGTTGATGATCACTTATTAAAGTCCCGTTTCTCTATGATGCCCACTGATGACACTTCTACATCTGAGGGCAAAGAGCTCGTGCAGCATGATATTCTCATTTCAGCCACGCCGCCTGCAGTTTCTTCCTTGCAGAAAAATCTTTCCCAGTGTACTTCTTTAAAATGCTGCAAAATAGTGGGACAGAAGATTTCGGTTTAGTGTTAACTTTAAACGGGCATAGATACAGGCATGTGGGCATGTTTAGAGACAGTGTTTCACTGGTCTAGGGTAAAGGGTGAAGCAACTGGGTTCCCGTGCTTCACTACTGTATGGCCTCAAGATGATGTTTGTAGGCACAGTGGCAAATCCATCGGTGGCAATTCTCTCATATTGTCATTGCGATGGGAAGATTCCTTATTCGCTAGGAAATGTTTTACCGTGGAAGACGGGTCACCACAGAGCTGTCTCTTGTGTTGAGACAAAGTGTGCTGAATTTACCTGCCAGCAGTTGCGTGTCCTCCCTTTCTTTTAAGGTCGATGGAGACGCACGAGTGTAAGGAGAACGGTGAATGGTGGCCGTTCATAACCCAGGATCATCAGAAACCGCAGAGTAAATTTTAGGAACGTAGACGTAGGACAGCAGAGAAAACTTCACTCAGGGACTTCAGTGAACCCTCCTTTCAATGCTGAGGCCTCACACGCCTAGTGCCTTGGGCAACACGGCTCGTGCCCTAGGTAGTATTGTTGAGCATGCCTCCCTCTGGGGGTGCCTTTTCTCTCCCAGCAATATTGCTCCGTGAAATTCTGCCGATGATGAAAACTATTTGCCATGGGTTTGTCCTTTCACCTCCTTGGCCTCATCTTTGAAGTACAAATGCTTTTCTACACGGGTGCTGCCTCCCTGAGCTTTCCTTTGTCTTGGCTCAATCGATGCAGATTCCTGTGCTGAATACGCCATGGACTAGCACAGGTGGGTGCTTGTCAGTATACCGGGCACACGCAGCAATTTCGTTTGTCAAGACCCACCTGGCTTGATCAAGGTTCTTTATTCCAGTGAAAACGATTTTTATCCAAATTCTAGAGGAGCACAAGTGTGCCTATGGGAGCTACACCCGGGCCTGCTGAACAGAGGCTCCGGAGTTTTCATTTTCTGACTAAAATTCAACACGGAATTTCATGGATCTAAGGAAACCGTGAATTGTGGACGTACCAGATTCTCACATCTTCATTGTCTAATGGAAGCTGAAGTTTCCCAGTCTGATCCGGCTGCCACTTCATTTCTGGCAATGACCATTCAATTGTGGACGTTCAGCCTTCTTCGGAATTCTCTTATACCGGCATGTTCCCGCGCCACATTAAGACCACTCTGTGGAGGTTCATGTGACTCAGGACAACTCTTTATTTCAGGCGTCTAGAACAAAGGGAATTCACAGAGGTTGATGATCACTTATTAAAGTCCCGTTTCTCTATGATGCCCACTGATGACACTTCTACATCTGAGGGCAAAGAGCTCGTGCAGCATGATATTCTCATTTCAGCCACGCCGCCTGCAGTTTCTTCCTTGCAGAAAAATCTTTCCCAGTGTACTTCTTTAAAATGCTGCAAAATAGTGGGACAGAAGATTTCGGTTTAGTGTTAACTTTAAACGGGCATAGATACAGGCATGTGGGCATGTTTAGAGACAGTGTTTCACTGGTCTAGGGTAAAGGGTGAAGCAACTTGGTTCCCGTGCTTCACTACTGTATGGCCTCAAGATGATGTTTGTAGGCACAGTGGCAAATCCATCGGTGGCAATTCTCTCATATTGTCATTGCGATGGGAAGATTCCTTATTCGCTAGGAAATGTTTTACCGTGGAAGACGGGTCACCACAGAGCTGTCTCTTGTGTTGAGACAAAGTGTGCTGAATTTACCTGCCAGCAGTTGCGTGTCCTCCCTTTCTTTTAAGGTCGATGGAGACGCACGAGTGTAAGGAGAACGGTGAATGGTGGCCGTTCATAACCCAGGATCATCAGAAACCGCAGAGTAAATTTTAGGAACGTAGACGTAGGACAGCGGAGAAAACTTCACTCAGGGACTTCAGTGAACCCTCCTTACAATGCTGAGGCCTCACACGCCTAGTGCCTTGGGCAACATGGCTCGTGCCCTAGGTAGTATTGTTGAGCATGCCTCCCTCTGGGGGTGCCTTTTCTCTCCCAGCAATATTGCTCCGTGAAATTCTGCCGATGATGAAAACTATTTGCCATGGGTTTGTCCTTTCACCTCCTTGGCCTCATCTTTGAAGTACAAATGCTTTTCTACACGGGTGCTGCCTCCCTGAGCTTTCCTTTGTCTTGGCTCAATCGATGCAGATTCCTGTGCTGAATACGCCATGGACTAGCACAGGTGGGTGCTTGTCAGTATACCGGGCACACGCAGCAATTTCGTTTGTCAAGACCCACCTGGCTTGATCAAGGTTCTTTATTCCAGTGAAAACGATTTTTATCCAAATTCTAGAGGAGCACAAGTGTGCCTATGGGAGCTACACCCGGGCCTGCTGAACAGAGGCTCCGGAGTTTTCATTTTCTGACTAAAATTCAACACGGAATTTCATGGATCTAAGGAAACCGTGAATTGTGGACGTACCAGATTCTCACATCTTCATTGTCTAATGGAAGCTGAAGTTTCCCAGTCTGATCCGGCTGCCACTTCATTTCTGGCAATGACCATTCAATTGTGGACGTTCAGCCTTCTTCGGAATTCTCTTATACCGGCATGTTCCCGCGCCACATTAAGACCACTCTGTGGAGGTTCATGTGACTCAGGACAACTCTTTATTTCAGGCGTCTAGAACAAAGGGAATTCACAGAGGTTGATGATCACTTATTAAAGTCCCGTTTCTCTATGATGCCCACTGATGACACTTCTACATCTGAGGGCAAAGAGCTCGTGCAGCATGATATTCTCATTTCAGCCACGCCGCCTGCAGTTTCTTCCTTGCAGAAAAATCTTTCCCAGTGTACTTCTTTAAAATGCTGCAAAATAGTGGGACAGAAGATTTCGGTTTAGTGTTAACTTTAAACGGGCATAGATACAGGCATGTGGGCATGTTTAGAGACAGTGTTTCACTGGTCTAGGGTAAAGGGTGAAGCAACTTGGTTCCCGTGCTTCACTACTGTATGGCCTCAAGATGATGTTTGTAGGCACAGTGGCAAATCCATCGGTGGCAATTCTCTCATATTGTCATTGCGATGGGAAGATTCCTTATTCGCTAGGAAATGTTTTACCGTGGAAGACGGGTCACCACAGAGCTGTCTCTTGTGTTGAGACAAAGTGTGCTGAATTTACCTGACAGCAGTTGCGTGTCCTCCCTTTCTTTTAAGGTCGATGGAGACGCACGAGTGTAAGGAGAACGGTGAATGGTGGCCGTTCATAACCCAGGATCATCAGAAACCGCAGAGTAAATTTTAGGAACGTAGACGTAGGACAGCGGAGAAAACTTCACTCAGGGACTTCAGTGAACCCTCCTTACAATGCTGAGGCCTCACACGCCTAGTGCCTTGGGCAACATGGCTCGTGCCCTAGGTAGTATTGTTGAGCATGCCTCCCTCTGGGGGTGCCTTTTCTCTCCCAGCAATATTGCTCCGTGAAATTCTGCCGATGATGAAAACTATTTGCCATGGGTTTGTCCTTTCACCTCCTTGGCCTCATCTTTGAAGTACAAATGCTTTTCTACACGGGTGCTGCCTCCCTGAGCTTTCCTTTGTCTTGGCTCAATCGATGCAGATTCCTGTGCTGAATACGCCATGGACTAGCACAGGTGGGTGCTTGTCAGTATACCGGGCACACGCAGCAATTTCGTTTGTCAAGACCCACCTGGCTTGATCAAGGTTCTTTATTCCAGTGAAAACGATTTTTATCCAAATTCTAGAGGAGCACAAGTGTGCCTATGGGAGCTACACCCGGGCCTGCTGAACAGAGGCTCCGGAGTTTTCATTTTCTGACTAAAATTCAACACGGAATTTCATGGATCTAAGGAAACCGTGAATTGTGGACGTACCAGATTCTCACATCTTCATTGTCTAATGGAAGCTGAAGTTTCCCAGTCTGATCCGGCTGCCACTTCATTTCTGGCAATGACCATTCAATTGTGGACGTTCAGCCTTCTTCGGAATTCTCTTATACCGGCATGTTCCCGCGCCACATTAAGACCACTCTGTGGAGGTTCATGTGACTCAGGACAACTCTTTATTTCAGGCGTCTAGAACAAAGGGAATTCACAGAGGTTGATGATCACTTATTAAAGTCCCGTTTCTCTATGATGCCCACTGATGACACTTCTACATCTGAGGGCAAAGAGCTCGTGCAGCATGATATTCTCATTTCAGCCACGCCGCCTGCAGTTTCTTCCTTGCAGAAAAATCTTTCCCAGTGTACTTCTTTAAAATGCTGCAAAATAGTGGGACAGAAGATTTCGGTTTAGTGTTAACTTTAAACGGGCATAGATACAGGCATGTGGGCATGTTTAGAGACAGTGTTTCACTGGTCTAGGGTAAAGGGTGAAGCAACTTGGTTCCCGTGCTTCACTACTGTATGGCCTCAAGATGATGTTTGTAGGCACAGTGGCAAATCCATCGGTGGCAATTCTCTCATATTGTCATTGCGATGGGAAGATTCCTTATTCGCTAGGAAATGTTTTACCGTGGAAGACGGGTCACCACAGAGCTGTCTCTTTTGTTTTGAGACAAAGTGTGCTGAATTAACCTGCCAGCAGTTGCGTGTCCTCCCTTTCTTTTAAGGTCGATGGAGACGCACGAGTGTAAGGAGAACGGTGAATGGTGGCCGTTCATAACCCAGGATCATCAGAAACCGCAGAGTAAATTTTAGGAACGTAGACGTAGGACAGCGGAGAAAACTTCACTCAGGGACTTCAGTGAACCCTCCTTACAATGCTGAGGCCTCACACGCCTAGTGCCTTGGGCAACACGGCTCGTGCCCTAGGTAGTATTGTTGAGCATGCCTCCCTCTGGGGGTGCCTTTTCTCTCCCAGCAATATTGCTCCGTGAAATTCTGCCGATGATGAAAACTATTTGCCATGGGTTTGTCCTTTCACCTCCTTGGCCTCATCTTTGAAGTACAAATGCTTTTCTACACGGGTGCTGCCTCCCTGAGCTTTCCTTTGTCTTGGCTCAATCGATGCAGATTCCTGTGCTGAATACGCCATGGACTAGCACAGGTGGGTGCTTGTCAGTATACCGGGCACACGCAGCAATTTCGTTTGTCAAGACCCACCTGGCTTGATCAAGGTTCTTTATTCCAGTGAAAACGATTTTTATCCAAATTCTAGAGGAGCACAAGTGTGCCTATGGGAGCTACACCCGGGCCTGCTGAACAGAGGCTCCGGAGTTTTCATTTTCTGACTAAAATTCAACACGGAATTTCATGGATCTAAGGAAACCGTGAATTGTGGACGTACCAGATTCTCACATCTTCATTGTCTAATGGAAGCTGAAGTTTCCCAGTCTGATCCGGCTGCCACTTCATTTCTGGCAATGACCATTCAATTGTGGACGTTCAGCCTTCTTCGGAATTCTCTTATACCGGCATGTTCCCGCGCCACATTAAGACCACTCTGTGGAGGTTCATGTGACTCAGGACAACTCTTTATTTCAGGCGTCTAGAACAAAGGGAATTCACAGAGGTTGATGATCACTTATTAAAGTCCCGTTTCTCTATGATGCCCACTGATGACACTTCTACATCTGAGGGCAAAGAGCTCGTGCAGCATGATATTCTCATTTCAGCCACGCCGCCTGCAGTTTCTTCCTTGCAGAAAAATCTTTCCCAGTGTACTTCTTTAAAATGCTGCAAAATAGTGGGACAGAAGATTTCGGTTTAGTGTTAACTTTAAACGGGCATAGATACAGGCATGTGGGCATGTTTAGAGACAGTGTTTCACTGGTCTAGGGTAAAGGGTGAAGCAACTTGGTTCCCGTGCTTCACTACTGTATGGCCTCAAGATGATGTTTGTAGGCACAGTGGCAAATCCATCGGTGGCAATTCTCTCATATTGTCATTGCGATGGGAAGATTCCTTATTCGCTAGGAAATGTTTTACCGTGGAAGACGGGTCACCACAGAGCTGTCTCTTTTGTTTTGAGACAAAGTGTGCTGAATTAACCTGCCAGCAGTTGCGTGTCCTCCCTTTCTTTTAAGGTCGATGGAGACGCACGAGTGTAAGGAGAACGGTGAATGGTGGCCGTTCATAACCCAGGATCATCAGAAACCGCAGAGTAAATTTTAGGAACGTAGACGTAGGACAGCGGAGAAAACTTCACTCAGGGACTTCAGTGAACCCTCCTTACAATGCTGAGGCCTCACACGCCTAGTGCCTTGGGCAACACGGCTCGTGCCCTAGGTAGTATTGTTGAGCATGCCTCCCTCTGGGGGTGCCTTTTCTCTCCCAGCAATATTGCTCCGTGAAATTCTGCCGATGATGAAAACTATTTGCCATGGGTTTGTCCTTTCACCTCCTTGGCCTCATCTTTGAAGTACAAATGCTTTTCTACACGGGTGCTGCCTCCCTGAGCTTTCCTTTGTCTTGGCTCAATCGATGCAGATTCCTGTGCTGAATACGCCATGGACTAGCACAGGTGGGTGCTTGTCAGTATACCGGGCACACGCAGCAATTTCGTTTGTCAAGACCCACCTGGCTTGATCAAGGTTCTTTATTCCAGTGAAAACGATTTTTATCCAAATTCTAGAGGAGCACAAGTGTGCCTATGGGAGCTACACCCGGGCCTGCTGAACAGAGGCTCCGGAGTTTTCATTTTCTGACTAAAATTCAACACGGAATTTCATGGATCTAAGGAAACCGTGAATTGTGGACGTACCAGATTCTCACATCTTCATTGTCTAATGGAAGCTGAAGTTTCCCAGTCTGATCCGGCTGCCACTTCATTTCTGGCAATGACCATTCAATTGTGGACGTTCAGCCTTCTTCGGAATTCTCTTATACCGGCATGTTCCCGCGCCACATTAAGACCACTCTGTGGAGGTTCATGTGACTCAGGACAACTCTTTATTTCAGGCGTCTAGAACAAAGGGAATTCACAGAGGTTGATGATCACTTATTAAAGTCCCGTTTCTCTATGATGCCCACTGATGACACTTCTACATCTGAGGGCAAAGAGCTCGTGCAGCATGATATTCTCATTTCAGCCACGCCGCCTGCAGTTTCTTCCTTGCAGAAAAATCTTTCCCAGTGTACTTCTTTAAAATGCTGCAAAATAGTGGGACAGAAGATTTCGGTTTAGTGTTAACTTTAAACGGGCATAGATACAGGCATGTGGGCATGTTTAGAGACAGTGTTTCACTGGTCTAGGGTAAAGGGTGAAGCAACTTGGTTCCCGTGCTTCACTACTGTATGGCCTCAAGATGATGTTTGTAGGCACAGTGGCAAATCCATCGGTGGCAATTCTCTCATATTGTCATTGCGATGGGAAGATTCCTTATTCGCTAGGAAATGTTTTACCGTGGAAGACGGGTCACCACAGAGCTGTCTCTTTTGTTTTGAGACAAAGTGTGCTGAATTAACCTGCCAGCAGTTGCGTGTCCTCCCTTTCTTTTAAGGTCGATGGAGACGCACGAGTGTAAGGAGAACGGTGAATGGTGGCCGTTCATAACCCAGGATCATCAGAAACCGCAGAGTAAATTTTAGGAACGTAGACGTAGGACAGCGGAGAAAACTTCACTCAGGGACTTCAGTGAACCCTCCTTACAATGCTGAGGCCTCACACGCCTAGTGCCTTGGGCAACACGGCTCGTGCCCTAGGTAGTATTGTTGAGCATGCCTCCCTCTGGGGGTGCCTTTTCTCTCCCAGCAATATTGCTCCGTGAAATTCTGCCGATGATGAAAACTATTTGCCATGGGTTTGTCCTTTCACCTCCTTGGCCTCATCTTTGAAGTACAAATGCTTTTCTACACGGGTGCTGCCTCCCTGAGCTTTCCTTTGTCTTGGCTCAATCGATGCAGATTCCTGTGCTGAATACGCCATGGACTAGCACAGGTGGGTGCTTGTCAGTATACCGGGCACACGCAGCAATTTCGTTTGTCAAGACCCACCTGGCTTGATCAAGGTTCTTTATTCCAGTGAAAACGATTTTTATCCAAATTCTAGAGGAGCACAAGTGTGCCTATGGGAGCTACACCCGGGCCTGCTGAACAGAGGCTCCGGAGTTTTCATTTTCTGACTAAAATTCAACACGGAATTTCATGGATCTAAGGAAACCGTGAATTGTGGACGTACCAGATTCTCACATCTTCATTGTCTAATGGAAGCTGAAGTTTCCCAGTCTGATCCGGCTGCCACTTCATTTCTGGCAATGACCATTCAATTGTGGACGTTCAGCCTTCTTCGGAATTCTCTTATACCGGCATGTTCCCGCGCCACATTAAGACCACTCTGTGGAGGTTCATGTGACTCAGGACAACTCTTTATTTCAGGCGTCTAGAACAAAGGGAATTCACAGAGGTTGATGATCACTTATTAAAGTCCCGTTTCTCTATGATGCCCACTGATGACACTTCTACATCTGAGGGCAAAGAGCTCGTGCAGCATGATATTCTCATTTCAGCCACGCCGCCTGCAGTTTCTTCCTTGCAGAAAAATCTTTCCCAGTGTACTTCTTTAAAATGCTGCATAATAGTGGGACAGAAGATTTCGGTTTAGTGTTAACTTTAAACGGGCATAGATACAGGCATGTGGGCATGTTTAGAGACAGTGTTTCACTGGTCTAGGGTAAAGGGTGAAGCAACTTGGTTCCCGTGCTTCACTACTGTATGGCCTCAAGATGATGTTTGTAGGCACAGTGGCAAATCCATCGGTGGCAATTCTCTCATATTGTCATTGCGATGGGAAGATTCCTTATTCGCTAGGAAATGTTTTACCGTGGAAGACGGGTCACCACAGAGCTGTCTCTTGTGTTGAGACAAAGTGTGCTGAATTTACCTGCCAGCAGTTGCGTGTCCTCCCTTTCTTTTAAGGTCGATGGAGACGCACGAGTGTAAGTAGAACGGTGAATGGTGGCCGTTCATAACCCAGGATCATCAGAAACCGCAGAGTAAATTTTAGGAACGTAGACGTAGGACAGCGGAGAAAACTTCACTCAGGGACTTCAGTGAACCCTCCTTACAATGCTGAGGCCTCACACGCCTAGTGCCTTGGGCAACACGGCTCGTGCCCTAGGTAGTATTGTTGAGCATGCCTCCCTCTGGGGGTGCCTTTTCTCTCCCAGCAATATTGCTCCGTGAAATTCTGCCGATGATGAAAACTATTTGCCATGGGTTTGTCCTTTCACCTCCTTGGCCTCATCTTTGAAGTACAAATGCTTTTCTACACGGGTGCTGCCTCCCTGAGCTTTCCTTTGTCTTGGCTCAATCGATGCAGATTCCTGTGCTGAATACGCCATGGACTAGCACAGGTGGGTGCTTGTCAGTATACCGGGCACACGCAGCAATTTCGTTTGTCAAGACCCACCTGGCTTGATCAAGGTTCTTTATTCCAGTGAAAACGATTTTTATCCAAATTCTAGAGGAGCACAAGTGTGCCTATGGGAGCTACACCCGGGCCTGCTGAACAGAGGCTCCGGAGTTTTCATTTTCTGACTAAAATTCAACACGGAATTTCATGGATCTAAGGAAACCGTGAATTGTGGACGTACCAGATTCTCACATCTTCATTGTCTAATGGAAGCTGAAGTTTCCCAGTCTGATCCGGCTGCCACTTCATTTCTGGCAATGACCATTCAATTGTGGACGTTCAGCCTTCTTCGGAATTCTCTTATACCGGCATGTTCCCGCGCCACATTAAGACCACTCTGTGGAGGTTCATGTGACTCAGGACAACTCTTTATTTCAGGCGTCTAGAACAAAGGGAATTCACAGAGGTTGATGATCACTTATTAAAGTCCCGTTTCTCTATGATGCCCACTGATGACACTTCTACATCTGAGGGCAAAGAGCTCGTGCAGCATGATATTCTCATTTCAGCCACGCCGCCTGCAGTTTCTTCCTTGCAGAAAAATCTTTCCCAGTGTACTTCTTTAAAATGCTGCATAATAGTGGGACAGAAGATTTCGGTTTAGTGTTAACTTTAAACGGGCATAGATACAGGCATGTGGGCATGTTTAGAGACAGTGTTTCACTGGTCTAGGGTAAAGGGTGAAGCAACTTGGTTCCCGTGCTTCACTACTGTATGGCCTCAAGATGATGTTTGTAGGCACAGTGGCAAATCCATCGGTGGCAATTCTCTCATATTGTCATTGCGATGGGAAGATTCCTTATTCGCTAGGAAATGTTTTACCGTGGAAGACGGGTCACCACAGAGCTGTCTCTTGTGTTGAGACAAAGTGTGCTGAATTTACCTGCCAGCAGTTGCGTGTCCTCCCTTTCTTTTAAGGTCGATGGAGACGCACGAGTGTAAGGAGAACGGTGAATGGTGGCCGTTCATAACCCAGGATCATCAGAAACCGCAGAGTAAATTTTAGGAACGTAGACGTAGGACAGCGGAGAAAACTTCACTCAGGGACTTCAGTGAACCCTCCTTACAATGCTGAGGCCTCACACGCCTAGTGCCTTGGGCAACACGGCTCGTGCCCTAGGTAGTATTGTTGAGCATGCCTCCCTCTGGGGGTGCCTTTTCTCTCCCAGCAATATTGCTCCGTGAAATTCTGCCGATGATGAAAACTATTTGCCATGGGTTTGTCCTTTCACCTCCTTGGCCTCATCTTTGAAGTACAAATGCTTTTCTACACGGGTGCTGCCTCCCTGAGCTTTCCTTTGTCTTGGCTCAATCGATGCAGATTCCTGTGCTGAATACGCCATGGACTAGCACAGGTGGGTGCTTGTCAGTATACCGGGCACACGCAGCAATTTCGTTTGTCAAGACCCACCTGGCTTGATCAAGGTTCTTTATTCCAGTGAAAACGATTTTTATCCAAATTCTAGAGGAGCACAAGTGTGCCTATGGGAGCTACACCCGGGCCTGCTGAACAGAGGCTCCGGAGTTTTCATTTTCTGACTAAAATTCAACACGGAATTTCATGGATCTAAGGAAACCGTGAATTGTGGACGTACCAGATTCTCACATCTTCATTGTCTAATGGAAGCTGAAGTTTCCCAGTCTGATCCGGCTGCCACTTCATTTCTGGCAATGACCATTCAATTGTGGACGTTCAGCCTTCTTCGGAATTCTCTTATACCGGCATGTTCCCGCGCCACATTAAGACCACTCTGTGGAGGTTCATGTGACTCAGGACAACTCTTTATTTCAGGCGTCTAGAACAAAGGGAATTCACAGAGGTTGATGATCACTTATTAAAGTCCCGTTTCTCTATGATACCCACTGATGACACTTCTACATCTGAGGGCAAAGAGCTCGTGCAGCATGATATTCTCATTTCAGCCACGCCGCCTGCAGTTTCTTCCTTGCAGAAAAATCTTTCCCAGTGTACTTCTTTAAAATGCTGCAAAATAGTGGGACAGAAGATTTCGGTTTAGTGTTAACTTTAAACGGGCATAGATACAGGCATGTGGGCATGTTTAGAGACAGTGTTTCACTGGTCTAGGGTAAAGGGTGAAGCAACTGGGTTCCCGTGCTTCACTACTGTATGGCCTCAAGATGATGTTTGTAGGCACAGTGGCAAATCCATCGGTGGCAATTCTCTCATATTGTCATTGCGATGGGAAGATTCCTTATTCGCTAGGAAATGTTTTACCGTGGAAGACGGGTCACCACAGAGCTGTCTCTTTTGTTTTGAGACAAAGTGTGCTGAATTAACCTGCCAGCAGTTGCGTGTCCTCCCTTTCTTTTAAGGTCGATGGAGACGCACGAGTGTAAGGAGAACGGTGAATGGTGGCCGTTCATAACCCAGGATCATCAGAAACCGCAGAGTAAATTTTAGGAACGTAGACGTAGGACAGCGGAGAAAACTTCACTCAGGGATTTCAGTGAACCCTCCTTACAATGCTGAGGCCTCACACGCCTAGTGCCTTGGGCAACACGGCTCGTGCCCTAGGTAGTTTTGTTGAGCATGCCTCCCTCAGGTGGTGCCTTTTCTCTCCCAGCAATATTGCTCCGTGAAATTCTGCCGCTGATGAAAACTATTTGCCATGGGTTTGTCCTTTCACCTCCTTGGCCTCATCTTTGAAGTACAAATGCTTTTCTACACGGGTGCTGCCTCCCTGAGCTTTCCTTTGTCTTGGCTCAATCGATGCAGATTCCTGTGCTGAATACGCCATGGACTAGCACAGGTGGGTGCTTGTCAGTATACCGGGCACACGCAGCAATTTCGTTTGTCAAGACCCACCTGGCTTGATCAAGGTTCTTTATTCCAGTGAAAACGATTTTTATCCAAATTCTAGAGGAGCACAAGTGTGCCTATGGGAGCTACACCCGGGCCTGCTGAACAGAGGCTCCGGAGTTTTCATTTTCTGACTAAAATTCAACACGGAATTTCATGGATCTAAGGAAACCGTGAATTGTGGACGTACCAGATTCTCACATCTTCATTGTCTAATGGAAGCTGAAGTTTCCCAGTCTGATCCGGCTGCCACTTCATTTCTGGCAATAACCATTCAATTGTGGACGTTCAGCCTTCTTCGGAATTCTCTTATACCGGCATGTTCCCGCGCCACATTAAGACCAGTCGGTGGAGGTTTATGTGACTCAGGACACCTCTTTATTTCAGGCATCTAGAACAAAGGGAATTCACAGAGGTTGATGATCACTTATTAAAGTCCCGTTTCTCTATGATGCCCACTGATGACACTTCTACATCTGAGGGCAAAGAGCTCGTGCAGCATGATATTCTCATTTCAGCCACGCGGCCTGCAGT
Organism: Tenrec ecaudatus; assembly: GCF_050624435.1. Classification (NCBI taxonomy): domain Eukaryota; kingdom Metazoa; phylum Chordata; class Mammalia; order Afrosoricida; family Tenrecidae; genus Tenrec; species Tenrec ecaudatus. The sequence continues at coordinate 1,296,971 of NW_027457627.1, forward strand.
TTCTTCCTTGCAGAAAAATCTTTCCCAGTGTACTTCTTTAAAATGCTGCAAAATAGTGGGACAAAAGATTTCGGTTTAGTGTTAACTTTAAACGGGCATAGATACAGGCATGTGGGCATGTTTAGAGACAGTGTTTCACTGGTCTAGGGTAAAGGGTGAAGCAACTGGGTTCCCGTGCTTCACTACTGTTTGGCCTCAAGATGATGTTTGTAGGCACAGCGGCAAATGCATCGGGGGCAATTCTCTCATATTGTCATTGCGATGGGAAGATTCCTTATTCGCTAGGAAATGTTTTTCCGTGGAAGATGGGTCACCACAGAGCTGTCTCTTTTGTGTTGAGACAAAGTGTGCTGAATTTACCTGCCAGCAGTTGCGTGTCCTCCCTTTCTTTTAAGGTCGATGGAGACGCACGAGTGTAAGGAGAACGGTGAATGGTGGCCGTTCATACCCCAGGATCATCAGAAACCGCAGAGTAAATTTTAGGAACGTAGACGTAGGACAGCGGAGAAAACTTCACTCAGGGACTTCAGTGAACCCTCCTTACAATGCTGAGGCCTCACACGCCTAGTGCCTTGGGCAACACGGCTCGTGCCCTAGGTAGTTTTGTTGAGCGTGCCTCCCTCTGGGGGTGCCTTTTCTCTCCCAGCAATATTGCTCCGTGAAATTCGGCCGATGATGAAAACTATTTGCATTGGGTTTGTCCTTTCACCTCATTGGCCTCATCTTTGAAGTACAAATGCTTTTCTACACGGGTGCTGCCTCCCTGAGCTTTCCTTTGTCTTGGCCCAATCGATGCAGATTCCTGTGCTGAATACGCCATGGACTAGCACAGGTGGGTGCTTGTCAGTATACCGTGCACACGCAGCAATTTCGTTTGTCAAGACCCACCTGGCTTGATCAAGGTTCTTTATTCCAGTGAAAACGATTTTTATCCAAATTCTAGAGGAGCACAAGTGTGCCTCTGGGAGCTACACCCGGGCCTGCTGAACAGAGGCTCCGGAGTTTTCATTTTCTGACTAAAATTCAACACGGAATTTCATGGATCTAAGGAAACCGTGAATTGTGGACGTACCAGATTCTCACATCTTCATTGTCTAATGGAAGCTGAAGTTTCCCAGTCTGATCCGGCTGCCACTTCATTTCTGGCAATGACCATTCAATTGTGGACGTTCAGCCTTCTTCGGAATTCTCTTATACCGGCATGTTTCCACGCCACATTAAGACCACTCTGTGGAGGTTCATGTGACTCAGGACAACTCTTTATTTCAGGCGTCTAGAACAAAGGGAATTCACAGAGGTTGATGATCACTTATTAAAGTCCCGTTTCTCTATGATGCCCACTGATGACACTTCTACATCTGAGGGGAAAGAGCTCGTGCAGCATGGTATTCTCATTTCAGCCACGCCGCCTGGAGTTTCTTCCTTGCAGAAAAATCTTTCCCAGTGTACTTCTTTAAAATGCTGCAAAATAGTGGGACAGAAGATTTCGGTTTAGTGTTAACTTTAAACGGGCATAGATACAGGCATGTGGGCATGTTTAGAGACAGTGTTTCACTGGTCTAGGGTAAAGGGTGAAGCAACTTGGTTCCCGTGCTTCACTACTGTATGGCCTCAAGATGATGTTTGTAGGCACAGTGGCAAATCCATCGGTGGCAATTCTCTCATATTGTCATTGCGATGGGAAGATTCCTTATTCGCTCGGAAATGTTTTACCGTGGAAGACGGGTCACCACAGAGCTGTCTCTTTTGTGTTGAGACAAAGTGTGCTGAATTTACCTGCCAGCAGTTGCGTGTCCTCCCTTTCTTTTAAGGTCGATGGAGACGCACGAGTGTAAGGAGAACGGTGAATGGTGGCCGTTCATAACCCAGGATCATCAGAAACCGCAGAGTAAATTTTAGGAACGTAGACGTAGGACAGCGGAGAAAACTTCACTCAGGGACTTCAGTGAACCCTCCTTACAATGCTGAGGCCTCACACGCCTAGTGCCTTGGGCAACACGGCTCGTGCCCTAGGTAGTTTTGTTGAGCATGCCTCCCTCTGGGGGTGCCTTTTCTCTCCCAGCAATATTGCTCCGTGAAATTCGGCCGATGATGAAAACTATTTGCCATGGGTTTGTCCTTTCACCTCCTTGGCCTCATCTTTGAAGTACAAATGCTTTTCTACACGGATGCTGCCTCCCTGAGCTTTCCTTTGTCTTGGCTCAATCGATGCAGATTCCTGTGCTGAATACGCCATGGACTAGCACAGGTGGGTGCTTGTCAGTATACAGGGCACACGCAGCAATTTCGTTTGTCAAGACCCACCTGGCTTGATCAAGGTTCTTTATTCCAGTGAAAACGATTTTTATCCAAATTCTAGAGGAGCACCAGTGTGCCTCTGGGAGCTACACCCGGGCCTGCTGAACAGAGGCTGCGGAGTTTTCATTTTCTGACTAAAATTCTACACGGAATTTTATGGATCTAAGGAAACCGTGAATTGTGGACGTACCAGATTCTCACATCTTCATTGTCTAATGGAAGCTGAAGTTTCCCAGTCTGATCCGGCTGCCAATTCATTTCTGGCAATGACCATTCAATTGTGGACGTTCAGCCTTCTTCGGAATTCTCTTATACCGGCATGTTCCCGCGCCACATTAAGACCAGTCGGTGGAGGTTTATGTGACTCAGGACACCTCTTTATTTCAGGCGTCTAGAACAAAGGGAATTCACTGAGGTTGATGATCACTTATTAAAGTCCCGTTTCTCTATGATGCCCACTGATGACACTTCTACATCTGAGGGCAAAGAGCTCGTGCAGCATGATATTCTCATTTCAGCCACGCCGCCTGCAGTTTCTTCCTTGCAGAAAAATCTTTCCCAGTGTACTTCTTTAAAATGCTGCATAATAGTGGGACAGAAGATTTCGGTTTAGTGTTAACTTTAAACGGGCATAGATACAGGCATGTGGGCATGTTTAGAGACAGTGTTTCACTGGTCTAGGGTAAAGGGTGAAGCAACTGGGTTCCCGTGCTTCACTACTGTATGGCCTCAAGATGATGTTTATAGGCACAGCGGCAAATCCATCGGTGGCAATTCTCTCATATTGTCATTGCGATGGGAAGATTCCTTATTCGCTAGGAAATGTTTTACCGTGGAAGACGGGTCACCACAGAGCTGTCTCTTTTGTGTTGAGACAAAGTGTGCTGAATTTACCTGCCAGCAGTTGCGTGTCCTCCCTTTCTTTTAAGGTCGATGGAGACGCACGAGTGTAAGGAGAACGGTGAATGGTGGCCGTTCATAACCCAGGATCATCAGAAACCGCAGAGTAAATTTTAGGAACGTAGACGTAGGACAGCGGAGAAAACTTCACTCAGGGACTTCAGTGAACCATCCTTACAATGCTGAGGCCTGACACGCCTAGTGCCTGGGGGCAACCCGGCTCCTGCCCTAGGTTGTTTTGTTGAGCGTGCCTCCCTCAGGTGGTGCCTTTTCTCTCCCAGCAATATTGCTCCGTGAAATTCGGCCGATGATGAAAACTATTTGCCATGGGTTTGTCCTTTCACCTCATTGGCCTCATCTTTGAAGTACAAATGCTTTTCTACACGGGTGCTGCCTCCCTGAGCTTTCCTTTGTCTTGGCTCAATCGATGCAGATTCCTGTGCGGAATACGCCATTGACTAGCACAGGTGGGTGCTTGTCAGTATACAGGGCACACGCAGCAATTTCGTTTGTCAAGACCCACCTGGCTTGATCAAGGTTCTTTATTCCAGTGAAAACGATTTTTATCCAAATTCTAGAGGAGCATCCAGTGTGCCTCTGGGAGCTACACCCGGGCCTGCTGAACAGAGGCTCCGGAGTTTTCATTTTCTGACTAAAATTCAACACGGAATTTCATGGATCTAAGGAAACCGTGAATTGTGGACGTACCAGATTCTCACATCTTCATTGTCTACTGGAAGCTGAAGTTTCCCAGTCTGATCCGGCTGCCACTTCATTTCTGGCAATGACCATTCAATTGTGGACGTTCAGCCTTCTTCGGAATTCTCTTATACCGGCATGTTCCCGTGCCACATTAAGACCACTCTGTGGAGGTTCATGTGACTCAGGACAACTCTTTATTTCAGGCGTCTAGAACAAAGGGAATTCACAGAGGTTGATGATCACTTATTAAAGTCCCGTTTCTCTATGATGCCCACTGATGACACTTCTACATCTGAGGGCAAAGAGCTCGTGCAGCATGATATTCTCATTTCAGCCACGCCGCCTGCAGTTTCTTCCTTGCAGAAAAATCTTTCCCAGTGTACTTCTTTAAAATGCTGCATAATAGTGGGACAGAAGATTTCGTTTTAGCGTTAACTTTAAACGGGCATAGATACAGGCATGTGGGCATGTTTAGAGACAGTGTTTCACTGGTCTAGGGTAAAGGGTGAAGCAACTGGGTTCCCGTGCTTCACTACTGTATGGCCTCAAGATGATGTTTGTAGGCACAGTGGCAAATCCATCGGTGGCAATTCTCTCATATTGTCATTGCGATGGGAAGATTCCTTATTCGCTAGCGGGCACTTGGACTATGTATGTTCGAGAGCGGGCACTTGGACTATGTAGGTTCCCTAGCAGTCACTTGGACTATGTAGGTTCCAGAGCGGGCACTTAGACTATCTAGGATCCCTAGCGGGCACATGGACTATGTAGGTTAATTAGCGGACACTTGGACGATCTAGGTTAACTAGCGGGTACTTGGATTATGTAGGTTAACTAGCGGGCCCTTGAACTATGTAGATTAACTAGCGGGCACTTAGACTATGTAGGTTCCCTAGCTGGCACTTGGACTCTGTATGTTCCCTACGGACACTTGAACTATGTCAGTTAACTACCGGGCACTTGCACTATGAAGGTTAACTAGCAGGCCCATGGACTATGTAGGTTTACTAGCGGGCCCTTGGACTATCTAGGTTCCCTTAAGGGCACTTGGACTATCTAGGTTACCGAACGGGCACTTGGACTATCTAGGTTACCTAGCAGGCACTTGGACTATGTAGGCTAACTAAGGGGCCCTTGGACGATCTAGGTTACCTAGCGGGTACTTGGACTACGTAGGTTAACTAGCGTTCAATTGCAGTATCTAGGTTACCTAGCGGGCACTTGGACTATGTAAGTTCCCTAACGGGCACTTGGACTATCTATTTTAACTAGTGGGCACTTGGAATATGTAGGTTAACTAGCGGACACTTGCACTATGTAGGTTACCTAGCGGGCACTTGGACTATCTAGGTTAACTAGCGGGCACTTGGACAATCTAGGTTAACTAGCGTGCACTTGGACTATGTAGGTTCCCTAGGGGGCACTTGGACTCTGTATGTTCCCTACGGACACTTGAAGTATGTAAGTTAACTAGCGGGCACTTGGACTATGTAGGTTAACTAGCGGGCACTTGGATTATCTAGGTTACCTAGCGGGCACTTGGACTATGTACGTTCCCTAGCGGGCACATGAACTATCTACCTTACCTAGCGGGCACTTGGACTATGTACGTTTCCTAGTGGGTACTTGGACTATCTATGTTAACTAGCGGTTACTTGGACTATCTAGGTTAACTAGCGGGCACTTGGACCATGTATGATGCATAGCGGGCAATTGGACTATCTAGGTTAGGTAACGGGCACTTGGACTATCTAGGTTTCTTTGCGGGCAATTGGACGATCTAGGTTAACTAGAGGGCACTTCGACTATCTAGGTTAACTAGCGTGCCCTTGGAATATCTAGGTTTCATAGCGGGTACTTGGACTATGTAGGTTAACTAGCAGTCCATTGGACTATGTAGATTAACTAGTGGCACTTGGACTATCTACATTAACTAGCGGGCCCTTGGACTATGTAGATTCCCTAGCTGGCATTTGGACTATATAGATAACCCAGCGGGCACTTTGACTTTGTAGGTTACATAGCGGCACATGGACTATCAAGGTTACCTAGCTGGCACTTGAACTATCTACGTTATAGCGGGTTTTTAGAGGATGTAGGTTACCTAGCGGGCTGTTGGACTATCTAGTTTACCAAGCAGGGACTTGGACTATCTAGGTTAACTAACGGGCACTTGGACAATGTAGGTTCCCTAGCGGGCACTTGGATTATGTAGGTTCCCTATCGGGCACTTGGACTATGTAGATTAACTAGAGGGCATTTGGACTATGGAGGTTACCTAGCGGGCACTTGGACTATGTAGGTTCCCTATCGGGCACTTGGACAATGTAGGTTAACTAGGGGGCACTAGGACTATGTTGTAGGTTACCAAGCGGGTCCTTGGACTATCTAGGTTACCTAGGGGAAACCTGGACTATGTAGGTTAACTAGTGGGCACTTGTACTATCTAGGTTACCTAGCAGGCACTTGGACTATGTACGTTCCCTAGCGGGCACTTGAACTATCTACGTTACCTAGCGGGCACTTGGACTATGTACGTTACCTAGCGGGCACTTGGACTATGTACTTTTCCTAGCGGGTACTTGGACTAGATATGTTCCCTAGCGGGCACTTGGTCTATCTAGGTTAACTAGCGAGCACTTGGACTATCTAGGTTAACTAGCGGACATATGGACTATTAGGGTCCCTAGCAGGCATATGGACTATATTGGTTACCTAGCGGGCACTTGGACTATGTAGGTTAACGAACGGGCACTTGGACTATGTAGGTAACCTAGTGGTCACTTGAAATGTCTAGGTTACCTAGCGGGCACTTGGACTATCTAGGTTAACTAGGGGGCCCTTGGACTATGTAGATTAACTAGCGGCACATGGACTACCTACGTTAACTAGCGGGCCCTTGGACTATGTAGATTCCCTAGCGGGCACTTGGACTATGTATGTTCGAGAGCGGGCACTTGGACTATGTAGGTTCCCTAGCAGTCACTTGGACTATGTAGGTTCCAGAGCGGGCACTTAAACTATCTAGGATCCCTAGCGGGCACTTGTACTATGTAGGTTAATTAGCGGACACTTGGACGATCTAGGTTAACTAGCGGGTACTTGGATTATGTAGGTTAACTAGCGGGCCCTTGAACTATGTAGATTAACTAGCGGGCACTTGGATTATGTAGGTTCCCTAGCGGACACTTGGACTCTGTATGTTCCCTACGGACACTTGAACTATGTAAGTTAACTACCGGGCACTTGGACTATGTAGGTTAACTAGCGGACACTTGCACTATGTAGGTTTACTAGCGGGCCCTTGGACTATCCAGGTTCCCTAAAGGGCACTTGGACTATCTAGTTACCGAACGGGCACTTGGACTATCTAGGTTACCTAGCGGGCACTTGGAATATGTAGGCTAACTAGGGGGCCCATGGACGATCTAGGTTACCTAGCGGGCACTTGCACTATCTAGGTTACCTAGTGGGCACTTGGACTATGTAAGTTCCCTAGCGGGCACTTGGACTGTCTATGTTAACTAGCGGGCACTTGGAATATGTAGGTTAACTAGCGGACACTGGCACTATGTAGGTTACCTAGCAGGCACTTGGACTATTTGGGTTAACTAGCGGGCACTTGGAATATGTAGGTTGCTTAGTGGGCACTTGGACCATCTAGGTTGCCTAGCGGGCACTTAGTCTATGTAGGTTAACTAGCGTGCCCTTGGACTATCTAGGTTACGCATCGGGCACTTGGTATATAGGTTAACTAGCTGGAACTTGGACTATGTAGGTTAACTAGAGGACACTTGGATTATCTAGGTTAACTAGTGGGCCCTTGGACTATGTAGGTTAACTAGCAGGCACTTGAACAATCTAGGTTAACTAGCGGGCAATTGGACGATCTAGGTTAACTAGCGGGCACTTGGACTATCAAAGTTAACAAGTGAGCCCTTGGACTATGTAGGTTACCTAGCGGGCAGTTGGACTATATAGGTTACCTAGGGGGCACTTGGACTATGTAGGTTACCTAGTGGGCACTTGTTCTATCTAGGTTAACGAACGGGCACTTGTAATATGCAGGTAACCTAGCGGGCACTTCTACTGTCTAGGTTACCTAGCGAGCATTTGGACGTCTAGGTCAACGAACGGGCTCTTGGACTATGTAGGTTGCCTAGCGGGAACTTGGACTATCCAGGTTAGGTAACGGGCACTTGGACTATCTAGGTTAACTAACAGACCTTGGACTAAGTAGGTTAACTAGCGGGCCCTTGGACTATGTAGGTTCCCTATCGGGCACTTGGACTATGTAGGTTAACTAGCGGGCACTTGGACTGTCTACGTTACCTAGCGGGCTCCTGGATTATCTAGGTTAACGAACGTGCACTTGGAGTATGTAGGTTACCTAGCCGCCACTTGAACTATGTAGGTTAGCTAACAGGCACTTGTACTATCTAGGTTACCTAGCTGGCACTTGGACTATGTAGGTCAATTAGCGGGCCCTTGGACTACCTAGGTTAGCTAATGGGCACTTAGATAATGTAGGTTAACTAGGGGGCACTTGGAATATGTAGGTTAACTGGTGGACACTTGCACTATGTAGGTTAACTAGCGGGCCCATGGACTATGTAGGTTTAGTAGCGGGCCCTTGGACTATCTAGGTTACCGAACGGGCCCTTGGACTATCTAGGTTACCTAGTGGGCACTTGGACTATGTAGGTTACCTAGTGGGTACTTGGACTATATAGGTTAACTTGCGGGCACTTGGACTATCTAGCTTAACTAGCGGGCACTTGGACTATCAAAGTTAACAAGTGAGCCTATGGACTATGTAGGTTAACTAGCGGGCCCTTGGACTACCTAGGTTACCTAGCGGGCACTTGGACTATGTAGGTTAACTAGAGGACACTTGCACTATCTAGGTTACCTAGCGGGCACTTGGACTATGTACGTTCCCTAGGGGCACTTGGACTATCTATGTTAACTAGCGGGCACGAGGAATATGTAGGTAAACTAGCGGACACTTACACTATGTAGGTTACCTAGCAGGCACTTGGACTATCTAGGTTAACTTGCGGGCACTTGGACTATCTAGGTTAACTAGCGGGCACTTGGACTATCAAAGTTAACAAGTGAGCCTATGGACTATGTAGGTTAACTAGCGGGCCCTTGGACTACCTAGGTTACCTAGCGGGCACTTGGACTATGTAGGTTAACTAGAGGACACTTGCACTATCTAGGTTACCTAGCGGGCATTTGAACTATGTACGTTCCTAAGGGGCACTTGGACTATCTAGGTTAACTAGCGGGCACTTGGACTATCAAAGTTAACAAGTGAGCACTTGGACTATGTAGGTTAACTAGCGGGCCCTTGGACTACCTAGGTTACCTAGCACGCACTTGGACTATGTAGGTTAACTAGAGGACACTTGGACTATCTAGGTTAACTAGTGGGCCCTTAGACTATGTAGGTTAAATAGCAGGCACTTGGACAATCTAGGTTAACTAGCGGGCACTTGGACGATCTAGGTTAACTAGCGGCCACTTGGAATATCAAAGTTAACAAGTGAGCCCTTGGACTATGTAGGTTAGCTAGCGGGCCCTTGGACTATCTAGGTTACCTAGCGGGCACATGGACTATATAGGTTACCTAGCGTGCACTTGGACTATGTAGGTTACCTAGTGGGCACTTTGACTATATAGGTTAACGAACGCGCACTTGGAATATGCAGGTAACCTAGCAGGCACTTGGAGTATCTAGGTTAGGTAATGGGCACTTGGACAATCTAGGTTACCTAGCGCGCACTTGGACTATGTAGGTTACCTAGCGGGCACTGGGACTTCTAGATTAACGAACGGGCTCTTGGACTATGTAGGTTGCCTAACGGGCACTTGGACTATCTAGGTTAGGTAACGGGCACTTGGACTATCTAGGTTACCTAGCGGGCACTTGGACTATCTAGGTTACCTAGCGGGCCCTTGGACTATCTAGGTTAACGAACGGTCACTTGCACCATGCAGGTAACCTAGCGGGCACTTGGACAGTCTAGGTTACCTAGCGGGCACTTGGACTATCTTGGTTAACGAACGGGCACTTGGACTATGTAGGTTACCTAGCGGGCACTTGGACTATGTAGGATCCAATCAGACATTTGGACTACTTAGGATACCTAGCGTGCACTTGGACTATGTAGGTTACCTATTGGGCACTTGGACTATATAGGTTAAGGAACGCGCACTTGGAATATGCAGGTAACCTAGCAGGCACTTGGAGTATCTAGGTTAGGTAATGGGCACTTGGACAATCTAGGTTACCTAGCGCGCACTTGGACTATGTAGGTTACCTAGCGGGCACTGGGACTTCTAGATTAACGAACGGGCTCTTGGACTATGTAGGTTGCCTAACGGGCACTTGGACTATCTAGGTTAGGTAACGGGCACTTGGACTATCTAGGTTACCTAGCGGGCACTTGGACTATCTAGGTTACCTAGCAGGCCCTTGGACTATCTAGGTTAACGAACGGGCACTTGCACTATGCAGGTAACCTAGCGGGCACTTGGACAGTCTAGGTTACCTAGCGGGCACTTGGACTATCTTGGTTAACGAACGGGCACTTGGACTATCTAGGTCAACTAGCGGGCCCTTGTACTATGTAGGTTAATTAGCGAGCACTTGGACTATCTAGGTTAACTAGCGGACCATGGACTATGTAGGTTAAAGAGCGGGCCCTTGGACGATGTAGGTTAACTAGTGGGCACTTGGACGATCTAGGTTAACTAGAGGGCACTTGTACTATCTAGGTTACCTAGCGGGCACTTGGACTATGTAGGTTCCCTAGCGGGCATTTGGACTATATTGATAACCCAGCGGGCACTTAGATTTTGTAGGTTACCTAGCGGGCACTTGGAATATCTAGGTCAACTACGGGCCCTTGTACTATGTAGGTTAACTAGCGAGCACTTGGACTATCTAGGTTAACTAGCGGACCTTGGACTATGTAAGTTAACTAGCGGGCACTTGGACTGTCTACGTTACCTAGCGGGCACTAGGACTATGTAGGTCAACTAGCGGGCCCTTGGACTACCTAGGTTAGCTAACGGGCACTTAGATAATGTAGGTTAACTAGGGGGCACTTGGAATATGTAGGTTAACTGGCGGACACTTGCACTATGTAGGTTAACTAGCGGGCCCATGGACTATGTAGGTTTAGTAGCGGGCCCTTGGACTATCTAGGTTCCCTAAAGGGCACTTGGATTATGTAGGCTAACTAGGGGGCCCTTGGACGATCTAGGTTACCTAGCGGGTACTTGAACTATCTAGGTTTACTAGCGGGTACTTGCAGTACATAGGATACCTACAGGGCTGTTGGACTATCTAGGTTACCTAGCGGGCACTTGGATTATCTAGGTTAACTAACGGGCACTTGGACTATGTAGGTTAACTAGCGGGCACTTGGACTATGTAGGTTCCCTATCGGGCACTTGGAGAATGTAGGTTAACTAGGGGGCACTAGGACAATGTAGGTTACCTAGCAGACCTTTGGACTATCTAGTTTACCTAGGGGGACCTTGGACTATGTAGGTTAACTAGCGGGCACTTGGACTATGTACGTTTCCTAGTGGGTACTTGGACTATCTATGTTAACTAGCGGGCACTTGGACTATGTAGGTTCCCTATTGGGCACTTGGACTAGGTAGGTTCCCTAGCGGGCACTTGGTCTATCTAGGTTAACTAGCGGGCACTTGGACTATCTAGGTTACCTAGCGGGCCCTTGGACTATGTAGGTTAACGAGCGGGCCCTTGGACTATGTAGGTTAACTAGCGGGCACTTGGACTGTCTACGTTACCTAGCGGGCACTTGGATTATCTAGGTTAACGAACGGGCACTTGGACTATGTAGGTTACCTAGCCGCCACTTGGACTATCTAGGTTAGCTAACAGGCACTTGGACTATCTAGGATCCCTAGTGGGCACTTGTACTATCTAGGTTACCTAGCTGGCACTTGGACTATGTAGGTCAACTAGCGGACCCTTGGACTATCTAGGTTAGCTAACGGGCACTTAGATTATGTAGGTTAACTAGCGGGCACTTGGAATATGTAGGTTAACTCGCGGACACTTGCACTATGTAGGTTAACTAGCGGGCCCATGGACTATGTAGGTTTAGTAGCGGGCCCTTGGACTATCTAGGTTACCGAACGGGCCCTTGGACTATCTAGGTTACCTAGTGGGCACTTGGACTATGTAGGCTAACTTGGGAGCCCTTGGATGATCTAGGTTACCTAGCGGGTACTTGAACTATCTAGGTTAACTAGCGGGTACTTGGAGTAAGTAGGTTACCTACCGGGCTGTTGGACTATCTAGGTTACCTAGCGGGCACTTGGATTATCTAGGTTAACTCACGGGCACTTGGACTATGTAGGTTAACTAGCGGGCATTTGGACTATGTAGGTTACCTAGCGGGCACTTGGACTATGTAGGTTAACTAGCGGGCACTTGGACTATGTACGTTCCCTAGCAGGCCCTTGGACTATCTACCTTACCTAGCGGGCACTTGGACTATGTACCTTTCCTAGTGGGTACTTGGACTATCCATGTTAACTGGCGGGTACTTGGACTATCTAGGTTAACTAGCGGGCACTTGGACTATTTGGTTAACTAGCGGGCACTTCAACGATTAGGGTCACTAGCGGGCATTTGGACTATATAGGTTACCTAGCAGGCACTTGGACTATGAGGTTAACTAACAGGCACGTAGATTATGTAAGTAACCTAGTGGTCACTTGAACTGTCTAGGTTACCTAGCGGGCACTTGGACTGTGTAGGTTAACTAGCGGGCACTTGGACTATCTAGGTTAACTAGCGGGCCCTTGGACGATGTAGGTTAACTAGCGGGCCTTTGGACTATGTAGGTTAACTAGCGGGCCCTTGATCTTTGTAGATTAACTAGCGGGCACTGGAAGATCTAGGTTAACTAGCGTGTACTTGGACTATGTAGGTTAACTAGCGGGCCCTTGGACTATGTAGATTCCCTAGCGGGCACTTGGACTAGGCATGTTCCAGAGCGGGCACTTGGACGATGTAGGTTCCCTAGCAGGCACTTGGACTATGTAGGTTCTCTAAAGGGCACTTAGACTATCTAGGTTACCGAACGGGCCCTTGGACGATCTAGGTCACCTAGCGGGTACTTGAACTATCTAGGTTAACTAGCGGGCACTTGCACTATCTAGGTTACCTAGCGGGCACTTGGATTATGTACGTTCCCTAGCGGGCACTTGGACTATCTATCTTAACTAGCTTGCACTTGGAATATGTAGTTAACCTTGCGGGCACATCTACTGTCTAGGTTACCTAGTGGGCACTTGGACTTCTAGGTTAACGAACTGGCTATTGGACTATGTAGGTTGCCTAGCGGGCACTTGGACTATCTAGGTTAGGTAACGGGAACTTGGACTATCTAGGTTACCTAGCGGGAACTTGGACAATGTAAGTTACCTAGCAGGCACTTGGACTATCTAGGTTACATACGGGCACTTGGACTATGTAGGTTAACTAGCGAGCACTTGGACTCTAGGTTACCTAGCGGGTACTTGGACTATCTAGGTTACCTATCGGGCCCTTGGACTATGTAGGATTCCTAGCAGGCACTTGGACTATCTAGGTTAACGATTGGGCACTTAGACTATGTAGGTGACGTAGCGGGCACTTGGACAGTCTAGGTTACCTAGCGGGCTCTTGGATTATCTAAGTTAGCTAACAGGCACTTGGACTATCTAGGTTAAATAGCGGGCACTTGTACTATCTAGGTTACCTAGCTGGCACTTGTACTATGTAGGTCATCTAGCGGGCCCTTGGACTATCTTGGTTAGCTAACGGGCACTTAGATTATGTAGGTTAAATAGCGGGCACTTGGAATATGTAGGTTAACTAGCGGACACTTGCACAATGTATGTTAACTAGCGGGCCCATGGACTATGTAGGTAATTGCGGGCCCTTGGACTATCCAGGTTATCAAAATGGCACTTGGACAATCTAGTTACCGAACGGGCACTTGGACTATCTAGGATACCTAGCGGGCACTTGGACTATGTAGGCTAACTAGGGGGCCCTTGGACGATCTAGGTTACCTAGCGGGCACTTGCACTATCTAGGTTACCTAGTGGGCACTTGGACTATGTAAGTTCCCTAGCGGGCACTTGGACTAACTATGCTAACTAGCGGCCACTTGGAATATGTAGGTTAACTAGCGGACACTTGCACTATGTAGGTTACCTAGCAGGCACTTGGACTATCTAGGTTAACTAGCGGGCACTTGGACTATCTAGGTTAACTAGCGTGCAATGGACTATGTAGGTTAACTAGAGGACACTTGGATTATCTAGGTTAACTAGTAGGCCCTTGGACTATGTAGGTTAACTAGCAGGCACTTGGATAATCTAGGTTAACTAGCGGGCACTTGGACTATCAAAGTTAACAAGTGAGCCCTTGGACTATGTAGGTTACCTAGCGGGCACTTGGACTATATAGGTTACCTAGCGGGCACTTGAACTATGTAGGTTACCTAGTGGGCACTTGGACTATCTAGGTTAACGAACGGGCACTTGGAATATGCAGGTAACCTAGCGGGCACTTCTACTGTCTAGGTTACCTAGCGACCACTTGAACTTCTAGGTCAACGAATGGGCTCTTGGACTATGTAGGTTGCCTAGCGGGCACTTGGACTATCCAGTTTAGGTAACGGGCACTTGGACTATCTAGGTTACCTAGCGGGAACTTCGTCAATGTAAGTTACCTAGCGGGCACTTGGACTATCTAGGTTACCTAACGGGCACTTTGACTATCTAGGTTACCTAGCGGGCACTTGGACTCTAGGTTACCTAGTGGGTACTTGGACTATCTAGGTTACCTAGCGGGCACTTGGACTATCTAGGTTACCTAGCGGGCCCTTGGAATATGTAGGTTTCCTAGCGGGCACTTGGACTATCTAGGTTAACGAAAGGGCACTTGGACTATGTAGGTAACCTAGCGGGCACTTGGACAGTCTAGGTTACCTAGAGGGCACTTGGACTATCTAGGTTAACGAACGGGCACTTGGACTATGTAGGTAACCTAGCGGGCACTTGGACAGTCTAGGTTACCTAGAGGGCTCTTGGACTATCTAGGTTAACGAAGGGGCACTTGGACTATGTAGGTTACCTAGCGGGCCCTTGGACGAGGTAGGATTCCTATCTTACATTTGGACTACTTAGGTTAACTAGCAGGCACTTGGACTATCTAGGTTAACTAGCGTGCACTTGGACTATCTAGGTCAACTAGCGGGCCCTTGTACTATGTAGCTTAACTAGCGAGCACTTGGACTATCTAGGTTAACAAGCGGACCTTTGACTATGTAGGTTAACTAGCGGGCCCTTAGACTATGTAGTTTCCCTATCGGGCACTTGGACTATGTAGGTTAACTAAAGGGCACTTGGACTGTCTACGTTACCTAGCGGGCACTTGGATTATCTAGGTTAACGAACGGGCACTTGGAGTATGTAGGTTACCTAGCCGCCACTTTGACTATCTAGGTTAGCTAACAGGCACTTGGACTCTCTAGGTTCCCTAGGGGGCACTTGTACTATCTAGGTTACCTAGCTGGCACTTGGACTATGTAGGTCAACTAGCGGGCCCTTGGACTACCTAGGTTAGCAAACGGGCACTTAGATTATGTAGGTTACCTAGGGGGCACTTGGAATATGTACGTTAACTAGCGGACACTTGCACTATATAGGTTAACTAGCGGGCCCATGGACTATGTAGGTTTATTATCGGGCCCTTGGACTATCTAGGTTCCCTAAAGGGCACTTGGACTATCTAGGTTACCGAACGGGCACTTGGACTATCTAGGATACCTAGCGGGCACTTGGACTATGTAGGCTAACTAGGGGGCCCTTGGACGATCTAGGTTACTTAGCGGGTACTTGAACTATCTAGGTTAACTAGCTGGCACTTGCACTATATAGGCTGCCTAGCGGGCACTTGGACTATGTACGTTCCCTAGGGGCACTTGGACTATCTATGTTAACTAGCGGGCACGAGGAATATGTAGGTTAACTAGCGGACTCTTGCACTATGTAGGTTACCTAGCAGGCACTTGGACTATCTAGGTTAACTTGCGGGAACTTGGACTATCTAGCTTAACTAGCGGGCACTTGGACTATCAAAGTTAACAAGTGAGCCTATGGACTATGTAGGTTAACTAGCGGGCCCTTGGACTACCTAGGTTACCTAGCGGGCACTTGGACTATGTAGGTTAACTAGAGGACACTTGCACTATCTAGGTTACCTACCGGGCACTTGGACTATGTACGTTCCCTAGGGGCACTTGGACTATCTATGTTAACTAGCGGGCACTTGGACTATCAAAGTTAACAAGTGAGCACTTGGACTATGTAGGTTAACTAGCGGGCCCTTGGACTACCTAGGTTACCTAGCGCGCACTTGGACTATGTAGGTTAACTAGAGGACACTTGGACTATCTAGGTTAACTAGTGGGCCCTTAGACTATGTAGGTTAAATAGCAGGCACTTGGACAATCTAGGTTAACTAGCGGGCACTTGGACGATCTAGGTTAACTAGCGGCCACTTGGAATATCAAAGTTAACAAGTGAGCCCTTGGACTATGTAGGTTAGCTAGCGGGCCCTTGGACTATCTAGGTTACCTAGCGGGCACTTGGACTATATAGGTTACCTAGCGTGCACTTGGACTATGTAGGTTACCTAGTGGGCACTTTGACTATATAGGTTAACGAACGCGCACTTGGAATATGCAGGTAACCTAGCAGGCACTTGGAGTATCTAGGTTAGGTAATGGGCACTTGGACAATCTAGGTTACCTAGCGCGCACTTGGACTATGTAGGTTACCTAGCGGGCACTGGGACTTCTAGATTAACGAACGGGCTCTTGGACTATGTAGGTTGCCTAACGGGCACTTGGACTATCTAGGTTAGGTAACGGGCACTTGGACTATCTAGGTTACCTAGCGGGCACTTGGACTATATAGGTTACCTAGCGGGCCCTTGGACTATCTAGGTTAACGAACGGGCACTTGCACTATGCAGGTAACCTAGCGGGCACTTGGACAGTCTAGGTTACCTAGCGGGCACTTGGACTATCTTGGTTAACGAACGGGCACTTGGACTATGTAGGTTACCTAGCGGGCACTTGGACTATGTAGGATCCCTATCAGACATTTGGACTACTTAGGATACCTAGCATGCACTTGGACTATGTAGGTTACCTAGCGGGCACTTGGACTATCTTGGTTAACGAACGGGCACTTGGACTATCTACGTCAACTAGCGGGCCCTTGTACTATGTAGGTTAATTAGCGAGCACTTGGACTATCTAGGTTAACTAGCGGACCTTGGACTATATAGGTTAAAGAGCGGGCCCTTGGACGATGTAGGTTAACTAGTGGGCACTTGGACGATCTAGGTTAACTAGAGGGCACTTGGACTATCTAGGTTACCTAGCGGGCACTTGGACTATGTAGGTTCCCTAGCGGGCATTTGGACTATATTGATAACCCAGCGGGAACTTAGATTTTGTAGGTTACCTAGCGGGCACTTGGAATATCTAGGTCAACTACGTGCCCTTGTACTATGTATGTTAACTAGCGAGCACTTGGACTATCTAGGTTAACTAGCGGACCTTGGACTATGTAGGTTAACTAGCGGGCACTTGGACTGTCTCCGTTACCTAGCGGGCACTTGGATTATCTCGGTTAACGAACGGGCACTTGGACTATGTAGGTTACCTAGCCGCCACTTGGACTATCTAGGTTAGCTAACAGGCACTTGGACTATCTAGGATCCCTAGCGGGCACTTGTACTATCTAGGTTACCTAGCTTGCACATGGACTATGTAGGTCAACTAGCGGGCCCTTGGACTATCTAGGTTAGCTAACGGGCATTTAGATTATGTAGGTTAACTAGCGGGCACTTGGAATATGTAGGTTAACTGGTGGACACTTGCACTATGTAAGTTAACTAGCTGGCGCATGGACTATGTAGGTTTAGTAGCAGGCCCTTGGACTATCTAGGTTCCCTAAAGGGCACTTGGATTATGTAGGCTAACTAGGGGGCCCTTGAACGATCTAGGTTACCTAGCGGGTACTTGAACTATCTAGGTTAACTAGCGGGTACTTGCAGTACATAGGTTACCTACAGGGCTGTTGGACTATCTAGGTTACCTAGCGGGCACTTGGATTATCTAGGTTAACTAACGGGCACTTGGACTATGTAGGTTAACTAGCGGGCATTTGGACTATGTAGGTTCCCTATCGGGCACTTGGAGAATGTAGGTTAACTAGGGGGCACTAGGACAATGTAGCTTACCTAGCAGACCTTTGGACTATCTAGGTTACCTAGGTGGACCTTGGACTATGTAGGTTAACTAGCGGGCACTTGGACTATGTACGTTTCCTAGTGGGTACTTGGACTATCTATGTTAACTAGCGGGCACTTGGACTATGTAGGTTCCCTATTGGGCACTTGGACTAGGTAGGTTCCCTAGCGGGCACTTGGTCTATCTAGGTTAACTAGCGGGCACTTGGACTATCTAGGTTACCTAGCGGGCCCTTGGACTATGTAGGTTAACGAGCGGGCCCTTGGACTATGTAGGTTAACTAGCGGGCACTTGGACTGTCTACATTACCTAGCGGGCACTTGGATTATCTAGGTTAACGAACGGGCACTTGGACTATGTAGGTTACCTAGCCGCCACTTGGACTATCTAGGTTAGCTAACAGGCACTTGGACTATCTAGGATCCCTAGTGGGCACTTGTACTATCTAGGTTACCTAGCTGGCACTTGGACTATGTAGGTCAACTAGCGGACCCTTGGACTATCTAGGTTAGCTAACGGGCACTTAGATTATGTAAGTTAACTAGCGGACACTTGGAATATGTAGGTTAACTCGCGGACACTTTCACTATGTAGGTTAACTAGCGGGCCCATGGACTATGTAGGTTTAGTAGCGGGCCCTTAGACACTCTAGGTTACTGAACGGGCACTTGGACTATCTAGGTTACCTAGTGGGCACTTGGACTATGTAGGCTAACTTGGGAGCCCTTGGATGATCTAGGTTACCTAGCGGGTACTTGAACTATCTAGGTTAACTAGCGGGTACTTGGAGTACGTAGGTTACCTACCGGGCTGTTGGACTATCTAGGTCACCTAGCGGGCACTTGGATTATCTAGGTTAATTCACGGGCACTTAGATTTTGTAGGTTAACTAGCGGGCATTTGGAATATGTAGGATACCTAGCGGGCACTTGGACTATGTAGGTTCCCTATCGGGCACTTGGAGAATTTTAGGTTAACTAGGAGGCACTAGGACAATATAGGTTACCTAGCAGGCCTTTGGACTATCTAGGTTACCTAAGGGGACCTTGGACTATGTAGGTTAACTAGTGGGCACTTGGACTATCTAGGTTACCTAGCAGGCACTTGGACTATGTAGGTTAACTAGCGGGCACTTGGACTATCTAGGTTACCTAGCGGGCACTTGGACTATGTACGTTCCCTAGCGGGCACTTGGACTATCTACCTTACCTAGCGGGCACTTGGACTATGTACGTTTCCTAGTGGGTACTTGGACTATCTATGTTAACTAGCGGGTACTTGGACTATCTAGGTTAACTAGCGGGCACTTGGACTATCTTGGTTAACTAGCGGGCACTTGAACTATTAGGGTCACTAGCGGGCATTTGGACTATATAGGTTACCTAGCGGGCACTTGGACTATGAGGTTAACGAACAGGCACTTAGACTAAGTAGGTAACCTAGTGGTCACTTGAACTGTCTAGGTTACCTAGCGGGCACTTGGACTGTGTAGGTTAACTAGCGGGCACTTGGACTATCTAGGTTAACTAGCGGGCCCTTGGACGATGTAGGTTAACTAGCGGGCCCTTGATCTATGTAGGTTAACTACCGGGCACTGGGAAGATCTAGGTTAACTACCGGGCACTTGGAAGATCTAGGTTAACTAGCGTGTACTTGGACTATGTAGGTTAACTAGCAGGCCCTTGGACTATGTAGATTCCCTAGCGGGCACTTGGACTATGCATGTTCCAGAGCGCGCACTTGGACTATCTAGGCTCCCTAGCGGGCACTTGTACTATGTAGGTTAACTAGCGTGCCCTTGGACTATCTAGGTTAGGTAGCGAGCACTTGGTATATAGGTTAATTAGCGGGCACTTGGATTATGTAGGTTAACTAGCGGACACTTGCACGATCTAGGTTAACTAACGGGCACTTGCACCATGTAGGTTATCTAGCGGGCCCATGGGTATGTAGGTTTACTACCAGGCACTTGGACTATCTAGGTTAACTAGCGGGCACTTGGACTATGTAGTTTCCCTAGCGGGCATTTGGACTATTTAGGTTGCCTAGCGGGCACTTGGACTATGTAGGTTACCTAGCGGGCACTTGGAATATCTAGGTTACCTAGCAGGCACTTTGACTATGTAGGTTAACTAACGGGCACTTGGAGTATGTAGGTTGCCTAGCGGGCACTTGGATTATGTAGGTTCCCTATCGGGCACTTGGACTATGTAGGTTAACTATCGGGCACTTGGACTGTCTAGGTTACCTAGCGGGCACTTGGATTATGTAGGTTAACGAACGGGCACTTGGACTATGTAGGTTAACTAGCCGCCACTTGGACTATCTAGGTTAGCTAACCGGCACTTGGACTATCTAGGTTCCCTAGCGGGCACTTTTACTATCTAGGTTACCTAGCTGGCACTTGGACTCTGTAGGTTAACTAGCGGGCCCATGGACTATGTAGGTTTAGTAGCGGGCCCTTGGACTATCTAGGTTCTCTAACGGGCACTTAGACTATCTAGGTTACCGAACGGGCCCTTGGACGATCTAGGTTACCTAGCGGGTACTTGAACTATCTAGGTTAACTAGCGGGCACTTGCACTATCTAGGTTATCTAGCGGGCACTTGGACTATGTACGTTCCCTAGCGGGCACTTGGACTATCTATGTTAACTAGCTTGCACTTGGAATATGTACGTAACCTTGCGGGCACTTGTACTGTCTAGGTTACCTAGCGGGCACTTGGACTTCTAGGTTAATGAACGGGCTATTGGACTATGTGGGTTGCCTAGCGGGCACTTGGACTATCTAGGTTAGGTAACGGGAACTTGCACTATCTAGGTTACCTAGCGGGAACATGGACAATGTAAGTTACCTAGCAGGCACTTGGACTATCTAGGTTACATACGGGCACTTGGACTATGTAGGTTAACTAGCGAGCACTTGGACTCTAGGTTATATAGCGGGTTCTTGGACTATCTAGGTTACCTCTCGGGCCCTTGGACTATGTAGGTTACCTAGCGGGCACTTGGACTATCTAGGTTAACGATTGGGCACTTAGATTATGTAGGTAACCTAGCGGGCACTTGGACAGTCTAGGTTACCTAGCGGGCTCTTTGATTATCTAGGTTAGCTAACAGGCACTTGGACTATCTAGGTTCCCTAGCGGGCACTTGTACTATCTAGGTTACCTAGCTGGCACTTGGACTATGTAGGTCAACTAGCGGGCCCTTGCACTATCTTGGTTAGCTAACGGGCACTTAGATTATGTAGGTTAACTAGCGGGCACTTGGAATATGTAGGTTAACTAGCGGGCACTTGGACTATGTAGGTTCCCTATCGGGCACTTGGAGAATGTAGGTTAACTAGGGGGCACTAGGACAATGTAGGTTACCTAGCAGACCTTTGGACTATCTAGGTTACCTAGAGGGACCTTGGACTATGTAGGTTAACTAGTGGGCACTTGGACTATCTAGGTTACCTAGCAGGCACTTGGACTATGTAGGTTAACTAGCGGGCACTTGGACTATGTACGTTCCCTAGCGGGCACTTGGACTATCTACCTTACCTAGCGGGCACTTGGACTATGTACGTTTCCTAGTGGGTACTTGGACTATCTATGTTAACTAGCGGGCACTTGGACTATGTAGGTTCCCTATTGGGCACTTGGACGAGGTAGGTTCCCTAATGGGCACTTGGTCTATCTAGGTTAACTAGCGGGCACTTGGACTATCTAGGTTACCTAGCGGGCCCTTGGACTATGTAGGTTAACGAGCGGGCCCTTGGACTATGTAGGTTAACTAGCGGGCACTTGGACTGTCTACGTTACCTAGCGGGCACTTGGATTATCTAGGTTAACGAACGGGCACTTGGACTATGTAGGTTACCTAGCCGCCACTTGGACTATCTAGGTTAGCTAACAGGCACTTGGACTATCTAGGATCCCTAGTGGGCACTTGTACTATCTAGGTTACCTAGCTGGCACTTGGACTATGTAGGTCAACTAGCGGACCCTTGGACTATCTAGGTTAGCTAACGGGCACTTAGATTATGTAGGTTAACTAGCGGGCACTTGGAATATGTAGGTTAACTCGCGGACACTTGCACTATGTTGGTTAACTAGCGGGCCCATGGACTATGTAGGTTTAGTAGCGGGCCCTTAGACTATCTAGGTTACTGAATGGGCCCTTGGACTATCTAGGTTACCTAGCGGGCACTTGGACTATGTAGGCTAACTTGGGAGCCCTTGGACGATCTAGGTTACCTAGCGGGTACTTGAACTATCTAGGTTGACTAGCGGGTACTTGGAGTACGTAGGTTACCTACCAGGCTGTTGGACTATCTAGGTTACCTAGCGGGCACTTGGATTATCTAGGTTAATTCACGGGCACTTAGACTATGTAGGATACCTAGCGGGCACTTGGACTATGTAGGTTCCCTATCGGGCACTTGGAGAATTTTAGGTTAACTAGGAGGCACTAGGACAATGTAGGTTACCTAGCAGGCCTTTGGACTATCTAGGTTACCTAAGGGGACCTTGGACTATGTAGGTTAACTAGTGGGCACTTGGACTATCTAGGTTACCTAGCAGGCACTTGGACTATGTAGGTTAACTAGCGGGCACTTGGACTATCTAGGTTACCTAGCGGGCACTTGGATTATGTACATTCCCTAGCGGGCACTTGGACTATCTATGTTAACTAGTGGGCACTTGGAATATGTAGGTTAACTAGCGGACACTTGCACTATGTAGGTTACCTAGCAGGCACTTGGACTATCTAGGTTAACTAGCAGGCACTTGGACTATCTAGCTTAACTAGCGTGCACTTGGACTATGTAGATTAATTAGAGGACACTTGGATTATCTAAGTTAACTAGTGAGCCCTTGGACTATGTAGGTTAACTAGCAGGCACTTGGACAATCTAGGTTAACTAGCGGGCACTTGGACAATCTAGGTTAACTAGCGGGCACTTGGACTATCAAAGTTAACAAGTGAGCCCTTGGACTATGTAGGTTACCTAGCGGGCACTTGGACTATATAGGTTACCTAGAGGGCACTTGAACTATGTAGGTTACCTAGTGGGCACTTGGACTATCGAGGTTAACGAACGGGCACTTGGAATATGCAGGTAATCTAGCGGGCACTTCTACTGTCTAGGTTACCTAGCGAGCACTTGGACTTCTAGGTCAACGAACGGGCTCTTGGACTATGTAGGTTGCCTAGCGGGCTCTTGGACTATCCAGGTTAGGTAACGGGCACTTGGACTATCTAGGTTACCTAGCGGGAACTTCGTCAATGTAAGTTACCTAGCGGGCACGTGGACTATCTAGGTTACCTAACGGGCACTTTGACTATCTAGGTTACCTAGCGGGCACTTGGACTCTAGGTTACCTAGCGGTTACTTGGACTATCTAGGTTACCTAGCGGGCCCTTGGAATATGTAGGTTTCCTAGCGGGCACTTGGACTATCTAGGTTAACGAAGGGGCACTTGGACTATGTAGGTTACCTAGCGGGCACTTGGACTAGGTAGGATTCCTATCTTACATTTGGACTACTTAGGTTAACTAGCGGGCACTTGGACTATCTAGGTTAACTAGCGGGCAATTGGACTATCTAGGTCAACTAGCGGGCCCTTGTACTATGTAAGTTAACTAGCGAGGACTTGGACTATCTAGGTTAACTAGCGGACCTTGGACTATGTAGGTTAACTAGCGGGCCCTTAGTCTATGTAGTTTCCCTATCGGGCACTTGGACTATGTAGGTCAACTAACGGGCACTTGGACTGTCTACGTTACCTAGCGGGCACTTGGATTATCTAGGTTAACGAACGGGCACTTGAAGTATGTAGGTTACCTAGCCGCCACTTTGACTATCTAGGTTAGTTAACAGGCACTAGGACTATCTAGGTTCCCTAGGGGGCACTTGTACTATCTATGTTACCTAGCTAGCACTTGGACTATGTAGGTCAACTAGCGGGCCCTTGGACTACCTAGGTTAGCAAACGGGCACTTAGATTATGTAGGTTAACTAGGGGGCACTTGGAATATGTACGTTAACTAGCGGACACTTACACTATATAGGTTAACTAGCGGGCCCATGGACTATGTAGGTTTATTATCGGGCCCTTGGACTATCTAGGTTCCCTAAAGGGCACTTGGACTATCTAGGTTACCGACCGGGCCCTTGGAATATCTAGGTTACCTAGCGGGCTCTTGGACTATGTAGGCTAACTAGGGGGCCCTTGGACGATCTAGGTTACTTAGCGGGTACTTGAACTATCTAGGTTAACTAGCTGGCACTTGGACTATGTACGTTTCCTAGGGGCATTTGGACTATCTATGTTTACTAGCGGGCACGTGGAATATGTAGGTTAACTAGCGGACACTTGCACTATGTAGGTTACCTAGCAGGCACTTGGAGTATCTAGGTTAACTAGCGGGCACTTGGACTATCTAGGTTAACTAGCAGGCACTTGGACTACCTAGGTTACCTAGCGGGCACTTGGACTATGTAGGTTAACTAGAGGGCACTTGGACTATCTAGGTTAACTAGTGGGCCCATAGACTGTGTAGGTTAACTAGCAGGCACTGGGACAATCTAGGTTAACTAGCGGGCACTTGGGCGATCTAGTTTAACTAGCGGGCACTTGGACTCTCAAAGTTAACAAGTGAGCCCTTGGACTATGTAGGTTAACTAGCGGGCCCTTGGACTACTCTAGGTTACCTAGTGGGCACTTGGACTATGTAGGTTACCTAATGGGCACTTGGACTATCTAGGTTAACGAACGGGCACTTGGAATATGCAGATAACCTAGCGGGCACTTGGACTATCCTGGTTAGGTAACGGGCACTTGGCCTATATAAGTTACCTATCGGGCAATTGGACTATGTAGGTTCCCTAGCGGGCACTTGGTCTATCTAGGTTAACTAGCGGGCACTTGGATTATCTAGGTTACCTAGCGGGCCTTTGGACTATGTAGGTTAACGAGCGGGCCCTTGGACTATGTAGGTTAACTAGCGGGCACTTGGACTGTCTACGTTACCTAGCGGGCACTTGGATTATCTAGGTTAACGAACGGGCACTTGGACTATGTAGGTTACCTAGCCGCCACTTGGACTATCTAGGTTAGCTAACAGGCACTTGGACTATCTAGGATCCCTAGCGGGCACTTGTACTATCTAGGTTACCTAGCAGGCACTTGGAGTATCTAGGTCAACTAGCGGGCCCTTGGACTATCTAGGTTAGCTAATGGGCACTTAGATTATGTAGGTTAACTAGCTGACACTTGGAATATGTAGGTTAACTCGCGGACACTTGCACTATGTAGGTTAACTAGCGGGCCCATGGACTATGTAGGTTTAGTAGCGGGCCCTTGGACTATCTAGGTTCTCTAAAGGGCACTTAGACTATCTAGGTTACCGAACGGGCCCTTGGACGATCTAGGTTACCTAGCGGGTACTTGAACTATCTAGGTTAACTAGCGGGCACTTGCACTGTCTAGGTTACCTAGCGGGCACTTGGACTATGTACATTCCCGAGCGGGCACTTGGACTATCTATGTTAACTAGCTTGCACTTGGAATATGTACGTAACCTTGCGGGCACTTCTACTGTCTAGGTTACCTAGCGGGCACTTGGACTTCTAGGTTAACGAACGGGCTATTGTACTATGTAGGTTGCCTAGCGGGCACTTGGACTATCTAGGTTAGGTAACGGGAACTTGGACTATCTAGGTTACCTAGCGGGAACTTGGACAATGTAAGTTACCTAGCAGGCACTTGGACTATCTAGGTTACATACGGGCACTTGGACTATGTAGGTTAACTAGCGAGCACTTGGACTCTAGGTTATCTAGCGGATACTTGGACTATCTAGGTTACCTCTCGGACCCTTGGACTATGTAAGTTTCCTAGCGGGCACTTGGACTATCTAGGTTAACGATTGGGCACTTAGACTATGTAGGTAACCTAGCGGGCACTTGGACAATCTAGGTTACCTAGCGGGCTCTTGGATTATCTAGGTTAGCTAACAGGCACTTGGACTATTTGGTTCCCTAGCGGGCACTTGTACTATCTAGGTTACCTAGCTGGCACTTGGACTATGTAGGTCAACTAGCGGGCCCTTGGACTATCTTGGTTAGCTAACGGGCACTTAGATTATATAGGTTATCTAACGGGCACTTGGAATATGTAGGTTAACTAGCGGACACTTGCACAATGTATTTTAACTAGCGGGCCCAAGGACTATGTAGGTTTCCTAGCGGGCACTTGGACTATCTAGGTTAACGATTGGGCACTTAGACTATGTAGGCAACCTAGCGGTCACTTGGACAATCTAGGTTACCTAGCGGGCTCTTGGATTATCTAGGTTAGCTAAAAGGCACTTGGACTATCTAGGTTCCCTAGCGGGCACTTGTACTATCTAGGTTACCTATCTGGCACTTGGACTATGTAGGTCAACTAGCGGGCCCTTGGACTATCTTGGTTAGCTAACGGGCACTTAGATTATATAGGTTATCTAACGGGCACTTGGAATATGTAGGTTAACTAGCGGACACTTGCACAATGTATTTTAACTAGCGGGCCTAAGGAATATGTAGGTTTCCTAGCGGGCACTTGGACTATCTAGGTTAACGATTGGGCACTTAGACTATGTAGGTAACCTAGCGGTCACTTGGACAATCTAGGTTACCTAGCGGGCTCTTGGATTATCTAGGTTAGCTAACAGGCACTTGGACTATCTAGTTTCCCTAGCGGGCACTTGTACTATCTAGGTTACCTAGCTGGCACTTGGACTATGTAGGTCAACTAGCGGGCCCTTGGACTATCTTGGCTAGCTAACGGGCACTTAGATTATATAGGTTATCTAACGGGCACTTGGAATATGTAGATTAACTAGCGGACACTTGCACAATGTATTTTAACTAGCGGGCCCATGGACTATGTAGGTTTACTAGCGGGCCCTTGGACTATCCAGGTTCCCTAAATGGCACTTGGACTATCTAGTTACTGAACGGGCACTTGGACTATCTAGGTTACCTAGCGGGCACTTGGATTATGTAGGCTAACTAGGGGGCCCTTGGACGATCTAGGTTACCTAGCGGGCACTTGCACTATCTAGGTTACCTAGTGGGCACTTGGACTATGTAAGTTCCCTAGCGGGCACTTGGACAAACTATGCTAATTAGCGGGCACATGGAATATGTAGGTTAACTAGCGGACACTTGCACTATGTAGGTTACCTAGCAGGCACTTGGACTATCTAGGTTAACTAGCGTGCACTTGGACTATGTAGGTTAACTAGAGGACACTTGGATTATCTAGGTTAACTAGTGGGTCCTTGGACTATGTAGGTTAACTAGCAGGCACAAGGACTATCAAAGTTAACAAGTGAGCCCTTGGACTATGTAGGTTACCTAGCGGGCACTTGGACTATATAGGTTACCTAGCGGGCACTTGAACTATGTAGGTTACCTAGCGAGCACTTGGACTATCTAGGTTACCTAATGGACACTTTGACTATCTAGGTTACCTAGCGGGCACTTGGACTCTAGGTTGCCTAGCGGGTACTTGGACTATCTAGGTTACCTAGCGGGCACTTGGACTATCTAGGTTACCTAGAGGGCCCTTGGACTATATAGGTTTCCTAACGGGCACTTGGACTATCTAGGTTAACGAACGGGCATTTGGATATGTAGGTAACCTAGCGGGCACATGGACAGTCTAGGTTACCTAGAGGGCACTTGGACTATCTAGGTTAACGAACGGGCACTTGGACTATATAGGTTACCTAGCGGGCACTTGGACTATGTAGGACCCCTATCGGACATTTGGACTACTTAGGTTAACTAGCGGGCACTTGGACTATCTAGGTTAACGAACGGGCACTTGGACTATGTAGGTAACCTAGCGGGCACTTGGACAGTCTAGGTTACCTAGAGGGCTCTTGGACTATCTAGGTTAACGAACGGGCACTTGGACTATGTAGGTTACCTAGCGGGCACTTGGATTATGTAGGATCCCTATCGGACATTTGGACTACTTAGGTTAACTAGCGGGCACTTGGACTTTCTAGGTTAACGAAGGGGCACTTGGACTATGTAGGTTACCTAGCAGGCACTTGGACTAGGTAGGATTCCTATCTTACATTTGGACTACTTAGGTTAACTAGCGGGCACTTGGACTATCTAGGTTAACTATGGGGCACTTGGATTATCTAGGTCAACTAGCGGACCTTGAACTATGTAGGTTAAATAGCGGGCCCTTAGACTATGTAGTTTCCCTATCGGGCACTTGGACTATGTAGGTTAACTAACGGGCACTTGGACGGTCTACGTTACCTAGCGGGCACTTGGATTATCTAGGTTAACGAACGGGCACTTGGAGTATGTAGGTTACCTAGCCGCCACTTTGACTATCTAGGTTAGCTAACAGGCACTTGGACTATCTAGGTTCCCTAGGGGGCACTTGTACTATCTAGGTTACCTAGCTGGCACATGGACTATGTAGGTCAACTAGCGGGCCCTTGGACTACCTAGGTTAGCTAACGGGCACTTAGATTATGTAGGTTAACTAGGGGGCACTTGGAATATGTACGTTAACTAGCGGACACTTGCACTATATAGGTTAACTAGCGGGCCCATGGACTATGTAGGTTTACTATCAGGCCCTTGGACTATCTAGGTTCCCTAAAGGGCACTTGGACTATCTAGGTTACCGAACGGGCACTTGGACTATCTAGGTTACCTAGCGGGCTCTTGGACTATGTAGGCTAACTAGGGGGCCCTTGGACGATCTAGGTTACTTAGCGGGTACTTGAACTATCTAGGTTAACTAGCTGGCACTTGCACTATCTAGGTTACCTAGCGGGCACTTGGACTATGTACGTTCCCTAGGGGCACTTGGACTATCTATGTTAACTAGCGGGCACGAGGAATATGTAGGTTAACTAGCGGACACTTGCACTATGTAGGTTACCTAGCAGGCACTTGGACTATCTAGGTTAACTTGCGGGCACTTGGACTATCTAGGTTAACTAGCGGGCACTTGCACTATCAAAGTTAACAAGTGAGCCATTGGACTATGTAGGTTAACTAGCAGGCCCTTGGACTACCTAGGTTACCTAGCGGGCACTTGGACTATGTATGTTAACGAGAGGACACTTGGACTATCTAGGTTAACTAGTGGGCCCTTAGACTATGTAGGTTAAATAGCAGGCACTTGGACAATCTAGGTTAACTAGCGGGCACTGGACGATCTAGGTTAACTAGCGGCCACTTGGACTATCAAAGTTAACAAGTGAGCCCTTGGAATATGTAGGTTAACTAGCAGCCCCTTGGACTACCTAGGTTACCTAGCGGGCACTTGGACTATGTATGTTAACGAGAGGACACTTGAACTATCTAGGTTAACTAGTGGGCCCTTAGACTATGTAGGTTAAATAGCGGGCACTGGACGATCTAGGTTAACCAGCGGCCACTTGGACTATCAAAGTTAACAAGTGAGCCCTTGGACTATGTAGGTTAGCTAGCGGGCCCTTGGACTATCTAGGTTAACGAACGCGCACTTGGAATATGCAGGTAACCTAGCAGGCACTTGGACTATCTAGGTTAGGTAATGGGCACTTGGACAATCTAGGTTACCTAGCGTGCACTTGGACTATGTAGGTTACCTAGCAGGCACTTGGACTTCTAGATTAACGAACGGGCTCTTGGACTATGTAGGTTGCCTAACGGGCACTTGGACTATCTAGGTTAGGTAACGGGCACTTGGACTATCTAGGTTAACGAACGGGCACTTGGACTATGTAGGTAACCTAGCGGGCACTTGGACAGTCTAGGTTACCTAGCGGGCACTTGGACTATCTAGGTTAACGAACGGGCACATGGACTATGTAGGTTACCTAGCGGGCACTTGGACTATGTAGGATCCCTATCGGACATTTGGACTACTTAGGATACCTAGCGGGCACTTGGACTATCTATGTTAACTAGCGGGCACTTGGACTATCTAGGTCAACTAGCGGGCCCTTGTACTATGTAGGTTAACTCGCGAGCACTTGGACTATCTAGGTTAACTAGCGGACCTTGGACTATGTAGGTTAACGAGCGGGCCCTTGGACTATGTAGGTTAACTAGCGGGCACTTGGACGATCTAGGTTAACTAGAGGGCACTTGGACTATCTAGGTTACCTAGCGGGCACTTGGACTATGTAGGTTACCTAGCAGGCACTTGGACTTCTAGATTAACGAACGGGCTCTTGGACTATGTAGGTTGCCTAACGGGCACTTGGACTATCTAGGTTAGGTAACGGGCACTTGGACTATCTAGGTTAACGAACGGGCACTTGGACTATTTAGGTAACCTAGCGGGCACTTGGACAGTCTAGGTTACCTAGCGGGCACTTGGACTATCTAGGTTAACGAACGGGCACATGGACTATGTAGGTTACCTAGCGGGCACTTGGACTATGTAGGATCCCTATCGGACATTTGGACTACTTAGGATACCTAGCGGGCACTTGGACTATCTATGTTAACTAGCGGGCACTTGGACTATCTAGGTCAACTAGCGGGCCCTTGTACTATGTAGGTTAACTCGCGAGCACTTGGACTATCTAGGTTAACTAGCGGACCTTGGACTATGTAGGTTAACGAGCGGGCCCTTGGACTATGTAGGTTAACTAGCGGGCACTTGGACGATCTAGGTTAACTAGAGGGCACTTGGACTATCTAGGTTACCTAGCGGGCACTTGGACTATGTAGGTTCCCTAGCGGGCATTTGGACTATATTGATAACCTAGCGGGCACTTAGACTTTGTAGGTTACCTAGCGGGCACTTGGAATATCAAGGTCAACTACGGGCCCTTGTACTATGTAGGTTAACTAGCGAGCACTTGGACAATCTAGGTTAACTAGCGGACCTTGGACTATGTAGGTTAACTATCGGGCACTTGGACTGTCTACGTTACCTAGCGGGCACTTGGATTATCTAGGTTAACGAACGGGCACTTGGACTATGTAGGTTACCTAACCGCCACTTGTACTATCTAGGTTAGCTAACAGGCACTTGGACTATCTAGGATCCCTAGCGGGCACTTGTACTATCTAGGTTACCTAGGTGGCACTTGGACTATGTAGGTCAACTAGCGGGCCCTTGGACTATCTAGGTTAGCTAACGGGCACTTAGATTATGTAGGTTAACTAGCGGGCACTTGGAATATGTAGGTTAACTCGCGGACACTTGCACTATGTAGGTTAACTAGCGGGCCCATGGACTATGTAGGTTTGGTAGCGGGCCCTTGGACTATCTAGGTTCCCTAAAGGGCACTTGGACTATCTAGGTTACCTAACGGGCCTTTGGACTATCTAGGTTACCTAGCGGGCACTTGGACTATGTAGGCTAACTAGGGGAACCCTTGGACGATCTAGGTTACCTAGCGGGTACGTGAACTATCTAGGTTAACTAGCAGGTACTTGCAGTACGTAGGTTACCTACCGGGCTGTTGGACTATCAAGGTTACCTAGCGGGCACTTGGATTATCTAGGTTAACTAACGGGCACTTGGACTATGTACGTTGCTTACTGGGCACTTGGACTATCTAGGTTAGGTAACGGGCACTTGGACTATCTAGGTTAACTAGCGGACCTTGGACTATGTAGGTTCCCTATCGGGCACTTGGAGAATGTAAGTTAACTAGGGGGCACTAGGACAATGTATGTTACCTAGCAGACCTTTGGACTATCTAGGTTACCTAGGGGGACCTTGGACTATGTAGGTTAACTAGTGGGCACTAGGACTATCTAGGTTACCTAGCAGGCACTTGGACTATGTAGGTTAACTAGCGGGCACTTGGACTATCTAGGTTACCTAGCGGGCACTTGGACTGTGTAAGTTCCCTAGTGGGCACTTGGACTATCTACCTTACCTAGCGGGCACTTGGACTATGTACGTTTCCTAGTGGGTACTTGGACTATCTATGTTAACTAGCGGGCACTTGGACTATGTAGGTTCCCTATTGGGCACTTGGACTAGGTAGGTTCCCTAGCGGGCACTTGGTCTATCTAGGTTAACTAGCGGGCACTTGGACTATCTAGGTTACCTAGCGGGCCCTTGGACTATGTAGGTTAACGAGCGGGCCCTTGGACTATGTAGGTTAACTAGCGGGCACTTGGACTGTCTACGTTACCTAGCGGGCACTTGGATTATCTAGGTTAACGAACGGGCAC
Source organism: Tenrec ecaudatus (assembly GCF_050624435.1). NCBI lineage: Eukaryota > Metazoa > Chordata > Mammalia > Afrosoricida > Tenrecidae > Tenrec > Tenrec ecaudatus. The sequence continues at coordinate 1,329,456 of NW_027457627.1, forward strand.
TTGGACTATGTAGGTTACCTAGCCGCCACTTGGACTATCTAGGTTAGCTAACAGGCACTTGGACTATCTAGGATCCCTAGCGGGCACTTTTACTATCTAGGTTTCCTAGCTGGCACTTGGACTATGTAGGTCAAGTAGCGGGCCCTTGGACTATCTAGGTTAGCTAACGGGCACTTATATTATGTAGGTTAACTAGGGGGCACTTGGAATATGTAGGTTAACTCGCAGACACTTGCACTATGTAGGTTAACTAGTGGGCCCATGGACTATGTAGGTTTAGTAGCGGCCCCTTGGACTATCTAGGTTACCGAATGGGCTCTTGGACTATCTAGGTTACCTAGCGGGCACTTGGACTATGTAGGCTAACTTGGGAGCCCTTGGACGATCTAGGTTACCTAGCGGGTACTTGAACTATCTAGGTTAACTAGCGGGTACTTGGAGTACGTAGGTTACCTACCGGGCTGTTGGACTATCTAGGTTACCTAGCGGGCACTTGGATTATCTAGGTTAACTCACGGGCACTTGGACTATGTAGGTTAACTAGCGGGCATTTGGACTATGTAGGTTACCTAGCGGTCACTTGGACTACGTAGGTTCCCTATCGGGCACTAGGACAATGTAGGTTACCTAGCAGGCCTTTGGACTATCTAGGTTACCTAGGGGGACCTTGGACTATGTAGGTTAACTAGTGGGCACTTGGACTATCTAGGTTACCTAGCAGGCACTTGGAATATGCAGGTAACCTTGCGGGCACTTGTACTGTCTAGGTTACCTAGAGGGCACTTGGACTTCTAGGTTTCAAACGGGCTATTGGACTATGTAGGTTGCCTAGCGGGCACTTGGACTATCTAGGTTAGGTAATGGGAACTTGGACTATCTAGGTTACTTAGCCGGAACTTGGACAATGTAAGTTACCTAGCAGGCACTTGGACTATCTAGGTTACATACGGGCACTTGGACTATGTAGGTTAACTAGCGAGCACTTGGACTCTAGGTTACCTAGCGGGTACTTGGACTATCTAGGTTACCTATCGGACCCTTGGACTATGGAGGTTTCCTAGCGGGCACTTGGACTATCTAGGTTAACGATTGGGCACTTAGACTATGTAGGTAACCTAGCGGTCACTTGGACAGTCTAGGTTACCTAGCGGGCTCTTGGATTATTTCGAAATTGCTGCGTGTGCCCGGTATACTGACAAGCACCCACCTGTGCTAGTCCATGGCGTATTCAGCACAGGAATCGGCATCGATTGAGCCAAGACAAAGGAAAGCTCAGGGAGGCAGCACCCGTGTAGAAAAGCATTTGTACTTCAAAGATGAGGCCAATGAGGTGAAAGGACAAACCCATGGCAAATAGTTTTCATCATCGGCCGAATTACACGGAGCAATATTGCTGGGAGAGAAAAGGCACCCCCAGAGGGAGACACGCACAACAAAACTACCTAGGGCAGGAGCCGTGTTGCCCAAGGCACTAGGCGTGTGAGGCCTCATCATTGTAAGGAGGGTTCACTGAAGTCCCTGAGTGAAGTTTTCTCCGCTGTCCTACGTCTACGTTCCTAAAATTTACTCTGCGGTTTCTGTTGATCCAGGGTGATGAACGGCCACCATTCACCGTTCTCCTTACACTCGTGCGTCTCCATCGACCTTAAAAGAAAGGGAGGACACGCAACTGCTGGCAGGTAAATTCAGCACACTTTGTCTCAACACAAAAGAGACAGCTCTGTGGTGACCCGTCTTCCACGGTAAAACATTTCCTAGCGAATAAGGAATCTTCCCATCGCAATGACAATATGAGAGAATTGCCACCGAGGGATTTGCCACTGTGCCTACAAACATCATCTTGAGGCCATACAGTAGTGAAGCACGGGAACCCAGTTGCTTCACCCTTTACCCTAGACCAGTGAAACACTGTCTCTAAACATGCCCACATGCCTGTATCTATGCCCGTTTAAAGTTAACACTAAACCGAAATCTTCTGTCCCACTATTTTGCAGCATTTTAAAGAAGTACACTGGGAAAGATTTTTCTGCAAGGAAGAAACTGCAGGCGGCGTGGCTGAAATGAGAATATCATGCTGCACGAGCTCTTTGCCCTCAGATGTAGAAGTGTCATCAGTGGGCATCATAGAGAAACGGGACTTTAATAAGTGATCATCAACCTCTGTCAATTCCCTTTGTTCTAGACGCCTGAAATAAAGAGGTTTCCTGAGTCACATAAACCTCCACCGACTGGTCTTAAAGTGGCGCGGGAACATGCCGGTATAAGAGAATTCCGAAGAAGGCTGAACGTCCACAATTGAATGGTCATTGCCAGAAATGAAGTGGCAGCCGGATCAGACTGGGAAACTTCAGCTTCCATGAGACAATGTAGATGTGAGAATCTGGTACGTCCACAATTCACGGTTTCCTTAGATCCATGAAATTCCGTGTTGAATTTTAGTCAGAAAATGAAAACTCCGGAGCCTCTGTTCAGCAGGCCCGGGTGTAGCTCCCATAGGCACACTTGTGCTCCTCTAGAATTTGGATAAAAATCGTTTTCACTGGAATAAAGAACCTTGATCAAGCCAGGTGGGTCTTTACAAACGAAATTGCTGTGTGTGCCCGGTATACTGACAAGTACCCACCTGTGCTAGTCCATGGCGTATTCAGCACAGGAATCTGCATCGATTGAGCCAAGACAAAGGAAAGCTCAGGGAGGCAGCACCCGTGTAGAAAAGCATTTGTACTTCAAAGATGAGGCCAATGAGGTGAAAGGACAAACCCATGGCAAATAGTTTTCATCATCGGCAGAATTTCACGGAGCAATATTGCTGGGAGATAAAAGGCACCCTCCAGAGGGAGGCACGCTCAACAAAACTACCTAGGGGAGGAGCCGGGTTGCCCCCAGGCACTAGGCGTGTGAGGCCTCAGCATTGTAAGGAGGGTTCACTGAAGTCCCTGAGTGAAGTTTTCTCCGCTGTCCTACGTCTACGTTCCTAAAATTTACTCTGCGGTTTCTGATGATCCTGGGTTATGAACGGCCACCATTCAACATTCTCCTTACACTCGTGCGTCTCCATCGACCTTAAAAGAAAGGGAAGACACGCAACTGCTGGCAGGTAAATTCAGCACACTTTGTCTCAACACAAAAGAGACAGCTCTGTGGTGACCCGTCTTCCACGGTAAAACATTTCCTAGCGAATAAGGAATCTTCCCATCGCAATGACAATATGAGAGAATTGCCACCGATGGATTTGCCGCTGTGCCTACAAACATCATCTTGAGGCCATACAGTAGTGAAGCACGGGAACCCAGTTGCTTCACCCTTTACCCTAGACCAGTGAAACACTGTCTCTAAACATGCCCACATGCCTGTATCTATGCCCGTTTAAAGTTAACACTAAACCGAAATCTTCTGTCCCACTATTTTGCAGCATTTTAAAGAAGTACACTGGGAAAGATTTTTCTGCAAGGAAGAAACTGCAGGCGGCGTGGCTGAAATGAGAATATAATGCTGCACGAGCTCTTTGCCTTCAGATGTAGAAGTGTCATCAGTGGGCATCATAGAGAAACGGGACTTTAATAAGTGATCATCAACCTCTGTGAATTCCCTTTGTTCTAGACGCCTGAAATAAAGAGTTGTCCTGAGTCACATGAACCTCCACAGAGTGGTCTTAATGTGGCGCGGGAACATGCCGGTATAAGAGAATTCCGAAGAAGGCTGAACGTCCACAATTGAATGATCATTGCCAGAAATGAAGT